>NC_132804.1:33234575-33886242 GCF_048594095.1 Paramormyrops kingsleyae
GGTGAAATAGATGCTAAAACATTTCATAACTAGAGAAACATTTAAGTTAAGCTTACTTCAGTGAGCAAGGAACAATTTAGGCTACAGTGTGTAAGAGTAGTCGTAAACAATTATTTGTCTCACTCTTACATGGCAGAATAAGTAAACAGAAAATATAAAACGGCTGAAACAGCATCATTAACGTCAGCTACAGTGGAGGTGCAGAAAAGGTGTCATGACTGAAGTATCCCCAAACTTTGGAAGACCGCGCGCGAGCCTTTCTTGCCGCGTGTTTCTCCAGAGGCTCCGGAGCTCTGCTGGTAGACGCAGCCAAGCTGCCTCATGCGCGAGGGGGCAGGGCGGGCGGCAAATATTAGACAAAACTATATCGGAATTCAGTCTATAATTGATATAGTTTTAACGGTACCAGCAGTGAAATAACTAGCCAGCTTATTAGCGGAATAACTTTGTATTGTAAATGAAAACCATGCCGCAGGTCCAATACATAAGATATTGTAGCTCTCGAGTGGCGAAGAGATCAGGTGGACAGTAAAGTCCAGTTATTAGCAGACTGTTTATTGCACGATTCTTAAAAGGACAGCGTTAACATGCTCCCGAGAGGATAAAGTACTTTCCCTTACAATACATTCAGCTTATCACTTTGTGCATTGCAGTTACAAAACATTTACCTAGTTTTACACAACGCGTGGACACTAAAATTCCACATCGACGTATTTTTATAATTGTCATTGTCGATTACATCGAACAATCGTCCCAGCCCTACTTTATTTCTTCCTGGAGAGGTGTTTTTGGGCTTTCTTTGGGAGTATACTTGATAGTCCATAATAGAGCCTTCTATGAAATCAGAATGTTTGCCTGTGAATGCTCATGTTGAGTCTCCTCCAAGGAAAACCTATGAAACTCAGCCCCAATGCTGAGGAGGTGGCCACATTCTTTGCCAAAATGCTGGACCATGAGTACACCACCAAGAACATCTTTCGTAAGAACTTCTTCATGGACTGGAGGAAGGTGAGAGGAATCTGCCTGTGAACATTTGTTGTGGTCATGTATAATGTAAAGGAAAGGGAAACCAGTAACTAAGCACCAATATCCATGTTCTTTGTCCATGTTAAGGAAATGACATCAGAAGAGAAGGCGAAAATCACAGAGCTGAAGAAGTGCGACTTCAGAGAGATGAACAAGTACTTTAAGGCTCAATTAGAGGCCAAGAAGCAGATATCGAAAGAGGAGAAGCAGGTGCGATAGCTGGGTGGCTTTGCTCACTGCGATTGCTTCATGTAAATGTATAGCTGCAGTAGCTCTTAACCGGTCCAGGCAAACATGAAACTAACCTGTGTCCCTCCTCCCTATAGCCTCGCTAACCCTTTCCCTTCTCTCCATAACATTTTCCTGCAGAGAATCAAGAAAGAGAATGAGCTGGTCCTCCAAAAGTACGGCTTCTGCGTCATGGACAACCACAAAGAGCGCATTGCCAATTTCCACATCGAGCCGCCTGGCCTGTTCTGCGGCCATGGTCACCACCCCAAGATGGGCATGCTGAAACGCCGGGTCCAGCCCGAGGATGTCATTATAAACTGCAGCAAGTGAGTGAAAGGGGGCATGGCCGGCCTTCTGTTATCTATGTGGTGAAGCTAGTGGGGTTTTGAGCAGGGCTTTTAGGCCTCCTCAGTAGGTATTACCTGTCTGTGTCACTACCTTTAACATCCCAATCTGTCCCAGGGACTCTGATATCCCCAAGCCACCTCCGGGAACCAAGTGGAAGGAGGTGCGTCTCGACAAGAAGGTGACGTGGCTGGCATCATGGATGGAGAACATCCAGGGCTCCATGAAGTACATCATGCTGAACCCCAGCTCTCGCATCAAGGCGTGTGTGTGCGTGTGTGTGTGCACGTGTGCATGCATATCTTAAACCCACCTTGTTTCTGACTCCTCATTCTCTGTGACCCAGTGACACTCATATGACTTCTGACCTTCTGCCAGTCCTTCTCTCCCTATGGACAGGAAGTACGAAACTGCACGGAGGCTCAAGATGTGTGTGGAGCACATCCGAAACCAGTACCGTGAGGAAGTCCAGAGAGATGTGGATCCGCCAGCGCTCTGTGGCGCTGTACTTCATCGACAAGGTGAAGTGGGCCTCAGGAGATGTGTGCACAGTCCTCATCAGTCTTAAATGTCTCTGCCAGACTTATTTCTAGCATTTATGGCGCAGCCAAATGCATATTTTATCTTCAAGAGCTGATGGACGGACTGACAGGCAAAGTCTTCCGTACCTATAATACATCCATCACCCTGCAGCGGCAGCTGAAGCAGCCCACCACTCGTGAGTTTGCCCCTCTTTTGGGAATTGGGAGGTGGGCAGTGTCCAGAAGAGTAATACTGTCATAGATTCTAGCAGAGGGGCTTGACAGTGGCATTAGCATGTGGGCCATCACATGGTCCTATCAGTGGTAAGGCGTGATAGGACATTGAGAGAACTAAATCTGAACTTGATGACCTTTTGACTTTCAGCGGAGGATAACATTCCTCTTAAGATCCTTTCCTACAACCGGGCTGCGGCGATCCCGTGCAACCACCAGAGGGCACCAACCAAGACTTATGAGAAGTCCATGCAGAACCTGCAAACCAAGGTAAGTGGAGTGTGAAGAGCATAACGATCTGCTGTAATGTGAAGGCGTCGAATGACAAACAGAATTTGTGTGGGATAAAAAGCCATGTCTGAGGGTGTGAGCAGAGAAGCAGTCTGAGCTCTCATTTATAATACTCCATAGACTGATGCAAAAAAGCAGCGGCTCTTAGAAGCCAAATGGGAGCTGAAGAGAGCCAAGGTGGACGCCAAGGTGTGGAAGGATGAAAAAACCAGAAAGTAAGGGTCTCCGCTCGGGGGAAATCACACCCTCTGGTTTTCGTAGTGGCGTTTTAGCCTAGAGCCCTGACTTCCCCTTTTCCTATCAGAGCCCGTTGAGTCCAAATGGAAAGTGGTCCACAGGATAGAGGAACAGCTGTGGAAGCTCATGGTTCAGGTGACGGACCGTGAGGAGAACAAGCACATCGCTCTGGGCACCTTCAAGCTGAACTACTCTGATCCCCGCATCTCCGTGGCATGGTGAGAAAGGGCTTTCTGAGAGGCCTTTGTTTGTGGGGAGCTTCCTGAAGGGGGTGCTTTTCTTAGCTGTGCTGCTCTCTGGTCAGGGAATATTGCTGCACTAGTAAATGGCAGACTCTGTTCTCATATGCTGTTGCTCCTTGTACTGGTTACAACAGGTCTCTTAAGCTCTGGTTGGGCACAGAGTGTAAACACAGAGAATGTTGAAGACTCTACCTTCACGACCTGATAGAGCTGCTGTGTCTGTCTTCCCCAGGTGTAAGACGTGGAACGTGCCCATTGAGATGATTTACAACAAGACCCAACGTGAAAAATTTGCCTGGGCCCTCGACATGGCGGACAAAGATTATAAGTTTTAGATTGACTTTTGTGTTTTAGTTATATTAAAAGTGTTTGTTGCATTACTCAGTCTCCTGGGTGACTGACTGGGAGACCACCTTACGAATGGTAATGGGAAACCTGTCGATCTGAGTGTATCGTATTGCAGTTTATTGGCAGTGGGGTTTTTCATACTATCCTACGAAGCTGCCTATATGTTCATTTTTGTTTTGAAACAAGTGGACTGAAGCAGCTGTTTGAGGTGATGTATTGTACACTATATGGGCAAAAGTATTGGGACACACCTCGTAATAATTGAATTCAGGTGTTCTGCTTGCAGCTTTGAGTTCAAGGCCAAGAAGATTAAGGTTGAGAAGAAGCCTGACCTCACTAGTGCTTTTCTGGATGAATGGGCATGTCACGCGCCATTAAAGGTGCCCCCTTTGGTCCGTCACTTCCCCTCTGTCTCTGTTTCTATCCCATGTCCTCCCCTGTGTTTCCTGGTATGTGTGTTCTAGCCTTTAAGGGCATTATCTGCTTGCCTTTCTTTGACTCCTCAAGGTCTCTTATGTTCTGTGTTTAGTTCAGTTTAAAATGAAGTACCTTGCGTTTGTAAGCCGCACATCGTCTGTATCAACCAGGGGCACAAGTCTTTCGCCCTAATATTATTTTATTATTTACAAACTATTTCATACATCAGTAATCTTAATTTATATCACTATTTCTATCACTAATTTCTCTCTTCTATCACTTTTTGTTTAATTGATTATTTTGATAACCAAAATTCAAATCTTTTTTAACTTCATTGAAAAACTTCATTGAAATATTGAATATCCATTATTGTATGGTCATTATTATTTGCGTTTATATATGTTTGCTAATGTTTTGTGCACTGGGAACAGGTGAAATACTAGTTGAGTTACTTCAGTTGGTGAAAGTCAAAGTGAATGCCAGAAAAAAATAAGCGAGACAGTCTAAACACGAAATTAGAATGTTACATATTGTAAAACTACTGTGTTTATTACTTTGAGATGCCAATTCTAGCTAATCTCTTATTATTTAGAAGGTTTTTAATCCCTTCAATGGCAAAGAAATTTGTGATTTGATGTAATTTGATAATTTTTTTATACACTCTAAAAACTGCTGGGTTAAAAACAACCCAATTTGGGTTATTTTGGTAACCCAGCGCTGGGTAAAAAAGGGACTAACCCAACGCTGGGTTATTTTGACCCAACAAGTTGGGTTACACGTTTAACCCAGCATGCTGGGTTGTGATTTTTAACCCAACTATTAGTTAAAAATGACTACACTGCTGGGTTGAATGTAACCCAAAATGGGTCAAAAATTTAATCTAGAAACTTTGGTGATTAAAATTACTAAAATAAAAACAATTCTACAGCAATACATACTTCAGTAATTGAATTTTATTTATGACAAAACATGTAAAAAATGTGTCCATATGAATTTAAGACATTTTTCCCATCTCCACCTCAGCATTAAGACAATTTCTATTAAAATGTATCAAACTGTATCACAGAAACACTGTGACTGAAGTCAGTAACAATGCATCAGACTGAAGTCAGACAAATTAACTTTAGAAAAACACAATTTGAAATATGAAAACTTTTCATAACATTTACATCATGCATAAACATTAATATATCCTGAGATATACAGGAATCATCAGTAATTACAGTAATTACAATTGCAATGTAATTGCAGAGTAGAGGAAAAATAAAAGTATGTAGAAGTAATAATGAAAAAGCATCTAACTGACTGAAGTCAGAAAGATTAACTTTAAAATACAAATTTGTGCATAAACATTAACATATCCTGATATATATAAATCATCAACTGAAAAAATATGTAGAAGTAATAATGAAACGGCATCAAACTGACTGAAAAAACAAACAAAAAAAAAAACTTAAGAAAATACAAAATTAAGATTAGGAAAAAATAGGAAAACATTTTATAACTTTCCCATTAACAATAATGTGCAAACATCAATATACAGTATCCTGAGATATAAAGTGACTGAAGTCAAATTTACTTCCAAGAAAATATGTATTTAAAATATGAAAACATTTCAAACGTCCACTGCAGCAAGTAATGTACTTTGCTCAAATGCTGTGCCATTTATTATAGCAAAGGCTTGAAAGCAGTGGTTGTCTCCAAGCATGAGAACATAAGAAAATTCAATGGACTCTTCTGAACGAAGGTACTCAGCCATATTGGTCCCAATCTGAAAAAAGGAAAAATAAATAAAAAAGAAATGGTATAGATTCATTAAGAACTCAAAAATGTTAAATATCCTTAGAGCTACCTTCAGAACACCTAAAAAACCTTTAGGAGCATTAAAGACCATAACACACCAAGCTATCAGCATTAGTTAACCACTGACCATGGCCTTAGCACTATGCTTAGAAAATGTCCGTCGAACATGCTTAGTTTCAAGCCTCCTTTAGCCTGAGCTGAGCTCAGACATTCCCGCCAGCATCAAACCATTTACAGGATTAAAGAAATTAAATGTTCGTAGTAAATTAACATCGTTTGCTGTCGAATGTACAACTAAGTCAAACGAATTGAACGAAATGTACCTTACAAGCAGAGCGGGAAATTTATGTGGATGTGCTGACAAAATCAAATTAGTTAAGTAAACTCCGCTATATCAAAACCGTATCTAACACAGTAAATCATTAATAATAAACAAAGTAGATTTAACATATACAAAAGTAATATTTTAAAAATTTTACGTTATCCTTTCCAAGGCGGAGCACGGCCGTCGCTTAGTCGTTAGGTAATCTCAGTTCAACTGACCGAAAGCCTAAA
Source organism: Paramormyrops kingsleyae (assembly GCF_048594095.1). Classification (NCBI taxonomy): domain Eukaryota; kingdom Metazoa; phylum Chordata; class Actinopteri; order Osteoglossiformes; family Mormyridae; genus Paramormyrops; species Paramormyrops kingsleyae. Next base: position 33,240,826 of record NC_132804.1, read on the forward strand.
ATTTGCGTGTATATATATTATACAGTAAAGCAAATGTTTTATTTATTATGAACATTGTTAAATACACACTGAATAACTTACGTTTCAGACAGAATTTCACTGGCTTCCCTCTAAAGACGGCGCAAAACTCCGTCAACTCTCGCTGATGTCCCTGGATGTTGACGTGACGTGCGTGCTCTCTTTCACGTCTGCGTTCCCAACCCAGCACTGCTGGGTTATAGATCAAGACCGATTTTCAACCCAAATTGGGTTAAATCAACCCAACTTTGTTACCCAGCAGTCTCAACCCAGCATTTGGGTTGAAAAAACAACCCAGCGTTTTTTAGAGTGTAACTATAGTAATACAACTTCCTGTTCCTAACAAATACAAGTGTATTCATTGAATAACCGAACTGTAAAACACTGCATAAAAAAACAACTCTTCAAACTTGTCTTTTGCTTCTTGGGTGATGGGCTGTGACTCAGTAGGCTAAGCCTTTGTGCCTGTGATCGGAAGGTTGCCAGTTCAAGTCCCAGCCTTGGTCCAATAGTCACATATACATGGACCCTTAAACAAGGCCTCTAACCACTGGCTCCCCAGACACTACAGGTGGCTGACCCTTCACTGCTCCCCCCCTCCCCCCCGGATGCTATTCATAAAGGGTTCAGGTGCATGCAAGAAGTGTAATTAATTCATCAAGCAAGAAAATAGGGGTTACGCCCTCAATGGTTTTGGCAACAAACAGAACATGGTCTATTTCATTTACATAGTGAACCTAATTGAAATCTCAGAAGCCCTTTATTTTGAAAATGAAAGCATGGCAAAAGCCTTCTATGCATATAACTAGTCATTTTCATGAAGATGAGAATTTGTCAACAAAAACAAAATGTTACACTGAAATACAGTGCTTGAATTTTGAGCAGAGCAATTGACATTACTTTAACTTATTAGGTATATTAAGATTGTCATGTATAGCTCTGATTTAATGATACTTAATTTTCCCCAAATAGACACTACCGTTGCAGTTTAAGATCAAATAAAACAAAGCTACATAAAATGTTTATAAATTTTTCAATATTATTGCACGAAATGCACAATTGACAATAAATTAGTACAATAACATGTTTGTTCATTTGTTCAGTTGTTTTGTCAACTGTTTTACTCCTCAACTGATTAACTACCACACAGGCTAAATCGACATTTTAGACAATAATATAACATGAGTCTGTCATCAAACTAATTTTGAAAATTAGAATGCATTGCTGATAAAAATAATAATGCAGTCAACTGCATAGTCCAAACAATCTTACACGTGACAGGGTAGGTATTATTCCAAACCAATTGCTAGTCACTGCTACTAAAAACTCACACATGTACTCCGTTAGGTGTAAAATGGTTACCAATTGGGTGAGTATCCTGGTCAGGTAGTTCCACTGGGGACCCCTGACCTAGTGTATGTATGAAGTGTGCGTATGTGCACATACACCATGTGAGAAGTGTTACTGCAGACGGGTCTCTTGTGTGGTTTCCCTGTGGTAGAATGAGCTGCCAAACTACATCAAACTACACTCTACCTTAAAGAAATGCCACAAGACCTATCTGTTCCATGAATTCTTCTGCTATCCTGATTATTCTTTGAATGGTCTTGTGTTACGCTCACTGGCCCTTCAGTAGGTTTGGTAGGTTCTCACTTTGTTGTATATGTAGTTGTGTAGCTGTATTTATTTTAATTGAAAGAATATTTTTTTAATCTACCAATTATTTAGCCTAATTAATTCACCTACTGTACTAGGCGTATTGACAGGGTAGATGTCACCCTCCTGCCTAATGGTAATATATTTGTACAACTCCATTTCCAAAACAAAATTGGAACTTTGTGTAAAATGTAAATAAAAACAGAATCCAAATGACTTATGAATACATAAACCCATATTTCATTGAAAATAGAACAAAGACAACGTATCAAATGTAAAAACTGAGAAATTGTATTGTTTTATGACAAATACATGCTCAATTTGAATTTCATGCCAGTAACCTGTTTACCACTGTGTTGCATCACCTCTTTTAACAACACTGTAAGGCTGGGTTGCACCAACATGGTTTAACTTTTAAACTGGATTAAATCAAGATTTATCTACTAATCCTGTTGCACCAAAGTTTAAACCTAGTTTAAATTTAGTTTACAATTAAATTGGTTAAATCTAAACCTTTGTTAATCTTAGTTTAATTTCCACTCAAACCTAGATTAAATTCAAGTTTGTCGCACCAGTGAATTTAAATCAAGTATAAAGCTGGATTAGCAGTCACACTTAAACCACCCCTCGAGGAGGTTTATGTTAGGTCTGTTTTAGTTTTATTGAAAACATGACTGCATTTCTTTGTTGGGTGGGATCAGAAGAAAAAATCCCATGTAGGAATATTTGAGACAAGATCAACCCAATTGATTTTTAAAGCAATAGTGAGTTGTCCATGCGGTATCGATTTACAAAAGAGTGTATCATACACTCACCTAAAGAATTATTAGGAACACCTGTTCAATTTTTCATTAATGCAATTATCTAATCAACCAATCACATGGCAGTTGCTTCAATGCATTTAGGGGTGTGGTCCTGGTCAAGACAATCTCCTGAACTCCAAACTGAATGTCAGAATGGGAAAGAAAGGTGATTTAAGCAATTTTCTTCTGGCGACCCTGCTCTCAGTGGAAAGGTTGGACCAGCTATCATGCATGGAAGTAAGAGGAACTCAGCTGTACCTCGATCCTAGTAACTTTGCATTTTTATGCTGTAGGGTATTATCAGATGGTTGACGGGGATCTTTTTGTAGTTCTGAAGAAATAGACGCTTTCGCCCCGCCATGGCTTACTGACCATGGTTGACCGAAAGCACTGGCGCTATTTAACATGGAAGTTACACTTAAGTGCAAAGCAGGCGGAATTATTCTTGTACCCCAATTACATTTAATATATAAATTAATACGTTTTTTTCTCGTGTCTGCATTGGATAATTCGATCGCTAACTAATATTCTTCTAACTATAATATCGCCGGTGCCGGTGTTCTGTCATAAAATACTACAGTACCTATCGAGACGTGCTATCAAGCCTTTATGCGCATGTGCAGTTCCACCGTTTTGGGATTAGGGTTAGGTTTTATGGGTTAGGGTTAAGGTTAAGGTAAGGGTTTTAGGGGTTTTGGGGGGTTAGGGTTAGGGTAACAGTTAGGGTTAGGGCTATCGATTAGCACTATGGTAGCATTATTTGACAAGGCAGCATATATCGACAGAACACTGGCAATGTAAATCTCATGTAAGTAAAATATAAATAACAGGCTGTGTCGCATTTTGATCGCGATCGATCCCTCGATCAATACCTTAAAAATAGCTGACAAAATGATATATCAGACGGAGCGCAGGGTTAACACCAGCGGTAACGGTAAAAAATAATGGATTTTATTTTTTTAAAAATACGCGACATTTGCGTCAACTTTATTTAGGACCACATTTTAGTCTAGGATGCATCATGAATTTGTTCACATTTCCTCGGAATCCGTCATGGCGGACACTGAAGCTAAATCAGTCCAATTTTCATCATAGTTTAAACTGCTATAACTAATCTATGGTTAAATTCAAGATGTGCGACGCATCTCAAATTAATTAAAAATCAGTTTAAACCTAGATTTGCTAACCGTAGATTAAGCCTAAAACAGAATTAATTTAATGGTGCAACCCAGCCTCGATGTTTGGAGTCTCTTGTCGTATTTTTCATTTCATGCTGCACCAAATGTTTTCAATGGCAGGCCAGTCTAGCACCTGGACTAAGTTGTACTACTGCGGTTGAAGTTACCGAAATTTATTAACTTAAGTTAAATACGAGTTCCGAATGCAGTTTTGCATTGTCTTGCTGAAATATAGAAGGCCTTCTCTGAAAAAGACATTGTTTGGATGGCAGCATTTATGGTTACAAAACCTGTATATATTGTTCAGCACTAATGGTGTCTTCCAAAACGTGCAAATTACTGTACCCAAGCCATAGACACTAATGCACCCCCATACCATCATGGCTGCTGGGTATTGAACTGTATGCTGATAACTATGGAATTGTGTCTGTTTTTAATGCAGTGTCACCTGAGGACCCGAAGATCACAGCTATCCAGTATTCGTTTTTGGCCTTGTCCCTTTTGCACAGAGATTTCTCTGGATTCTCTGACTCTTTTAATGGTATTATGTACTGTAGATTAAGAAATTCATAAAAATTCTTTGCAATATTACATTGAGGCACAGTATTCTTAAATTGTTGCAATATTTGCCCATGCAGTTTTTCATAGAGTGGTGAGCCTCTACCTATCTGCACTGCACAGAGACTCTGCCTCGCTGGGAGGCTCTTCATGTGCCCAATCATCTTTCTGACCAGTTGTCAGTTAACCTAATTAGTTATGAGATATTCAACCAGCTGTTTTGTTTTAGCATTACACACCTTTTCCAGTCTTTTGTTGCCCCTGTTGGGTAAACTGACTTGAATGCAGACTAAATACACAGGACTGAATGAAACCACAAGAAACAGCTGATTACAATCGGGGTTTCACACAAGGTAAATGAGGGGGCATGGCACATGGGAGGATCAGACGAGCTGGGCATGACACAATGTTTTTTGCTAACAAATAATTTACAGCATGCTCACCATGTCATGTCCTGCATTCCTTTCCCCTTGTTCTCTCCATTGTGTGGCTTTAATCTTTCCTCTCGTTACAGCCCTTGTTTGGATCACCCCAGGCAGGGGCGTTGCTAGAGATTTTGGGCCCCATGAAAGCATATCATATTAGGCCCCCAGTCCAAACCAATCCAGTTATTTTCCTAATTTTTTAGGGCCCCTGTCACTCAGGGGCCCTTGGAATCGTCCTAGCTTTCCTCCCCCTTACGGCGCCCCTGACCCCAGGTGCCTCTCGTCTGCTCCCTTGTTAGTGGTGTATATAGTGCCTCCCTGTTTTGAGCTCCCCAATCCGGTCATTGATGTTGCTGTCTGCGTGTGCTCCCCAGTGTGCCATGTATTCTGGTCTGATCCTTCCTACCTCATTTTTGACCCCCTGTGGTCCCTTTTCTTTTGCCTTGCCTGTCGTTTTTGTCGAATAAAGCCCTTTCTGATTTTTTTCCATGCCTGCCTTCGTCTCCATCTTTACCTGTGACGTTACACACCATTTGAGTACCTTTGTTAGCAAGAAAATAGCATACATTTGATTAATCAATCTCCTCATGCAGTTATAACAGCAGAGAAAGTGCAAGGCATTATTTCTATAAGGAATATTAAATGGGATTAAATGGTTAACTAGTGCGTTTAAAGTTAAAGGACAGCCTAGAATTTGACTATGCCATCGCCACATAACCAGTTAATGATTTTCTTTTTCTGCAGGACTTTTTTTTCCTTTTTTCCAGCATCAGTGCTCTTTTCCTCAGTAAACAGTGGTTCCAGACCTAATCTTTAGTATTGCCCTTCTCTTTCTGGTCAAATTCGTCTGTGGGAAAAAAAAATGTCATGGTTGATCTTTCTCAACCACCTAGTGAAGAGCTTCAAAGAAAACAATACATGGGCACAGGAGCTTTCAATTAAATAATTGTCAAGTGTACAGTATTTCAAAGGTTTTCTCCAAGAGCAAACATGTCCTTGAAGCAATTTTGAAATGGTAAAAATTTCAAAAAAGGGGCAGAAACCCACTAAGAGCACGTATCCTTTTTAGCTGAATGTAAAATGTTTACATATTTTTTGAATATAGACAAAATAAGTCTTCTGCTTCATGTGTAACGCTTAAATTTAACAATGTTGGTTGCCTTATTTCTTCATTTTTGTTAATTTTGGATGTCCTGTTAACATTTTGTATTTGTCTCCATCAGAATAATTATCATTTCATTTTTAATGTATATTCTATAAATTCTCTATTATTCATAGTATAAGATGTGTGTGCAAAGGCATGCACTATACTGCTGTTTCTCTGTGATGCTGATTATATAAACAGTTCATGTTGACCATACATATCCTGTCTCCTGCTCTCTCACCTGATGTGATCCCCACATTTTCTTTTGCTCCCAATGTATCACACAAGCTTGGTTGTCTTCTTGTTGCTATTATAAAGGTTGGTGTCATCAAACCTCTTAACATTTATCTCTGTCAAAGGTCCAGGGTGTACCCCAGCATTGTACCTTGTGCTGCCTGGGGTAGGTGTTCCACCCCCACCCCCCCCAAACCTGACCAGGATACGCAGATGTAAGATAGATGGATGGATGAGCGGAAAGAAAACTATTATCCTATAATCGCAATTTTTTTTTCCTGAAACTTATGAACATCCATCATACAGCTGTCCAAATATTGGTCTAACTTACCAGAATAATCTTAGCACCGTAACATCTGCAATATTTTATCATCCTGTACATCTCTGCCTTTTCCCTTTAGTCAGCAAGCTTGGTCATATTGCTCACTTTCCTCACACCTTCCATATTTTATTGCAGCCTTTCTCTATCAGCTTTTCTGCACCTTGACTGTGGGGGCGACAGTGAGTCGGTACTCACTGTGAATACAGACGGCTTGCTAGCAGAAATGGCAGACCAGTCACAACATTCAGAAAGTAACGGATTACTGGCAACCTCGTCAATTTTACCTGCAGTGTCATGCTTTTAAATGTGATATATTGCTCTTAAACACTGACTCTTGCATGTATGGTATGTTGAACTGTGTATTGGCATAGTAACCCTAATTTTTAATTACATGGGTGTATGGATGTCTATATCCAAAACAATAGCATTTTTTCATGGCTTTTTTGTTTTCCAGGTTCCAATAAAATTTTCCCTCTACAAAAATGAGGGGAAAAGAGCTATCAGAAATTTATATGCTCTATTTTACGCCCACCATTTTCCATTTCTCAAGGGAACAGCTGAAATACTGATTCCACCTGTCGGCATATGTGTGGTTGTGTTCAGTGTCCTAAAGAAAAGAAAGCTATTAGTGCAGGAGAATCCATTTCCCGTCCTGCATGAAAACCAACCGGACTGAAAGTACACGTTTGGGATTAACGGTGCACTGCTACTGAATGATCACTAGCCACCACCCAATTACATCAGTTCAGAATGCTGGCATTTCAAGGCGCTCAATAGACAGTGAAATAGAAAGCTAAGGTTCCATTAAATACATCAAGGTGGTAAAATCTATTGATATTATTTATTAATTTGTTTGCTTAGTAAATAGAAAAATGGAAATGGAGGTTGTGCGAATGAATAATTCACCACTTCAAAACACACGCCAGTAAATGAAAATAATTCAAATGCAGTTGCCATTGATTTGAATTTTGATTTACAAACCCTATCTGGAAATGCCAGAGATACATGGATGACTTTATTTAACAAATCAGAGATGGTGAAATTCACACTTTACCAGGATTTTGTTAAAAGCGGTTTGATGTGAATATGTGAAAGTGATGTAATAAAGGTTTCAATATCTGAGGTGTTTTGCTGTGTTACATGCTGTATAATTTTAACAGGGAGTCGTTAGTGCAAACATTACCCATGATTTATTACTGAAATTTTCTGATAAGGTGTGATGTGGGAACAGGATCCCAAAAAAAAAAATGGCAGGCTTCAGTGTTATTTCATTCTTTCCAAAAGCCCTGACAGCACAGCATGAAGGTCACTGTGATTTATTTAAGTTTAATACTTAAGCTTAATAATTAAGTTGTGGCAATCCTGCCCTGCTTCACTCGGAAGTTTATGCTGTCAGCTGTAATATTTGTTAATATATGATTTCAATACAATGCAGAATATGTTCTCAAAGTGGGAAAAGAAATTTGCAAAGGCAATCTCAGACTTCAGTTGGAATAAACATTTTTTTCAAGCATACTGGCTTGTGTATTCTCAAGAATAAAGGCTTAAACGGGCATTATATCACTTCATATATAAAATATATACATAAATGTATATAAACATATATTAACTGAGGGTGAGCACTGCCTGTAACAGTGTAACTGTTACAATGCCTGTAAAACAGCTTTGCACAATGCCTTAGATTCAAGGTTCAATAGCCATGCATCATGTCAGGAAGAGTGTAAAGAGCTGTTCTGACTGGACTACAGGTCTTGTTTTTAGAGATATTGTTCTGTGTAGTGACTTGTAGTATTATTTACTCCTCAGTTCACCGTTATATTTCACGGCTCTTCATACATAAAAGGGCATCTATGGTCTATGGTGCTTGAGAGAATATTGAGCTTTGCAATTTATCTCTGTTTATGAATTCATAGTTTAGTCAGTCTTACTTTGGTGTACTGAAGGTTTAGATCTATTCTACAACCCATAGGACTGTAGCTCGGTAATTACCCATTCCCATCTTGCTGTCTCTTTTAATCACTGCTACTGCTGAAAGAATTTTGAGAAAAATTGACAAAAAATGGCATACGGAAGATGTTGGACTTACAGATCTATACTCTCAACAAAAACAGGAAACTGTGATTGCAGTGGCAAATAAGAAAAGCATTACAGACTGGAGGGCTGGAAAACATTGACCTGAAACTAGTGTATGAAGAAGACCAGGCCTCTACCTGCAGCTAGCAATATGCAGAGTAGGCTGCCTTATGGTGTGTGGTTTGATTTTGCCCATTCCATGAATTGCCGCCTTAGCGATTTGGAAAGGTTTTTTTATTCTGTGATCCCGGCAGCAGTGTTGTCTGGGGCAGCTGTCCCCGGGAGGGTCTCCCAAGGCAGATTGGTCCTGAGTGACCAGACTAAGGATGAGTCAATGATTCAAATGACCCCATGAAGGAAGGCAGCAAGGATCAAGGGGGGGGGGGGGAGGGGGCTCATAGATGAACACACTGGGTCCCCACAATGTCATAATTACAAGCCCCCACCCACTACATGCATATACACACACACACAAACACACACACTTTGTTATAATTAACATGTTCTGAAAAACAATGGTATCAGAGTAGATTGAACCATAAAACCATTACCATACCATAAAATATATCGGCACTGGCTATCCAATATTGTATCTAGTTATTGTAAAATTTCTATCAAGCATGCTAATAAAATACAAATGAATGGGGCAGCGCATTCCGTGGAAAGCAGTTAAAATCATTAGCTTATTCCTTGGTGATTGCTCTCCTTGTTGCCTTGACAATCCAATTATGATACTTGCTAGAGCGATAGCATGTTAAATAATGACCTGGATTTTTATATGACTTAACAGTAGCCATTAATAGTTTTTGTTTAATTTGTAACAAAATAGTATGACTGTACAATCCCCCAGGGAGAACATGCAAACTCCACAAATGTGCAACCAGGGTGCAGGCTTGAACCCCAGGCTAAGAGGTGTGAGACAAAAGTGCAAACCACTGCATGATTGCACCATATCAGTATTACTATTATTATTGTTATTATTCATTTTCATTACCCTCTTTACAATATTTTTCCCCAAAACATAAAAATAATAAAAACAGAAGCCATTATTACATTTTAAATCAATCTTGAAAACAAGTTTTCCATCCAGAATCGAAAAGAAAAATCCATCTAATCAAAAGGTCAGTGGTACACTAGGCTGTCATTTTTGAATAGGATCATCAAGCCAATGGCATGAATGGATATCCCCCAGTGCTATTCCACAAGATTAGTCTTTTTAAAGAATGGCCGTCAGATATATGGAAGCCTTTCCAGCTGTCAAATAATTCTGGACTGTGATTTGTTCAGACAAATTGCTGGACAGCTGTTCCTGCAAAGATCTTGCTTGGTATTAAATTACACTGGTGAAGTGCATAAAAAAATGTTTTGCTGGAACATCTTGGTCAGACTCATGTTCAGCTGCAAATCCAAGTAAAAACAAGTTGAAGCCAAAATTGGAGGGAGACGGCAATAAATGGATGATGCTAACATTCTCTTAGCAGATATCACCCCCCCCCCCTCATGAGAAGGTGATCTTGGCAGCCGCATGTTATTGGAGAGACCTGCCCTGTCTCCTATTTAAGCCTGTTCTATCTGGTATTTGGTGCGAGGTCATGTTGAGTGCGTGCATGCAACTTACCGAGCGATGTGCCCTGTGTCTTTTTATTAGTCCTCACCCCTCACCCACTTCCCCTGCCCATTCTGGCCCTGATGCCCATCCCTATCTCCTGTTCCTCGGGCCTCCCTCGTGTGCTTGCCCCTGTCTGAAGTCTTATTTGTCGGACTGACTACCCCGGCTCCTGACCTGACCTGCTCCGTTCTCCTGACTCCGATCCAGGCTGCAGATTCTCTGTCTGTCTGCCTGCCCAGTTCCTTCAATAAATCCCTTGCACAGCTATTTGCATCTGGGAGCATTCTGTTCACAACAGCAGAGACCATTTTCAATGCTCTAACCTTTATGACGTCAAATGACCCCACGTCATCAAAACCTGACGTCGGCACTATTTTTTCGCCCCCCACAAGGAGAAACTCAATTTTATAAAAAAAAAATCTGTGACTGCAATCAAAAAACTATAAATGGTATTTTTGTATTTTGTATTTTTGTTAAAGTTGGGCTGGGTAGGGGTTAAGGTTGTCATAGTTAGGATTAGAAGAGAATAGACGAGCAAGATTCAGAAGTGGAAGCCAGTCCCATAATACGCCCGTCAACATAGGTGAGAACATTTCATAGTTACTGTATCATTTTGCCATGCTTACAGAAGCTAACAAATGCAGTGTTACCGCGGCGTTAGCTGACACCTGAAAATTCTGCAGTTCAGCACTTCTGCCAGCTTTTATTTGCACATGCAAACACAGATGCAGTTCCTCAGTCGATTTTTCTCCCTTGGTAGGTTTTTGCATTTTGCATGTTTATTCAGTGATAAATAATATACATGTGTGAAATTAAAAAGCTGTCATTATGGTATATTTTAGCAAACTGTACGTACTACTGCTAGTATGATTGAATTTCACAATAGCATCCTTGATATAAAAATTACTACCTAAAAAGAAATTTTTGAAAAGAGTGTAACATTGGGACTGCACCTGATTTTATTCAGGAAAGCCCCCCAAACCTATAAGAACGATGGTGCCCCCATTCAAATGGGCTGAACATGCCACTGTTCACAGCTGAATTTGAATTAATTCAGGGATGTTTCGCTTACTTCTGTGCTCCAAGAAAGCTACTGAAATGTATTGAAGATTAACTGAAAACCCTCTGACCTACAGTATGGATTAGCATACTGCCCCCCCCCCCCATCCCCCCAACCCCCCCCACACACACACACACAATATCCATAAGGAAATATATTACTCCTCTCTAAATATGTTGTCTGTTTTCAGTTTTTAGTCCCTCAGCTGTATGTGAATGAAGGAATAGTGACTCCGCAGAGAGAAACTGAAGATAGATAAGAGATAAGCGGATTTCTTTTGGCAGAGCACAGCTTTGGCTTATTTTTTTATTTGATTAAGCTGTTCTTCGTGGCTGACTGATCCTTACACTCATTTACATATAGGTAATAGAGTTTTCAGTGATTAATTTGAGACCTTTTTTACACGTCCAGTATTCTAGACACCCACATATCTAATTTGGCTAATGATCTGCGAGAGGGAAAATAGCATGAAAACAAACATTCCAGCCGCAATTTTTTCACATAATAAAATGGTCACTGCATTTCTTAGTGGACTTTGTGCTGTAGTTTGTGATTTAATTTGTGTTTTCAGTTCAAATTAGGTAGGCATATACTTCAAAGAACTATGATAGTAATAGGCATTTAAACTATTGTCAAACCAATTTTAATTAAAACTATTTGCATAAAATCATTTCTCTTTGACATTTATTCCAAGTTTTTTTAATACATTTAAATATAGGTTTAACATTTTTATTAAGTGACATCTAACTAAGACTACATGTCATATACATTTTTATCATATGTGGTGTACCTACTGTACTGTCATATAAAAATGTTATTGTGTATATAGATATTCATCCCAGAGCTCTTGGCCTCTTCATACAGTGTGTCAGAATTACATAATCTATTCTGAGGCCAAGGCTGTAATTATTTAATAAAAATATCATCCTAAAATCACTTATTTTTACAGAACACTATTTCACAGTAAGTAATCTAATTTCAGCTTTGATATTGCACCTGCGTGGATTACTGGCCCACAGTATTAGTACAGTTCAACTGTGTGCAGTTACTCCCATGTCACTTTCCTTGAGCTCTCTGGTTTTTGATCCACATTTTATTGAGGTAAAATTGTAACTTAAATTTCCTTTTGTTGATGAGTGTGACATAAAGGGCTGCATTCTGTTTTGCAAACTGTTTAACTGATATAGACAAGCATCTGTGATGACAGTGTGACAATTATACTTACAGTGCAGTGACTGTGGCGGGATTGTCCTCCGGGAGCAGAGAGTAATGAAGTGTGAAACTGCAGTGTGGAGTCTGGTCATGGGGCAAAAGTGTGTAGCAAAAGGATCTGGAGAAATATATTGTACTGCCAGGTAGTCTATAAAAACAAAATGGTCCTTTAACAAGTGAACATATGTGTGTGTGTGTTTGTGTGTGTGTGTGTGTGTGTGTGTATACACTCACCTAAAGGATTATTAGGAACACCATACTAATACGGTGTTTGACCGCCTTTCGCCTTCAGAACTGCCTTAATTCTAGGTGACATTGATTCAACAAGGTGCTGAAAGCGTTCTTTAGAAATGTTGGCCCATATTGATAGGATAGCATCTTGCAGTTGATGGAGATTTGTGGGATGCACATCCAGGGCACGAAGCTCCCGTTCCACCACATCCCAAAGATGCTCTATTGGGTTGAGATCTGGTGACTGTGGGGGCCATTTTAGTACAGTGAACTCATTGTCATGTTCAAGAAACCAATTTGAAATGATTCGAGCTTTGTGACATGGTGCACTATCCAGCTGGAAGTAGCCATCAGAGGATGGGTACATGGTGGTCATAAAGGGATGGACATGGTCAGAAACAATGCTCAGGTAGGCTGTGGCATTTAAACGATGCCCAATTGGCACCAAGGGGCCTAAAGTGTGCCAAGAAAACATCCCCCACACCATTACACCACCACCACCAGCCTGCACAGTGGTAACAAGGCATGATGGATCCATGTTCTCATTCTGTTTACGCCAAATTCTGACTCTACCATTTGAGTGTCTCAACAGAAATCGAGACTCATCAGACCAGGCAACATTTTTCCAGTCTTCAACTGTCCAATTTTGGTGAGCTTGTGCAAATTGTAGCCTCTTTTTCCTATTTGTAGTGGAGATGAGTGGTACCCGGTGGGGTCTTCTGCTGTTGTAGCCCATCCGCCTCAAGGTTGTGCGTGTTGTGGCTTCACAAATGCTTTGCTGCATACCTCGGTTGTAACGAGTGGTTATTTCAGTCAAAGTTGCTCTTCTATCAGCTTGAATCAGTCGGCCCATTCTCCTCTGACCTCTAGCATCAACAAGGCATTTTCGCCCACAGGACTGCCGCATACTGGATGTTTTTCCCTTTGCACACCATTCTTTGTAAACCCTAGAAATGGTTGTGCGTGAAAATCCCAGTAACTGAGCAGATTGTGAAATACTCAGACCAGCCCGTCTGGCACCAACAACCATGCCACGCTCAAAATTGCTTAAATCACCTTTCTTTCCCATTCTGACATTCAGTTTGGAGTTCAGGAGATTGTCTTGACCAGGACCACACCCCTAAATGCATTGAAGCAACTGCCATGTGATTGGTTGATAAGATAATTGCATTAATGAGAAATTGAACAGGTGTTCCTAATGATCCTTTAGGTGAGTGTATATATATATATATATATATATATATATATATATATATATATATATATATATATATTAGTGCTGTCAAATGAATTTTTTTTTTAATCAGATTAATTTCGATTAACCACGATTAAATATCATTCATTTTTAATCTATATTAATCGCAGTTCATTTTGCATGAGCAAATAGATTTAAAAAAAAGGGAATATATATGCACTTAACATGTTTACTGAACATCTTGAACACAAGTCGGATGCATTCTATCTGCCACAGAAGTGCAATACCATGGACCCATATCAAAAAGCAAGATTTTTTGCTTAGCCCGACAACTTGTCAGATTTAATGTACCTCAGTTTAAGTGGTCTTTATCTTCTTTCACTTACAATTAGCCCAAACTACCGTAAATCCGACAAATAATCCGACTAATCATGAAATCCAATTCTAGCCTGGTTAATTGCCATTGTTAGCAATATCAGTTGATAACACATTACGCGTGGTGCTTTACATATAAAACTCCGTAGCAACACATCCACAGATAAGTTGGACGGTATAGTATGTGCGACCGATTTAATGAGCAACAAATGAGAAGTAGTGCTTAAACAGTATACCTGTAAAGCTACAACTTTCCCTTCTATTGATAAAGGGCGAATCAAAGTCATCTTTGATTCTGAACTCCGGATCCTCTGTGCTGCTCTGAGATATTTCTCAGATCTCCAAGAAACGGGAGTGCGCATGTCGTCACTTCCGGCTTCAAAACTCGGAAACTGACTCACAATATGAGTTCCGAGGGCAAATGGAACGCACCAAAACTGCCCGAAATGGGTTGACAGAGACATTTCAGGGACTTTGAGTCATTCTGCACTACAGATGGGCTAATTGCATAAAAATTTTTAATGAGATTAATCATGATGATGGATTAATCCGCGTTAACCCGTTAATTTTGACAGCCCTAATATATATATATATATATTTTTTTTTCCCCCCACATTTAACGTTTTCAATATGCCTGTTAATATCTGTAATTTATGCATGTTGTGGTATTGTAAGATCAACAGTTGCCATAACTTGAATAAGAGGCTGGGAAATGGATAGACTCGTGTTACAGCCTTGATTTCTTAAATATTTATGTGAGTGCTGAAAAAACTTGTTTTGTCTGTTTTTTGCAGGTAGAAAAAGAGGTTCCTCAGGCAGCAAGTAGCTCTCCTGGCAGAAATTTCTGAACAGACCGTTTCCCTACAGGGAACCCCAAGACACATATCTGTGGCTGCATTGGGCCCATTGTCTTACAGACAGCTCCATCAAGCCCACGCTGTATTTGTTTCAGAGGGGAAGATGGCTTGGCTATGGCCACCTATGGATATTGTCGGGATTGTAAAGCATATGCTCCGTTTTAGCGTATCACACTTCAGGTAGGAGGTAAGTTGAACAGAACAATTTACTTGGTGAACTAAAATTGCATTTTTATTACCAAATCTCTGCTGGTGTTTAATAAGGTATCTTATCTAAAGCTTATTACACGGCTCTCTGGAATGCTTGATTCTGATTGGTCAGTTGAGACATTTGCAGGTTCGTTCTTTTCAAATAATAACCGCTCCAAAGTAATAACGCATAGCCGGTACTACTTGTATGTTTAAAATCCCTCCGCGCCAACAAAGATTACCGTTTAAAAATGTTAATCTAAAACAAATATGCCAATAAAATGTTTCAAATTCATATTCATGTCCAGTTTTTTTCCTTATGTGGCAAGTAGCCGTGTAATAAGCGGGATAATGTACAGGCAGCCTTACAGAGAATCTGATATATGGCATATTATTCGCGAAGACACTGACTCTCCCCTAAGAAAGGAATGTTCTCTCCAGTGAAAATTTTGGGTAGTATTGTCCAGCTCACTGGTGCATTTGGTTTCATTGTTACCTTGTTGGGTGGCAGTGCAGTGATACAGAGTGCAGTGCCATGGCTTCGATCTGCCCTCATTCCCATATTTGTGGAGCTTGCAAGTTTTCCTTGTGTTTCTGCACAATTACTCCAGGCACCACAGTATCCTCCTGCAGTCCAAAGACATGCAGTTAGGTGAAATCAATGTGCCAGTGTTGCCTATAATGCCTGACTTTCTGTTTGTGCTGCTGTAGTCTGTACTTACTGTGAAAGGGTCCAGATGCTCTGGGATCCTATACAGGAATGGATGGGTGGTTATTGAAAAGAGAAAAATAGGTCACTTGACAGATGTTTACTGGAATGCTAATTTAAGTCAAAATAAAATGTCAGAAAACCTTGCCATGTTGCTTCTGGGATATGCTCTAGACTCACCGTGACTCTGCATAGGACAAACGGGTACAGAAATTGGATGATGAATTGATGGATGGTTCGAATTGGTAAGAGTTAAAATATGAACAATATAATCCCTGCACAACTACATCGTGCTTACGCTTAAAAAGTACAGTGAGCTGAGTTTGCAGTTAACAAGGTGACGTGTTTCCGCTGATCAGTGTCCGCAACAGCAGAACATCCATTTAGTTGTGTCTTGTGTGCCCATCCTTTGCTACACTCCCTGTAATAGGAGAATAATAATCGCCTTCATGACATTACTATGCTTGGTGACCATAATATGTAGCTCTAGAGTCATCCAACACCCAAAGCCAGCTAGGCCTGGAGCCCACACAGGTATCGATGTCCTTTCATGTTTGGCATTCTAGCTTTCCTGTTTGCTAATCAAATGCTAAGGAAGCATTCATTGACTGCTTTAATGTTTGTAGCAGGGTTGGCCAATTCCGGTCCTGGAGGGTCAGAATTTTGCAGTTTGCACGTTTCCCTGCTCAAACTCATTTTAATCAACTAATTACCAGGTTTAGTAATTGTTTCTGAGCAGGGAAATATGCAGACCAGATTTGGGAAACCCTGGTTTATAGGAAAATTTAAGATTTGATAAATTAATTCATAAAGTCACTCTGTGATAGGGAACCACATTATAAATTTCCAGGGAAAGTCAAACACACATAAAATAAATTACAGTCGGGTCCAGATAGCACAATCTCCTGCTTCATTGCTCTATTATAATAAAAAAAAATCAAACACCTTTCCCATTAGGAATAAAACACAGAAGTAACTGCTGTACAACATTTCCAGATAATATTCGCTCTTCAAAGTAGATCAGCAATACTGAGGTTTTGTATCATCATTGAAACGGGCTGGAAATTTAAATTCATGGCAAACATAAGATCAAACCTACACTTCTCATTAAGATTATTCGGTAACGCTTTACATTAACTGCACCTTAATAATGCTTTTATATTGCATTCATAAAACATTCAGTACACCTTCATAATAATATTAGTAACATTCATAAACATAATGTATATATACCTTAACATCCTAACATCCATTAACAGCTGTAATCCCATGCTCGGTCTCAGTCGGCGTCCCTCACTCTTATAGTCAAAATTTAGTAGAAAAGCACCACCCGAATAAGGCCGTAGCAGTGTGAGCGATGAATCTGTTTAACGACAATGCAATGTCCCCATTTCCGTGAAATCGAAAAGGAGGCAAAGGCAGCTGTCATTGGAAAGGTCCTTTGTTAAAGTCACACAAAAAGAAAAAGTGATTCTTTTTTAGTTATAGTGAAAGTTGTCCTACAAAATAACCCTCCTCTTCTCCCCCTCTCTCTTGTCTCCCTCACAACATCCACGATTCTTTTCAAAGGTAAAGTGCAGGTTAATTTGTTATATGTATTTTTACTTTATTTTTTGTATTTATCATTTTTATATGAATATTTTTGGGTTGAGGAACAAATCATCTGAGTTTCCATTATTTCTAATGGGAAAAGTTGCTTTGATATACGAGTGCTTTGGATTACGAGCATGTAATCCGGAACAAACTATGCTCGCAATCCAAGGTTTTACTATTATAATAATAACAAATAACAAACATTATAATTGTATAATCATGTAATGTTTGTTATTAATGTATATTAAAGCTGTTAAGGGATGTTAGGATGTTAAGGTGCTTATGAATGTTCTCTGAATGCATTATGAGTGCATTGTGAAGATGCACTGAATGTTCTATGAATGCATAACGAATGTATTATGAAGGTGCACTTAATGTAAAGTGTTACCAATTATTCTGTCATACCTATAAGATACATCAAGGAGCATAAATTCTACTGAATTCCCTTGTGAGACTCAACTAACCTAACCAGAGTACCAGGAGGAAACCTATGCAGAAGAAAGGAGAACATGCAAACTCCACAGCCTCACCAGAGGGGGGAATCATACCCTCAGCCTTGGAGCTGCGAGATAACGCTGCTCCAAATTGAGCGACTGTGCTGTATCAGGCCCAGCCTTCAAAAAACAAACAGCATACAGTCATCGGCCACATAACAATGTTTCTGTCATTGACCACATATTCGATGCTGATCAAAAAATTCGGAAAGACTTAATAATGTAATAATATGTAATAAGTAATAATGTTCAGTTACATCACATATATAAGCCTTTAGTTAAACATTAAATAATCATTTACAAAACTTCAATAAGACATTTATAAGCATTAGCAAGTTAAAGGCAAACTAATCATTTGCAAAACCTTAATAAACTTTTCTAAATGATTAAATAGGAAAAGATCACAAACAAACCATGGAATCACTTTACATAAAGCTGTCACCTATAATGCATCACAGATACCTTCAAAATGTTATGGTATTTCTCTGTTAGCTAATGCTAATGCTAGCGTTTCATTAAATATGTAACCAGCCAATTCATTTATGGATTATACTGCATATGAGCAGTACAGCTACAGCTTCTGGTAGCAGTGGGACATGGGTGTTTGTGCCTTTAAGAAGAGTGGGTGATGTCATTGGCATGAGCTACGCACGGTAAACGCGCTGTGAACGCATATCCATGTAAGCACCATTTTTAGACTGCGTTGAAAGGTGTGAGATTCGGTGTAACATGCATATCCATGTAATATTTATATGCAGTTGTGCTCAGAATAAGTCCCGTGTTACAGGTATGTTTGTACCAAATGGTGTTGCTATGAGTTAGCAGGTTTGTGTTGGCTATTGCAGGAGGGTTCCTTGCTAACTTGCAGGTCAGTTTTCCCCATTGTATTTTCCTGCGCTTTTCCCTATCCGTAAAGTCACACACCTCTACCAGTATGCTGGCTTGCTCTGGACTGGAGTAGGTAAAGAAATGGTACGCAAGCTTTTATATCCACCACTATCAACAGAGAACTTAGAGATTTGTTGCAATAACTCCCCAATGCTACGAATGACGGACTCAGTGGAGCCACTGTTTCGGGAAGACGAATCAAACATTGCCTGCAGTTTACCATAAAAATCTCCAAAGGGTTGGTGGTATTCTGATGTTGTTGTTTTTTATCTTAGAGTGCCACTACTTAAATTTGTTTATTGTATGTTTTATTTTGCTTTTATATTGCACACACTTTGAGGAGGGTGAAGCAGGAGATTTATTATAAATTTTATTTTGCCTTTGTATTGCATAAACATTGAAAAGTGTGGATACGCCAGATTTGTTTGTTTCCTGGAAAAGCCTTTCATTTTGGCAACTTAAATATCTACCATAGATACAGGGAATAAAAGATGCAAATTTGTATTTGTGTCTGGAATGTGACTTCCCTGGCCACAGCTGAGTCTTTTTAGCAGGTAGCTAGCAGGATTGCAGTGCAAGGTTACCAACTTTCACGAATCTGGCATGACAATCACACGTTTTCAGACTCTCACGCTCACCCAAAAAATCTTATTGCACATCTATGAATAGGTGTGTAAAACATTTACATGTGATGAATTATTTGCACTTTAGATTAGGGGGATGCAAAAACATTTGTAAATGACTTGTATTAATTTATAGGCCATTCATATCAGTTAAGGAACGTCTATAAATGATATGTAAAACATTTACATGTGATGAACTTTATAGGGCTGCCACTTATGACAATTTTTCCACTGATTAATCTATTGACTATTTTACCGACTGGTCCATTAATCTAAACGATTAATTTTCCTCCAGAAAATCATATTGGCTGTTTAATTAAGTTAATTTTATTTTGACAATAACAAGCTGTAGGTCATTGCAGGGCTTTTGATAATGGATGCCGGCTTTTCCACACTGTATGGACATTATTTTCGCCCACAATTCAATAAGCAGATTAGTAGTATCCCTAAAATATTAATTGGATGCTTATTGTGATGCCCAAAAGTTAGTAATCTCTATAAATTCAGTGTATACTTATGCTGATTAAATTCGGTTTGCGGAACACGTCACATATACCACTGTTTTGGTATATCATAGAAGCGATAAGTACTGTGGCCTGTACTACGAAGCGGGGTTACTGGCTTATCGGGGTAACTTGTCGGATTTAAGGTACCACAGTTTAAATGGACTTCATATTCGCTCACTTACATTTTGCCAAGACTACCTTAAATCCAACAAGTTACCCCGATAAGCCAGTAACCCCGCTTCGTAGTACAGGCCACTGAAGTCGCGGTGAAGAAAGGGGCAACTCAGCAGCACCAACATTTTTTTTTAAATCTGCTTTTTACAGATTAAAGTCCTACACTTTTTTGTGATTAATATAGGTTTCATTTTTATTTCAGTTCACAAGTTTTTTTTTATTATTTACTGTCCATTTTCCTTTCAGTTTAAGCTTACAATAACATACTGGTCCCAACAAGCCCAGTGTTTACAAACACACACATCGCCACTGTCAGTCAATGTAGAATAAGTCCAGATTTTAGCCTAAACATTTTCTCAAACATTTATTTAATGAGAATTCAAAGGTGGCAGATAGACAACTACAGTGGTACCTCAGAACTCGAAATTAATCCGTTCAGAACTCCGGATCGAATCCTAAAAAGCTCGAGTTCTGATCGAATTTTCCCCATAAGAAATAATGGAAAACCAATTAATTGGTTTCCAGCCAGGTTGACGTTCATGGTTTGACTTCTGACATTCTGTCACGTTCGCTGGTCGGGCGAGCAGGCAAGTAGGAGAGCAGGAGCCAGGAGGTAGGGTAATCGGGGTTTATTCGGGGGAAACAAAGGACGAGGGGTAACGGAAAGCAACATCAATGACGGATCTACCGGAAACGGACTCAGACGAGGACTAAATAGGAAAGACAGACCAGACTCAATAGGACACAGGCGATCGGAATCAGGATTGAACACGAGGTAATGAGGTGGGCGTGGCACACATTAGGAGCGGACGGAGCGGGACGTGACAGAACCCCCCCCCAAAGGCGCGCACACCGGGCGCGCCAGAGAGGAGGCGACGGACGGGACGAAACCGGGGAACAGGACCTGAAAGACAAAACAGAACGTCAACCAAAACCAGGGAACAGGATGGAGACGCAAAACAAGAACAGGGACGAAAAGAAGGACAGGACCTGACAGAGGACAGGGAAGGCGGACAGACAGATCAAGAAGGGAGACACAGGGGGAACACCCACAGGCGACACGAAAGGGCCAGGAGTGCCAAAAGGAGGAACAAAGGGACCAGAAGGAGAGACAGGCGGGACGAACGGAAAGGGAGGAGGAACAAGGGGAGCACGAGGAAGCCCAGGCGGGCGACGGGCAGCGGCCGGAGGGGCCGCAGGCGAGAGGAAGGAGGGAACCGGAGGGGACCACCCAGGGGCCAAGGGAACGGGACGAGGGAGTGACGGAGGAGACACGGAGGGAGCAGGAGGGAACACCAGTGCAGGCAGGCAGGAGGGGGAAGCCGCGGCAGGCGGAGGCGCAGCCGGAGCCGGGGAAGGCGCCGTCCGACGCTCAGCCGGAGCAGGGGGGCCCGGAGGCGGCCGACACGGACCCGGAGGCGGGACCGAGGACCGGCACCGAGGATCCAGGGGGGGACCCGGAGGGGACCGCCGACCCAGAGCCGGAGGACCCGCAGGCAGCCACCTAGCCACCGCCAGGGGCCGAACGGGCGAGCCAGGGGGCAGGGCGGGCGGGACCCGGGCCCTACGCCTATGTCCCCTTCCCTTGCTGGATACGGAGAGGCGGGGTCCTGGGGGGCGTTGGCCTTGCCGGGGTAAGGGCGAGGGAGTCAGGGCCTCAGGCGGGGCAGCCAGAGCCGCGGGCGTGGCCGCAGGCGGGGCAGCCAGAGCCGCGGGCGTGGTCGCAGGCGGGGCAGCCAGAGCTGCGGGCAGGATGGGAGAGGCGGCCTCAGGCAGGGCCGCGGGCAGGACGGGAGAGGCGGCCTCAGGCAGGGCCGCGGGCAGGACGGGAGAGGCGGCCTCAGGCAGGGCCGCGGGCGTGTGGCCAGCAGGAGGCGCCTCAGCGGGCACCTCAGGCAGAGAGGAGGCAGCTACAGGTGTGCGACCAGCAGGGGCCGCCTGGGCAGGCGGCTCGGGTGTCTGGTCAGCAGGGGGCGCCTCGGCGGGCGCCGCCAGCACGCGACCAGCAGGGGGCGCAACCACGGCCACCTCAGGCCGTTCAGGAGCCGGCAGGACAGGCGAGACAGGCAGTTCAGGAGCCGGCAGGACAGGCGAGACAGGCAGTTCAGGAGCCGGCAGGACAGGCGAGACAGGCAGATCAGGAGCTGGCAGGACAGGCGAGACAGGCAGTTCAGGTGCCGGCAGGACAGGCGAGACAGGCAGTTCAGGTGCCGGCAGGACGGGCGCCGCCGTCACGTGGCCAGCAAGAGGCACCTCGGAGGGCACCTTGGGTGTGCGGCCAGCAGGGGGCGCCTCGTCAGGCGCTGCAGTTACTTGGCCAGCAGGGGGCGCCACAGCGGGCGCCGCCATCACGTGGCCAGAAGGGGGCATCGCAGCGGGCACCACCATCACGCGGCCAGCAGGGGGCCCCGCGGCGGGTGCCGCCATCACGCGGCCTGCAGGGGGCACCGCGGCGGGTGCCGCCATCACGCGGCCAGCAGGGGGCACCACGGTAGCTGCAGGGACTGCAGGCAGAGCAGGCCGGACTGGCGGGTCAGGTAGGACAGGCGGGTCAGGCAGGATCGGCGGGTCAGACAGGACAAGCAGGTCCGCTGACAGAGCGGCGGCAGTTGCAGCAGGCGGTGCTGCGGGCAGATCAGCGGCAGCAGCGGGCAGATCGGCGGCGGCAGCAGGCAGCGCAGCCGCGGGCAGATCGCCGGCGGCATCAGGCAGCGCAGCCGCGGGCAGATCGGCGGCATCAGCAGCAGGTAGTGCAGCCGCGGGCTGCTCCGGAGCTTGCAGGTCCGGTATCGGCGGCAGGAGAGGCGCCGAGTGAGTCGGCGAAGCCCCTTTAAGGGTTCTCGGCACCCGCGGAATCGCGTCCCACACCGCTGCGATCCTCGCACACTCCAGGCGGCCGTCCTGAAGAGGCGAGGCAGATGGTCTCTGGGGCAAAGCGGTGGTGAAGACCTCCGGGGTCTGCTGAGCCAGGAGGGGCTTCTCCTGAGCCTCTGCCTGAAGAGGCGCTGCGGCGAGGTAGCACGCCCCTACGAAGAGCGTCGGGGCGGTTTCCTCGCCTTTTCCCCGGCGTCTCTTCTTTTTTCGCCGCCCGGTTCCTGTAGGCGGAGGCGGGGTTGCCTCCGCCCAGGTGAGCGGCTGGAGCCTCTTCTCCTCCAATCGAAGGGCCAGCTGCCGCAGCAGGACACGCACTTCTGCGAAGTCGCGTTCCTCCGTGCGCGGTTGTACGCCTTGGAGGAGGTCCCAGCTTCGGCTCACCAGGTCGTTCATGACGGGGTCCTCCCGGACCTCTGGCTGCTCTCTCCAGTGCGCTAATTCGTGCAGCAGGATGATCCATCCATCCACGTCCTGCTGCGCAGCGTTGTTGGAGAGATCCGTCATTCTGTCACGTTCGCTGGTCGGGCGAGCAGGCAAGTAGGAGAGCAGGAGCCAGGAGGTAGGGTAATCGGGGTTTATTCGGGGGAAACAAAGGACGAGGGGTAACGGAAAGCAACATCAATGACGGATCTACCGGAGACGGACTCAGACGAGGACTAAATAGGAAAGACTCAATAGGACACAGGCGATCGGAATCAGGATTGAACACGAGGTAATGAGGTGGGCGTGGCACACATTAGGAGCGGACGGAGCGGGACGTGACACATTCATATCATATAATTTTTTTTTCGAACTGGTTCCTTCGACTTTTAAGAAATTCGAGTTCGAGAACTGAGGTACCACTGTATATGGCTTTAATAATGAGTGTGTTTAGCAGCCACTAGGACATAGGATATTAAATGTAATAAAACTTAATAAACATGAATAGAAAGTGGTTTTGTCTGTCCTGGTAGCCCATAATCCAGAGTAGAACATGTGTTTTCTCTTGTGCGCTGCCATATGGCATAGAACTTTGCACAGTGTACAAACCACCTTTCTGTTTAGTGATAATTTGAACTACTCCTATAATTAAGCCTACATAGTGATATTAAAGAAAAACACTTCTTATAATTAAGAGTTTTAGAATACTTAGAATAGTGAAAATAATTTAAAAAATATGATGCTTCAATTTAAAATATCGATGTCGACGCATTTTCAGCTTTGACGTCATTGACTACGTTGACTAACCACGGCACCCCTAAATTGTTTACACTTTAGGGGGATGCAAAAATGTCATTTATAATAGATAAGGAGGATCTATAAATGATTTGCTTACATTTTAGATTAGGTGGATGCAAAAAAAGTTTGCAAATGACTTCTATACATTTCCAATTCCGCCTAGTACTACTCCCACCACGCAGCAGCGTAATGTGCGTACTCCGAGCATCCTAGTTCTTTGTACTTGCGTATACCCCTAAAATGATGTTGAATATAATTATTCACAAATATTTCAAGTTACAAACAGCCATTCAGAACGTAACTCATAAGTAGAGGAGTGTCTGTAATTTAAATCAAGTAAGAAACATCTGTAAATGGCATGTAAAACATTTACATACGATGAACTGTGTCACGGATCAACCCGGGGGATCCCCGATGATGTCACATGGGTAGTTCCACTTACTACGCCTCCGGAGGAATACCACATCATGACCGTAAACAGTATCCTAGCGTGCAATATCAGATTTTTACCAGACTTGTTAGTGTGTTTTGTTTGTTTGTAGTTTGTTTGCCTCTCAAAAAAATAATATTGCTATGGATCTACTAAAATATTACAAAGCTTTTTATGTAGTTTGACTAGTTCGTATTTCTTGTTTGTCCCTCAGAAAAAAAAGAATCTCGCTTCAAATCTGCTAAAATTTAAAGCAACAACACATCAGCATGTTTGTGGAGGCAGCCTTGTTTGTTCTGAGATGTGTCGCTTGAATGGGCGATTGGTCAGACTTGATGTCATGCACCTTGGAATTTATGAGTAGATAATCAAACGCACCATTAGTCTTACCTTTCATTCCAGCCCCCATGTGTATTGCTCCCAGCTGTTTCTTGTTAGTACAGTGATTCCCCGCTATATCACGGTTCAGCTATCGCACCCCCGCTATATTGCGGATTTTTCCCCAATGCGTCACAGTTCTGCGTATCGCGTATCTTGCTTGTGGTCTGATTGTTGTGAGCAAACTTTTTGTGAGCTTTTCACAAAAAAAAATAAAAAATTTATATGATCTTCCTGCCAATGTGACAGAATGATGGAACTCCCCAAACGACCCCACGGCTGTGTTTTGGATCCACCTGATGTGCTCGTTTGCCTCTTGCCCTGATGACGATTCGCTCCTTGACCCAGCATCTGACAATGACCAGGAAGAGCCCTGGGGACCATTTATTTAGTGAGGAGTTCAATTAATTTCCAAAGAGGACTGGTTGTGGAAGCAGATGACGGGCCCTGAGGAGGATGTGCTTGACCTTTCATTTGTTGCCTTCTCTGCCTCTCCAGAGCTCTGCGAAGCCGCTGGGCTCACCACGTCATTGCCTTACCAGACTGTTTCTGCCCCGCTGGTCTTGGCAATCAAGTACATCAGCCACCTGGAAGTATACTGGAGGTTGGTTGAGGACCCCCTGACACGAACTTGTCCAGAGTCAATCGATCGGCTGGACTGGATCAAACGGGGGATGGCAGCCATTTCCTCTTTCTCATCCTTCCAGGGGCTGCAAGGAATCACCTACGGAAGGAGGCAAACATGCAGCCCCGTCCTTCGTCTGCTTTCCTCTAGCCTCTTTCCACCCCATCTCCCATTTGAGAGTCACAGCGGGAGGACATGCAAGTTGCAGCTTCGAAGCATGGAGGGAGGTGATGAAAGAGGAACCAACCTTTCCAGGGTCTTCTGCGTCCTGTCCAGGTGAGGCTGCCACCGCTGCTACACCTGGCCCCGAGAAGGTCACTACATCTGTCACTACATCTGTCTATTTCTTGTCTGAAGCCAGCGTAGTCCTCACTGCCCTATTGACCAAATGACCTAGAGAAGGTGCCCACCGCTCCATCCTCACCCCAGGCTCGCAATCTGGGAGAACTCCTCGACGCTCCGCATGCATCCAACTTAGCCAAGGCCGTTGCCGCTCTGCAAGCGTCAACCTCGGCTAAGGCTGCTGCCACTCTGCAAGTGTCCGACTTGGCCAAGGCCGCACCTTAACCAAGAGAGGCTACTGCTGCACTTCTGCCGTGTTTGGCTCACTGCCCAAGGTTCCTGCTCTGCCTTGCCCGCCACCTGAGGTTCCTGCTCTCCAGAACTCGTGGCCTGAGGTCCCTGTTGTGCAGCGCCTGCCGCCAGAGGTGCCCATCATGATGCAGGAGCCACCTGATGTGCCTGCCGTGCTGCGCCCGTCACAAGAGCTACCCAGAAGAGCTGGTCCGCTCACGTCCCCACCCTGGCCAGCTCTTCTGCCTCTGCCCAGATAGCTTCCACCCATCTGCCTGTGGCTGTCACCCAAACGGCTTCCACTCACTCACTTGAGGCTGTCCCCTGTTTGGCTCCTGCCTACTCACCTGTGGCCATTGCCTCTTCGGCTCCTGCCCGCTCGCCTGCAGCTGTTGCTGCTTTGGCTCCTACCCCCTCGCCCGTGACCATCACTGACTCGTTGGCTCCTGTCTCCTCACCTGCGGCCGACACCACCTCATTAGCTCCTGCCTCGTCAACTGCAGCCGACACCACCTCGTTGGCTCCCGCTTCATCTCCTGGCCCCTCACCGATGCCTGCTTCATCTACAGGGCTCTCCAGCTACCACCAGTCCTGCACCTGACCTCCTGGACGCTACTAGCCTCGTGACTGACGTTTTGGCCACCTTCTCTGAAAAAGGTGACCTAGACAAAGCCACTATAGAGGACCTGGAATGGGATCCCTTGGGTCTGACCCTATAGCAGTGCAGCTGAGCCCATACTATCCTGAAATCTAGAAGGTGGTTTAGTGGCTGAGGGTGTGCCAGGACTATTATAATAATAATTATTATTATTATCGCTGTTGTTGTTTTCTTTTTGTTTTCTTTAAGATAGGGACTACTTTGTGTCAATAGGTAATTATGAATCTGATTGAACAAAATTACAAGTGGAGTTCGTCAAGGGTCCATTCTTGGGCCTTTTCTGTTCACTATTGACATGCTCCCCCTTGCTCAGATAACGGAGCATTATAGCATCTCTTACCATAATTATGCAGACGACATGGAACTCTACATTTCAGTGTCACCACATGACTATAGTCCCTTAGATTCACTGAATGAGTGCATTGAACCAATCAGTGAATGGATGTGCCAGAATTTTCTATGGCGTAACACAGAAAATTGGCCCCTAAAAATAAAGATTGAAAGTGCTCATCTTGAATCCATGACACTTAAACCTAGAAATCAAGGCAGAAATCTTGGTGTAGTTACAGTATGGACTCAGACCTAAAATTAAACAGCCACATAAGGAGAATTACAAAACCAGCCAACTTCCACCTTAAAAACACAGCAAGTATTAAAGTATTTCTGTCTATACACGAAACAGAAAAAGTTGTTCATGCATTTGTTTTTAGCAGGTTAGATTATTGTAACGGTGTCTTCGCAGGTCTTGGCAAAAATTCAATCATAGCTGCAGCTCACCCAGAATGCTGCTGCCAGACTCCTCACTAACACCAAGAAAGTAAAGCATATTACACCGGTTCTTAAATCACTGCACTGAATTCCTTTGCATTACAGGATTGATTTTAAAACATTATTACTTGTGTACAAAGCACTAAATGGTCTCAGGCCTAAATACATTTCTGATTTATTTGTGTGTTATGAAACATCCAGACCCCTGAGGTCATCTGGGAAAGATTTACTCAGTGTTCCCAGAATCAAGACCAAACAAGGTGAAGCAGCATTTAGTTTCTAGTTGCTCCTTGTCTGTGGAACAAGTTTCCTGAAGACCTGAGGTCTGCTATACTGTAACAGTCAGCTCATTTAAATCAGGGCTTAAAATGTTACTGTTTGCTGCAGCTTTTCAACAAATTAAATCAGCAGGAGTTTATTCATTCACTGCAACTGCAATGTAACTTATTTGTTTGTTCTGGCTTTTATATTATTGTTTTTATTGTCTTTTAAATGTGATTTAAATGTTGCCTTTAATGTCTTCTGTTTTAATATATCCACGTGCCTCTGTAAAGCACTTTGAATTGCCTTTACATCTCAATTGTGATATATAAACTTGCCTTGCCTTCCCACTGTTTTTTGTTGCTACTACTACTACTACTACTACTACTATTATTATTATTATTATTATTATTATTATTATTATTATTATTATTATTATAGGAATATCCGAGGATGGAATGTTTGAAAGGTGGCACAGTGGTAAGCACTGTTGCCCCACATCTGTGTGACCAGGGTTTTAGTGTCTGACCTGGCTCCATGTGTGTGGAGTTTGCATGTTGTTAACATGGGGTTTTCCGCTAGGTACTTTGTTGCTCTCTTACCCCCCCAAAATTTTGGGTACCCAAAATGGATGGAATATCTGAAAAGTATTTGTCTTGCTGTTGAAATGGATTATATATCAATCCATACTTAGGGGTGTAGGGACCCATTTTCTCTAACCATTTGTCCTATTCAGGATTGCCAGGAGTCCATAGCCTATGGGCATTTGGCAGGGAACCACCCAGGATGGGGCACCGACCCATCACAGAGCATACCTACAGGCGATGTAAGCACACTCAAACTTATGGGCAATTAACCTCAGCATAATTCCAGCATGGGGGGGGGGGGGGGGTAAGGACTGGAATACCAGGGAGGAAACCCCACAACAACAGGGGGAGAACATGCAAACATAGAACTCTGGCGGAGACTCAAACCCTCTTCACAAAGGTTAACCACTGACCCAGTGTGCCGCCCCAGTGCAGGAACCGGCTGTTGTATTTAAATAACTAAGTTCTGTACCCCCCCCCCCCCGAATAAGAAGAGTTCTAAATACCTATAGGGCTGATTTCTCTAAATTTTTAAATATTAATTCAATTTCAACCTTTTAAAGTCAGTTTAAATTTCATTGTTTCATAAATTTCTTTCATCAACACAGATTGACAACAACAACAACAACAAACAAATTTATTTTTGAATAGCGCATTATCACAACATTACATCGTCCCAAAGCGCTTTACAGCATCCCCACCCAAAGCCCCCAGTGAGTAAGCCATAGGCGACAGTGGCAAAGAAAAACTACCGAGAAGGAAGAAACCTTGGGAGGGACCAGACTCAAAGGGGGAGCCCATCCTCCAGGGGCCGGCAGGGAGAGTCAGGTACAGTAAAATTTGAGACACAAACAGGGAGCAAGCTTTATAATCTTTTTTTAACATTGTACACAATTGTTTAAAAAAATGAGCAAAAATTATATGGAGATATAACTAATATGAGAAATTTTACATTATATTATATATAAATAACTCAAACCAAATTAATTGAGGTCATCTGGAACATTGACAGCGGTCAACTGGAGATATTGCACATTGAGAAGCAGTAGTTTGAAATGTTCTTGGGTATTAAATACTTTAAAATATTTTAGTAATTATAAAATGAATGCATTTTATAAAGGTATGAAATTTATAGACGGAGAAACGGCAGCATGCACAAGGAGCACAAGGAGGCCTCCTATTCACTGGTATTCATCATGGTGGGGATCTGCATTTCTCTGCAGTCCAGGTCTGTGTGAGCCCCCCCTTCGAGTGACAGGGGCACCAGGGGGGTGGAGGTTGCCTGGAGCTGCTCAAAAAATGGCAGGACCTGGCAGAAAGCCGTGTCCATCACAGATGTTGGGTGCGCGGGATTGGACGTCACCGATCTGCCCGGGCAGGGCAGGGCAGGGCAGGTCATTCTTTATCTTCTACTCGTGAATGGAAAAATTTCTCTCAGTTACAGCGTTTGACATAAAACGCATCATTTTCCAGCAGCTCACTCCACCCTGCGGAGCTTCTCTTTAATTCTCGTTCTTGTCAGTGCACGTTCGGCGTGCTGATCTTCAGAGACACACTTGGGAGCCTGTTGTGTTGAGCCGATGATTTCCGGCACTCGGTGTAACACGCCCGCGTTGAGACGAAACATATTCCCATATTAATTTCTGGCTCAGCTGAGGATGCCGCCTGTGCTCAGGGACCTCCAGGCGACCGTGATCAAGTTATCACATCCCAGAGTTCCTTGACAAGTGGGTGTTACAGTAATATGTCAGTGTTGTGTGACATTACTTTTATTTACAGCGCTGCAGATCTCGGTGGGGGGAATCAGTGTGACAGTTCCCACTGTGTGCCGTTTCAGTCACCACGCTTTAGCCTCTGAAAGTCTACCGGTCGCAGAAAGAGAGTAGCTAAGCACAGGTTCAAATCAAGTTTAGGATGAGAGTCACCCCCGTATGGTAAGAACATCAGGAAGCAAGGCTGTCTTTTACTGAAGTACCTTTAATTTTATTGGTTGTTGGAGTATTTAATGCAACTATGGCCCTTTTTTATTATCTATCTATCTATCTATCTATCTATCTATCATCTATCTATATCTATGTATCTATCTATATCTATCTATCTATCTATCTATCTATCTATCCATCCATCCATCCTACAAATAGGAAAGGGGCCCTGGGTCTGCCCCATAGACCTGGTATCTGTATCACCACCCAAAGCTCACTGCAAAACACAACTGACACCCCAATGAATGAACATACCCAGATATAATAAATCAATGTAAGGGAACTTACAGACTTCATATATCCCAACCCCAGTAATTACAATATAACAAATATTTACAAGACACAAAAATAAGCATGCACCCCTATGTCCATACAGATGGAAAGTTTCTTTCGATGTCAGAGGAACCATAAGCTTCCGGTAACTTGGAGAGCTATCCAGGTTTTCTGCCTTGGAACTTCGTCTTGGGAGAACGTTCTCAGGCACAGTCTTCCGTCTGAGGTACGCTGGCTGATTCACGTTTTTCCACCACTGAAAACTTTTTTCTCGTTTTCACACGTTTTTCTCCCCCCCCCCCCCTCCTCACATGACCAGGGATCAATCCGCTCACTCAGAGCAAAACAAATTTTAACCCTTTAATCTCAAAGTAACCCTAAATAACCAAGGAAACTTAATAAAACAGTTAAGAAAACATATATGTATGCATAAAAGAAGTAAATTAAGTCTCCAGTCACCTACAGGGTTACACATGTGTTCTATCAAAACACACTTACAAGAAATTGCTTTATAATTATACTTAACTTGGGTTAAGTAAGTAAACTTTAACTTTACATTTATAGATCAATCAAACCTAATGACTGAGAGAAATTTTAATAATAATGATTATTATTATACTTTTAATTATGACAGAGCTATAGCAGTGTTAGTCTCTTTTTGTGCTGATTTTTCTTGTCATTTTATTAGTTAGCTGAGGTATGAATTCATGGTAAGAGAATTAAGATTTGTACAATATTCAGTCAGCTTGCCATCATGCTCTATATATCTCTGAATACCTACCACAAGCTTCCACTGGCCTGCACAGGTAGCGCAGTGCCAGTACCCACTGCCAGCACACATCTGTCAGGACTGAGCAGAGCAGTGCAGCCTTATTCACTGGAGAAGTTACCTTTCAATTAGCATCACCCCCTTTAACAGCTATTGTAGCACTAGTGGTAAGATGGGGTTGGGGGGGGGGTATTGTTGCCTTGACCTCAGTTCCCTTCAAGCTTAGCTAGTGCCTCATAGATTTGTGTCAGATGGTCATCGGTTTCAATTCTTTCTGCATTTTCAATTCTACAACATTTTAGTGGGAGTTGACTCCCTGTTACTCTGTTTTAGTTTATGCACCCCACAGTTCAGTTACAGTCTATGTTAAAAGTATTGCTGATAGCTTTCAAATATACTGTCAAACTCTGCTGTCAAACACTGGAGGAGCTGTCAATATCTGCTAAGCGTAACTCGCCTAAAGGTGTGTGGATCAGGTTTATGACACAATTAGAGGAGCTGATGTTCACCAGGTTGGCTTTGCTAATTAACAATGTCATCCAGGAAGGCTGAGATTGTTTGGGGTGACATTATGACACCCTGTCTTCCTGTCTCTTCTTTGCTTTAAACCCTTGCTGTCAAAATGGTTGGATGGGCTCTGATGGAGTTCTTTCAAATCACACTCTAGCTGCAAATCTGGATTAGGAGCATAAAGGCTTGCCTGTAAAATGTCAGCAATTAACTAACCACTGACAATGGCATATTGCAGCATTTAGCTAAGGACAAGACCATAGGGCTTGGCAGAGAGCGAAAGAACTAGATTCTTTCAATTTGTGGAAATACTAGTGAAATAGATTGCATGTACTTCTGGATGCCAGAAATTGGATTGAAATCCTTGGATTTTTATACATGACTGACACATTGTAAACTTTACCTGCTTTTGAGGGAGACTATTTCAGTTGAAGAAGATTCTTCAGTGACCTTAAATCTGAAATTTGTCGGTCACGATTCTGATCCCTGAACCATTATCCTAACTGGTGTCTGGCTTGTACCTCATGCTGGAAAATAGCAGCAGCTTTGCACGTTAATTTCAAATACAGCACATAATATTAAACTTTTTTCTTCTTCCCTTTTTTTCAAAAATAGAAAGTCTGTCAAACAAAGATAAGGGGCCTAGTCTGATTCCTCATAATAAGCTGCTTCAGATGGAATTTATGCCAAACAACCCAATAATACACGTCTGTTTGGAAAATGCCAGGCTTTTGTGTTTATAATTTGAAACTGGTTCTTTATTAATGATATTTATGTAAAGGGTCATTTTGGAAAAATGCAGCATAATAAATGGACTGAATTCAAATACATACTTTCAGCAGCATAAAATGTGACTGAATCTAACTGAACACAAAAATATATTATAATTATAATGATACGTATTGTTGCATGATGTATATGTTTCTTTTAACCAGAAATATTTATGATAAATTATTTGCAATATTATAAATGAGAAATTGTTCCTCTGTCGCTATATATGGCACTCTTGTAGCTGTGGCCCTGAAAAGCAGGTTTTTTGGAAAAACAGTGTACATAACAAAACAAATTTCCCCTAAAACCTGTGTTGTTTGTTTAAAGGGCCCTTGGGCAATTACGGGCATTAAGTAATGAAATACACTACATTAAACAAACCTTGATCAAAATGTTTCAAATAATGATGTTTGCAAAAGGTAAGTCAAGAGATTCATTAAAGTGCATAGTGAACTGCTTTATGAACGTACGTATCAGCAAATGAGGCTACTGCATATCCAATATTCAAATAAACAAATAAAACACACAACAATCACATTGGACCAGAATACATCTAACTGCAAAATACTTATTTATTTATGTATGTATGCATGCATGTAAGTCACTTACTAGTAATTACACATTTAAATAATTGGCATCTGTGTTTTACTAATTAGGGCTGTTAAAAACCAAAAAAAAGTTTTGTTAGGTCAGTTTGATTTGCAAAAATATTAAATTGTCTCATACATGACGTGTTTCTCTTGATACTTGTAATCTAGGCAAAAGGGAATAAAGTCACATTAATTACAATATAACATGGACGTGTAGTGACCTATGCCATTAACAGTAGTGGTGTACCCCACAGGAGATGCAATAGCGGATAACTGAAATTTTAAGTGGATTTGAGCTCAGCCAACTTCACCATAAATCATAGATCAGAGCTAAATTATGTTGTTGTTCATTCCCACGTGACTGTATATTGTTGGGATCTGTTGACCTTTTATAACTGGTACATGATTTCATTTCACATCAAAATTC
Source organism: Paramormyrops kingsleyae (assembly GCF_048594095.1). NCBI lineage: Eukaryota > Metazoa > Chordata > Actinopteri > Osteoglossiformes > Mormyridae > Paramormyrops > Paramormyrops kingsleyae. Next base: position 33,274,646 of record NC_132804.1, read on the forward strand.
AACATGTAGCAAACAGTTGTTAAAAGCCATTCATCTTCTAATCGCTCATCCTGGTCAGGATGCTGGACAACATCAAGAGACCCTGGACAGGATGTCTGTCATTGATATGCGTCTATGTTTATGCTTAAAGACATAATCCATCCATCCAGCTATCCATCTTCTAAGCTCTTATCATCGTCAGGGTCACCAGAGATGCCTAACTGCATTGCATTGCCATTGCGATGCCCCAGAACAAAACCAAGCATACTTGTTTGAATAATAGGGTTTTAATGTCTAAAATACAATTTTCCTCGTAGTGCATAACTACAGCATTGCAACATTTTAGTCCAGTTCATCAACCACAGTCTTACTTGTTATTCCTAATTTATTGCACCTTAATGCTCACAGTTGCGTTATTGCAGCTTAATGCATTGATGAAAAAAAGACCACAGTGTGTCTAATGAAGGATTAATACTTATATACAGTATCCATGCATTTTTGTTCCTCAACAGGGTGATGGTGAGCCTCGGATCGGTCCCAGTGGCGCAGGGTATAAAGCAGAGGAGACCTAACCAAAGGCCAGGCCATCACATAGCACACTATGGGCAATGAGGAGTGAACGGCTCAGCTTAGCACATGCTTTTAGAGGAAACTGGAGTGTCTGTAGCAAGCACAGATAAATGCAGGAAGGACACACAAACACACACAGCAACTTGGGTCAGAACCAATCCCACAATCCTCAGGGTGCCTCAGTGTAGCCTACGGCGGAACTGTGTCTCCTGTCGACAGAGAAGGGCTTCTGATTAGTTGTATTGCAAGCAATAATGCTGTCAAGATCAGAAAAAAGTCAAAAGTTATTAAGCAGCATCCTGTACCAAGGGTTTAAGAAGACCGTTGAGGTGTGTGAAAAATTAATAATACATTTTAAAATATAGACAGCAGTTCAGCTAACAACACCTTTTGTAATCCCTATGAATATAATTTCATAACAACTAAGACCTGAACATTTCTCTTTTAAATAACAACAGCTATACTATATATTTTGAATAATGGGGTTTAATGTATAAAATGGAGTTTAATCCTAGTTTAGATGGATTAACATGAACTCAGGTATAAACTTTACCATTAGTCTCAAATTAGCTCCTGACTGAATGTTACCTGTCATATCCCCCAACTTAAACAAGGAGTTCATTACTGTTATAGCCTGAGGTGAAAAACACGCTTAGTAATTGCTGACCTTTTTCGGTATGGTATTAAGAAATTCAAAATTAGTTAGTTTCCCTCCAACACTTGCCCTTATTTGCTATATTACTATAGTCCTGTTACACACCATACATTGTCACACATCATTTTGAACTCTATGGACAAAACAGTTACCAGAAAATTGCCACATGCTCTGCTAGAATATTGACAAATACACTGGAAATTGACCATGTACTGCAAAAGGCCGTACGTGCAAATGTCAGAGATTAGCTCAACTAAAAGTTATGCTCAAAGTCAGACAAGACTGAGCAATGAATTACATGAAAATCTTCAGATATATGCCAGCCAGGATGAAATTGCAACTTTCTAATGTCACGGATGTGGCTAAAGGACTTCAATGGCACCACGTCTGTATACATATTATAAGTTATATTTGAAAAGGATTATATAATCACTATTTGACCTCCCTGACCCTGCATGGTACAAGCTGGTACATAAAATGGATGGATGGACTTTCTGGGAAGACGCGGCCGGGCACACAACATTCCATAATGTTTATTGTTTATTGTCAATACTCAACACTTTAAAGTCGCAAGCAGAACGAATAAATAAATAACAAAACTATTGTCTCTCCTTTGGATTCAGTTAAATTCTGATAACATAAAAGTCTTTCCAAGAAACGACACAAATAAAATATGAATATAATACAAATCATTTCCATAATTTTACGCAGCAGAGGATTGCATCAAATCTAAAGTCTATCGTAAGAATCACAGGGCATGACTCAAGGGACAAGACTGACTTCTTAAAATATTAAGTGTTTTGGTCAAATAATGAAGCTGAAATGATTGTTATTGCTTTCAAGTACATGTTTGTGAGAATGCTCTGTGCTTCATGCACCCAAAAACTGATTTCGACTACAGTATAAATCAACATAATCGTAAGTCAACCATAATAATCAATGCTTTCCTCTGCACTAATCTAATTTAGCAAATGCTCAATCTAATTCTGGCTTGCTTTCATGGCTGCTGTCAGTGAGCAAAGGCTTGTTCATTTAGTTTACCTCTTGTCTTTATTTCTTTTGCCACTCTCTGTGCCGACATGTTATAATACATTATGCTGACTTATTGTTTCTGTTCTTTGATGTTGTTCGGCTCAGCGCCCTCCTGATAATGCAGTTTAAGGTCAGCACATAAAGAAGATGGAAATTTCAGCTTTTTCTGGGACATTTGATTAAGCTAATTCATAAATCAGAGCATGCATTAGTTTCTATCATATAAAAGACAGAACTAATTTATTATAAATGTGCTTAATTTTATGTAAGCAGTAATAGCAGAAAATGAAGCTATTCTGGCCTTTTTATAAAGATAAAAAATATTAGTATATAATTCCTTTCATTTTTAGCATATTCAACGGACTACAAAATGTTAAATCATTATGGGATTAAGCCAGTTTTTCTTGTTTAAAAGCTGTATATTACAAAAAGTATATTAAAAAATATGTAATAATTAATCACATTGCGAAAACAATAGAGACAGTAGCATTGCATATAAACAATCAAAAATATGTTTTTTTTTCTTGTTATTCCACAGATAATTATTTAAGGAATACTTTTTTGTTTGTTTGAAGCAGCACAATTAATTTTAGGGCAATAATGTTATTGTTCTTGAATACAATTATTATAAACACAGCTAAATAAATGCCCTGCTAGAGAGAAGAAATCTCTCTAATCTTTACCCAGCTAAACCACTAAATATTGCTACTAAAAGATTTGAAGATATGAAAGGTCACAGAGGTCATCTGGTTTGGTAGCTACCAGCAAACCCATGGCTGGTCATCAGTCACCTTGGAATTACGTATGATTACCCAGACATTGCATTTGCCTAATTATTAATACATATAGGAAACAGGTATCCCAGCACTGAACTAAACTGTTACATAGCTATCATGCAACTAATGCAATTAATAATGCAAATAATGTACAAATAACTTCTAAAAACCAATAGCCCCAAGAAAGATCAATGATCTGTTCAGCAAAGACATTTTCTCGCAGCTGCAACTTTCAGAGTCCACAGAAGGAACTGGCGATTGCAATCTAGCAATATGTAATTTAAAAATTTCTAAAATTGGAGTACATACTGAATCCCTTAGGTAACCTGATCAGCTATTTACATAAGCTCACCTGGCAAGCTATGTTACATAGCTGTCATGCAACTCGCGCAATTCATAATGCGACTAATGTAGACATAGCTTCCATAAACCAATAACCCAAGGAAAGATCAATGATCTGTTCAGCAGAGACATTCTCTCGCAATTGCAACTTTCCGAGTACATAGAAAGACCTAACGATTGCAATCTAGCAATAAGTGTTTCAAATTTCAAAAACTGGGGTACATACCGAATCCCTAAATTCACTTGATAAGCTATTGATCGAGTGCAATGGAGCATTCACTGGAGGTAGATTAGTAGGAGATATGGTGCAGGCATGGGTCAGTGTCAATGACAGGCAAATTCTCATGTCTGTGCACCATGTGCAGAGCATCTAACTTCGGGGTCAGGTGAGGTTCGATTGCCCCAGGCTAGGGGAGAGTGAGGGTACCGCATTTTGTAAGCATGTAAGCCAATAACACTTCTCTATTCAAGACCCCACCGTCTGGAAAATGAGCATGTCCTATGCAACCTGCCATCTCTCATCTTTGTAATGATGGGCAAGCTAGCCATCACTCAGATGATCGCCGTGTGAGCAAAGCAGAGCTGCTCTGAGGGACCTGGAGGGGAACTCGCTAGTGTCAGAAAGAAGCTTTGCTGCCCCGGCTGCCTTCAAAGGCGCCTCTGAAGTATTCGGAGCATGCGAACGAGTGATCAAAGAGCTCCACCACCTTCTGCTAATTAGAGGGAGCTAATGCAACAAACCCATTGTCGACCAGAAAGTAATCAGCTCAATAGAAAAGGACAGATGCCCAGGGAATAGGCTCTGATTAGCAATGCTATCCACTTTTCTGGTATTGAGAAAACATTTAGACTTCTAATTAATGTTCAAATACAGTGGAAAAATGTCCGTTTCCATGTTTCACTTTAATTACACATCTGGCTAAAAGATCTAAATATATACATTAGCTCGTTATTGAAGAATGACAAGAGTAATTTCAATAGTCCTTCTACACCAGGAAAATGGTTTAAGTAAAGTGGGAGAATAAATTTCAAAACTATCTGTGAAGCCAATGAGCTTCTCAACATTTCAATTCCACCCGTACATTTAAAACAGTGAGTCGGCCTTCTTTTCTTTCATGCCCTTAATTTTTGCCCATTATCCTTACAAACTACTAATGCAGCATAAGCATATGAACTTGACTTTACCTGTATATTGACATTTTACCGAAATGAATGGTTATTATTATTCTTTTGTTTAATTCTGTTTAATTTTTTATTGGGCTCTGCCGGTTGTGATCGGAAGGTCGCTGGTTCACGTCCCAAGTTTGGCGGAGTCATGTCAGAGTTGGGCCCCTCAGCAAGGCCATTAACCTCCAATTGCTTCAGAGACAGGCTGATTCTGCTTTGTACATTGCTATGTTTAAAAGCATCTCCTAGCAAATAAAATGTAACTGTAAAAATTATATTAAACCTAAACGACTGGAATTTTAAATACTTACTAAAATTCTGACAGCAAGACTGAGAAACCAGCTAGAGTTACGCCTGCACCATGACTCAGCAAGGTTTGCCTGTCCTTGCACTGAATATGAAGCAGGGGCTCCACGGCCTTGAGCGTGTGCTCGGTGGTGGGGTGACTGCTTCTGCTGGCTACCTGTTTGGTGGCTCTTTTTGGCGCCTAGGATCCGCTGTCATTCTGCTGCCGAGGTCCGTAAGCTTCTAAGCTCGTCCCCTGTGCTGTTCGTTTCCTGGCTGCTCCTGAACGGGTGGTTACGTACTCCACATGATTACTGGTGCCCCCTAACTTGCTGCTGGGCTGTCAACTACTAAGGTATACAGTAACTGTTTTAATATCATTTATAGTATGTGTGTCATACTGGCAGGTTAGTTTCAGGTACTGTTTTATGTAGTTGCTTAGCTGTAAACTGCCGCCGAGTGTTTCTCTTTTTGCAGGCATAACGAGGGATGAGCCAAGGGGGATTTAGAAGTTAAGACCAGCCGCTGCTGGTCTGCTCCTGCTTATTTCTACTCTGACTGTGGTTTCGGCATCTGCGCACGTACACCTCCATTTTTCCTTCTTTGTAATGTCATTGGTATTGTGGCGATTTTATGGTGCTACTTTGTTAATTTTGTATTTGGTTTATGTTCCGGAAAGTCACCGTCATGGCAGAAGCCCTGCACGCAATTCCATCTACACTGCCAGTAGTTTGTTAACAGGGCTGTGAGCTTGGACACCTTTGTATTAGAGTGCAGTGTTTCAAGTGCCCTCTGGTGTTTCAGAGCACATGTGTGCTTTCTGGGCGAGCACACCTCCCTACCAGTCAAATCCAGCCTATTACGTCTCGCATCCTGGTGTGTGAATTAGTGAGGGCTATTAAGAGTTGAGTTTTCATCCATCACCACTTAGTTCCAACTGGGGTCACCAGAGCCTGCACCCGACCCAGGGACTGAACCCAGGACCTTCTTGCTATGAAGCAGCAGCGCTAACCATTGTGACCCCCGGTTGAGTTCGCGTTATTTAATTGTCTTTCATAGTATTTTGTTTGGTACCTGGAAACATGCCTCTGTCTCCTTTGGTGAATGAATCTGTGTGACCTACTGTGTTGGATTAACGGTAAATATGTCCTTGGTTCAAAATCTCCGGGTGGTGCAGTGAGGCTATTTACATGCAGTGTATATTGTCGGCCATTGGGCCCCCACCACTTTGTATCTCCTGTTCCCCAAGTACTGTTTCTAGTTTATCCATTTCTCTGCTCTTAAGATTGTCTTGTCATCCTTGAGACACCCAACTAGACAGTAGTCCCACAACCCGATGCTTTTGTATTTTTGGGGCATTTTCTCCAGTGATCTCAGGGACAGAAGACATAGCATTTTTTAGTCCAACTCTTTGACAATTTCATTATTTTACAGTTGGAGACGGGGCTGATACACATAAAAGCTATGTTTACTTTAATATTTTAATATAATACGTAAATATTTATATATTTTTAAACTAGTAAATACAAATGAAAATAAATGTATGCCGAAAAAGCATTGTTAATTAGGCTACTAGAAACATTCAAACATACTAGAAACCCTTCCTTTGTATAATCTTGTTTTAAGCATTTTTGAGGCATTTGCAGTTCAATTTGAATATCTTCCAAGCAATGATACGCACGTGGCGAATGCTTAAAATGCCCCACAATTTTCCTCCTGCCAACAGCATCACTTACACTTTGTTGCGATAGCAGCCACCCCTGTATCACAAGCTGTAGTGAGTGTGCAAAACTGCCCAAGATAGCCATTCCAAAATCGTCCATTGCTGTTTTCATATTACTCGCATTGTCTCACACAATTGCGTGCATTTTGATTAGTGGGATTTTCCACTAAACACTACTTCTACTACTGAAATGTTTGTTTTTACAAAGACTGTAAATCCCTGTGCTACTAGTGGAAATCCTCAAAGATGAACTCATGCGTTGCTTCATTTTAAGGGGTGAAGTTTTTGAAGGGTTACATTTTTGGCTACTTTTGGGCTACTTTTACTCCTGGTTTGGGCTATAAAAATGGTAAAGGATTTGGCAACAATGGTGCTCACACCCACTGAGTAGCAGCATTAGATTTCAGCTTGAATGCCGCGAAAATGGGAAAGAGGTCTCATGTGATTTATTGTACAAAACGACTTAGCAAGAAATTGGAGCTATCTTTTTACAGACTGCCGAAATCTAAATAAGTAAGTATCGGACATGGATTGGTCACATATGGCCGATTACGATTCAAATATTGGATCAGTGCACCTCTATTTACAGTATCCAAAATGACAACAGAAAAGCATTTATTTGTTATAAGTGTCTTTATGGTGCCAGTGGGCTCAGTGGGTCCCGTTGGTCCCTCACATCTCCAGGGTATTGCAGTTCAGATCCCACCTCCTCTCTGTCAGTGAGTGTGGAGCTTGCATATTCTCCCTGTATCATGCAGCAATCCTCTGGTAGGTTAACCAGCCTCTCCATATTGCCCATACTGCCATACAAAGGCGAAGCACCATAACTGCATATATTATAATAATGGAGTTATAACTGAAATCGGGTCTCTTAGGCTTTGTTTTACTTTGGAGCAAAACATCTTCAGTTTCTAAGAAAACAGAGTGTGAAAATTACAGTACCTACAAAATCTACGCTTAAAACCAAGGCAAGACACCCCCTTTCTCACTTCCATTGTCAGCGTAGTTACAGTGTTTTGCCTGTGTAGGGCAGCATAGCGTATGATTCTTTATGCTCTGCGGTGCATTGGCCCCCAGCCCGGGTTGTACTCCTGCTTTATGTCCCCCTCCCATGTCATGTCTGGGCAAAGCTGCAGATGGATGCATGTGTTTGTGCATTTTTATCTGACAAGGCATGATATATGTACCATGTAATTTAATCTCTGCTGTTCTATAAAATAGCACAGGAATAAGTTCATGTGTTGCAGTCAATACATATTTCTCAAAACGGGTTTCCCAAAATGTATCCATATTTGTATGGAATAGAAGTAGCTTATGCTCTTTGTCACACAAAGGATAAGTGCTTGTTTTCTGAGTAGTGGGGGTTGATGCTAGAGCTTAGCAGCGCAGTGGCAAACAGCTGCTTGGTCATACTCATTGTACTTCTGTGTCACTGGTGGTGTCTGTGTCATGCTGTTGACAGTCCTCCTTTGTCACCGCAGTTAGTGAAGCTATTATAGATGACAGTACCTGGAACGGCCCTCCTGCAATATAGACACAAGCAGAAATTCAGTGCAGCAGCAAATATTTGCTTGTGAAATTTAAGAGGATGTGTTTGATGTCTTTTAATATTATCTCACATACTCATACACAAGAGCCTCTATCTCATTTTGTCTTTCAAGATGCATATAAACTCAGTAGCATTAAGAATAGTGAGTGTATAAGGTGAGATTTTTACAGTATGTTTTTGTTTGGATTCCCTTAGTCATAAACAACTAGCTGAACAATGGCTGCAGCTTGCAAAAGTAATGCAAAACATAAAGAGTTATGCTTTTGTTTTTCCCATTGTATTTTGGAGGGGAGGGAGGTAAAATTCACCCCAGGATTGGGACAGAGGTGACTTCCCCAGTCCACCTGAAAACCACCTGTTCATTTTGTGTGTCTATTTATGAGTGCATGTTGCTGTATGTTTCAGTAGCCCAAACACTGAAGCTGAAAAGTGCTCTTCTGCATCAAATTTGAATAAATTGTTATGTTTTCACATTAATAATAACCAAGAGAAATTTCATGGCTGAGTAACAAAGCCTGTAACAGAAATATTTAAGTCTCACTCTTCTATGAAAGATTACATGAAACTGAAAAAATCGTAGATCAGCTAGAACGATTCTAGTCTTTAAAATGGATCATGTGCTTGTCTGATTTATTATTTAATCCTAATAAAAACTGAGTTATATAATACTTTAACAACAATGACACGAGCAGATTAAAAGTGAGAATCCGTAATCAATACAGCAGTTAATTTAGGCAGAAAGCATTTCTGTTGAAAGGGGTCAGTCTTGGGATAACAGGTTTTGTCTGTGTAATTGAATTTGCTACTGAAAGGTAAATTACACTCATTGCAGCCCCTTCTGGAGATGAAGCAGAATTGTTTGAAAGGACCACTCTACCATTTTTATTTTCCATCTCTGGCTAGGCTTAACTGACTTATTCATATATTAAATAACCATATATAGCACTGGAAAACCATGGAGAAGACCTACCATCAAAAAGAATAATACAAGAAAACGTATTATTGAATAATAAAAAGTAAGAGATGTAAAAATTAAATATCTATCAAATAATATAAAAAAGCAGTGCCCTTTTCTATTTAGAGTTAAATAACAGGAGTTACAGTATATCTCATTCTGAATGGATCCTTTTTTTTATAGAGCTAAGATAGTGGAATAGTTCAGCATGGATTTTATATTTGAGTCACACAAAAGTAGTTAGAACTCCATAGCATAAATGCCCAAAAGCCTGGAGTGAGATGGAACAATTGAGCTCTCAGTTAAAGATCTGACCTTCCGGAATGTTCCCATCTCTCATAATGAATTCTAATTAAATGATATCCATAGCAACAGGTTTGACCGTAGGTTAGAAATTTAATTCTGGTGATTCTTGCACTTAAATTTACTAAAAAAAAAAAAAAATAATAAAAAAGTTATGCCTTAGTGTCTATCTTTGGGATCAAATAACTTGGTCAAACAACATGACCTGACAAACACAGAAAATTACCATAACATCACAACCAAAATACACATTTCAGCTAAAATATATCTTTATCAGGCTAAAGTGTTATTGACTAACTGCAATACGTTACAATGAAGCTCACAGTAGAAAAAAATAGATGGCGTACTCCAGAAAATAAGTCAAAGTTATCTGGTCTCCACAAAGTGGGACCCAAAACCATTTACTTATACAAACCACAGACCAAAACAAACCTCCCAACCAGGTTATCTAATGCATCTGCATTTTTATGCAATATGCACACACACAAAATATACAAATATAACACAGAAGTCCAGTTTTCTATTGAGGATAAACAAATTGTGCCCTTAGTTTTAACTGATAAAAAAATTTAAATGTACTTTTAGTGTACCAAAATACGAGCAAATCATTAGAAATCTTCCTGAAAGGTTTAGCTTGACATAAAGATGATAACTCTGGTCTGTTCCAGTGATGAAATGCTTTTGCCTAGTTGCTCTAGTGTAACCCGAAAACAATTTCTATAAAAAGCCAAATGGAGTCATAGGTTAATTTTCAATATTTATATCATTGAAATATACGTATCACTATACGTTCTTGCCTCTCTCTTGATCATTCATGATTTCAATATTTATGAATTAATATATGCAGTAGCTATAATTTACATTATAGCATTATTTTTGGAGAGGTTATGTAGTTGGACTTAAACGCAATGACAGAGACAAGATGGCTACATAAAGATGGACACAAAAAAAATTATATTAATTTATATTAATATTAATGATATTTTAAATGTAAGTCAATATGGCCAAATTGCTTGTTCGTATATAAGACTTATATGTGAATCTGAAGCATCTGAAGAAAGCTGGTGAAAATTGTAATACATGTTTAGAACTTCATGGATTTATGATAAATTAATTTTAGTCAGAAAGTCTGGTCCTTTTATCCTTACCTTGCCAATGAAGGTCAGCAAACTCACATCAATGTTAGATTGATATCCTGTCCTGGAAAGGAAGTGTTCTGGAAGACTGAATAGAACTTACATTTGGCTTTGCAGTGTAACCCACATGTACATCCAATATCTGACCTTAAGCCTGACATTAATAAAGAAGAAATATGGCACAATTATTAGTTTCTTTTTTTAGACAGTGAACAATGATAAGCCCTTTATAATGTTTTGAGGGGTCCCAGAAAGGCAAGCTTGTTATTATGGGTGATTTCAAAGCCTATGGAAGGTCAAAGTTTTTGAATATGTGTTATGTCCCTCGGGGTTTTCTGAATAGAAACTTACTGTTAATACACCAATGACCTAACAGAGTATGATCAGCCACACATGAAACTAATAATGTTGACTACCTAGCCCTTCCCATGCACCATTTGTACTATGATACACAAACACATACACACACCCACGTTTGTGGGGACTGTAAATCTATTTCCATGGGAAAACTTTAATCCCAACAATGACAACCTTAAGCTTAACCATAAGTAACCAAATAAAATACAAGTCTTCTGGTAGTTTTTTGATGTCCTGCTTAGAAAGCTTAGATTTGGGCATTCATGCGGATGGACATCCCTTCATGGCAACAGTATTCCCCGATGGCAGTGGCCTCTTTCAGCAGGATAATGCGCCCTGCCACACTGCAAAAAATTGTTCCGGAATGGTTTGAAGAACATGAAAGAGTTCAAGGTGTTGACTTGGCCTGAAAATCCCCCAGATATCAATCTGATTGAGTATCTGTGGGATGATCCATGGAGCCTCCACCTCACAACTTACAGAACTCAAAGGATCTGCTGCTAATGCCTTGGTGGCAGATACCACAGGTAACCTTCAGAGGTCTTGTGGAGTCCATGTCTCCATGAATCAGAGCTGTTTTGGTGGCACAAGGGGGACCAGCACAATATTAGGCAGGTGGTTTTAATGATATAGCCCATTGGTATATACTGTATATAGTATATACACTGATATAGATCTAGATACTGTATATATAGGCAGCCCCCTGGATACAAACGAGATCCGATCCTTAGTCTGTATTTAAGTCTAATTTGTAGGTAAGTCAGAAAATTACTAATCCAGTAGGGAAAATAAATAAATAAATAAATAAATAATTTGTGATACTTCATACATTTGATAATCTGGTTGGTAGGTTTGTTCTTATTCTGTGGTAGGTAAGTAAATGGTTTTGGGTTCCATTTTGCCAATACCAGATAACTTTGGTCTATTTTCTGGGGCACACCATCTATTTTACTTCTTGGGGTGTCCTGTGACTTATATTGTATTTCAGTTACTCCACCACACTTTAGCCTGTTAAAAACATATTTTAGCTGAAATGTGTATTTTGGTTGTGATATCATGGTCATTTTCTGTGTTTATTATGCTAGAAACTGAGACATAACAATATAATGTTTTTTTAATGCAAGTATCACCAGAATTAAATCTCTAACTTATGGTCAAACCTGCTGCAATGGATGTCATTTAATTAGGATTCATTATGAGAGACGGGACTGTTCTGGAAGAGCAGATGTTTACCTGAGAGCACAATTGTTCGGTCTCACTCCAGGCTCTTGGTCATTTATGCTGTGGAGGTCTAACAACATTTGTGTGACTCAAATGAAATCCATGTCGAACTATTCCACACTACTTTGAGCACGTTCAGAATGTCTGAGCGCCTCATCATATCTCTAAGGCTGAGCCCAGACACTCTATGAAGGAAACTTATGTCTGTCATTTGAATCTGCAATTCTGTTCTTTTGGTCACTAACTACCCAAAGCTTGTGCATGTAAAAGAAATGGATAGGAACATACGTAGATGAAACGGTAAATCAATAGCTTTGCCTTCCGATTGCCAGTTCTGCACCAATCCGCATATTGATCTTCAGGTCCCTTCTTCCCTCACTTGTGAACAAGACCCCAAGATACTAAAAATTCTTGCTTGATGCAGTAACTCATCCTCCACCAGGAGAGGGCAGTCCACCTTTTTACGATAGAGAACCATGGCCTCAGACTTGGAGGTGCTAACCCTCATCCTGGCCCCTTCACAGGTCACAGCCAGATGACACCTAAAAAAAAAAAGCAGAGACGCAATCCTGAGGTCACCTAACCAGAACCACTCCGTCTCTTGGCTATGCTTAGAAATTCTGTCCATAAAAGTTCCAAACAGGCAAAAGGCAGCCGTAGTGGAGTCCAGCACCCACCAGTACAAGTCTGACTTACTGCTGGTGATACGAACCAAACTCTTCCTACTTTTATACAGGGACCAGATGGCCTGCAATAATAGACTCCATACCTTATACTGCTGAAGCACCCCCCCCACCAGACTCCCCAGGGGACATGGTCGTATGCCTTTTCCAAGTCCTCAAAAGACATGTACGCTGGTTGGGCAAACTCCCTTGATCCTTCCGGTATACTTGTGAGGGTGAAGAGCTGGTCCAGCATTCTACAACCAGGATGGAATCCACATTGTTCCTCTTGGATCCGAGGTTTGACCAACGGGCCAACTCTCCTCTCCAGTAACCCAGCATAGATCTTCCTAGGGAGGCTGAGGAGTATGATACCACTGAAGTTGGAACACATCCTCCGGTCCCCTTTCTTAACGACTGAGACCACCACCCAGTCTGCCAGTCTGTCCCTAACCTCCATGCGATGTTAAAGAGGCGTGTCAGCCAAGACCGCCAAACAACATAAAGAGCTTTCAAGAACTGCGGGCGATTCTCATCCACCACCGGAGCCCTACCACTGAAGAGCTTTTTGATTACTCCAGTGAGCTTTACTTCCTCTAAAGAAGGTGCATCAATGGGATTCAGGAGGTCCTTGAAATATTCCTTCCACCATCTGAATATATCCCCATTTGTGGTCAACAGTTCTCCCCCCTGCTGTAAACAGCATGGGTAAAATTCTGTTAATGAACTTGAAAGATTTTTTAATGATACAGTTTACTTTACTTAATATATATTTCCCAGATGTACTCTATAATAGAACTTATATAAATGATATAAATAAAATAAAAACCCATTAGTACTTCAAACACACACCTATGTCAATAACAAGCCTTGTGCATCCGCACGTTTCTTAAATGAGTCGCTTAAATACTGTTTAACAATGCACCACTGACTGCAGACGTGGTTTTTGTTGCTCAAAAGTGCAATGACACTGCGCTGCCTAAAAAATAGCAACGCGCCAACAATGCACCTGGCCACACCTCATCAAAACACCACTCCTACGAGTGGAAAGCGGGCGCAAAATCCTCTAATATTATGACGACTTGTGCACATGACGTGAAAATGAGCACTGCACTGGTACAAAGCTAGGAAAACCACTTTGCATCGTGCTTTGCGCAGGTGAAAAATAGAGCCCTAAGTGCAATTCAGAAAACCCCCATGATGCTTACCATTAAGGACGATGTGACCCCGCACTGACCGGGAAGAATGGGGCCATGCCCTGGAGCAAGGCCTGGGGGTTGAGCTCTTGGGCGAATGCCTGGTGGCTGGATCTCTACCCATGGAGCCTGGTTGAGCATAGCCTGAAAGGGTAACACCCTCACAGAGGTCCACCCTCCTGTGAGCCTACCACCTGCAGGAGGGGTGGTGAAGAGAGGAGCTGCACTGATCACAAGCAACTGATCACAATCTGGTAGTGAGGTGCATCCAGTGCTGGGAGAATAATTATGCTGGATAGTACTGTTAGACCCAAAAGAGTGTATAAATAGAATAAATAAAAAAAAATATATGTACACACACACATATACATATTTTTTTCTTTTACTTTCACCCTATATTTTACTCTACCAAAGTGAAATACATATCCTTAAATTGACACTTGGCTGAACTGAATGCTAATGACCACAGATAAGAGTAAATGAATGGGCTCCCAATATTTTATTATACTCTACAACAACATTAAGCTGAGATTAATCAATGAATGAGATTCATGAAAAAAGCCTAATCAATAAATATTGATTTCTGGGGTTTTTGGGATGCTTTTAGAGAATCATTCAGTGAAGCTCCTTAAGGTAATAAACATCAGCATTAGTTTTCTGATTGAATGCACATAAGCATTAAGCACCAAGTGCATCGTGCCTGCATAAGAATCTTTTCTTCCAAAAGAAGGCTGTAGTTCAAAATTTGGTCAATAATACAAACCAAGTGCAACAATTAGTCAGTGATTTGTCAATATCCTGCAAATCAAAAGGAGCAAGATGCTGCAAAGAGCTGTAAGACTGGTCAATTTAATGGTCAATGAATTGTTTTTGAGAAACCTGGCAAATCCTAATCAGACATGGAAAGAAATATGAAGGCTTCATTGAAAAGAAACATTAGCATAAGCCGTTGCTTTTGGAATGAGGTCATTCTCTTCATAGCATGTCAAAAAATAACCAAAAAAGACTCAAAAGCACACCTGCACAATCTAATGGCTAAAGGGCAATGCCATTATTTATTGGCATCTTAGACACCTATATAGCAAGAAAACCTGTGGCAAGACCAGACAAGGTTTGCTGCAGAATTTGTTGAAAGGTACCATCTGTCAACAATTCAGGGTATTCATTTTTATGCTTCAATAAATAAAGAAAACGTATGTCGAGCATGCTTTTTCACTTTTTTTTTCCCACTACAAAAAAAATATATCAATAATTCATTTTCTTGGGCATATTGCTGAGACAGTTTTGCTGTACAGAGACTAGGACATAACTATGAGTTTCTCAAGAGCAAGTCTAATAGCACGGTCAGCAACAAAACTGCTATCGTCTGTCTTTAAGGACAGACCAAGAAAAGTATGATCCATTATAGTCTGCCTAGACAAGTATGTTAGCATTTTCCAGAAATTGTCATTACTTAGTGGCTAATTATTGCACATTCTTTACACTGCTTCATTACAAAGAGTGTCTAATAAAGTCATTCGTTTTTTGTTGTGTCAAAGGGACATTCATATCAAAATTAGCATCTTCTTGCTTGTACATCTCCCACCCTTGAAATAGTAGGAGGGAAATCCTCTTTACATGGAGTAAACAGCGGGATGTAGGGTCTACAGCAGGGATCTCCAACTCCGGTCCTGGAGAGCTACTATCCAGTAGGTTTTCTGTCTCACCTGGCTTCTGATGAGCCACACCTGCTCCTGGTATTTACCTGAGAACAGGTGTGGCTCATCAGAAGCCGGGTATGATAGAAAACCTACTGGACGGTAGCTCTCCAGGACCGGAGTTGGAGACCCCTGGTCTACAGATATGAAGTCCATCCACATGTCTATCCAGCCACGCCCAGTAAGTTGCCGCTCTGCCTCCCATGCATACTGAAGCACACATGTAGCTCATGAACTTGATTAATAGCACAGCATAAAAGCAGCTGGGTTTAATTACCTCTTTATGAAGTACTGAGTGTCCCACCATGCTAAGTGGCTGCTTTCTGTGAGTGACTCCTGCCTGCTTTCCTGGATCGTGTCCCTGTCTAATGATCTGGGGTCAGTTATTTGCCCTGTACTTCCTGTATCGACTGCTGCCTGTGTTTGGGCTATGGATCTGGATCAGTGTGGATTTATCTGCTTCCGTGTTTTTTTCTATCTGATATTCGACCCTTTCCCTGTCTGTGAAGTACAGTTCTGTAAATAAACTTGTTGCTTCTGCACTTGGATCCTGTCCCTGTCCAGTAATTACGTTTATGGTTATGAAAAACATGTTCAATCTTTATATAACTATTTTTCTTACCCTACCATCCCTCCCCCCGCAACCCTATGGATAATTGGATGGAAGGTTGATTGATTCATTTCATAATAGAAAAAATGCAAGCTGACCAGTCTGTATGTTTACATTTATCTACTCTGGTATTCCCACCCACTAAAAGTAATTGATGCATGAACAATCACTAAACAATCTAAAAAAAAACTAATGTAAATGGATAAAACATAGAATATAAACTCTGTATTATAACTTTACGTATTCAAATAGCTATAAAAAAAAGTGCGTGAATTTCCCCGCAATTTCAATTTTCTTTTCATCGTGCTTAATGGTGGACATGTTTGTGCACTCCTAATAGTAATGCTAACAATTGGATGCATAGCACATACATGGTGGAGATGAATGGACAGCAGTCAGCTACTGTAGTGTAAACTACAGAATCGGATCATTAAGAGGTTAGGAAGCTCTGCTGGCATTGTAACACATCTGACAGCAACCAACAGTACGCATTGCCCCAAACAACAGGAGATTAATGTTGTAAATGCCAACATCCTTTGTCATGTCTCCCAGCAATAATGGAACTTGTTTCTGTGTCCCTGACAAGCATTTCATAATGCAATTTCCTGCCATTACAGACTAAGCGTTCCATTAGAAATAAAACCCAGGATCTAATTTACATGTTAACAGCATTCGTATATTATGTGCTGTATCAATAATTGGTGGCAGATGTTCAATTATTATACCTCAGCTGAGTTAATGACAAATGATAATGAACAGACCCCCAAAACAAGTTCAATACTTTAGTCAAGGAAAACGTATATATCACGCTGAACCTACATATTGTGTTTATCTTTGCAGCCTGGGGATTGCCCCAGAACCCCCCAGAACCCCCCCAGCCCAGGCCCTGTACCTTGGAAAGGCCTACAAGTCCCAGGGATCACTGGTCTGGAGGCAGATTTTTCAGCTAAGTCTTCCCATGGTACCAAAATAATCAGTGCATCAGTTAAGAAGCATGGCAAAATAAACCAGAATAGCACTCTCAAAATGCATGGATGAACTGTTAAAAGTGTTGATGTCACCAAAATAGCTCAGAACGGGCACAACTGATCTGAGGATCAGTTGGTAGCACCATACTATACCACGTAAATGTGGATTGCTTATGCTCATGCTGCATATTCCCGTTTTGGCAAGGAACTGAAGCAATGGCGTGGAGGTCACATCAACATGCAAGCAAACATTAGTTCCAGTGATGCTGGGTGCTGAGAGGTTGTTTTTATGACAGTTTTCTATTATTAAGGTTTGAAAATGTGGCAACAGCTGACTTGATTACTTGATGAAGTTCCATATTCATGGTGGATACTTATGGTGGAATTTTTGGAGATGGTTGATATATTTTATGCAACCTGTGTGCAAATCTGACCATCATTAGAGGATCAACAATATAAGCCAATGATAGTGAGAGATTAAGTGATCCTCTCTGCTCTTCCTTTGAGTGGCAATGCTCTACCTCTGTAAGAAAATTCTTCTCACAGCACACAAGAAGACTTCATCAAGGATTAATGCATTTTGAACTTTGGCAGCCGTTTGAATGAAATTCTCAATAAGTGATCACATTCATAATGCTATAATTGTTGTAATAGCAGTAATCCTTTATAACTAAATTCTGAACCCTTCCAAAGCAGATTCTGCAGTGAATCTGCTCTTCAGCTTACCTTATCGCAAAGTTCAGCGTAATTATCAGTAATAAGGCACGAGTGAATGGGCTCAGCACCTGGCTTTGCCTAACCCGGGGAAATCCATGCCCCATGGTCTGATACACACTTTTTAAGGAGATTTTAAGAGGTCTGCAACCAAAATATTACACATGATTTAGTGGATAAATAGCTGGTCTTAAGAAACCTTCATCTGAGAGTATTTAATTATTTAATTTGTTTTATTTGAAATTGTTTGTAAATGAAGTAGCCCTATCGAGACAGGGCAACTGGGATCGGCGATGGCGGGCAGAAACACAAAAGTTCATAACAATAAATTCAAGGGTGTATTGAAATTGATTAAAGCCCCGTTTCATTTTCAAATCTTCCATAGCCCTCCAGACATACAGAGGTAATGACATGAGTGAAGTGCAGGGACAAACGGGGAAGAAAACGCCCAAGTCCAATTAATTGAAAACGTTCCCAGAAGTGTGTAATTGTTCTTTGATGTTAGAAAGGGCACTCGTGTTGAAACATGCTAATGTATGCCTGCTTCATTTGGAAAATTTACAATTATAACAATGAAACCCAGGGGGCGGAAGCCGCTGTGAACTTTGTTGTGAGTCCTTCATTGTTTAACTAACCAGCACCTCCTTTAGTGGTATGGGACTTATTAGGCTCTGGTTGAGATACGTATACAGGGAAAAGACGGTACTTGCGGAACATTCTGGAAGGGGATCAAACAAACGACACATCACAATCATATACAATGATACACTGCTGTTATTCCTCTGTTCCAAACGTAGGATACAGTACAATTACAGGATAATCAAGGAAAATACACTTTGCAATAAGCAGCCTCACGAAACATTCCAGTGGTTTGTGTGATTTGACTGAAAAGTTTGTTCAGGTCTCATTTTGACATTGAGATCTGTTCATACATTGATATAACATTTATTTGGCATATGGTTTTGTCCAAAGTGATGCAGAACCGAAAGAGTAGGGTCAACCAGTGCCTGAAGCAATTGAGGTGAAAGACCCTGCTCAACAGTGACATCAGTCTGTCAGATATGGGATTTCAACTGAAGATCACTGGATTACAATCACAGCATCCAGACCCACTGAACCACAACCACCCCTCTAACCTTTGCCCTACTGCAGGGTCGCAGTAACGCACGTGAAACCCAGAACAGGACACAGCCACTGATGATCATGATCTATTTGGAACTGAGGGGCATCCATTCAGCCCATCATAGGTTTCTGGGGCCTGCATAAGAACAGGAAGAGCATGCAGACTCCAGGCACACATAGCTGGGATCAGAATTGGAGCCACAGCCTTCAGGGCACAGGACTCCCTAGCTGGTCATTGCGTTGCCATTGGCAACAACATGCATCTGATTATTTGTATTGTGAGTAATAATTTTGTCAAGAACAGATAATGGCTGCAAGAACTGAAACAAAAATCAGTAAAGAATAATAGTGAAAAGAATAGTTTTGCCAAGACAACAGAGAGGTTGTGAATTTGATTATTTTTATTATTATTATTATTATTATTATTATTACATTGTGGGTCTGAAAAAAACAGACACAGAATGAAGGGAATGAAGTTCTGTTAATTTGTGCAATTTTAGTTGTAAGTTATGCCATCAGTATTTTACTTGTGTTATTCATGAGTTGTTCATTCAGTAGTTCCTTTAGTGGTTCACAATGTTTTCAGAATTAACAAATATACTAACTGCTAGAGATAAATCATGCGTCATCATTAATGATGTATCCACAGGAGATCAGTATGTAAATAAGATATAGTTTGTGGTTAATTAATATATAAGTAATAGTATAATACTATATCATTTGTGCCCCGTCAAGTAAAGTGTTACCAAAAAAATATATATATAATACTGAAATTATTATGAACAGTACAAAGAATTCAGAAAATTAATACTGTATCATATATGATTGACAATTAATATATAGTAAATGCATTTGTATTGCATTTTTTTAATATAAATGTATCAGGCTAAAATTATTTATAACCTTTTGAATTGCTTGTTAGGAAAAATATCATGCAAAGTATGAAAGGTCAATCCTTGGAAAAACAAAGAAAGTGATCGATGGGGATGTTTACACGTCGCAATATTGCAACTGGAAATGGAGGGAAAGAATGGGGGGTGGAGGGGAGGGGGGGTACAGGTCGCTAACTCACTTAGCTCCTCATTTAACAAATTTGATTTGATGTTGAGAAAAAGGACAGGGGCACTGATGCCTGTTCAAACAATTGAAGCTGGGGCCGCTCAATCCTACAGGTGACATAGGCAGCTGCCTAGGGCACCAGCTGCTGAGTAGGGCACCAACTTACCAGCCACTTTCATTTTGCCTTGGACAGGGGGCACCAGCACTGATGCTTGCTTAGGGCGTCATATTGGCTTGGATTGGTACTGGCTGTACTTACCTTTGGTAAGTACATTGATTGATTCATTCATTCGTTCATTCATTCCACCCCAGAGCACAACTGTTACAGTAAACCTAAGTCTCAGCCTCTGAGCCTCTTCTTTTTTTGCTACTGAAAACAAACAGCACACCTCTGCTGATTGGACTTCTGTCCCTGAACCCACACACCTCACACAGTGCCAGGAATATGTCTGCAGAGATGCTAGATTTCCATAATCTGCCCTGTCTTATATCTGACTTAACCGTTATGACGTGCAACATTGATACTTGTCCAGCACTTATTCACAGATGCCCTCATAAGGAATTTCAACATAATATTGAACAGGTCACAAAGGCTTGCATGGTAAGATTAACATCCTGCTCTCATCGAATCGTGTGGCTGCAATTCAATACATATGGCATGCAGACAAGGTCAAGAGAATCACTGACTGTAAAGAAGCACCAGCTCTTTCATAATCTTAAAGATTTTGAGTGTGGTGTAATTGTCGATACCAGACACGGTTACTCCAGCATCTCAGAAACAGACACCTTCTCTAGATCACAATACACAAGTTAACTTAAGTTAACTACATGTCTTTGGACTGCAAGAAGAAACCAAAGCACCCAGAGAAAACCCATGTAACACGGCAAGAACACACAAACAGCACACATGCAGAGCAGAGGTGAAACCTCGAAGCAGGAGGGGGACTGCGAGCGATCAGGGCCTCCTGCTGAGCTTTTCCATGCACATATGTCGAGTCACTTTATGTATATACATAGAGTATATACATAAAGTGCAGAGACTAGAAACAAGACAAGTGCAACACATGTGGGAGAGGGGAAAAGGAAAATGATAGCTAATAAATAAAAATAGAGAATATACAAACATTAACACACAGGGGAGCTAAGGGTACGCAAAAATGTATTATATATAGTAGCAACTGTAAAAATAATAAACATAACATATATAGTTAAATTGAAATTCATATACAGTGGTACCTCGGTTCTCGAACTTAATCCGTTCCGGATTCTGGATCGAATCCTAAAAAGTTCGAGTTCTGATCGAATTTTTCCCATAAGAAATAATGGAAAACCAAGTAATTGGTTCCCGGCCCCCCAAAATTACACCTAAATATGTTTTTTTTTTTTTTTAGCATTAACACACAAAATGAACAGGATAAAACAAGAAGAGCGTTTTTTTCTTAATGGCTTCCAAAACGATAAAGGTCTTATCCCAACATTACCCCTGTCCTGCCCCGATCGTCCGCTCCTTCCGTGTGTCACGCCCCCTCGTTAACCTCGTGTGGGATCCCCATGTGATCAGCTGTTTCTGGTTGTTCTCATTAGTCCTCTGTTTCAGTTTGTTTCCCCAGTCCGGTCATTGGATGCGTTCGACTTGCTTACAGCGCTGGCTTAAAGCAACGCATTCTGATCCTGACGCAATGCATTACGGTTAGATGCATTGCGACCTCTCACCCGGCTGCACAAACTGGAACCCCCACCGTGACGACACACATTTGCCCTTATTGGCTGAAGAGTTTAGTTACACGCATGACGTTTGTATTACAGGAAGTTCCAATGCGTAATCTGCTACAGTATTTCTCCCGAATATCACGTAAAGCAGTGAGAACTGGTTTTCAGTTAATTTACCTGGTAAAATAAAGTTTAAATAAATTACATAAATGCTCTAATAGTACACGTAAGTTAGTGGTTTATTTATTGTTAGTTACTGTAATGTTGCGCTGCTTTATTTGGTTAATCGTCCAGTCTGTGAAGAAGGCATTCAAGTAAGAATTGCATTGTAGTATGACTCATTTCCTGGCGCGTACAATTTATATTAGGTCAGCGTTCACAGTTCGACTTCTGATATTCAGATCGAGCTCTAGGTCAAACTGGTTTATTTGACTTTCAAGAAATTCGAGTTCTAGTGAGTTCGAGAACCGAGGTACCACTGTATATAATTTGCATACAGCTATATACTGTAGAATAACAGAAGTGTAGCTGTCAGCTCCAGTAACGCCGCCTCTTCTGGGCTGATTCCTGTCATCTCAGCCTTGAAAACACAGGCTGTGAAACAGGAGTCCCACCCCCTACACCACTTTATCCCCTGAGACTCTTATTCCACCGCATCCCACCTGCCCTGGACCACAATATTCATCTCTCCATTCCTCCATCTTAGTATGCAGTTGCTAGTTTTCATTTCCGACACCTGATGTAACCAAGCATGCTTTGATCGTGACCCGACATGAATGTAATGTATGTAACTTACAATAAAGAAAAAAAGACAGTCAATACCATAAAATTTTGTATTTACATATTGTATCTTACATAGATTATTTATAGTTGGACAAGGCATGCTTTCGGTATAGCATATGTACATAATTTATGTGATGGATGTGTGATGACAGTCATAAAGGCAGCTATGAAGAACCATGAGCTTGTTACCTTTGATATAATCCAGCTTCCATTCCACACACATGACATTTAAGTCATATAAGCTTTGATTTAATGTCCTGTACACTGATATAGGTTGAAATAAATACATTTTCTGCTGGTGGAAACTGTTCTTATATGATGCCCTTTTGTTCTTCCCTTTTGTTACCTCTCAACTGATCACTGACCGCGCAGAACCCAAGCAGGCATTCAGCAATGGACAGACAGCAGGTAGTTCAAAACAAACATGATGTTTCATTCTTTTCCCCCAATTTTTCATTCCTTTAGGGTGGAAAGGTGACTCAGTGGGTAGTGCTGCTGTCTCCCACTCTCAGGGCTGGGGTCTGACTGTAGTCTGAATGTTCTCTCTGTGTTGTGTGAGTTAATTGGCACATGGTTATTGCTTGTAGTGTGTGTGTGTGTGTGTGCCCTGCAATGAACCTGCAACCAATCCAGGGTGCCCCCTGCCTTGTGATTCCTTGTGCATAGACCCCAGGCTCACTGCACCTCTGTAATAGATAAGTAATTGGAGGATGATTGCTTTACTGTTTTATGAAATAGAAATTTAATGCTAAATTTAATGTAATATAAAATGCAAAAGGCCTTTTTCTAAAACGGTACGAAACATGAAACAGCATTGCTCAGCCAATTTATCATTAGTAGCAGAGATGAACCATAGTCCTGCTAAAAATATACTATCTGTGCAAATTTATTTAGAGTAATATAAAAGTGAAATTTATAAATAGAAAAGTATATTTACATTTATGTCTGTAAGGATATTGCTTGTGAAGCAACTATTTTTTTGCATGTACATGGGGATGCAAAGATTGCATATTCTCCCTGTAGTGCTTTGCAGGTACACTTACATATCTACCGTGTTCCCAATACATTTAGCTGTTTCAGCTAAATGCCATGTCCAGATTTCTTGTTGTGTATATGCCCTGCGACGGACTGGTATCCCAACCAAGATGTGCCGCAGCCTTGCACCCAGGATGAGTGACTGGAAGCTAGCTGAGATAGTATCATTAGTATGCTTGTCAGTCTCACTTAATTGTTTTGTTATGTCTTTCAGGAGGCCAGGTGCAGCAGCTTCTCTGGTGTCCATCAAAGTATGGTCACAGACTTGGCCTCGTGTAGCATGAAATCATTCCAAAGTCAATAATTATGCATGAAAACAATTAAATTTAACTTGAGTAGTAGACATGACCCTTTTATACCTTAGTTGCCTGGCAACCCTTCAAAACACCTCTCCGCTTTCTCCATTTGCCAAAGCCAATGAAGTAAGCTTGATATTATAATTACTTGGGTTTTCACATCAAATAACAATATCATTAAGCCTTGATGTGATAAATTGTGCAGCAAAAGAACATGGAAGTTGGTAATCTCCTCACTCTTTATGGAATACGTGTCAGATTGCGTGACAAATTTCAGCCAACAACAGTCTCAAGACAGCGCCTCAGAGACAAGGGACGTCTCACGGCCTCATTGTTAATTTGCCAGCTTGAAAATACTCTGGTGATGTGTTGGGTATTAACATGTAACAGGGTATTACAGTCTACACTATGTAGGTAGTAGAGTCTCCAAGTAATTAGATTGTTTGTAATGTAGGAATGCTTGTAAAAAATACTCATTATAAAGACTGAAATGTGTTTTAACATGTCTGTGAATTCAATTTGAAATAAAAATACAATGGTGTGAACAATTCAAGAAGGCTGTTTTGACCCATACCAGAAAACATTATTCTGTAATATGTCGGTAGTGTAAGTGTTTGTGAATTTGCCCTGCAAGCGGTTAGCATCTCATGCCGGGTGTGTCCCTGTCTCATGCCGGGTGTGTCCCTGTCTCATGCCCTATGCTGTGTGGCACACGCTCCTGGAAACCTGTCCAGGATAAGCACTTGGAAAATGGATGGATGTAAATGAAGTGAGAGAAAATGAGATTTCCAGTGTTTGCAGCATTCCCAAGCGTGTTTTCTGTCCATGTTGAATAGTATGTCACTGAAAGTATATTTTGTAGGCAGAATACATCACGGAAAAGGCTCTGTTCCAGCACAGGGCAGTTATAGATTTATTTTTTTATTCATCTTTAAGTGCTGTAGGAGAAAAACAGAGCATATGTAGAAAAATCTAAATAAAGCACATGCTGACTGTACCCAAACAGAGCTGTAGTACCATTAGAAATTACAGTGCTGGACCTGAATGGTGATAAATGCACATGCTTAGTCAGAGGAGGATGGATTGATGGATAGATGGATGGATGGATGGACGACTTTTCATTTTGTTAAAATCATATCTCCTGGTACGAGTTATGCTTATCTTAATTCTGTCTGAAAATGAACTGCATGAATGCAACTATCAATCAATCTATCGATGAATCCATCCATCCATCTTGCATCTGTGTATCTTGGTCATAGTTGAGGTGGACCAGGAGCCTATCCCAGGCAACACAGGGAACAAAGGGGCACACCCTGGATGGGATGCCAATTTTAAATAGATCATATAATAATATTGGAAAAAAATGCCCTAATGCACATCCTAGAATAAAATTGCTCTAGAGAAAGGTGGCATTTTCTTTACCTGCATGAAATTGTAGTTTATGTTTTGGTGTGATATTAAGTAACACTAGTTTTAAATCCAAACCATTTATTCAATAGTTTGACTGAGATACAATGTAATATATTTTACTTCACATTAAGTGAAAGGAGGATTTGTTACATTTTGTATTGTACTGCATGGGCTTAAACACTTATATTATTATAAATCATGTTAATTCGTAACACTTACGTGTACCCAAAGGATTATACAAATCAGCACCCACAAAAATATTTGAAATATTTTTCCTGACAGATTTAAAACTGTAAAAATGTATATACAGTGGTACCTCAGAACTCGAACTTAATTTGTTCAGAACTCCGGATCGAAACCTAAAAAGTTGCTTCTGATCGAATTTTCCCCATAAGAAATAATAAAAAAACAATTAATTTGTTCCCGAGCACAAAAAATTACATCTAAATATATGTTGTTTTTTTTTAGCATTTAAACACAAAATGAACCGGAAAAATAAGAAGAACATATACTGTACTAAACACATCTAAGCACATTAATCAAAACAGTAATTTGTAAAGTAAGAAAATAAATGTATCAAAACAATGTGTCCTGCCCCAATCGTCCGCTCCTTAACCCTCCTTAACCGGCCCCTCGTTAACCCCGTGTGGAATCCCCGTGTGATCAGCTGTTTCTGGTTGTTGTCATTAGTCCCCTGTATTTAGTCCGCGTTTCAGTTTGTTTCCCCAGTCCGGTCATTGTATTGTCCGTCTGCGGTTTGCCTGCCTTACCTGTAATTAAACCCCGTATTCCCCGATACCCTGACGTCTGCGCCTTTGTCTCCGTTCCGTCCCCGCTCGGCACGACAATATTATTATAATTAAGTGTATTAATTATGGGAGATATTTTCTGCAAAAAATAAAATTAAAATGAAAATGATAAAAAGAAAATACTATCTCCACTTTGCCATTTACTTCCCAAAGTCTGTGCGTAAAAATCCTGCACAAATTAAAATTAAAATGAAATAGCACTATTTGCATTTTAATTTTCCACTCATGTATGAGTCATACCTGCCATTATATCGCACGACATAATATTTAATTTCGTATTTTCAAAATGTTTTAACTAAAAACTGCACAGCATGGGCAGCTTCGAACACTCCCCTATAAGGAAGCTGCAAGTAACTTAAGTCGTGAAATAAGACGCTACAAATAAGAAGCTAAATGAATCGGAAGCTGTAGCTAGTAGCTAACTTAAGCCGCGTGTGACTTTGCCATTACTTTGGGCAACACGGGCAAGAAACACAAGAAGAAAGGAATCGGCAAACGCACTGAGAAGCGCAGCAGTGATCAGTAGCTCCGCCCACCGCCCCGCTCCGATTAACATATATTTGCATGTAGTGAACTTGAAAATGAAAAGCCAAAGTAGGAAATGAAAAGTCAAATTGGAAAATGAAAAGACAAAAAGGGTTTTTAATTTTATTTTTCAATTTTTCACATCTAACTCATACATGAGTGGAAAATTAAAATGCAAATAGTGCTATTTCATTTTAATTTTAATTTGTGCAGGATTTTTACGCACAGACTTTGGGAAGTAAATGGAAAAGTGGAGATTGTATTTTCTTTTTATCATTTTCATTTTAATTTTATTTTTTGCAGAAAATACCTCCCATAATTAATGGTTTATTATTAATATTAAAATAATTAATAAGAAATCTTTATTTTTAAA
This sequence comes from Paramormyrops kingsleyae, assembly GCF_048594095.1. Classification (NCBI taxonomy): domain Eukaryota; kingdom Metazoa; phylum Chordata; class Actinopteri; order Osteoglossiformes; family Mormyridae; genus Paramormyrops; species Paramormyrops kingsleyae. Next base: position 33,301,665 of record NC_132804.1, read on the forward strand.
AGCATTTTATTATATAATAATAATTGTTGTTACTGTCTATCATTGTCTAAATGTATTTTTACTGTCTAAATATATGTATTCAGCTAGTGTAAACATGCACGATGCTATCACAGCGAATGCGAGACTGAGACTGAAGCGTTACCCTTTGTTTCCACTGAGAGACGTGCCGCGTGCCTCATTTCCTCGCGTGTACAAGTTATCTTAGGTCGGCGTTCATGGTTTGACTTCTGAGATTCAGATCGAGTTCTAGGTAATATTTTTCGAGCTGGTTGGTTCGATGTTTAAGAAATTTGAGTTCTAATGAGTTCGAGAACTGAGGTACCACTGTATTTGGCTCTATGTAAACGAATTATAAAAAATCTGCAAAGATTTACAATATATTCATTATATTATAATATTGTAACTGGTACATCATTGGTTAAGTAGTACTGTCACAAAATGACATTTATAACTACTGTACTGCATACAAATGCTTCTTGACTTACGATAGGCTTATGTTCCCATATCAAAAATGCCAATGTTAAACATTGTATGAAATGTTTAAGCTCACAATTACTACAGAGACTGGAATCGTGGCTGGTTGAATGCTGCTATCACCCAGCAACAGAATAAAGTATTATTACCACATATCGCTAGCCAGGGAACTGATTGAAATTCAATGTCTGACCACTACTGACTGTGCATAGCTATTGCAGCATCATAAGATTGAAATATCTTAAGTCAAATGCATTGAAAATTGAGGAGCATCTGTATTTATTTTCATTGATTTTATTATTGTTACTACCTTTGTTATTTTCAACTGCTGTAAACTAGTTCTCATCCACTCAATGCATTAATTAGCAAGTCATTTCTTTAGTTAAACTCTTCTGGTGACATAGTCCATAATAAATTGTCTAAAAGACCAGTATAACACAAGTTGGTAATTAAGCCACAATAAAATCGCATGGGGTTCATCATTTAGTCAAACCATTACCTGGTAAAGCCAAACTGAAGATCAACTGTACCTGTTACAGGCTGGGTATTCTTTTAAATATCTGTATACAAATGATAACAATACCCAAGAATGCAGAAATTTTAAGGCTGTTTCAGTGGATCTTTCAAACCAGATGATAAAAGAATGAGATGTAACATTGCTCAGAATGAGATGCAACAAATGCTGCTATCAAGAATAATGTTTGTCTGGGGCAACTTGTGCCACTACACTTGAATACCTCCAGACTGCAATTAGGGATGCTGTGCTTTTAAAAAGAAAAAAGACACTTAAAATCTGTGATGGAGCATCTTTTCATCTGCAGGAAATAATGTTCCAGTCTCCGGTTTGTCTCCTTTATGCATGTGAAGTTCGTTCTGCCGGCTGAGCCTGTTGGAATTTCAAAGGAAGTCTGAAGATGGCACACTATCGAACACAAGAGCTTTTGAAATCTAAGCTGCACTGAATGCTTCTCTGTACATGCTACATTTGTACTGAGAGGAAACAGAGAATAACAGATTTAAGATATAGAAGAAAAAAACATCCTCAAATATATATCTTTATCAATCTATCAATCATATATATATATATATATACACACACACACACACATGTAGGGTAAACATATCCTTATGGGGACCGCTCATTCATTTCAATGGGAAAAATGCTAACGCTAACTATGACAACCTTAACCCCTACCCTGCCCTAACCATAACCATAAGTAACCTAACAAAATACAAGAGTTTTTGCATTTTTAGTTTTTTCATAGCAGTCACTGATTTTTATAAAATAGAGTTTTCCCTTATGGGGACCAGGAAACTGGTCCCCATAAGGGAAAAAAATGGATATTTATCACGTTATGGGGACATTGTGTCCCCATAATAGAGTGACCAGATAATCCATGTCATCCCGGACACCTTGAGCTACTTCAGGTTTTACAAACTACCTTAAAACCGAAAGGCTCCTGCGCCTGGCTAAATTGATAAGTTCTTCTTGTGCTTTGACTGGTTTGTTTCTTTGACTGAAAGACTCATCCAGCTGTTTCACATTAACATTAGTGACACGTGCATGGTTATAGGAGACTGACCAATCAGCACACAGCAAGAACTCATGCTACTAATGTACTAATCCAGGTCCTTTTAATTGAAATAGTAGGTTACAAATCCTGTCCTAGCTCAAGGTGTCCGGGATGACATGGATTATCTGGTCACCCTACCCCATAAGGATGGGTAAACCTGCTCACACACACACACATACACACACACACACACACATATACACACACAGAGCAGCAGCAGCATTAGTACATTAGTAGCAGAATAGTACATTAGAGTAATATAGTACATTAGTTGCACAGAGCAGGTTAGTGACATTCCACTTGGCACCATCATGGGATGGCATCTTTCCATGTCAGTTCACCACATTTCTGCCCTGCTTTACCTGCCCTGTCCTGAAAATAAGTGGTCGCCCGCACAGACTCAACAGAAAGGGACCTGGTCATCCAACACACATACCCAACCTGAATGGCAGCAAATCCCACCATCAATGATCAAGCAATCTAATGGAAAGCCTTCCCAGAAGACTAGATGCTGCTATAGCAACAACAGGCCAACCAAATGTATATAAATACCCTTGGTGAGATGTTGGACAACTTGGTGCCCAAATATTTTCCCGCATAGATGAAGTTTTAAGGTGATGAAACAGCCACAGAAGCTACATTTTGGACATAACAGATTTCCGGTAAGGATTCTGGTATATACAGTATGAATTAGCTATGTTAATGCAGATTGCTTCTATGTCATTTAGCTTTACATCACAATCTGAATGTCCAACATGCCTACAGTACCTGAATGCAGCTCGCCAGAGCAGGTAGCACAGTGGATATGATAATGAGCTTGTGATGCACATAAAACCATTTTGTTACCCCCAATCTGAAAGGTTATTAACTTACCTAAAGAAAGGGGGATGAAATTCAGTCTGTGATCATGATTTTAATAACTAAAGTAATTGATAGCAGTCTGGTCACATCTCGGATATGAAAAGTGACACAAGGGTCAGGAAATTCTCATCGCCTGCATTTCATTGACGTACAATCTGATTAAAATTGGATCTTACCGAACTTTAGTAAATCCTCCAACAAATGATACTCATGCCATTATTGGCCTTATGGAAATGCGGCTTCTCAGCTCAGACATGGAGTGTGTACTCTGTACACTCCTATTTACAATTCTGACACCTCCTGAGAGACAAATTCTATGATATTTTTTATTTGTTTGTTTGTTTCCATGCAACTTCAGCATCTCAGTGAAGAAGGCACCGTATGTATAAAATTATGCACCACTCTATTTATATAAGCCTGGTCTGATCAGTCTGGCATGCTGCCACCAGACAGCATATAATATATCTTTTACATAAAGAAAACGAATATCACTTTTAAGAGAGAAAATGACCTTTAGATATGCACAAAGGAAAGGGGAAGACTTCCGCACAGGAGTACAGCCAACAGAACCACGTGACATTATTAACTGAGAAATAGACAGGAAAGTGGAAACTGGCGTGAGGTCATTGAACGGGTCGTGTAATCTGAGGGCTCTGCGTCCGAGTGCCTGAATAAACAGAACCTCATTTTATAAGATTACTAATAAAGTCACGTGAATAAATACCGTTGTGACCTCATTTTGGATTGCTGTACTGTTCAAGCCGGACGGGTTGTGTTGTGTGCCTGTTGAAGCGGTGGATTTGATTTGAATTATCTGTAAAGTATATTTGAGCGTTTGTGTGCCAGCACGGTTACGTGGGTGGTTGTTGTTGTTTTCATTTTTTACTCTTATTTTTACGTGTGTGCTTGTCTGTCCTTGTGAGTGTTACCGACAGCTGCGGGCGCGAGTGGCGTTTCTGTTTGCGTCCTTCGCATCAAACACCCGCGGGTAATATTATCGAACATCGGTAACATTAACTCTAAAAGGTCAGTTGCTCCGGAGCTTTGCTCGGTCGCCGGTCGGGGCCGGGAGGACATTTTCCACTTTTTTTCCCGCTCCGGCAGTAGCCTGCTTTGAGAGGGTTTTTGTGGTTTTTTGGCCTCCCTAGAGCAACTTCGCTTTAGTTTAAGCTAAACGTGGTTCAGCAGGAAGTTAATCTCGGGTAAGTAATTGTAAATTTGGTTATTTTAAAAGTTAAATTTAAAGGTTGTTATCGCTGACGCTGCCGGATAATTTATAATAAAGTACCGATTTAACGCAAGTGTTAATTTAGTGTTTTAGTGTACTCGGCACTTTGTTTTAACTATACGTTAATTAGATCAACTAAAAGTTTATATATTCTCTATTAATATACTGGGCTGGGAGTAAAGGACGGGAACATAGTGAGTTAGGTAATTATGGGGCCAGCTCAGTGTTGTGTTTGCAAGATGTTTGCCCTTCTGGATGCTTGCGTCCAGTCGGACTTCGTCTGCGAGCGATGTGGGTTAGTTGACTCACTCATGGTCCAGGTTCGTGACCTAGAGGAGCGGCTGGCTCTCATCCAGCATAGCAATGAGTTAAAGGAGAGAGTTAATACGCCTTCTAGGGAGACTATGTGTACGTCACAAGCGGGGAGGGGGGAGAATGATGAACAGGTAGGTCGAGAGAGCTGGGTGAACGTAGGTCGTAGAGGTAGAAAAGGACGTACACAGTTCACAGAGGCGGCATCACCTGAAGTAACGGTTTCTAACCGCTTTCAGGTGCTTCCAGCTTTAGAGCCGGAAGAGACTGGGGAGGCAGGTGGGCCCTTGGGCACCAAGGAGCCACCTAACCCTAGTAGGAGGGAGGTTGTGGTAGTTGGGGATTCAATTATAAGAGGTGTAGATAGTTATGTGTGCACCCGTGATAGAGGGTCCCGTACGGTGTCTTGCCTGCCTGGTGCCCAGGTAGGGGACCTTCCAGATCGAGTGGACAGGCTTTTGGCCCCAGCCGGGGTGGATCCAGTGGTCGTGGTGCATGTTGGCACCAATGACATAGGAAAGGGCAGAAGGGCTGTTCTGCAAGATAAATTTATAGAAGTCGCGGATAAGCTTAGAAGCAGAACATCCACGGTGGTATTCTCTGGAATACTTCCCGTGCCACGTGCAAGTCAGGCAAAATTAGCTGAGATAAGGGGATTAAATGCGTGGCTAAAATGGTGGTGTAGGAAAGAGGGGTTCAGGTTTATGGGGCACTGGAAGACCTTCTGGAACAGGTGGGACCTGTTCAAGCCGGACGGGTTGCATCTGAACCATAGGGGAACCAGTGTATTGGGGAGGCGTATGTGCAGAATAGTTGAGGAATGTTTAAACTAGGGACTGGGGGGGCAGGGAGGTCAGTTAAGAATTTATGTGGGGAGAGACGGAAAGCCCAAATAAAAATTAAAAGTAGACACTGTAAAAGGCCTACCATTAGTGGTCTGTATTTGAATGCTAGGAGTATTAGAAACAAAATTAATGACTTGGAGGCTTTAATTTCTTCAGACAATTACGACATTATAGGAATAACTGAAACATGGATGAGTGACAATGATGGTGATGAATATAATATGGATGGTTATACGTTGTTCCGTAGAGACCGGATAGGCAAGAAGGGAGGTGGTGTTGCAGTATACGTAAAAGAAAACTTGCAGGCAAGGGATCTCACTGATAAAAATAAAAATTCAGAAGCTGTATGGATCAAACTTGATGCTAAAGATTCAAATGGCCTAATTGTCGGGGTTTGTTATAGGGCACCTAATGTAGCTGTAGAGGAAAGCAGAATATTATATGATGATATCAGGATTATGAGTAATAAAAATGATGTGGTGGTTATGGGTGATTTTAATTTACCTGGGATACAGTGGGACACAGTCTCTGGCTCTTCTGTAAATGAACTTGAGATGGTGGAATTAGTACAGGATTGTTTTTTTACTCAGTTTGTTAATACTCCTACCTAGGACTGGACGATATGGCAAAAAATTATATCACGATATATTTCTTAATTTTGGTCGATACGGTATAATTCCGATATCGATATGGACAATATTAAAAAGCCTCAGGAAAAAACTGCCGAGGACACACACAATGGATGTCTGCAAACTGAATTTGCAAAGTCTATAATACCTCCAGGCTCCTCCTATTAAAATTATATAATTTTTTTTTTTTAATAAAAACAGTACAAAAAAAAATAAGGTTCACTTTTTATTTGTATTTAGCCTGTACAAACAAGAAATGTGAAATAAACTATCAAATAAATAAAACTCTTAGACTCAGCTTATTAACAATAATATATTTCCATTTAAACTAGAACAGGCTGATAATTCATATACAGTCGAACCCAGTTATGTCGCCGGCCTAGGAGGTTGCCAAAAAGCGTCGAGATAACCGATGATCGAGATAACCGAAAACCAATATGGCAGCAATATATTAACATGTGCTTGAAATTTATTTATGTGCATTAATAACTGAGAATGTACATGCACAGGTTTTTGGTGTTTTTGGCATTGCCGCGATTTGTTTGACGTGATCGGCATAATATAAATATGTACATGCATCGGGGCCGGTTCTAGACATGCATATATGAGGGGGCAGACATAAATGTGAAGGGGGCACATGGTGGCGACAAAGGCGGTAAAGGGGTGGGGTGGTGCTCTGGATAACAGTTTTTGTCATGTAATTGGATTGCACTTTGTCAGGCCTCTACCCTAAGACCTGTCCAACTTGGGTGCCCCACCTGAAGGCTAAGCTTCTGCTGGTGTAGCTCTTAGGGTCACTGAGGCACGCAAACCCCCTGACCACATAAGGTGGCAATCCCTCAGGGGGAAAACTGAAAAGTAAAACAACAAAAAATAAAATAAAATATTCCTCATCAGATTAAAACAAGTAAAAACATGACATTTACCTTAATTGGATGGCCTATATCAAACATATTTGAACCCAACAAAACACTTTTCACTATTGCCAATATTACCAAAACTAAAAAGGGTAGGCTAAGTTATGAAAAAGAAAAAATCAATTCACCGAGTCTTGAAATATAAAACTGAAAAATAGGATCGGTCAGGGTTCATTTCACTACATGTTGTACTTGTTATAACTATGTATGTGACGAATAAAGAATCTTGAAATCTTGAAATCACAACGAACAAGTCGCTCAATGAGAATGAATGACGTAACCGACTGGCTAAGCTGCTTCTAGCGCCGAGGTGGTTAAAATGGTACGGTCCACACTAGGGGTGTCTGAAATAGTTTTACATAAAATTTTCCTACAAGGTGAGATTATCTTTCTTTTAAAAAAAAAAAACAAAAGAAAAATGTTAAGACCCCCCCCCCCCAAACTGCTATTTTTGTCTATTTGGGGGGGTCTTGATCGGGGGGGTACTGGAGGGTACAGTACCCCCCGATCAAGACCCCCCCAAATAGACAAAAATAATTCGAACCATGATCTAACGAGTCGTTATGATTTTGACGAGAGAGATTGCTGCTTCCCCTCCCGCAATCGCGCAGCTCATTTCGCTCTGCCCTGCCTACTGAGAAACGGACTCATTTGCATACTAACAGTGATTGGATGTTTAGCTGGGGGGAGGGTGAGTGGGGGATCTCTGCCGAGTGCAGTGTGAGCCCGCGCACAAACAGAAAGAGCGAACAAGAAGTGAAACTTATCATCTCGTTTGTGCCTTTTTCAGTGGATTTTTCAGCTACTGTAGTAAATCTTGTCCATATTCAGTTTGTGGGTAATTATTATTTTCTTCCTCAACTTCTAAAAGTTTGATTTAAGGGGGCAGGACGTTTGCTTAAGGGGGCGTTGCCCCAGCGTAGAGCCGGCCCCGACATACATATTGGCTAACAAAAGGCATATGCACCAACTAACAGCAGAAATTTACTAGTATATAATAAAAACCACCGTCGTTTCTCGATACAAACCTTTAATTATATTCTCCAAAATTGAAAACACAAAGATCGCTCACAAAAAACCTGCGGGGTGTACTGTAGTTCGTTTTTACAAAAAGTTAACCAGTGTCAAAATTAAATTCACGAGTCATTTCGCTCTGACACAGCTCTGATAAGTATCATACACGCGGTTACTATGGTTTCTAAAATGCTTTGTTGCTTTTGCCTTTAACAGTCTGCTTGAAAACAAATGCTTCAATATTATTTATGCTGTCTAAAAAAGTTTTACCTGGATCGCGTTTCACAGCTGCGTTGTTTAGCAAATTACCCTGCGAATGCGATTTGAATACGCGCTGTTTAGCACTTGTGATACATTTTTAAAAGCCGGCGAATCGTCACGGGGATCGAGATAACCAATGTTAAGTGCCGAATTTGGCGGTTCCACTTCAAAAACGTCAATATATGAATATATATATACACGAATATATATGAATATATATATATTCAAATGTATATCGAAATATAGGAAATGTGTTTAAAAATCGTATCACCGTTATTGAAAAAAATTCTATCGCGATATATATTGATATCGAATTATTGTCCAGCCCTACTCCTACCAGGGGAGAAGCCCTTCTTGATCTCGTTTTTTGTAATAACCAGGATAGGATTGGAAAATTAGAGGTTTTAGACCCATTGTACGGTAGTGATCATAACATGGTTAAATTCGAGGTTAATTTTAGTGTCCAAAGAGCAAAGTCTAAATTAAAAGTATACAATGTTAGGAAGGCTAACTTTAATGGTATGAGACGGAAATTAGAAACTGTAAACTGGACAGAGTTAAATAGCAAAACAGTAGAAGAGGCATGGGAATTTTTCAAAAGCACATTGTTGCAAGTGCAAGAGGACTTCATACCTGTTTCCAGCAAAACTAAATCTAGGAAACGACAACCAAGGTGGTTTACTAAGGAAATTAAGAATAAAGTCAGGAGGAAAAGGGCTCTGTTCCACAACTGGAAAATAACTAATGATTTCAAAATCAAGCAGGAGTATCTAAGTCTACAGGCAGAGTTAAAAAATGACATTAGGCTATCAAAGAGGGATGTAGAAAGAAAAATTGCATTGGAGGCTAAGCATGACAGTAAAGGTTTCTTCCAATATTTTAACTCCAAGAGAGCACTAAAAGCTGAAATCACTAATTTGCAGGATAGTAAGGGCCTTATAATTGATAACGAAATTGATATGGTAAATGAGTTTAATGATTATTTTTCAAGGGTGTTCACAATAGAGAACACAAGTAACTTACCACCAATTAATACGAATACAGCATCGTCTATGACCAATATATGTATAACTGAGGTTGATGTGATACTAAGCCTAGCTAAACTCAAAATAAATAAATCGCAGGGGCCTGATGGCATCTTACCTTTAGTCTTGAAAGAGATGAGGGATATTATTAGCCAACCTTTGACTTTAATATTCCAGAAATCGTTATCTGCGGGTGTGGTACCATCAGATTGGAAGCATGCTAATATAACACCCATATTCAAAAAAGGGGATAGAAGTAATCCGGCAAACTATAGGCCAATCAGTTTAACTAGCATTACTGGAAAAATAATGGAAGCTATAATTCAAGTGAAAATGGTAGATTACCTAGATGCAAATAACATTATAAAGGATAGCCAACATGGATTTAGGAGAGGTAGATCCTGCTTAACGAATCTGCTTGAGTTCTTTGAGGAAGCTACAAGTGAAATTGATCACAAAAAGGCCTATGATGTGATTTACTTAGATTTCCAGAAAGCCTTTGATGTTGTCCCCCACAAACGGCTCTTGTTAAAGCTTAAAGCTGCAGGAATTTTAGGAACTGTGGCAGCTTGGATCAAAAACTGGCTAACTGATAGGAAGCAGCGAGTAGTTATTAGAGGCACTATGTCACAGTGGGCCTCCGTTTATAGTGGGGTACCGCAGGGTTCAATTTTAGGACCACTATTGTTCCTAATTTACATTAATGATATTGACACGAATACATACAGTAAACTGGTTAAATTTGCAGACGACACTAAGGTGGGCGGGGTAGCAGATACTAATCTAGCAGCAGAGAGGCTCCAACGGGATCTGGATTTAATTAGCGAATAGGCTGATACTTGGCAGATGAAATTTAACACAGATAAATGTAAGGTAATCCATGCAGGGAGCAGAAATATACAGTACAGATATTTTATGGGTTCCACTGAAATAAAGGTAGCTGATTACGAGAAAGATCTCGGTATGTATGTTGATGCTTCCATGTCCCACTCTCGCCAATGTGGGGAAGCAATAAAAAAGGCGAACAGAATGTTGGGTTATATCTCTAGATGTGTGGAGTTTAAGTCAAGGGAGGTGATGTTACACTTATATAATTCCTTGGTAAGACCCCACCTAGAATACTGTGTGCAGGTTTGGTCACCATACCTCAAGAAGGACATTGCTGCCTTAGAAAAGGTGCAACGAAGAGCTACGAGAATGATTCCTGGTCTTAGAGGAATGTCTTACGAGGAGAGGTTAGCGGAACTGAATCTGTTCAGCCTTGAGCAAAGGAGACTAAGGGGGGATATGATTCAGGTCTATAAGATTCTAACGGGTCTGGATGCCGTTCAGCCAAATGACTATTTCAATATTAGTCTAAATACTAGAACTCGTGGCCATAAGTGGAAATTAGCGGGAGAACATTTTAAAACAAATTTGAGGAAGCACTTCTTTACACAGCGTGTAGTCAGAGTATGGAATAGTCTTCCTGCTATTGTAGTGGAAGCTAAAACCATGGGTTCCTTTAAATCAGAGCTAGATAAGATTTTAACAACTCTGAGCTATTAGCTAAGTTCTCCCCAAACGAGCTTGATGGGCCGAATGGCCTCCTCTCGTTTGTAAATTTCTTATGTTCTTATGTTCTTATTTTCCCCACTCAAGTGGCCCTACCCCCCCCCCCCCCACTTTATTCTATACTATTTATGAATCAATTAACACCTGCCAGTCATGACATTTATTGAACTTTATCAATTTTAAAGACACTTGTCTTCATGGATGCTTTCAAATAATAAACACATTGAACAACATTAAGCATTAAGTACTTGTCAAAAATTTGGACCCTCCTTCCCATAGGTTGGTTTATTTATACTGTTCTCTTCATTGTTAAGACATCTAAACTATAAAATAATACATATGGATTGTGCTGACCAATAAAGTAAGCAAAAAAATTTTGAGGGTGGGGCAGCTCTATGGGTTGGGACTCAGAAGGCTGCTGGTTCAAATCCCTGGGCCAGCAGAGTGATTCCACCTTTTTGCCTTTGAGCGAGGCCCTTCAATCGAATTGCTCCAGGGACTGGCAGACCCGACTGTCTCCTTTACTCCAGTTTCATGAGGTGGTCTCCTGGGATGCTTTCCCTGCTGTCCTGAAGAAGGTCCCACATATATGCTGGGCACTCAATAGCCACTTTTCCTTTACTCTCTGGTCAAACTTCTCCCAAACCATTTCTGCTGTGTTTAGGTCAGGTAGTCAGGTCATGCAACACTATCACTCTCCTTTGTAGGCAGCTTTGCATGTCCAGATTTTTGACTGGTGCTATACATTAAAATAATATTATTTCTAATTAATTATTATTCTTCTACTTTGCTCTATAACCTAAAACATTATTTTTTGTTAATGTTTTGTTTGCACAATATAAAATGCAATACCTTTCCGTCACACTTTGAGACATGAATAATGTAGCAGTACATGCTTATTTAATGCATTAATTAACCAGTAAGTGTTAATTACGTACTGATCCCAGGCTTGTTCATCATTAATAAATCATAACAGTTCATGTATTCCATTCAGGCACAATATTAATTATCAATTAATTAATTATTTAATAATGGTAAGACTTCACTTGAGGGGGCAAAAATGGCCTATTAACACATTTACTACTCCTGAACAAATCACGAATTAATATAGATTTCCCCATGAAATACATGAACTGTCATCATTGATTAATGATGAATGAACATGGGATTAGTACTTAATACACTTATAACACTTAATTACTGATTAATTAATGCATTAAGTAAGCATGTACTACTACATTATTCATATCCCCTCAAGTGAAGTGTTACCCATTTCCCTAAGATCTCATGGTCTTACAAATTCACAACGAAAACAAATAGCCTGAGACGCAGAGAAAAACCTGCATGTGCCTTCTGCAATATGTCACTTCCATTTAATTTTACCCATTATTCACTGCACACACCTGAAGCAGACAGTCAGCCTTAATGCTCTTGGTGGAATTGTTTATTGTGTAATTTATGAATGCACCACACCTTATGTACTTTTTCCTAATGACTCACATATATTTCTTCACAACCACACCACTGAAGAAAGGTTAGACTAACATGCAAGGCTTCCCACTTTGTAAGCAGTTAAACACTGGCTTTATCATCAGAAACTCATCAGTGTGTCAGTGTGACACCATACAGGTGATTATATGAACAACTCACACTGAACATAGATTGTACACTGATCTGACAGATACAAATCACCCAGGCTACTTGTTGTCCTCTTATTTTACTGAAGAAAGATATTTTTGTATTGTACTGAAAACTACTTGAATGAATCAGCAGCAAATTAGGGAAATAATGCTTTTTGAATTAATATCTATATACAAATGTATCAATCCATACCTTCCATAGGTGGGAAGGTCAACAAAGCAAACAGAAACAGCAATGAAGCATTTCCCAGTCTGTCATACGTCCTGTCTGGGGGCAGCGTATGGCTTTTTAAGTGAGGACTCCATGCCTATGATCAGAAGGTGATCAGTTCAAATCCTGTGGATGTAAGTGTGATGTCACCATTGGGCCCTTGAGCAAGACTCCTAATCCCAATTGCTCCAGGGACTAGCTGACCCTGCTTTCTTAGTTGTGCAAAACCAAAGATAAAAGAATCCTCAAGCTATAATGTAAATCTGTCATTTAGCACAATCATTCACAATCAAAGCTGGCAATGATCAACCAAGGGAAGGAAAAAACCTGGTGTGGCAGATTGCAGTCTGTCATGTATGAGGGGCCATTTCACCATGACCTGAATATCAGTCTCTCACTGGAGACATCTGTGATTGTATACCTTTGAATGGCAAGTGATGAAAAAATGTATTCACTCCAATATGGAATGGAGAAGACGGTCAGTAAACTCTGAGTAATTCAAAAACCAGTCACAAGAAATCTGCCACGGTGGACCTTTTGCCCCAAGTTAAACCAGAGGTGCCTTCTCACTGCCTGTAATGGGCTGGAAGTAGACGCCCATGATGCGAATTGAAGAAAACTGTGCTGTCGTGACCAAGCGTTGTGTGGAGATCGAGGACCTCTTGATAGCTAATAACTGAGGACTTTGTGAAATTCCCCAGAGACAGCAAATGTTGCCAGTCGACTAATTACATTCCATTCTCGCTGCTTCCATGGTGCACTGAAGCCCAACTCATTAATAATTATGCCTGCAGAACTTGTATGGAATGATACTGAACAGCCTCCGGCTCAGGTGATGAGCATCTATTCATTTCCCATGAATAAAGGTCACAGAGGACTGAATCCTCTCCCAGGAAACACAGGGAACGTGACAGGGGACACCCTGCGTGACAAGCCAACCATCTAGCTGTTTTCACTGAAAAAGAATATGCAGTCCTCTCCAATGATGTGTGCTTGAGGTTTGTGTAATTGAAAGGCACTTTTTGGCCACTGTGATGCCTAGTTTGGAACCTCCTGCTTTTCTGTGGAAGGTCTGCCACAAGCACCTCTCATCATATTGACAGACAGATCAACATGAAACTTTGTCACATATAACTAAAATTCTGGTAGCACTTTACAATAAGGCTCCCTTTTGCTGCTTATAAATGGGTCTAACACTAATTAATAACCAGATTATAAACCATGTATATACCATTTATAAGGATAGTCTGTAAAGTGGTACCAAGATTCCTTTGACCTCAGTTTTTTTTTTTTTTTAGCAATGTATGCTGTGGACAAACTATTGTGTAGCTTTTGGCAAATGCACTTCTGGCATTTGACATAAAAGTGTTTTTTTGTTCTTGATTTTAATGTGTAATTGTAATAAGCTCAGGCTGCATGGAATCTGGTTGCAGAATTTAACATTATATTTCAGGCAAAGACAGAGTCCAAAGAAACAGACGAAGGTAATCAGTGGCAAACAGGAACAACAAGGAAGATTCAAAACTCACTAGACAAAGAACAACAGGCAATAATCAAAACCTGAAACCCAGAAAATATTACAAACACTGAGAACTGCTATCAAAGAGAGACAAGACCTCACACTGTTTTGTGAGGGAGAATTAAACAGTCTTTGGTCTCCCTGCAGATTATTAGACTAAAGGAGGTAATTAAGCTTAGGTGTTCCACGTTATGCGATTAGTACTCTGCTGAAGGGGTACGCCCACATCTTGGTGTGGGTGTCATTGTGACTGTGACAGTAATAAAAAAAAAAAAGGGATTTCTATTCATTGTTCATTTAAGGAGTTCATATGGTTTTTGACAGTTTTCTATTATATATTTTTAAAAATCTACTACTTTTCATAAAAAAAAAATCCATTACATTTGTACATTTAAGAGGCATTCTTTTACATGAGACATTGACTTTTGTTATACATGTAATTCTGTTATGCTGTATAGCTCCTGTTTTTCCAGTTTTGGGTGAAGCTCTTTTGGATCTGAGGGCTTGCTTTTCTGAGAGGGTGGAAGCCATGTGCAATGCCATGCTTTATTAAAAATATCTGAAAATGATCTTTATATTGATACCAAAGAGGAGAAAGTTATCATCTTGCGTTTTATTTCTTTCTTGTGGGTGCTAAAAAATGAAAATGTCCCTCTAGCTTTTCGTGGTCCACATGGTAATCTAATGATCTGAGATTGCAACTACATCAAAGAAGGGACTGCTTTGTCTGAATACATGTTAAAATCAGAATGAATTTACAAGTTTTTATGATGTTTGGAAGCAGATTCAGCACAGAAATAAAAAACTACACATAGAAACCACAAGAAAGTAAATTTAGGAGTCCAACACAGATTGACTGTGTTCTGTTTAAATATTTTAGTCTTCTCAAGTACATTTCTAAATTTTGGTGTAAGTTTAGTGTCAAAAGTAAACCAGGATGAAACGAGAACAGAATTATCTCAGAATGCCAGCAGTGTCTTGTGTCTTTGTTTGATGTTTATTTGCAGGTTCTGATGTCTCAGGTGGGGTCTTGGTTAGTGAGAACCTCACACACCCCTCTGGTAGAAAGCAAAAACAAGGAATGAAATGCTCACATGAATGAAATGAAATGCTCACATGAATGAAATGAAATGCTCACATGAAGCACCCCTTTGTTTGACAAGTATAGAAGGTAGGATGGGAGAGCCAGTAAATGAAAGACAGACAGATTAAGTAACTTGCTGAAAAGTTCATGAGGATTTCCCCTCTTCTGATTTCAGCTGACAATTTTCATAGTGATGGGTGTCTTTTAGCACCACACTACCTACTACATTTTAGGGTATTTCAAATTTTCTGATGTAAAGATGTGCTACCCTAATGCATTATGCAATCTCTCACTACCTCAAACACAATGAGGGCAATGTTTCACAGGCTCAGAAATCTGTTTGCAATCATTCTATTGCTTCCCATAATAACATTATACTTGACTGAACAGCAACAGAATATCTAAATCAAGCCTGAGCCATAAATAACTGAACACAACTGTTCAGAATTTCTTTTTAATACATAAAATAAAATGAAAATTGTCCCATCGCTTACCAGTTATTTTCAGAGGCACGAGACAGAGTACATTTTCCAAAAAGGTTTTTAGGATAGTTCAGCAAGAAAAAAATATATGTACTGTAATTAGATGCAAGGTTTCTTCTGTAGCCATATCTTCTGAAACTTTGATGAGTTTTTATGCATGGTAATAGCAATAGAGGATTAAATTAATAGCTCTCATATTAATATCTGTGAAGCTCTGTGAAAAATGATAAAGAAAGATGGATTAGATATGCAATTAATTCATATAAATGACATTTCCCTTTTTTTCTTCGTACATTATTCCTCGGTTATAATTTGCGATCAATAAACCTCATAAAAAAAATGGAGTTTCCCCACAGAAAGTAGTACCTTTAGGTGTGAAGGCAAATCGTTATTAGTCAGTCAGGCTTTATTTGCCGTGACACTTGTTACACCATGTCGACAGGGAGTGGAGTATGTGCGTATGGAGTGATGTCATGCCAGGGGGCATGATGGTGCGGGGCGGGGGGTTCTGGTACTTCACACCTTCAGGATTGGGTGTTTAGATCCTGTGCCTGTTATGTCTGCAGAATTTTCCTGTTCTCCCAGTGTGCACTCTGAAAAAGTGAAGCTGGGTGAACTGGGACCTCTGAATTGCCCATACCATGTATGTGCCCAGTGACAGACTGGCATCCCATCCCTGTCTTTCCTGAGAGGTCCCAGATGTTGTGAACTTTGTGATGGAAAGATGATATTGCTACAGTGTATGTCGGGATGCCCTGCAGTTTATAGTAATGCACATCCTCTATGAATTATGCATACTTCTTGTTTCTTTGTTAGCAGCATTGAATTTAAGCCTGACATTTTTTTACATAATCGCCCGATTGTAATTATTTGAGGTGACCGTGATTATTATTATGCATAATCGCTAGAATCATCTCCATTCATCTGTATGAAAATAGCTGGATGAAACATAAAGGCCATGTTTCTGTCACTATTTCCATTTTGTTTTGTACTCTGTAGTGTTTGACTGGCGCTCCTCTAATGATGTCATCACGTTATGTTTCTGAACCGGTCCATATTTGCACTTCCACAGCATTACACATCATGGCATTACTATGGTTTTACCACAGTGTCTGATTTGTACCACTTGGTTTCACGAGATCTTCATGACCCAACCTGATAAAGTTTCTTCTCACAACATCAGGTTTATTTTATAGACTGCTAGTGAGAGATCTCCACCGGTCCCGAAACAGATATTCAGCTACATATTATGATTTTGGATTATTTGTGTTCTCCGTCTGTTTAAGAAAAGTTCTGAAAAGCACCCGCACTTGAGTCTGAGTGTGTTTATGGGTCTTGTTAGGTTCCCCAGTCATGATGGGGTGACCGTATATGTCCCTGTTGGCTGCCGCTATTATGCTGCAGCAGTCTTATGCCAATGGGACAAACAACTAGAGAAATGCATGTTATTTTATCCAGCTGCAATTTTTCTGATCACACTGATTTGGAGTGATATAAGTTTAGCTAAAAAAACTTCATATTTTGGTTCAGAAACTAGGCTATAAGTTCACCAAAATACCATGATGCTGATAGCAACAATTTCAAGTGACAGAAATATAAACTAACATTTCAGATATGGGATATTTAGGCAATTTTCAGGGTCAGTGCCTGTCTGGCTATGTCCTGTCTGCCTGTTCCCCATTTGGCCAGCTGTTCACACTTGCCATCCTGTTTGCAGTTGCCCTTGTATACTTTCCCTGCTCCCCATGGCTCAGAGGGCTGAATGATGCTTTGAAGCTGCTAGCCTTGTAGTTGCGCGTTCAAGTCCAGCCTCATCTTTTGTTTGATTTATTGGTTTATTTTCCCCTAGTGTCTGGTATTTTTTTTATCTGTCTCTCTGCTTTTGGTCTACCCTGCTTTTGGTCTGCCCTGGCCATGCCTTGTTTAATTATGTTCTTGTCTTCCTAGCCTTTCCTAGTATAGCTTCTTGCGGGGGTATTCCATGAAGCAGGCTTAAGGGAAAGTCCGACTTATTTCGACAAGTCAGTCTTACTTAAGTCAGGGCTGCCAACTCTCACGCTTTCGGAGTATTTGTATGATAATTAATTGTCAATTACAATTTCATGATGGTGACAGCCTGAGTTGAATTTTCTCACACCTGTTCATTCAAAAAGCCAAAAGAAATCTGCTATACCGATTTCACATCCCTAAATACTCCATTTCAGATTGCAAATAATATGGCACCATGAGACCTAAGTATGTTCTGGAGAATCAAGACAAGACTCATCATTGACAATTACCAACTTTCAGACACCAGTAGATCAATCAAGCTGTAAAACAAAAAACAGCCATGATACTGATTAGTCTCTCTGTAAACAGAATGATGTAATTATTTTTTTCTGTCGCAGAAGAGCTTACAGCGATGAATGTCATGGTTTAGATTCGCCACATGAACTGGATTGGCCTATTATTTTGAAATGCATTTAAAAATTTAATTGTAAAAACAATGCCTGAGGATCACAAAAGAGGCACAAACTTAATTTGCATGGCATTTTTCAATATTTCAATATTAAAGATATTTTTATCTTTATGGGGTTTTATATGTTTTTTCATGATACATAATAGGTTGCCAGCATTTGTATAAATCCTACTCATAGAGAGATGGACTTGTGTTTTCAGATACAATATCTCTCCATTTCTTCATAATTGGACAGTCAAGTGTTTCGTCAAATAGCAAAAATACGCAAGTATGGAAATGTCCTTGATTTCCATGGGAACCACTGATTGACTTTCATAGCTCATGTTGCTAGGAGCACTGTGATACTCAGTGAAATGGTTTGCCCATTTTTTTTTCTTTATTCAGAAAGCAGTTCTTCATGTACAGTATACATTAAGTTCTGCCCTGAGACATCTGTGCCCTCTCTCCCTCCTGTCTCACAGCTAGTGAGTCACATGTTGAAATTAAAATCAAACAAATCCAGCGGTCAGCACTGCTGCTTCACACCTCGTCTTTCTGTGTTGTCTTCTCATCCAACGGTGCACTTCCCAAAAGCCCCCGTTAGCAAGTTACATAGTTGGAACCATTTAGTTCAGGGGTATTCAACTAAAATTTAAAGAGGTCCAGTTAGAGAAAACTTCTTGAAGCAAAGGTCCGGAAGATCATAATGTCTAACTATTTAGTGTGATCTACATTTAAGTAGCCTATTAGTTGTACCAACATTGCATGTAATCAGTACCTGACTGTCAAATCAAATTAATTCAGTACAATTCAAAAACGTTTTGACAATATTCATTGTCACGTGACAAAGAACTTCGGCCAGCTGGCTCAATTCGAGATGTCTGCACACACGTAACAGCTTAATTCTTACCTTGTAAATAGTCTGCTTTTGTATTTAACCGTGTAAATACACTTTTGACGTAGCTAATTTTAGGTTTTATAATGAAATAATACAGATTTGCCGTAAGATTTCCAGCGTGAGTCTGAAAGCGTGAGTGTCATGCCAGATGCTTGAGATTTGGCAGCCATTAAAATACCTTTTTTGTTTCACCCGAGTTTATTTATATAACAGATAACATTACTTTATACATATGTTAAAAAGCAGAAACTTTTTAACATGAAATCAACAATAAAACTACGTCTATTTATTCAATATGTTATACATACTGTATTTGAAAACTGTTCAGCTTTACGATTTCAGGACAGACCAGTCACTCTGTTAGGAACATTACGGCTTTTTGGTTGTGGTTTTAGCTTCGATGCTGCTACTAACACTAACGGCACATTAGCGCAGACAAAGGGCTGCATACGCCGAACTACGTCTTGCTTGGCGGTCTAAGGCGTTTGACGTTCATTGGCGTGGGAAACGGCGGCTCTACTGCTAAACCACTACCGAAAAGACAACAAACGCTGCGCCGGTTAAAATAGATGCGTCCCGTCAGGTTTTAAATAATAACTTAATGTTTTGGCTATCGGTCCGGGTCCGTATGGGACAGTTTCTGGGTCTGGGTCCGGACCCGGCCCGCGGTCCGCCTGTTAGTGACCTTTGATTTAAGTGCTCATGCTGGTCAGGGTACGAGGCCAGCATACAGCCTGGATTGGATGCTATTCAAGTAGAAACAGGCATGTGTTGGACAGTTATTGTATGTCTTCTCCTATGTTAAATGCTATGTTAGCTTGTTATAAAGACCTCTGTCTAGGAATAAAATAATTTGGCAGCAGGAAAACGTGTATAATATCCTTGAATGTGCATGGTTTATTTTTTTAAAAGTATTTTTAAGACAAATTACTCACTTTTTCATGGTTACGTATTGTTTCTTTGACACATTCTAAAACATGTTCCCCAAACATTTTGTTATCCTTTTATACAAAACTCTGAAATGTTCACACATTTAACCATTTTGCTTTTAACAGAACAAAGCTGTGCAATAAACATTTGTTCTTGTTTTTACATAACTGATTTTCCCTCCTAGCTCTTTCGCAACATGTGACAGGAGAGATCTGCAAGACGGCAGTGAATTTCTCTCCCAACAAACGGTATCTATTTCCAAACAATCTCCTGCTGCCTCGGCGGGAGACAGACTGTAAAACTCCCTTTAGCAGTTTCTGCACATCAGACGGTTATTCATAGCCGAAGGACAGTTTTCAGTGTGAAAACAGCGACGATTTATTTGGTTGACTGATACATTTTTATGTAACATGAAAATTGGCTGGTCTTTTTCCTCAGTTTATTTTTTTTTATCCGTGCTGTTGTTCTTTATTGAAATGTGGCAATGAAATAGCACCTCTTTTTCTTAGCTTTAGCAAAGTTTAATGATAAAAATAATGCTGTATTTGACTTAAAACATTCAAAGCAGATCCTCTTGCATTTATTAAAATTAAAAAAGTCATTAAATGAATTATGACCTTCCTATTAAAAACTTATTTAAATTGTCCTCAGTGGCTTGGCTGATCTGCTTCTTTCTGGTACTTTAAGCCATGTGATTGCTTTTACAGTTTGAAGTTATTCTTGGAGAACTTTGCACATTAGTGAGAGGTGTTGATACAGTATGACTGGAGACTTGCCCCCTAATCTTACCACTCTGACTTTTACCAGTTATATTCGGCACTTTAATGCTACACAAACAAATTGTGAGCTGTATTTCAAAATTATCTGTGTGCTTTCACTCATTGTCATATTTTAACTACATAAGGCTATTTAAAAAAATCTAAATAAATTTAGCTTAAAATATCAATAAATATATGAAGATTTTATGAAGTTCCTTTCCCTCATACAGTTACTTTGTCCTTTTTCCATTTTGCTCACCCCATAACAGAGAGAAGGGGGACTAAGACAGCAGTTATTCCTGTATGCAGTAGCTAATTTAATCCTTTGTACACAATTAGCCTACAGTAAGTGAAACTGGATTTGAAAGGAGACTGGAGTCAAATCATATCTGTAAACAATTAAGCATGTTTCTGTAGTGAAATAGTGACAAGTACTACTATGTTCATGTTGTTTAGCTGTTAATTATACTTTTAAATCATCATCATCTGCTTACAGGTATTCAAATTAAATTTATTGTAATACCTTACACTGTGTTTAACTAGTTATATCTTGTGTCAAGATATCTTGTGTACTTACAGCTATGAATTGAATTTAATTTGAGTACATTTTTAATTTCTATAAAAACAACAATTTCCAGCCTAGTCACTTTCACTTGTATAAAAATGAGATGTGAAGCTGTGACCTGCTATAGCTGGGTAGGGGCTGCTTGCAGTCAATATTTATTGATAAATAAATAAATGACAATTTCATTCAAAAGCACTTTCATGGATAAAGCATGAAACTCCATACTTGAGTACAAAGATGGAAATATAGAAATGAGGATACCCACTGCTGGTTCCAGGGTCATATGGAAAGAATGTAGAAATTCTCTTGACAAAATATGAACAGAACAAAAAGAGAAATTGGCTACCGCAGCCAGCATCAGGCAATTTGTAGTCCTTGAATTGGAACAATTTATCATTTGCCCAAACCATTACACAGGCACAGAAACAATCTTGAGCAATCAATACCAAATTTTGCATTTTTCGCTCATGCTAGGACATTAGAGATAGTCCCTTTGCATCTACAAACCTAGCAGGAGCTGTTAATACAGTATTTGTGGTGTAAATTTCAAGTGTTCAAGTTTACTCCTGTGAGTAGAGACGCTCCTCTATGAGGTGAATGAGTTACATTCCGAACAGCCATTCGTAACTTGAAAGTCATTATTCAACATCATTTTAAGGGTATACGCAAGTTCAAAGAACTAGGATGCTGGGAGTTCGCACGCTGCGCTGCTGCGCGGTGGGAGTAGCAGCCAGAATTCGTACTAGGTGGAATTGGCACGCAGAAAAAAAAAAATGTTGTGGACAGGAACCCGAGGAACACAATTTGGACTTGCAAGCCTTTTCATTTGTATGTCTGAAAGTTTATAAGTTGAAAGTTCATAAGTAGAGGAGCGTCTTTATTTGCTAAGTATAGCTGATAATTTATGCATAGTACCAAAAGAAATGTATTTCATGAAAAAAAAAACTAAAGGCATAGTTAAATATATTATAGATGTAAAACGATCATTTTAGATACTATTTTATAAATACTTTACTAAGTTTAAGGAAAAAGATGCAACCACCCCAATGCATGTGTTTATGTGTGTGGCACTTTTTCTACTTCATAAAGCTCTTTCATATCACAAATCTGTAAAACACACTCAAGAGCACCTGGTTCTCCAATGCACTTTGATATTTTAAAAGCCTTTCACACTGATTCAGGACCATGCTTGCTGCACAATAGCAAAGGAAGGTCAGGCTTTTACACTCCTTTCTTGTAAAGAACTTATACTGACTCAATTATTCAGCAACGTGCTGAATTATTCAAATCAATCGCTCTTTTTCCTTCACTACTATTCCTAGATCTTGAGATGTAGACTTAAAAATCGAATCTATGTACTTCTAAGCAAAAAATGAAACGGAAACGTGATGTTACATTCAGGAAAAGATATGTTTTGTGTGTGAATGGCTTGTAATGTAATTTTTAAAATTGGAATATAGCACATAACATGATTTAGCAGATGTTTGTAAAAAAAAACATCTTGCTTTCCATGTGTGTTAACACACATATCTAATGCACACATAACATATTATTCTGTCTACTTGTAGGGTACCTACAAACCACTTATGCAGAGGTGCAAAGTGTCAGAACAAAACATAATTAGCACGACTAGCATTGCGCTAACTGCGCCCCCCCCCCAAACTCATACAATATGGGCATTTTAAATGTATATCAGCAGTCGTGTTTTATGCATTACACAGAAAGGTTTGCTTATGCATTACGATTTATTAGCAGGAGTCTTAATGATAATCATTTTCAGTTTAACGTCCTGGGCTTACGACGGTTTAAGATTTGAATGACAGAATTCATAGAAATTCATAGTAATATGTAAAATGCATGTCTAAGCCACGAACTATTATGATGCTAAATTTCACTTATTGAAAGATGACTCATTGCTGTCTTAGGATAAACCTGCTAGACACAGGTCAAAGGTTTTTCTATATTGAAAAGGCTTCACTCAATACTTAAAAAAAAAAACATCCAAAAGACAAAAGTTTTGACTCCAATCAGGATGTAGTAGGTGGGTATAGAATGTTAGGGAATGTTGAGTACTCACACAATAGACTAAGATAAAGTGTCCAAAACAAACTAGGCTTTAAATGTGTTTTAATTATGTTATGCTCTTATTCATTTGTTATTCATTTCAGAACTTATCATGTCTGTTTCATGTTAGAAGTGAAGCTAGCTATAAATTGTAATTTTCCTACCCAAGATATGATGTCAGTTGTCTTATTTATTTATTTATCTATTTATTTTGTTGCAATTGCCACCGCTTTTTGGGGTTGAACCTGTCCAATTCTGAAGAGGACCCCAGACATAACACCCCCCCCCCCCCCCCCCCACACACACACACACACACACACATCCAGCTGCAAATTTGGTAGCATGGGAAAGGAAAATCTAAATCTCCCTCAGATATGAAAGAACACAGTGACATCATTTCAATATGCTACACCACAGACAACCACTAAATATATATCAGATTTCCAGATGTTAATGCGATATATCATATTGTCCCAGTTTGTCCATCCAACTCTATGGTCTATATACCCAAAACAGCCTGTGACCTTGAAAGTACATACCGACTCTTTTATAAGTAGGCCAAATTACCTCCTCTTGTAAAAGCACCAAATTAAAAACTGTTGGAACCTTTTTGTTCTATGTCCTGGGCTAAAACACATGCTTTCACAGAATAACCACTAAATCAAAAGTTCTATTCAAAGGTCCTGTAAATATTTAAATTTTTAGATGGATTTGGACCTTTAATAAAGTCCAAGCTCGCAGCCTCAGTATAATAATTCAATTAGCCACGTAGCAAACAATAAATGGTTAATTCCATCCATCCATTCCATCTATTAATCCATCCATTCAGCCACATTCCCTGGTTATGATCCCACTTGGGCTTTAGCATATCCCAGGGCACAATGCTGGGGTATATCCTGCAAAGGATACCAGGTCATCATCTGGCCCAGAACTGAATAGTATGGACTAGTGTTTGGGCTTGGAGATTCAGCCAAAAATGTCACGATCTCACGATAAAAAAATTTATATCAGTCAATATCGAGAATTATTTTTTTCTACTTGAAGAAATCCAAATTTTGCTATCGTTAATTTATCATTGTTACTTTCTGCCTTAGTCCATCAGTTACATGATTTTTACAACTACCCAGCTAGTAGCTACCAACAGCAGGTACAACATCATTGAATTTTAAAATATCATCAGGTTAAGACTCCTGTGTCTGCAAAATTGCTGGTTTGATTCTGTTCCTAGCAGATCAATCACACCATCGTTAGACCCTTGAGGGGGAGACTGGGGACAATTGATGAACATGGTTAGTTGTTGAACAAACTTTTAACCCACTTTAAAAAAAAGTCAAAGACATGAATTTCACACATTCACAATAAATCCCTGCTACATTTAAAGGCGTTATTTTCTTGGCATTTAAGTGGGTTTAAAAGTCCATTCAACAACTTACCAAGGCTTCAGTAATATTAAAGTGATACAGTATACCGAAGAATTTTGGGCTTATCTATTTTTGGAAATTTAGCAGGGAAATTTATCATGGGGAGCCCCTAGTTTATCACAAAGATTTCAAAATACTGGAATAGTGTTGCTTTGTAGCCTTTTAGTCTGCACCCCGATTTGAAAACAGCACAAGCTTTCTGACTTTCCTAAAATAAAACTTGCATAAATGTGACCATGCATTGATATGAAAAACACATGACAGCATATTTTACCATATCACCCAGCCCTAAGCTGATATCAAAATTGATTTACACACAACTGTTTTACATACGGTCCGTGTGTTATTAGACTTTGTCGCATTAATAATGCAGTATAAGGATATATAATAAATAATTACATAAGGCTAAAACACACGCCTTCAATAAGATTAGGCAATCTTTTCTGGGAATTTCACATACACCAATTCCATGTGCATGACCAGCCAGAAAATACTTGCATCTAAACTTTAATACTGCTCACACATGTCCCACAAGCAAGACACAGGGCGGGCCTGGGTATAATGGTATGGAAAAGGAGATACTGCACAATCCTGAACTCACCCTGTTCTTCAGTTGTCCCAGGCTCTCCTAAAACCTTTAAATGTAGCCACCTCACGGAATCCAAACACTGATCTGTCATGTGTAAGAATGATCATTTCGGAGATGGGGATTAATAAAGTATAATGTTGGTCATTAATAAAAAAAAATATATATATTAAATAACTAATAAGATGTTGACTGGCTAGCTGGATAGCTATCGCTAGATTACTATGTAAAAGATATTTTTGCTGGACTCTTATCAGTAATTGCCTCTCGACAAACTGAGTTCACTACCAATCAGTTAACAATGATTTGCAGTATTTGGATTCCACAATGTTCTTCTTTTTACCTGATATCTTACACGGAAACTCTTTATGAATTATGACCGCATGAGTTACTCGAGGAACATTGAAGCTAATACTGTATAAGAAATCAGGGAGAGGGCTGGGCTAAAGTTGTTTATAGGCTGCCGATACACATTATGTTCCCCATATGTCATGTAGTGTATAGGAAAGGAACCTACTGTATGTGCTTCATTTACTCAGAGGAGTTTTCATTTCTGTTCCTCACTCTGGAAGGTTCTTTGAGATACAAGTATTTGAGTCTGAGTCAAGATCAAGCAAAAATTCACCTGAGCACATGACGAGCTGAGTTTACTCATATGCAAACTTGAGACCGGATAGAGTACGACAGCTCTGCTCTGGGCAATACAGTGATACCAATTAGCTTAACTTAAATGTCTTTGGACTGCATGAGGAAACCAGAATACCTGAAGAAAACCCACCTGGTTTGTTTATTTGCATAAATGATTAAATGTTTGTGAACAAACCCACAAACCATGGTCTTTATGGTGTAGATAAAGTACCCGACTCCAACACAATAGCTCAGATTGTTTTCTGACTTAATAGTTTATGTATTTCCCTCAATATACTTGCCATAACTTCCATTCTTTGATGTCAAAATTGGCCTGGATTTTGACACGCAAAAAAAACAACCCAGAGTGCCTCAGCTATATTATTAGCAGGAATATTGCCAGGAGGTTATTGCACTGCCTGGTCTACAATAACAGCAAGAGATGTACTCAGACACTTTGATTGAATAGCCCGGTGAGGTCCATTCCAATTGTTTTAAAGGGATCAACAGAAGGAGGCAGTCTCTTAATCCTCAGATGACCCTGGACTAATTATCTCATTAGGCTTAAATCATCTACTGGTAAGATTTGGATTTTGGGACGCTGGTTCCATTTGTGACCTTGTTAGGCTAATTATTTCATTTAGCTGTGTTCCTTTTATTGGAGTTTTTGCTTGGGTTGCTGCACAATTACCTTTATTTAAAGGGGTAATTAACTCGTCTCGTATAATTTTGTCTGTTTATTTGATTCTGTTGCTTTGCCCCAACCTTCTGGTTAACGGAAACTGCTACACGGTAATAACATTGCCGGCTGAGCAGCATTAGCTGCTAAGGTCACAACATTCATATGTCAGATTTTCGCTATAGCTCAGAACCTTTTTTCTCTAGTGAGAACTAATTAGGGGGGTTTCAGTCTACACTTGAAGATGAAGTATTTGGAAATGATAGGTAGGTTATTTTATTTAAAAAGAAAACCTCTGTTAAATGGCTGAAATATGTTAACAGGGTTGGGGCACAAGTCTAAGAGATGTCCAGGGGTTGAAAGGTATAGGGCAGGGTCAGATTTATGGCATTGTCAACAAATTTGATCTGTAGGCAAACTGTAGAGGGTCTCAGAGTTATGGTTTTGAATGCTTGTTGGATAAATTTTGCAAAACAATTCATACTCAGAGAGGTCAGGGTTACCGGTCTGCAGTCAGTCACACAGGAAATATTTTGTTTTTTAGGGACTGGAATGACGATTGGACATTTAAAACAGGAGGTCACTGTGCACTGGCTCAGACACTGATTGGAGAGGTCAGCAAAGATGGAGCCAGTGGATCTGAATGGTGCTTGAGTGTAGTGGGTGACATGTGATCGGAGCCAGCCGAACTGTGGAATATGCCTCTTATGGTGCTTTTCCACTGGCATACAGGAACCGACTCTTACCTGAGCCGTACTGTGATGAGAGACTAGTTATGGTGCGGTTCCAGCTCGCTTTGGTTTAACACTGCAAAAGGGTCAGCATGGTAAAGGCATTGCTGGGTTTGGAGAGCAACAGTGATGGAAAACTGAAGGGACGCTTATTTACTGTTCTGTGCATCATGATTTACTATTTGCTAATTTTCTAGCACATCTGTGAGAATCGCTGTTAGGATCAAACATTGGACAGCTTTACAGAGCTTTACATTTCGTACATGTTGTATGTTCTCTGCCGTGCCAAAAGTCGGAGTAAATTTTCTGGGTGTCTTAGTCCGACTTCAAGAAACTTGATTTAGTATGATTTCAATCAGACTAACATATTCACATATACATTTTTAGTCGGGCTAACAATAATTCGATTTTCTTAGTGTGCACGTAAACGTACTGAGACCCATCAGTTCGCAGTGCAGCTCGGGTCCAGCTCGGTTCTTGGTGGCAGTGGAAAAGCGCCATTACTTGCTGATCAGTGATGGAGATTGGGGGTTGGGGTGCCATGGGAGCCATTGAGGACAGACCTGGTAGTGGGGGTGGGGGGAGACATACCAGGTGTTGCAGGATGACTGTGGCCATGAGGGGGGCATCAGTCCTTTGCTTCTTAAATCTTTCATTAAAGGTACTGAGTTGGTTGGGCAGTGAAGGTTCTTCTTCAATGTCTACCTATATGTGTATGTATACGTGTATACGTGTCCTAAGCTGGATGGATGGATGGATGGATGGATGGATGAACAGACTACGACTTTTTTAGTATGTACAGTAAGTATATTCTTTGACATTAGCTGTTTTCCATTTTGACATTTTATCCATATGCACTTTAGTCAGGAAAGAGCTGCTTGACAAAGTTTTTTTTTTTTTTTTACTGGGAACTGAGATAAATAGATCAGGCATAACACACACTGTAATTTATCATTTAAATGTAATATGATAATAAATACCGATTGTAATTAACATCTGTAAAGAAAATAGGTGTCCCATCCAGGGCGTCCCCTGCTGAATGCCCTGTGTTTACTGGCACTGGATCCAGCCCGCTGTGAAGCTGTAGTGAATAACTGTTTATGGAAAGTGGATGGATGAAAACAAAACAATCTTTTAAAAAACACGTTGTAACTCAGAGGTTTAAATCCGCCCTTCTATTCTAGCACCTGACTGGAACTGTGATATGTGGATGTAAACAGTGATTTAAATAGTCTCACATGGAAATACATGCCAGTTACTCCAGGCACCAGCCAATTAGAAAAACACAAAGAAAATGTAGCTATATAACTACCACCTATCATTATATTATGCACTGCCATGTCTGTGTGATACTCTGTTATTAATGCTTTCATACGGTGATCCAGTATTATTGGCTCACAGAATTCCCTTTTGCCCCCTCTACTGATTGTGACATGTCGCTCTGACTCATTATTGAAAAATAACCCCTGGCAAGACATCTTTAGAGCTGACATGAATAGCAGTTTATGAAAATACATATTTCCTTTAAGCCATCATCTATAAATTTGACTCAAAGTCTGTTCCTTGCATCCCGGGGGTGCAATTGACTATGGTGGCTGGTCCTCTGCTCCTCACACTTATAAGTATCTAATCATCAATTACCAGAGCCTTCTGAGGCTTCACTGCAGGTGCCTTGCCAAGTAGAGGAAACGGGCACTGAACAGGCATTTGGGCCAGACTCTGTAGTCTCCAGAAACAGGGAGAAACCCTCCACATCACAAAGACTGATACAGAAAAGAGGCCGGTGACTGATGTACTTGGCAAACCGGATTGTCACAGATGCTTGCTGCTGTGAATTTCCATGACATCTGGATGCACCTCATTTTAAAATCCTACTGCCAGTACAGCGCTACTCTCACATGCTTCATAAGTTCAATGGCTGTTAAATCTGGATAGAAAAAACAACAACAAAACATAAGCGTACACGTGTACTCGTGCCAGAAGTAGATATGAAGCACTATAAGGCTGTGAGGAAGGTGAAAATGAAGCAAGAGCTGCCTTCATTACGGCTTTTTAAGGGGATGGTATGGTCACAGCATGCCAAATAAAGCAGCACCAGCTATCCCTCCATCTTTTCTTTCCATAACCAGAGCCTAAGAAGCACTGGAACGCAGACAGAGCACATCCTGAATGTAATGCAAGTTCGCCAAAAGGTCTCCAAACACTAAAGTTTTGAGATAACAGTTCATCCTTTATTTATATACTTGGCCCGTATGAGTACCCAGTGTGAACTCATACACCGGATGGACATGAAATCTCCACACACAGGTCAGGGTTTGCTATGAGGAATTTCAGCTTATAACCTTCTGGCTATAAGATCACATCCTTAACCATGTTAGTATCTTTTGTCTATATCTTTTGCTGCTTTGTGTTTTTTTCGTAGTCAAGCACACTCTGACTCTTGTCGACTCACTGGAGATTCTATTCTTTTATTGTAAAAACTGACATGAACTCCAGTGTTTCCCCTACCATTATATTAGGGAGGCGCCCCACTCCCCCAACAGCACCTCTCGCCCCCCCTTGAAGGTGAAGTTAATTTCATTTAATTTTATTTTCTATATAGCGCCAGATCACAACAGAAGTCATTTAAGGTTACCTTTGCTATAGAACAGGTCTATACATTGTCCTTTTATTAAACTAACTAAAAAGCCTTATGTTATTTATCTTATTTACACAACAGCTTGTCATTTTGTCTCTACATGGTCGTGCGTTTACAATTCTCCTTTTGCCCTGATGCGCGTGCACAGACGCACAGGTGAGCACACTCCCACCAGCGGACAGAGAGCGCATGTCAGAAAATATGTCGTGTCAACCACATGAAAAGCAGACAAAAATAAACAGGGTAATAAGTGCGTTTCACAATGGGATTTTCTGCTTTAAACTATCACTATTTTAAGCTATCGGCGATCACTTTTAAAGCCTAACAGTTAATGTTTTTGCAGGTCAAGACAAACATTCGCAATAGGCTGCAGGGAGACCATCTTGCAGCCCGTATGCGGATCTCAATAAATGGGTCAGACGTTTCTGACTTCCCATATCAAGAGGCTTTGGAAATGTTCTTCCAGAAGCCCAGACACTGCAGTGACAAAAGCTGCACACTTTGTGGATAATTGTCATAAAAATAAATGTTCTGATGTGTAGTTCAGTTGTTATATTGACTGCTGTCATTAAAAGAAACACATGAACACCATGAATCCTGTCGGTGTCCGCCTGCCCACCCCCCCGGAGGGAAACACTGAACCCCTCTTAGTAAATTAAGTGTACAGGCTCCATTTCTACGCACTACAGGAGATATTGGGGGTATCAGCATAATAACACACATTAAGCTAACAAAATAAAATGGGTGTGACTAGGCATTATTGACATGACTGTAGAATTACAATATACAAGAGAATGAGTTAAATAACATGATGGACAATTCTAAAATTATAAAGGGGAAGGGGGGACGCAAAGACCTACCTCTCCACAGTATGTACTGAATCTGGTGAGGACTTACGCACGCGAAACATATGAATATCTGGGGAAAAGGGGTGGAGCCTGTATACAATACCCACTAGCTTTCGTTCTGGCTTTGTGTGTTTGTGCGTTTTCTGTGCACGTTCCTTCCTTGTCTGTGTGGGTATCCTAAATGGTCTGGTTTCCGCTTGGGGTCCACAATGAAGTAGATAAGCGACCTGGTCTCTCTAATCAGGCAGCAGTGCCGGAGCAGGTGCCCTGCAGCACATGGACGTCCGGTGCAGGTCCAGCTTCTTTTATATAGGCGGCTTTAAAATATGCATCAAACGGACTTCAAAGAAAAAAAAAACCCACTGGAGACCTTCAGAATGTAGAAACTCTTCAAATAAGACCAGATCTTTGCAGTATATTGTAGAGATGTTTCAGAAATGCTTTGTAATTCATTTGTCAGTAAACACAATGTTTCTGGGGCTGTAGCAGAAAAAGAAACTGCTGCAGGCCAGTTTTTCCACAACACTTTCACAACCTCCTACAAATGTTGATCTATTTCGGCTATGTATACACACACACACACACACACACACACACAGTACAGGTTTGTAATAATATCTTTGTGGGGACTCTCCATTTACTGTATTTCCATGGGGAAAACTCTGATCTCAACACGACGACCTTAACCCCTACCCAGCCCTACCTTCACCATAAGTAACCAAACAAAATACGAGACTATTGGCATGTTTAGTTTTTTGATTGCAGTCACAGATTTTTTAAAAATAGAGGTTATCCTTGTGGGGACCAAAAAAATGTTCCGACAAGAAAAAAGTTACCAGTTTTTATCACGTAGTGAGGAAGTCTGGTCCGTACAATGCAGTAATTACAAAAACGTGCGTGCGCACACACATACACACACACAGACACACAGACACACACACACACGTACACACAGAGTGTTCATTGACCCGAGGCAGCTTCCCCGGTCCTGTCACATGCTTACATATTCACCCTGTCATACTCATATCCTCTTCAGGCCTTGTCAGTCTTCACTGTGCAAAACAATGAATCACACAAACCATACTCCATTGCTTACCAAACCATCAACATTTGGTTTAAAACTTTCAAATTTACGGCAGATTTTATCAAAACTGATCTGACCTGCAAGCAGAGTTGCTGCTGAAATTTTATGGTTCCACATTTTTGTCCTTAAAGTCATCATGACCTGAAAGCCTACAGCCAGATCCAGTCAACACATTATCATCAGTTATTATTTTTTTCATTATTTGTTTAATGTCTTCCATGCTATCTTTGAATAATTTACAAAGTCCCTAAAAACATGAATACTGCTGATGGAATGTCTCCATAATCATGTTTCTCTCTCTATCACTCAATCATTTGTCCTGATCAGAGACACAAGGTCTCTTCCTGAAATGATCCTTATTACTCTGAGGCAGCCCTGTGTCGTACAGCAGGAGATCCAATCATACATCACCAGCCGAGGCCGTTCCCAGCCACTCATGCACTGATCTAGGACAGTGGCATCACTGAGTTTCCGGGTAGACCTCCACATACTCCAAAGCCGAAATAATCAATCAAATCATTAAATTATGGATGTGTGGTCGACAGTTATAGTCACTTTTCATTTGGATCTGGCTAAAAACTGGATGAATTGATTATCTGAGGCCACTGAGGAGATACTTTGTTGCTTCCTCTTCTGACTCCAACGGCAAACCATTCAATTTCAGCTGCAGAAGATGTCTAGTCTATTCAAACTCCATAAGACATCTTTTTCTAGGTAATTCTACCTAACAGCTTCTTGATAAGGATGCCACAATGGCTCAATGGGTAGTGCTGTTGCCTTAGGCCTCCAGGGTAGGGGGATTGACTCTTTCTTCTGCTGTGTGGGTTGCGTGTATATTGCATTGTGGGGACACTTGGTCCCCACGATGTGATTAAAAAGGCAGTTATTTTGACATTGTGGGGACCATTTTTTTCGGTCCCCACAAGGGGAAACTCAAATTTTATAAAATTCTGTGAATGCAAAAAAACTACATATGCCAGCAGTCTTGTATTAAGTTCGGTTACTTATGGTTAAGATTAGGCTGGGTAGGGGATAAGGTTGTCATTGTTGGGAATAGGGTTATGCCCATAGAAATGAATGGATGGTCTCCACAAAGATATGAATGCAAACATGTGTGTGGTTCTCAGTGGAGCCGGTCTGCTGTCCCGGAGTCGTGTTTCCTCCCACAGTGAAATGCAATCAGGCCGATGTTGTATGGTTATTTCTGTGTATTTACGCAGTGGTTGATAGGCCTCCCATCCAGGCTGTACCCCAGCCTTATGCCCTGTACTGCACGGGATCAACTGCAGGCTGCAAAGCCTGACCAGAGTACACGAGTAGATGATGGATGGATGAATTCCAAGATAAATCATACATTAATTTCCGAATTTAAACACTTCACCTTTATGTCAGAATATCTATAGTAATGGCAGGTGTTTTTGGAAAACAAAGTTATCATTATTGTTCTAAAATTATTTCACATTTCCATGCAGATGATTTATAAATGACTGATAAACAGATTTTCACAATAGAGTTCTAATTATCGAAAAAATACTGTCAAAAACATAGGCCCCAAATTTAAATTACCCCCTTCTTAACAACAGCCAGTTGTTTATTTATGAAAATAACACTCGTGACCCTTGTGCTGTTAATATGCTTCCTGTAAAGTGTGAATTAGACATTTCCCCCTCAATGAAATACATTTCAAAGGAAAACAGGGTTTACTAGTGAACACAAGGCACTAAACAATTCACGGTGAAATAACAGATGGGGCTGCATGCTCCCAGCAGACAGACGCATTGTCTGATTCTCCGCCGCAGCGCGTTGTCATTTCACTCGTAAACATTGTAACTTTGTATGCAGCCCAATTCTCCTATGGTTCTGGGAAAGGTGAAAATAATGAACCAGGAAAGAAGACAGATCGTCAATTATCACCACAGTGAGTGGTAGTTGAAGGAAATTTAAACACTGTTCATGTAATCCTGAAGACAATATCAATGTATATTACAAAGTAGCAATCTGAGGTAATTCCCACTGATACTGAGAAAAGTCTCTTACTATTGCTGCTCACGTATCATTACAAAACAAAGTACCTTGTAAAAAAAGAAAAAGAAGCTGTCAAGTTAGGATTAAGACAAGCTTGAAGAAGTTTGCTTCTATTATGCATGGCTTGGCTCATTATGAATGTGATTGCATGTTATCTTGGGGCACCTGACTGTGATGAAGAAACTGGCAGTGTTGTCAAATATGCAGTATGCACTGGGGTAATAACATCTTCCCAGTGTCACCGATGACAACACAAATAGGCAAAGGGCAAACGTAACTGATTTAATTGCTATGTCCAGAGAATGCCTTTAATTCAGTGTTTCTCAACCTAGTGCATGGGGGACCCCACACAGTCCACTGTTTTGCTACTGGGAGCAAAAATATGAACTGTCGGGCAGGGAGCAAAAACGTGGACGGCTTGGGGATACCTGAGGGCCAGGTTGAGAAACACTGCTTTAATGGAATGAAGTTGCTCCTCAAACCATTGCATCATAAATGCAGTTTTTCTGTTAAATAATGACTCATCATTATTCTACAGGTTTACCCTCATCTAACTGACATCTAACAGTAGTATGTACTGGGCCTTAAAGCCTCTGATGGAGTGTGATTAAGGGACATCCGCGAATGTTCCCGCCTTTCGAGGCAGGCCTGCCACCAGAGCCCCGCAGTGCATATTATCTGGGTCTGTGCCTCCATCCAGTGGCCACTTGCCTTTTGCAGCAGCCCCTGTGTGTGCTCGCTCTGAAATGGCACTGCAGTGACGAGAAAACGAGACTCAAAGAACTGTGCAGGCATTGTCTATGACATACAAACACTGCTACTTGTTTATCATGTAAAACCAAAATATGACACTTTTATTATTATTATTATTATTATTATATATTATTATTATTGCAGCTATGCTCTGCCCTAGAGGTAATATGTGCATTTTTATTATTAAGTATTATACATTATTATACATATATAGTGCAGTCCTTTCTCAAAATTCTTGTTTCGTTGTGATGTGTGTGACTCAGTGGGCTAAGCCTCTAAGCCTCTATGCCTATGATTGGAAGGGTACTGGTTCAAGCCCAGCCTTGGCACATCTGCTGGTCCTTAAGTAAGGCCCTTAACCCCCCAGGTCCCTGGGTGCTGCTCTGGGTGGCTGCTCTTCATGACCAGCTTGCTCTCACCTATAGAGAGTATGATGGGGGAAGTATGAAAAAAGAAATATAGTTGATTGTTAGGAATTTAAATTATAGCAACACATATCTTTGTTTCTCATTAATCTTGTCACTGCAATAAATATTTGGTAGGTGTGACAGTTCATTCTTCATTTATTTTCCATGCAGGATCTTGCATCAACAACAGAGATAATATGCTTTTTAAATATACTCTGTGAGTATGGGAACATTATTTGGCTATTTCAAAAAGAGGAAAAACTTTCACATTTGTATTTTCTTTATTTAGTCAAAAATTAAACAATTGTAGCTATTGTAGCTATTACATGTAACAACATTTATGGTTTAAAAAAAAAAAACTACCATAGAACTACAACTAGTCAGCCAAGGAAAAAACAACATACAGCAATGACATGGTAATAACACTAGGGGGAGCCACAGGAAGTAAGAGCATATTCTGAAAACAGCAGATTTACCTAAACGATGCACGATATTGCTGAGGTCATACATATATATGCTCATGATGTCTAGAGTATACCGGCTGCTTGCAATTTGCAGCATAAACAATATGAACTTAAGTTGCAAAACTGAAGTAAGCAACCAAATTTATTGGAAGATCGGAGTGGAGAAGTTGGAGTAGAGGCACTAGACCGTAGTGATCTACCCCAGAAAAGGTATTTGACCCGAGCTGCACAGAAGTGGGAAAAATGGTCAAATTTGTTGAAGAGGAAACTCAGTCTCAGTTTGGGGAGAGAAACTGTTAAGAACTTTATGCTCAAATGGTTGATTGAAACATAATCTTGGTTTAGATTTTTACTTTCTGGACCAGAACTATCCACCTCTACCATTGTGTGAATAGTGCTGTGAATACAGAACTTTTTGAGCTATTTTACAATAATATACTTGTTCACCTACTCCTGTTTTGTTACCAAGACTGTTAATTGCTATTTATGCACACATTAGCTGACCCTTGAGATTGTCACTATTCTCATACCATTTGATTCATGGTTTCCAACAATTTTTTGTGTTTTTTCTCTGTCTGTTTCTCTCTGTTTTGAGGCAAACATGAAGCTTGATCTTTAAATTCCTCACACAGAGAGCTTCTCATTTCGCATGTGTTTGCTGCTTCAAGTCTAAACCCAGTTCCAAAATCAAAATCACCTCTAACAGAACATCAGCTGACATCAAGACCAATCTAGCCTTAAACAGGAAAGTCACCATTTTAGCAGAAACACGTAAACAGAAGCAGAAAAAGTCCGTTAGTAACATAATATATTTGCGGAAATAGCTTGTGGAAATAATAGGCAGGAGAGTGGAGTTTGTGGGTGTTCATATACATAACAACAACAACGTGGGCTAGCGTTACAAAACATTCTCAAAGTTCATGTGTCACATGACAAAAACGACCAATCACATTTTAGAAATCCAAAGTTTCTGATGCAACACTTCAGGCAATGAGTAAAATATCCCTAACATGAAATCCATTGAACATAAATGAACTGAAAAAAACTGTTATGGTCCATGAATGAGAAGCATAGATGATTAGATGGAACTGAAATTTGCAGTTTCCTAAAATGGTCCAGCTTTTGTTACATGCACTAGTTGGAGATGAATATAACTAACTCCACCAGGAAGTGCATTTTTAAACTTTTGACATATGCAATACTGCAAAATGCGGCTTCTTTCAGCGAAGAATGTTACCTGAAAAAATAGGGTCATAAACTATGTGAGGAGGCTGACAACTGCCACTTAGATCATGAGATCTATGAGAATATTCAACCACTAAAGAACGAGACGTGTGTAACTATTCCCCAGAGAGTGTTTAGAAGTAGGTGCCATGCAAGTTCCCCTGAACTTGCATAAATATTTTCTTCAAACGACAGGTTATTTTTGCCAACTTACATTTATTTAGGAAACACTTTTTTCCCAAAGCAACATACATTTGAGAGATCAGGGTCAACCAGCCCGTGGAGTAATTGGGATTGACCAAGGGCCCAATGGTGACATGACACTGACATCCACAGGTTTTGAACCAGCGATCTTCTGATCACATTTATTTGTTATCCTACATGGGGTTCGTCCCCTTTTGTCGAATCCTTGTTTATGGGACATTTTTAAAATAATGTTTGTTGCATTTGGCATGGATACACAGTGAACAAGTTCAAAGCAAATCTCCTTATTGCTATTTTCAATTGTGATTCCATTAATACTTTCAATGTTGTTTCAAGTTATACAGATGAAGTACATTTTTCAGCCATTCGGAGTTACAGAATATCATTGCTCTTGATGTTTTACGCAGCATTGTGACAAACCCGAGTGGCTCAGAATAATGAGGTATGAAGAGACTCAAAGGAGCCCAGCTTTGCTGGAGGATCCCTTTTCAGGGGTGGAAAGAATGTAGCGAAAATGGGACAGCAAAAGGCATTCTGAGTAAACATACAGTAGGTAAAAATCAGCATTTCAGTGGGGAATATAAAAAAACAAACAGTGCACAGATTAACATGGCGGTGGGGTTAAGGTTACCATCAAAACAAAAGCAGCACAAACAGACCAATATATAGAAATGATGCATTGAGAAACGAGTGGAATGAGTCAATACCCAAAAAATGCACCCATGCAGAACAGACAGCGGCCGTGCCTTCCATTCTCTCGCAGGCGTATTATCAAGCGTTATTCTATGTCTGAAGTATAATTTGGCTCAGCGGGGAGCCTCACACCTTCAGGGCTGGGGTTCGAGCCCCACCTCTCTTCTGTATGTGTGTGGAGTTTGTTTGTTCTCCCAGTGTCATGTGGGCCTCTAAATTGCATAGAGGGTGTGCCTGCGTGTGCCCTCCGAGCGCCTGATACCCAGGGCACACCCCTACCCCCTGCCCCGTGCCGCTTGGAAAGGTCTCCAGACTCCTCATAACTGTGTGTTAAACAAGCAAGTAGAAGATGAATGAAGTTATTTATGGCACAAATTTAACTATCGTGTGAAATGTTGAATCCAGTTCTCCCTTTGAACACTAGGTGTCCCTCTTACATCTCTTTCTAGAATATGTATCATATTCTGAGGAAATGTGTATCTGCTGCTTGCCATGAGTAGAAGACTTGCCATGAGAAGAGACTTGAAAATGTTTTCATTTTTTAACTAAAGCGTTCACGTATCTGGTTTATGGTATATAGTACTCAGAGAGACCTATTAATTTTCAATTCATTATTTAATGTCTCTTCTAGCATTGTTGAACCTACAGTATTTAGGTTAATAAAAACATTTAAAAATAAAATGAAAATAATTATAATTACTGTAACTATATGTTTAAATAATAATACATTTAAATTATATTATTTTTGTAACTATTTTGTGCAATGTATACAGCTTATTAAAGATTAAACATTTGACAGAACAATTTATAAACTTCTGGTATTTTAATGTCATTTTAATAATTTATATGCAAAGACATTGCATGTGATCTTTTATTAAATATTTTCTTTTCGTAGTGAAGCGATATTTAAACAAGCAGTGTTAGTTATAAACAACAGCTGGTGTTTTCATTTAGGATGTTTTGTAAAATATGATAGTGATCATTTTAATCAGTCCGATCATTTTTGAAATATCTATTAATTTAATATAAATATGAGAATACATAGTATATGCTTAAAATAAATAAAAATAGAAGTAGAACAAGGGTATTGTTTACCTTTATTTGCTTAGCACAGACACAAGATGGCAAACCATTTCACATTATAAAACACTAAAACCATTGTCCAGTAACAGCAATTATTCTTATTGATTGTCTATAGAAAAATGCTGCACATGCATATAATATAATAACAATTGTGCAAACATATTGTCCATATTAAAGTCTGCAAACTCTTCCCCTGATTTATGAACAACAATCAATCAATATTTTTTTACATTTAATATAACGTTAGTAAATATTAAACCTCACTTTACAAGCTGTAAACCAGTTTTGTGCTTTAAAAGTAGAAAAAAGTTTGCCACATGGTAACACTTTTATCATTGACGATTAGATACAGTTTTTAATGGTTGTTTGCGGGATGAGGTGAAAGTCACCTGAAAATGAATGCTAACTTTCCGGATCCTCTGCTCGGCTCAGCCCGGCATCTCGCAGTGGAACAGAGCAAAGCAGCAGTGTCTGGCAATGTAACTCCACCCTCCGCTTCCCCTGCACCAGGGGCCGATAATGTCAGCCTAATGTCTTGAATGAAAAGCTCTGGCCGATTTTGTTTAGTCTCGGCTTCGGGAGGCGGTAACAGAGCCTGGAGCCGGAGCCGTGTGGGGTCAGGATGCCTTTCAGGCCTGTAGGCCTCCGCCCGGGGTCTGCCGCTCCCCCCAGACGCAGTGCAGCCCATCTGAAAGACATTTACGATCCCCCCGCCCCCCATGCACCCCCCCCTCCCCCCGGCACTCCCTGCCCCTTTGCTTTGTGCACTGACACGGGCCCAGCCCAGGCCTGCCTCCCTCGCCTCGTGATTCTGTCCCTCCCGAAGCACCACACCTCACCTCCCCTGCCGCTAATTACAATCGTCGACGACCCCACCCTAGTTCAAATAGTCACATGCGAAACGTAAAGAGTTTCTGGAACTTTCATGGGCGGCTCAGTAATGGGGCCAGGCTTTCAAGCTCCCCTGACTCCTTCCAGCAGGGGAAAAAACACAAGTGGCACTAACTGAGCTCCTGGAGGTCACGCCATGGCTTGACATTCATTCCATGACATGTTTTTTTTCTTCCTTTTTTTATCCCAGCCAGGTCCCGAATACTCCTTGCCTGTGTGCCGTGCTCCTAGTTTTCTGCTTTTGCATAGACTTCTTCTGTGGGCTGATGTTGAGGTGCCTGTTCGTGGTGCCACATGTGCATTTCTGTGTCATGGTAACGGGCCTCTGATGGCTTCCAAAGGCATCTCCACTACTCCTTAGACCTGGAAGTCACCTGGAAGGTGGTATTTGATGATCTGGCGTCACCATTTATTAATTTGCTTAGCATTCAGCCAGTTGTGTGTGTTATAACCGCTTCATATGTTTATATCTTCTGAGGAAATAGGAGCCATATTGAACCCACAATATGGAAGTCGTAGAAACTGGTTCCCCTGCATCTCTCCCCCCCCGACATTCTCATTAGATTTCCTTTGTAGGCCTGTGTGAATAAACTAACGTTTTATTTTAGGCAACATAGGGAATAGTCACGTCTTCTGCTTTCTCCACCTAACATGGCCAGCAGTGATCCTTACTTATTTCCCATGGTTCTGACTGATCCTGAGAAAGTCAGACTAACCAGAAAGGAAGCCAGTGAAGTGGGAACAGGGTCGAGCAGACCGCAAGTGCGCACGCTGCTCTTTCATTTCGGTGCTTATCCTGTTTACATGTTTCAATGCTCCCGTGCCAAACAGATCCGGGTCCAAGCACCTCACGGAATGCTGGGCTGCATATGGCACCTCTGCTTCTTATTGTCCTGTTTGTTCATGGGAAAGATGCGAGGGGCCATTGAAATGGGATAGAATCTGCATGAACCTCACTTTCCATGCACTTTCCATAACTAAGGTTGCTCTCTGTGAGTTAGCAGGACAGGTAAACAGGGCCCTAACTCTTCAAAATGCTACAGCACTAAGGCAGCAGATATTATATACATTGCTGTGAAGATGGATAGTATACAATAACTGACACACACATACACACACACACACACACACATTCCTCCTGCTATTTACATTTTAAATAGAGTGTGTGAAATTAAAAAAAAAATAGTGTAACCCTTTAGTGGATGAGTGGCTGTGATTAAAGTTAGAGAAGCTCCAAGATAAAATTCCAAATCTGAACAACAACACAAGTTAGTCTATATGCATCAACAAAGGCTGAATTTTTCACTGTTTAGAAATACTAATTGTACTAATCACAGATACAGCCAAATTTCTCACTTCCTTTACTTACCAGAAAATCTATATTGCATCACTGATTCAACCTCTGTATTTATGGAAATGGAGTAAAGTAGGAGTTTTTTAAATGAATTTTAAGGACAATGTAGAGAATTATTGGTCATTGATGGTCGTTTTTTAAAATCAGCTGCAGTCAATGTTTAATCACTATTTAGGTTTTAGAAAAATATTGCTAATTTAATTGTTTTTTTTACAGGTTAATTAGCTATAATGTTGGCTAGTAGAAAGATGACTTTCACTTCATTTCAAATCCTAATATTGGGAATATCTGAAATGGTCTAGTTGAGGTGGAGTTGGATAATAAAAACAAGGGAACAGTGCCCAGTTTTATATAATCTTCCCTATAGTGTGATTAATCCTACCGCTCAGCCCAAATTATCTTTCTTCTATGGCATGGGAAAAAAGCTTCAAAACCGTGTGCCGTCTATGTGTGTGGGTGGACTGCTTTATAGAAGATATGCCATTAGACTGAATAACATTAGAGAGCTAATCACATGAGCCACTGGTGTTTTGAATGCCTTTCATAGTAACCATTACTTTTTGCTGTAACTGCAGCATCTATGCTTGTTGCTTTTTAGTGGACTTCCTCTTCCATACAGGCCACATAGAGCTAATTTTCCAGATAACCATTAAGCATTAAGTCATTAAAGAATAACTGAATTGAAAATTGTGAATTGTAATCTTTTAAGTTCTAGCTTTCTCTCTTTAAACACAGTCTGATGAGCCATTTCTTTAAATAATCTGTGCTGATGTAATGGTCATTTTTTCCCAAGAATCCTGGAGCTAAAGAGGTGGTGGTATATCATACAAACAAAAGGAACAGGGTGAGCTTTTTGGGGACAGGTGTCCAGTGGCACTTTAGCGGGGGTGTAGTTAGACCCCTGTGGCCTGAGGGTCTGACTCCACACCCTAAGCTCCCTGCTGACCAACAGAGAGGTGACAGGGTCACCTGACCAGCCCATATAGCTCAACAATTCTTTTCTTTCGAAGGCGTCTCAGATTCCAGGTAACTGATCTCGCCAGTGTGTTTTCTCAGCGTATATTTTTAAGTACATTTTGCATTTTGCTTTGCGACGTGAGCAGGAATTACAAATAAGTTGAATGTCACTCAAAAAGAAACAAAGAAAAAAGAAAGTGCTTTATAATGATTGTATGGTTTTACTTAACTTTTCATTCAATTAAATTTTTAAATATATCTATTGCCAAAGACACCAGGTATAGCATATTTTTCATACAGATTTTTTAAGGTGTATACAGGCATTGTGGCAAGAGATATGTATTGTTTGAATTGTGTTTCGTTACTATAAATAATTACACTGCTATAATCCAATCAATTGAACATGTAGGATCAGAGTAATAGGGTAAATGAGGGTGGCCATCCCATATAGACATACAGTATATTACAGTACTTTGTGAGCTTCCCATAGTTTGTGTACTGTTTTGGTAAGCAAAAATTGGCATGATTAAACAGCCTCGCTGTGTGATCCGGTTTTCATGCAAGGGTGCATATTTGTACTGTGACAAAAACGAAACATCCTGAGTCTGTTGAGTGAATATGTGGCACAGATGCTCCCAGGAACAGGAAAGCAGCTCAGTTTTGTGCGGAAGGACCCATCAGAGCAGGGAAAAACACACCTAGATGTATTTTTGTAATTATTACATTACGGGGACCCAATTTTTCCACAAGCTGATAAAAACCTGTAACTTTTTACCTTGTGGGGACATTTTTTTGGTCCCCACAAGGGTGACCTCAAATTTATAATCATTTTTATAGTAATCATAATAAACTGCAATCAAAAAAGTAAAAATGACAAGAGTCTTTTGTATTTTGTTTGGGAAATGATGCTTGAGGTTAAGGCTGGGTGAGGTTTAAGGTTGTCATTCTTTGGAGCAAGGTTATGCCCATAGAAATGAACGTAGAGTCCCCACAAAGATATGAATACATGGACTGTGTCTGTGTGTGTGTCTCACTCTTAACTAGAATCAATGATCATGCAATGATCCTTTAGGAATATAAAAGTTCTTCATTGCTTTGTCCTTCATTGAAACAAAAACTATATCTTAAAATCAGTCTAGTTAATTATTAATTTTAATAGGTTAAATATTAGTTTGCTGATTAGCTGATTTGTTTCACATAAACAATTGTGGCCCAAAAATGTTAATATTTTAAACTGGTAGTTATATATAGCAGGCGTCTGTACTTCACATATATTGAGAAGCGTTTAAGATTATGACTGAGTAGTTATGGAAAAACTTTAGCTGCTAATTTTTTTTTGGGAATATCAGTACCATTTGCGGCATGATTACTCAGTGGGTAGAGCTGTGCTCGTTCATTGCCAGGATTGTGTGTCTTCAAGTAAAATCTCAATGCGTGCCTTTTGCATATTCTCTCAGGGTTCAAGTGGGTACACAATGTTCCCCTAAGAACTCCCATTTTCATTCTATACCCCAAATGACTAAAACAATTGTGTTTCTGTCTTTGTGCTGGATTCTCATCCTGTCAATGATGTGTCCTGCTTTGTGTCTTGTGCTTAGCAGAGTTCAAAGCTCAGGGTAGCTCTGCATAGGTTTAATTGTTATGGGTGGAATTATTATTAAATTTGGGTTTATATTTTGTTTTATCTGGTAATCCTGTTGAGATTGAAGAATATTTTTCAGGCGTGAGACCTCAGTGTGAAAGCATATGTGGATGTTATTCTTTTTTAGCATCTACAGGTTCCCAGTCTTATCCATCAAAGCTTTTGAATAAATGGTTTGCCTTTGGGGGGGGGGGGCGGCATGGTGGCCCACTGTTAGCACTGTTGCCTCACACCTCTGGGACCGGGATTTGAGCATCTGCTTGTTGGCTCCACGTGTGTAAGGTTTGCATTTGTCCCCCCGTGTGGTGGCTTTCCTCTG
This sequence comes from Paramormyrops kingsleyae, assembly GCF_048594095.1. NCBI lineage: Eukaryota > Metazoa > Chordata > Actinopteri > Osteoglossiformes > Mormyridae > Paramormyrops > Paramormyrops kingsleyae. Next base: position 33,345,577 of record NC_132804.1, read on the forward strand.
GGTACTCCGGTTTCCCCTACAGCCCATGCTAAGGTGAATTGCAGTTACCATATGGTGTATGCCCTCTGACAGGTTGGCGCCCCATCCTGGGTTATTCCCTGCCTTGAGCCCATAGCTTCTGGGACAGCCATAGAGGACAGGTTTGCCTTGATCTGCTACCATGTATTTGTTGGCTTGTTGATAATGTTGTTTGTTGAGGATGGTGCAGTAGTCAGTGTTTAGCATTTCCCCTTCTTACCTTCAGGGCTGTGGGTACAGCGTGTGGAGTTTGCCTCTTCCCCCTGTGTTTATGTGGGTTTCCTTCAAGTGTTCCAGTGTCCTGCCAAACATGCTCAGTTATGTAAACGGGTGTCTGTAAATTGCCCCGCAATCGACTGCCATCCTGTCCCAAGTTCCTCCAGCCTCGTACCCTGTGATTCCTGGGAAGCCTCTAGGCTCACTCTGCCCCTTTATTCAACAAAAAGTTAATGGAAAATGGATGGATGGATTCAGTGAAACATGCAATGAGATTAATATAGTCATACGCCACATGACGATGTTTTGGTCAACGATGGACCGCCTAAGATTATACTACGTGGCAATGATAATAAACAAGATTGTTACTGTTTTCTATATTTACTATAATGTACTTTTTATCACTATTTTAAAGTGTACTCTTTCTCCTTATGAAAAAGTTTACTGTAAAACAGTATGAAGTGTTATACACACAGCTCTATAAAATATTATGAGACCACTCCATATTTTTTAAGAATCCACATTGTTAATTCCTAGTTTAATCCTGATTATACTGGCAGAAGGCTATACTGGGCGGCAGGTTGCTTCCAGGCTGAAAATTTCTATGACCGCACTACACAAGAACAATGTGAAACAGGAGACACTGGGAATGACCGAAAACCAGCCAGGTAGATGGGAGATAAATTGATGAAGTGATCATCAATTTATCTGATAGTTTCTCATGAATCGGAGGATGACATCAAGTGGGTTTATAAAAGAATGGGAAACATAAAGTTGTGTGAAATGCATTGCTAGGACAGTTCATAACAGGCTCCTAGAAGCAGGACTGAAAATCCATAAAACAAGAAAGAAGCCTGTCATCAATGGGAAACAGAGAAGAGCCAGGCTGGAGTTTACAAAAAAAAGATATGTTTTACACAAAAAGATACCTATAAATTGAGAAATGAATGAAACTAAAATGATGCTGTGGTCTCCTAATTTTTTCCAGAGCTGTAGTGTGTAAATATATTCAATGAAGTTTGCACAATGACAAAATCCCCTACTGACACATTTCTCAAAGCGCATCCCTGTTAGGAAGCGATGCGTGACAGTATGTGAGATGCCCAGTTACTTAGCCGTGACTATACGCCACACTGTAGCTGTGTTACGTTACAATATTGATCGCTATCATTGTTTGACTGGAATAATGTTCCCTTGCCTTCAATTAATATTAATCCTTTTAAATTCATCATACTTGCCTGCTGCACTTTTGTGAAGTTCAGAGACATGAAATTGAACACAGCCTTTTGTCTGTGATTTATTGCATTATTTCACATACTTCACTTTGAAAAACTCTGTTTCATGGATTCTGCTGCAGCCTTTCCTGAGTCTCATTTTTTTTGAGCATAACTGAGAAAAAATTGGACGTCTGTATTTGCTTTTTGTTGAATCCTGGGAGGATGAAGTTTTGACACAAGAGTCTGCCTCTTGTTGTATAACAGGTGCTGATAAGTCACTGTGTCAGTTCATCAACAAACTGTGAGTCACTCTGAAAAGCTATTAACTTAAAGCTACTTCCGAGGAGTTTAACTGCAAATGTTTGTGGGAATCTCACAAAGAAACAAACAAAAAAACCATTTAAGGAAAAAAAAACCCTACAAATCAAGTGATTCTTTACCATTTTGACAGTGTTGGGTTAAAATCATACATTACATTACTCGAGATAAAAAAAAGCCTCTAATTATGGGAATTAGGTCTCTTGGATTCCTCTGTAAAACTCTCATTTAAATGAATAGTACCCTGTAGCAGCAAGGTAAAAATCTTAATGGTAAATGCATAATACTGAAGCTTGAGTCTGCCCCCTCATACTGTCCTGTGATGCTTCTTTTCTCAATAGAGACATGATCCTTGTTATATATCCATCTGTATAGCTGTTGCCCTTGGATGTGACAAGTCCCTGTTATTTGTCGCTGAAAGTCGCTGTTACATTGTGGGAAAACTGCCCAGCCCCCCCCCCCTCCCTCCCCAGGGATTCCTACAGTCATCTTTGAAGGTCCAAAAAAAGGAAAAACTACAGTGGACAAATAGTAAAGGATTTTAGTGAAAACATGTTTTTATAAAAGGGATTGACATGCATGGGAATAGGATATTATTTAGAAGCAAAAGAAAAATGTTTGCCATACATGTATTGGCCGTGTCATATAAAAGGAACTACACAGTACAACGGAATTGCTATTTTAAATCTTGTTTTTCCATAGTCTGTACAGTTTACTAACAAGCAAAATAAAATAACTGAATTATATACAGCATACATATGTTTTGCATTTATTTTTCCCTTTATACAGAAAGAGTTAATATTTCTTTGCCAAAAGTGTCCAGGGATCATATTTGGGGCATTGCAGTGTGGATCTGAACTTGCAAACATTTGTATTTTTAGTTTTACTTCTACAGTTTTAGGCTAAATTTCAGGGCTATAACATTTCACCAAGAGGCTATTAAATGAATAAACACACAAACAAGCACAGATGTTCAAAGGTACTATCCGATAACAGGAGACCAGAGCCAGGGCATGCAGCTCTCCATCCTGCAAGGGGATCATTTCTAAGCATATTCTGCTGAAACGCTGCTTTACCTGATGCTTTTTTGGCATTCAGGCTTATTTTGATATACTAACCCCCTAATGGTAAATTCGTTTTTCACACAGACCCCTATCTAACTTCACTAAGCCCCTCTACTACATGGCTTCTCAGGATGGCAATGGGTTTGTCATATTGAAACTCTTAGCTCCTCATTCTAGCTGCATAGATTATGCCTGACAAAGTTGGGTTTGATTTACTCGCATGCGGTGGGGGGCGGGGGGGGGGCTGATTTGAATTAAACGGAAAGAGGTCTTACGAGGCAAAGCAACCACTTCATTGTAAGTACATTTGATAATCGGTTCCAAATGCTCCGGCTCATCTGAGTGCGATTTTCACAACAATTTATTGCATGTAAACAAGCGATTGAGTAAATGAACTGTAAAACCCTATTGTAAGTACTTCCTGTCGCATACTTCGGTAGAGCATTTGAACAAAACCGCCGAGCGGAGTTGCTAAGGGGAAGGAGAGAGGCGGGAAGAGGAAAAGCCAAGTGTTGCCACAGAAAGTCATGTACTTTGGTCAGAAGGACAAGCTGTCATTTGTATGTTCCAAGATACATGTGTCGCATCTGGTAGTGTGGTGAGGACCACTTATTTTTTTATTATCTATTGATGTCTGCATACAGTCCCTATAAATCTAAAACCAAAATATCATGAATTTTTATTAGGAGAAGTATGTGTATACACAGAACTGAGCTATAATAGTAGTAACATTTTTATGAAATGTACCCTGAAGACCAATGTTACATGCACATAATCAGGATCTCTGCTACAGTATATGATTAGCTAGCTCCCTACTACAGAACCTTTGATCGAAGTTACACTTACACATAATGTGTGTTTGTAACATAGTATCAAGGCATGTTTTCAACACCCAGGACTAAATCATCAAAAACATGCATTAACAAACAAGATTTGGACATAAAACCGCATTAAAACAAATTAGCATGATGAGTCCAAATCATCCAGTTCCCCTGAAAATGTTTATCATACATGTATTTCTACCTAAATCTCTGAGCGATCAACTGTCCTTCAATAATTTATAGTCTGTTATCTGTGTCTTTATGTTTGTGACTGAAAAAAGGCTAAAAGAAATGACATAATGGGCTTTATTTAGAAAAACTGACACATTCAGGTCCTTGTCACTAAAAGTGACTAAACGGCCTCATTTCCTTGGTGGGAATTTAGGAAAATGACGGTCGTCCCACAATTTCTAACTGAGGATGAAGTATCTCTGGGTGTAACTCCCCCCCCTTCGAAAAGTGGAAACAAAAGAACAATGGAGACGCCAGGTGTTTAACATTGTGGAGTTTCTCCATAATAAAGGAGAGAGAGGATGTTTGGAGGAGAAAGAATGAAAAGAAAAAATATGCAGTTTTTAATTTGCGCAGGGTGCAATTTTTTTTTCTTGTTTGATGTGGCTGTCTTTTTTTCCCTCCGTTTTATTTTTCTTCCTGCTGTTACTCTTTTAGCCACGCCCCTCCTACCCCTGGTCATCTCAGATATGCGGGTTACATAATGTAAGCTAAAGAGCAAGGCACGGTGATTCCTGGTTGACCTCTTACAGCAGAGCCATACCAGGACACCGTTACCTGGAGAGAGACCCATATGCCGATACTGAAAACAGCGGCATTTTGCTCCACTGCACTGGTCTACTGGAGTTCAGAAATATTTAATATTTTATTATTGCAATTTCTCAGCCTACATGGCGCTATGCTGCAAATTAGCAACACGGAACTTATGAAATTTTTCAGCTCAATAGTTGTTATTTAATGGATGAGTTATAGGTGAGATATTAATCTCTGTTATTAGTCTTTTTGGTTATTATAATTTGGACAATGGTAGTGTGTGTTTGAGTAATATGCATTTTTCAAAGAATGGCTGCTTCTACCGCCTTGCGTAATTTATTTGCTGTGTAGCTAATTTGGCCTAATGTGTGTGAAGCTTGCACTCAGACACGAGCTTCTCTGTGGTGATGCCCTGACTCGCCTCACTGCTGTAACCCCGCGCGAGGCTCCTCTGCTCGCTCATTATCCACTTGAAAGACCATAAGTCATGACAGTGCGGGAGCCAAAGTGGTTCGAATCTGTCCTCTCTCCCTCAGCACACCCCAGGAGGAATGTGGCAGACCTTCGTTTAATTCCTCGCCAGCGAGTCACACCGACAATTTGACCCGTCAGTGTGGCCGTGAATCTGCTTGAAAGGGGCTCATTACAGCCTGGCAGATTTATTGGGAATACATAAGCCACGTTCTCATCTACAGGACAGCTCATATGGGAGAAGGAGAGAACAGACCCTGTGCTGAGGCCTGGCACCGGGCATCACCCGGATTTGTGCGCCATGATAAGGGCCACTCAGCATGTCACACATGGCTGGACAATTTCTTGAACTTTTTGTAAATTCCGGAAGAAATTACTTTCAGTGGCTTCTCCATTAAGAAAATCCACTACTAAAATGAAACGACTTTTTAGCACATTTCAAGACCACAAAAATGCATTCATGAACAATGTTTCTTTGCTTTTTTTTTACCTTTATATCATATTGTATTCATACAGATATAGGCAGATTTTCTCAATTCTATTACTATCATTCTATCACCATCGTTTTAGCTAACCGTTTTCCAGACCCAATGGCAGGGAAAAGTACATGAGATAGAGGACACTATTGACATGGTGCTGATCTATCTCAGGGCGCACTCTCATGTACTATGGGAAAGATGCTAATTCAGCTAAACTGCTGTAACCAGAGTACCCAGAGGAAACTCACATAGACAGAGGGAAAATATGTAACTTCCCACACATAGAGCTGAGACAGAAATCGATCCTTGTCAATGGTAGAGTTGTGAGGCCAAAGTATTATCCACTCGATCACCGTTTACAATTTGATATTATATCAAATCTACTTCTTCATTGTTAACATTTCTGAAAATGAATTTTTTGCCTGGAAAATTTGTTTTTTCATTTACTAAAGCAATTTATACTGACGATACTTGATATGTTTTGAAGATGAAAACAGTAGGTCAGCTGTCAGGGATTTTTCAGAGATAATAATTCCGAGTTGAATACCATCAAAGAATAAAGCCAGATTAATGCAGAAATTCACAAGTGAAGACTTGAGGAACCACATGTCACTGATATAATGAGCCTTCAAAGGCAGGAGAACAAAGGTGAAGATGACAATTTCATTCATTTTGAAGAGTCAGGGTTTTTTTTTTCTTTTTTTTTTAAAAAGTGTGACTGAGTGATATATTAATTTCATTACTGGCATGACACATTATTGTTGAATTGATACTGATACCATCACAGCTGAACAACCGAAAAACAACGGGTGTTTATTGAGTTACAATGGAGGTTTTTCTTAATATTTCATCCTGTACATGATTTTTAAAAAGTCGAGATATAAAAGGACACTTTGTGCTCTCATCTGTTAGGTAGTGCTTTTTTTTCGAGGGGGGGGGGGAAATGAGGAAGGCATTTTACAGCGCTCACTTCTTTAAAAGCAACAGAGGGATTTGAATAATACAGCGGCAGCTCTGACACCCCCAGCACATCTGCCTTTTTGTGGCTAAAAGCTTGAAGCCGAACCTCCTGATCCCAACATTTTGTCAGGACAGAAGGTCCCAGGAGTAACGCTGAGCAGAGTTCAAGGGGCTGGCGAGGCACTAATCATGTCTGACATAAATCTGCGATGGATCAAAGTGCTTTTGTTGCCTAATTCAGGGATGGTGTGCACCCCTAACGTCTTACTGCTAAATAGTGCTGAGGGTTGTATAAAAGTTACTATTAGTTACATTCGTTACTAATATTTTAGTCTAACGTCAATTTCACTCCACATTCAGTATGTTTCTCTATGTACCTCTGCAGACACACACACACACACTAACTGCCATGTGTACTCTTTTTAAAAAGAGTCACTTCCTGCTTTCATACCTGCCTAGGCAACCCCCTGATTCAGCTTAAGGAATTACAGTTAAACTGTTGCTTTAATAAGCTGAGGTTATCATGTCTTCCTAAGTGTCCAACTGCCAAAACAAATATGCGCCAACTATCTGCCACCACTGACACTGTCTGCTGAAGATCTACCACATCTAACATATTTAATTAAATCAGTATTTACTCTATCATACTCTCTCTCGCTTCCTCTCTCTTTCCCTTAATGTTTTTAATTTACTTGTATACTTTTGTATTTATTGAAGGGAAGTGCAAACAAAATGCTATTGATTAAATTATTCTTTTTTCTGTTGAGGATTTCATTCCGTTAGTGTGCAAACGTTTTTGTAAGTGGAACAATAATGCATGCTAAATGTCAAACAGCTGGCTAAAATACTGCTAACATCCATCCATCCATCCATCCATCTTCCCACTTTCTCACCATTATCTAGTACTGGGCTGTGGGATCAGGAGCTCATCCCAAGCAGCCTGGGACATAAAGCAGGGGATCACGCTGGGCAAGATGCCAGCAAGGTAAATCACATGCAGAGGAATCTTAAAGCTATGCCACATACATAAAGCTACAGGTATGCCACATACATAAAGCCATGCCACATACATAAAGCTATGCCACATACATAAAGCCATGCCACATACATAAAGCTATGCCACATACATAAAGCTATGCCACATACATAAAGCCATGCCACATACATAAAGCTATGCCACATACATAAAGCTATGCCATATAGATTAAGCTATGCCACATACGTAAAGCTATGCCATATAGATTAAGCTATGCCACATACATAAAGCTATGCCATATAGATTAAGCTATGCCACATACATAAGATAGGACCAATATTCTTTGGACATTATGATTTATTGCCGTTGTTTATATTTCTTTATATTAAATTACAACTGTCTCACAACAATATAACATATTTTTTGTTGCCATAACATCCAGTGACTGAAAATAAAAGTCAAAACAAATGAGATACAACAACTCTATGTTGACCGGTTTAGTTTTAGCTTGAAATGGGGAAGCCCTAGGAGTTCAACTACATACACAGCTTCAAGTGCCACAAGGATAAAGTAAACGATTCACTTATACAGTGGAGTTTATATGCATTTGAGGCACATGTAGGTGGAAATCATACATTTTTTTAATTTAGTAGACATATGACATTTCTATACAAAGTGACCTACATTTAAGAAAGTAGGGTCAGACGGTCCCTGAAGCGACTGGGGGTTGGGGGCCCTGTGGCTTGTACTATGAAGCGGGTTACTGGCTCATCGGGGTAACTTGTCGTATTTAAGGTAGTCTGAGAAAAATGTAAGTGAACGAATATCAAGTCCATTTAAACTGTGGTACCTTAAATCCGACAAGTTACCACCATAAGCCAGTAACCCCGCTTCGTAGTACAGGCTACAGGTCTGGGGCCCAACGATGACATCATTCTGGGATTTTAATTGGCAACCTTCCTATCACTGAGTCCTAACCGGCTGAACCCTCACAGCCCTGAAGTGCAGCAAAACTGAAGTTTCTGGCTTTGGTTTTTATCCAAGAAGAACAAAGGCAGCCAAGTATGCAAAATCTGGTCTTGAAGTGATTGAAGGTGTTAACGGAGCTGTCTATTATCTACTGCCTATCAATGTATATGTATTTACAATAAAAATATTTAAACTCCTGAGTAATGATCTTTCTGCAATATGCTGGTGAAGCCGTCACCGCAGTATGTGTCAGCCGTGTCTAAGAAATATCACTCAGGCCGCTAGTGCGGAAAGATAGAAACAAATATGAAAATATATTAGGCTTCACAGTGGCTTGTTGATGTGGCATTTGTTGAGCTTAAAGTAGCCGCAAAGATGGTTGTCTTGCGAATGCATCAATCCATGATTGACGTGGCATCGTGCCTGTTTCCTGTGAAAGTGTCCTGCAGCTGAAGGTCACTTGTCCTTTAAAGCCCCACAGAAGTGCCTAAAGGGGTCTTTCAGTGAGCATGATTACATAGATTCACACATCGCAGGTGTTTTGCCGTCACATACCTTTTTGCAACCCCAGCAGACTAAAATTAATTTAACACCATTCAGATCCTAGTAAGGAGCCCTTGTACTTAAAAACAGAAACAACTGCACATTCTAAAGAATTCTACACATTACACCAGACTTTATTATTACTATTATTAGTAGTAGTAGTAGCAGTACTGATATTGTTGTTGTTATAGTTTCTGATTAATTGTTTTTTTTTTCTTGTTTTATCACAGCAGATGAATTAATTGCTCTGATCTCTGGACACCCAAGATGGCAGTCAACACTTTGATATAAACATCTCCCCATTGCCTACTGGGAAATGGGTACAGACTCCATTATAGTAAAAAGGCCAGCATTTGAATGCTTGCATCCCCTGACATGATTATTTCCTCTCTGTGTGAGACAGACACATAAGACCTTGGGCATCATGTGATCGGTTCTGACCTAACCCTAACCTAACCCTAACCCCACGAGATCCAGCTCTTCAAGTCCGCTTAGCTTCAGATAAACTGCAGGCAAAAATGACCCTTGATACTAATTTCGTGCTCAATAGACGGGAACTTCAGTACTTCCTGAATCTTATTTTTAAATTAATTCTATAATTCAAAAATGCACAGGAAACAAGATGCGGTCAGTCCAAAGGAAAGGATGTCACATGACGGGAATGGTTTACAGGAACAATTACATTATGAAACAGTTTAACACAATTCAAAACCCTTTTTAGTTTCAGGAAGATTTTTTTAAATGTATTTAGCTGCCATTTCATTATACAAACTAAAATAATAAATCCACTGGAAATAAACTGGATTTATTTGCTGTGTCTTACAGAGCTGAATGACTGGCGTGCATGACCCTCAGTGCGCTGTTAGATGATGGCTCAAAACGGATCAAACTGTAATCCAGCACAACTTTTCCTGAGATCCTTCTCTTCACTGCAGCCTCTGAGAAGAAAGACGGCATTAAAAAAGAAGCATGCCAGCCATTTCTCTCCAAGTGGCACTTTCACTAATTGCCCGGGGTCCCGGGCTATAAATTCATCAAAGTCAAATGCGGTGAAGGCAGATCACGGCTTCAAAGCGGCAGAAGCCAGCAAATCATGTCAACACTGAGATGTTTCATTTCTAATTAGAAACGCATTGGGGACGACCACGGGACCATTTATGCAATTTTGATACAAAAAAAGGTGTCACAATTAACGAAAAACTTCAAAAGCCTGTTACATAAAGTTGCATATAAATTTGTATAACAGTTTACATGTATAAACTGTATTACTGTATATAATTTAGATTTTCCCTGTATGCTTTGTTCTTATTACCTGGTTACTTCTAGGAAGAATATTGAACATTGCAAATACAAACAATGGCCAACCTTACTTGTGATAAGAGGTTTCAAAGTCTTCTGTCCCATGTACTGAAATTGGCTTAGTAAAAATACTGCGTGAAACAGGCAGTAAAATTTCAGACTGCGCCATACAAACATCTTACACAGCGAGTAAGAACTGAATAAAAAAAACACGATATTTAGCAGGGATGCATGCAAAGCAACCTGACTGTGCCAAGCCTGTTTGTTCATGACACCCCACTGATTTACAATTAGAGGATAAATTAAAATGCAACAATAGCACGTTCCCACCTGCTCTGTTTACTCCCACTGACAGCAGGAGAATCTTTCAGTGCCTGCCTGCCTCTGGGAACAATTCCCAATCTTATCAAGCTCAGATGATGGGGTTAGATCGGAGACTGGAAACATGGTGAGTATGAGCTACAGACTTCAAGACGATGATTTGATTTATTTATCATTTATTTATGTGGAGGTATTCCCTGCCATATGCCCCTAGCTTCTGGCATTGGCTGCGGACCCCCGCAACCCTGCCTAGGATAGGCTGGTATGGAAAATGGATGGATGGATGGACAGATTTTCTTTCAGTTATAATTCATGTTGAGTTCCTTCACTTTAGTCATCTAAAATATTAAGGATATCCAAATTTAGCAATGAAAAACCTGAATATGCCGTGTCAAATTTATTTTTATTTTTTAATATGCTGTTTCTGATATTTGCATGGCAAATTACTGAAATTAACTGTGCCTCAAGACAGAAATCAAGTATCATTAGCTGCAGTGCACCTCTCCTTCAGACTGAAATCTTAGATTTCATGTTTTCCTCTGCAGGTTATAATGCCATTGCCGTTCTGCTTTTCATACTTCCGGGTGAAGGGGATCGCAGCTGGTAGCAGGATGTTTTATCCTATCGCAGCACAGAATCTCAGCATTCTGTAGAATTTCCTTACCGCTCTGTAGCAGCAAGGATGTATGGAAATCTACCAATTAGAATCTAGAAAAAGACAGGAGGGGAGTTCTCCCTACGCCGCTCACGACAGGAGTCTGAGGGAGAAGATTTCAAACTTTACCCAAATCTACACCCATAAACATCAAACTAATTTCAAAGGCCCTATTACAGGGGTGCATCCTCCCCAACACCCCCACATTCATTTGTGGGGCCCATGACAGTTGCACCCCCCCCCCCCCCCCCCAGGGCTCTAAAGCAGGTATAATCACTCATCCACCCCAAAACAATTTAAAAGTAAAGGTCTAACTGCAAGTACTGTGATATAAGCATGTTGCTGTAGAACAGATCAAATCATCCTGCAATAGACAATCAGAAATAAAGGCAGTGGCTGACGACAGTGTGATCAGAAAAATATTCTATATATATTTGCACTTTCACTTTTAATTTTGTATATTTCTATTTATGGGCAATCAGTAAGGAATCATAAGGTTGTAGTGTAAAGGCTAATACACACTTTGGTGTCCATGGCGATGCTCATTTTCAAGGTGCGTGTAATTTAACTGGTGGAGTGTGTGGGTGGAGTGTGGCTCTGTGCCCGTCACTGGAAGGTTGCCGGTTCATATCCCAGGCTTGGCAGAGTGATGTCACCGTTGGGCCCTTGAGCAAGGCTCTTAATCCCCAGTCGCTCCAGGGACTGTCTGACCCGGCTCTCTCAATTATACGTCGCTTCAGATAAAAGCGCCTACTGAATAATGTAAATTTCATGGAAACATCAAACATCATCTCGTAAAGGAAAACAACTCACCTGTATGCATGGAATTCTCCTTTTCAACCCTAATTTTAACCATCCTTGAAATGACAGTTACCACAGTAAAAACATTCATAACAGTCAGCTAAGTTGAACGTTAAGCTATTGAGTGCTAAACCGATTGTATTTTTTTTCCTCATGTCCGATGGGAAGGTTTAGTGACAAGATACATAAATGTCATTGTCACAAATGCTATATACATTCACATATATTACCTTGAAAAACTGGGTTGTAGTTTAAAGGTAATTTTTAGTTGTAAAATGAATATAGACAAAACAGTGATGTTACCTTTATATCTGCCAACAGCATTGTTACTGGGAAGGCAGTGGATTTAGAACAGGCTCGGCATATGTGCCCTATGGAAAGACACTTCAGCGGAATTGCCTGTTAGGTGTTCTTCCGCATGAAGGATAGTATTTCATTTGTTCTCTATACTCATGGATGATAGCACCTGTTGAGCAAGCAAATGAGAAAAAACACACGGCACTCTTTATTATGACACCTAATAATGCCATAAAAGTAATTTAAGAAGAAAAGGATAGAGAGACTTAAGTCTGAGGATATATCCCCATGTCTCCCTCTCCTACAGAGAAGGGGAGACCTTCAAGGTGGAAAGGAACTTAGCTCTTTATTTTATTTTTTTCACACTGTTGTAGCACAACACAGATCAAAGGAAAGTCGTTTTTTTTGGGGGGGGGGGGGGGGAGTTGGCGGAGAGACTACTAAAATTCAGCAAATCTATCTCACACTCTGAAAACACAATTAAGTTTTTCTTTTCTTTTTTAGATTGCTTTCCATACACTCATATACATTTGTGTGAATTTCACTCCGGTTTCTTAATAAGTTAAGTAAAGGTTATAATCTTTGCCGCCTTCATTAAATTCTTTAAAGCTTTAAATGTACACTTAAATTTTTATTACTTCGGGCGGAGAATAAGTGCTATATTTCACACATTCGCCAAAAATGGGATAAATCCTGCTGTGTGCGGTCAGTCAAGCAAGGAGAACTGTCCTCCCGAGGGAACAATGATATACGGCAAACTGAGATTAATTTATGTGTAAAACACAACACGTGTACGACTCACTATATTAATTGGTAATATTCGGTTCGTCTCAATATAATATAGCCTAATGCAGTTTTAAGCACTCCGACATGCAACGATAAATAAAACGTAAGATATATTAAATAAAAAATACAAGACCTGGTTAAACACCTTTCTTATCTTTAACGTCATTTTTTACGCTGGTGCCTTAAGCAATGAAATGAATGTCTGACAAGAGAATAATTTATACATTTTTGAAATATTAATAATTAGTGCCGTAACGAAATCGCATTGTCATAATCTGTTTAGGTGGATGTTTCATTTTAACATTCTCTGAATGGTTTAACCGTGCAAGTGCGTGTCTGTTTTAATTCTTACTTCTGGAAACGTAAACAAATACAGGTATTAGTTTAACTATATAGGCCTAACAATATTTAGTCATAGATACAAGTAGGCCTATTTGCACAGTTTATCAGCAGTGACAGTAGATCGCGGATATAATCTGTTGCAGTCATTTTGCTGGACGGAAATTATAAACTGCGGAAATTAGTATTATTATTATTATTATTATGCAATCTCACCTGCAATGACTTGATAAAAACGAAGAATTGTGGATAATTGTGCCCCGTCCCAGCCCAAATTAAGTTTTACCCTTCACTTTTAATTGTGGATTAGACGCTGCTCCCGCTTATTAAAATAAAATGCATGTAAGGGAAATCGCCTAATGCCAGTTCAAGCAATTTGAAATCCGTGCCCCGAATCTGTTAAACATTTTGTTCAATATTACCAACACGTACGCGCTCATGTAGGTCTATGGCCGGCGGTCTAAAATGGGTTTTCAAAGTTAGGCCTAATACAGTATATGGTGTAGGCGACTGCTCTGAGTCTATGTGGGTAAAGATAGGCTAACTAATGAGTCACGGAGAGCTATGTAGGCTATGTTTACTAAGCAGCAGGGTTGCTCCTATAAATCATAAGGCCTTCCTGTTCAGTGTGCTTTAAAGAAGCTATACCCAGAAATGTATTGATGGTTTCTTTGTCGTATAAAGGAAAAAACTAAATCCCTAAGAATATTTGGTTAGTCAATTATACGCCTCCACCTGCATTTTTCTTCTCATTTTTCAAGATGAATTGCGCGGCGTTCGGGCAGCTCCCTGGAGCCCGGGGGCTCAGCCGTCACCCTGAAGCAGATAAGAATGCCTTAAATGATGCGAGTCCCCGAAGACCACGGCGCGTGTCTTTGTTGCTTGTGGATAAAATCGCAGCCGAGTCAAGCTGTCCATCACTGCCTAATTGTAGCAAGCGCAGTCACGCTACTCTGTGAATCGCTCCCTGTTTTCTACATGTTGAGGTTCACAAGGAAAACTATAACAAAAGAGGTTTTTTTTGGTCACTCGGTGAACTACTCTTCATTCATAAGCTCTTTCAGATAGAATATAATACATATTTACAGGCTTTGTCGGTATTGCATGTTTGTGTGTGTGCGTGTATATTCGTGTTTATATTGTATTATTATGTACCTTCTTAGGTGTGTTTTGTTTAATTTTTTTTTAATCATTATTGGTTTAAACAGAATATAAACTGATTTTAATAGTAACGTTTTATAGTTAATATATTACTGAAAATATTAATCAATTCAACTCCTCTAAATCTAGGCGCACCACACTTTATTCATATTCCATGGGGGGTTTATAATTCTCACAATAAGAAAACCTGCTATTTGATGATCTTACCTCACGGGTTTTGTCCTCAAGATGGATATCATGCTGTTTACAGTAAACAAACCATAAAAGGGATCACAGCTAAGCTTGGTACATTGAATTGACAATGCTGATTGAATTAAAAGAAATGGGAAGAATTCTTTGAAAATGCCCCAAGAAGAAAAGTTCTATTCTTTTAGTGATCATTCTGGAAAGAAGAAGAAGAAAAAACAACCCGATTAAAACAAAATGGAACAAAAATTCCACCACCACCATTACCACCATTGTTGGACATGCATCCTCACAATGGCAACCTAAAATGGTTAAAAATCCAATTTGCATAAAAGATTTCATTGTTACATGGTATTGTTGGTTTTTTTTCTGCATTGTGTATCAAGAGTTTCAAAGCAATCTCTACCAGATGAGAAGTCTCGTGTGAGAGACGTTACTGGTAAATGCAAAGCAAATGTCTCATTTCAATGAAAATCCATTTCTTTTTGTTTAATAACTTTGTGGGAACATCTCTGGTACGTTTGAATTCATTTTGGTATACAATGTATACTTTGTTCATATTTAATTCCTATCAACCTTTATTAAATGTCCATTTCTGTGTCCACTTCTTTCTGTTTAAAAGTAAGATAGTCCATTTTTTTCCAGAGTACTATAGCAATAAATCTGCTGCAATGTGGACACATGTTACGACTTAAAAAACAGCTGTGAAAAGCGTAGTTCCTTTGGGTTTTATGGTGTTTGTTCTGTCCTAATTTCACTTGCAGTTAACATGAGCAGTGTCAGTCAATCTGGCAGACATGAAAGTGGCTCAGCCTGGGAGTACGGCGGCTTCTCCGGAACAGCATCTCTGTGAGCTCTGCCCGTGGGGATGTGTGTCCTGTAAACTAAATAACCCATTTAATGGCAGTCAGAGGCTCCTAATACCGGAAGTCACAAAGAAGGTCAGTGTTGCTGTTTTTTTAATGCAGAAATCTGCAGGTTTCCTGACCCCTGAGTATATGGGAATACCTTCCCCTTCAGCATGGCACGTAATTCTGGGTCAGAGTTCACCAATTTATCTGTGTTGTTGTTTTATTGTAGTACTGCATTGTAGTATTGTGTGTGTGCTTGATAGATAGATAGATAGATAGATAGATAGATAGATAGATAGATAGATAGATAGATAGATAGATAGATAGATAGAAAGAAAATTAAGAAAGACAGCAGTAAAACTGGCAAGCTAATTAAGTAGTATTTGTGGTATGGACCTGTGCTGTCTCTAGCTGTCCAATGTGTCACGGCCGTTTAGGGAAAGGTCCTGAGATAATTAGGGGCGGTGTTGATCTCGGTGACCTACCCCACCCGACACTTAGCATGGCATGCATTCTGCACGCCCTGAACTCCGTCCAACCGTCTGCATGTGACAGTTAAGCTAGAAATGAACCCTGCATTTAAAGGCAACCTGAAGACTGCCCACCAGTGTCAGGTGTGGGAGCCAAACACAGTCAGGTCAGATCAAAGATTATGCAGGCAGATTGATATTTCATGACAGCCCATTTTATTTTTGTTTTTCCATAACAGTAGTTATTATTGCTATTTTTGTGACTACTCCAGGTTTTATCAACGTCTGCCAGATTCGTGAGCTGCAGAGATATTTATCGCGTAAAGCTGTTTTCGTCCTATTGGATAATGAACACAAGAGGGCGCCCTACCTCCTCCTTTTCCCGGGATATTCTGAGCTGGAACTGAAAAAGGACATTAACAAAGTGAAGTACAGTACAGTTTTTTGTCATAACATTTGGTTTCTGTTGCCTGGGAGACGTATTTGTAAATGTAATCATGTTGTTAAAATGTATGTACATATGCTTGTATTTTAGGAAAAACCTATTTCTGCTGTTAATTCTTTTTAAAAAAAAAAAATATATATATATATATGTGACATTTGAGTGCTAATTCCATATATAAAGACAGTTAATAAACATCTACATAAAAAAGTTAAATAGATTTATTGTATAGAAATAGAATTTGTGTGCATATATAGTATCAACCATCAATATTCATACATAAAACAGTAAAAAGATAATACAAGACAGCCGTGTGAAAGCCGTTCGGTTTTCATGTTCTAAAGTAATTTGAATAAGCCCCTTGGGTGCATCTCATTGATGAAGACATTCCTGTTAACACGGCAGATTGCCCCCAAATGATCCATTGAAATCACAGCTTCTGTTGCAGTACATTAAAGCACATTACAGTAACAGTCCAATTAGAGCAACATGCTTATGTGTGATGTGTCTTCATAGATATGAGATCTTGGACAGAGTCACATATAATGATTTCCAATACATTAAAGCTGTATTTGGCATGTGTTTTATGTCTGCTGCTTCTGAGAGGGTCATCACACAACATTTTTTTGCCTTCAACAAATGCATGTTCATGCAAACTTGGTAACTTTCTGCGCTTACTGAACTTAAATATTGGATTTTGCATGACCATTATCACGTTATGTGAGTTTATCACAACCCTCCTACATGGTATATTGTAAAAAGGGAAAGATTATGAATGATCTTCATTGCAGTTCATCATTTCCATGTAGCCATAATTATTACATCTTAAAATTAATGATTAACACATTTTTATAAAATGCGCTTATTAAATATGTTTTGAAAATATGTATTTTAAACTGTTAAACTTCCAACCACTTATCCCGAGCCTGGTCACATGGCAACGGGAATACCATAGCACACGTTTATGGGCTGGTTTATGGAGATACCAAGAAAAGACTAAGTGTAAATGAAGGCTGTGGCGTTGCAGTTTTGATGAGGCATAGGTATGTGACTTTATCTCAGTAGACTAATTCCTGAAAAGGGTTAGACGGTGACATAGTGGTTAAGATTGTGGAATTCTGATTGAATTCTTATGAGAAAGGCATTTAACCTATCAGTAAAATCTCTATTCATGTGAAAATAATTAAAATACAATTACAATTGTAATTGTAATTTTAATTCAATCTGGATAAACATGTCTACTAAAAATCGAAATAAACTGGTGTTTTCACACCCCAGCTTCCCAGTCTGTGGAGTATTGTGTTGCACAGCAGCAGTGGGATTGCATGGTGCGCGACAGCTTTTAAAGTGGCATTGTAGTGATGATCTGTGGGGCATCATGGGCGTAATTTCCAGGGGGGTTAGGGGGGGTCATGACCCCCCCAATAATCAGATCCAGCCAATATAACCCCCCCAATAATCATGTTTCCCCTGTAATGGGTGGAGACCTCGACCCCCCCAGTGTTCCAGCCAAAGTTACGCCCTTGTGCAGCATGGAGCAGGGTTTCCCAACCCAGTCCTTGGGGACCCAGGACGTTTTTACTCCCTCCCTGCTCTCTGCCAGGCAGTCCAGGTTTTTGAGTGCTGGGAGGGAGCGAAAACGTGGACTGTCTGTGGGTCCCCAGGAGCGGATTGGGAAACACAGGCACTGAGGATACACACGTCTTCATTGTCGCCCTATCACATGCCTCAAGGCCCCTGGCAAGATCATCCTGGTAGGCAGGACACAGTAGCTACCTTTAATTCAATTTGACAAGTGATTGGCTCAAGGCTAAACCTGTAACCCTATATGCAATGTTTTTAAAAAATGAAACTGGAATTCGAGTGAAGGCTTTGCTCATATTCCAGAAACCCTGCCAATGACTTACCTCCCAAGTGATAAAAACAGCTTATAGTTTTACACTCTACCTGTGCAAAGGTCCCAGTAAAGAGAAGTCAAGCTACTGCCCCCCACTGGGACCAGAACTTAACTACCCATCACAAGTATACTTCACTGACAAAGAGCTGTTGATTTTAGGCCAGTATCTGTTCCTCCATAGCCTGTTAATCTGTTTCTTTACAATAACTTCTGCTGTCATCAATAGGAAAATTGTTAACACATTTTTTAAATATTTGCTTTACTTAATTTCTCTTATGGTGGATAATATTAGGAATATTAGGAAGTTGGCGTTAGTGTGTTTATTTTTATACAGACATGTTTATGCAAAGGGCTGTAATGTGGGTAACTCTCCCAGGGTTGTGAGTTTGAATCCCATCTCTGCTCTCCGTGTGGAGTTCGCATGTTCGAACCACACCACCACATTCTGTGTGTGGAGTTTGCATGTTTGAACCCCATTTCCACTTTTTGTGTATGGAATGTTCGTGTTTGAATCCCATTTCCATTCTTTGTGTCTGGAGTAGTGTTGTAGTTCTCGAGACCGGTCTTGGTCTCGAGACCAATTTTTTGTGGTCTCGGTCTTGTCTTGGTCTCGACTCTATTTGGTCTCGGTCTTGTCTTGGTCTCGACTCTATTTGGTCTCGGTCTTGTCTTGGTCTGGGACATAGCGGTCTCGATGGGATGGGGAAAAAAAGAGAAAACTGCGCATCCTCACAGAACAGTATCATTATTTATTACGTACCTCAATTCAAATGCAACCAGTCAGATGCATCCATTTCAAAAACGTTACATTTTATACATTTTCTCCACGGACACTGCCAGTGCTTCACAGTCCACAAACATCATACACATCATATCATACATCGGCAAAAAAATGTCCGCGAAGTCTATAGCATAGTTATAATTCAAATAAATTAGGTATTTTACATTGATTAGAAAGCACGGTCTTGGAGGTGCAAGTCAATCTGGAGGCTCATTCTCTTCAATTCAAAGCAAAGGATCATTACATAGCTGTATTCATAGCTTACCTGAGGTCTCTGTCCCTGGTATAAGAGACTTAATATGAACATCTTTCTGGTACATCCCATCTCTTTCCCTTGACGAGGTCTGATAAAATGGTTATAGGAGAGGATTGCTGAGAATATTATTTTCCATCAGGTCTCGTAACTATGACAAATCTGGGAGATTTTAAATGAGAGACATATGGACAATATAATTGAAAAGATAACATGAATTTGATTTAACGAGTAATGACACTTTACAGCAATGCCTTTTTTCTCTACAGTTGATCTGGGTAATGTGATGTCGATTCTAGCCCTAGTCTGTTTTCGGTCTTGGTCTTGGTCTTGGTCTCGACCAGTCTTGGTCTTGGTCTCGCCTTAGTGTGTCTTGGTCTTGGTCTTGGTCTTGGTACCCTCAAGTCTCGGCAGTGTCTTGGTCTTGATACCCTCCGGTCTCGGCAATGTCTTGGTCTCGGTTTAGGCGGTCTTGACTACAACACTAGTCTGGAGTTTGCATGTTTGAATCCCACCTCTACTCTCTGTGTGAGTAGTTTGCAGGTTCAAAGAGTATAGAGTTTGCATATTTGAATCCCATTTCCACTTTCTGCGTGTGGAGTTTGTGTGTTTGAATCCCACCTCCACTCTCTGTGTGTGGAGTG
Source organism: Paramormyrops kingsleyae (assembly GCF_048594095.1). Lineage (NCBI taxonomy): Eukaryota > Metazoa > Chordata > Actinopteri > Osteoglossiformes > Mormyridae > Paramormyrops > Paramormyrops kingsleyae. The sequence goes on from NC_132804.1 coordinate 33,365,577, forward strand.
TGCATGTTCAGATCCCCCCTCTGCTATCCGTGTGTGGACTTTACATGCTCTACTCATGTTTGGAAGGATTCCTCCAGGTGCACTGAATTCCTCTCAAAGTCCTCAGGCTGTGCAGGGTGTGTACTCCACCCCCCATCATCATGACCGGGGTAAGCTCTTTGAAATTGTGAGCCATTTGAAAATTTCAGTTCAGGTAATAGAAGTACTTTAAACATTACAATATTACACTCTGTGCATTAAGATCTGACTAGTCTTGCATCCTCTCCATCTAGTAACAAATAATTTCTGTCAAATTTCTCTAACTGTTCCAGCAGGAAATAAAAGGAGGAGCTAGGTTATATTGTTCTGATTGTTCTCAAGGTAGGGGGTTAGTGGGACTAAGACTATGAGTAAGGGACTCATTGCTGCAGCACAGTGGCACTAAGACTATGAGTAAGGGACTCATTGCTGCAGCACAGTGGCACTAAGACTATGAGTAAGGGACTCATTGCTGCAGCACCGCACATAACAGCAGCATCAGCATCTATTGCACAGCAATGATGTGAAGTAGTTTTGTTCAAATACATACAAGCCCAATCCAGGTCCATTGTTATAGTGTTCATACTTTAAGGGTACACCCTTTCAATAATCTGCAAATTCATGATGTTCTTTCTTTAATTCTCAGAAAACCTTTCAGTAGAAAAAGGTTGCAACACCTACCATAAATATTGCCTGAACAGATATTTCCCGTGTGGCGACATATTAGGAGCCTCCTGCTGCCATCTTGTTAAGCAGCAGGCGTCCCTGTAACCATGGAGATTTCCCTCTCTGCCACAGAATCCCTGTCTCTTTTCATCCTTTCTGTTGACCTTTTGTCCCCTTGGGGTTGTTTGTTTTGAGGTGATCCTCCCCAGAAGCTCTGTGTATATCTGTTCACAGCACACCCCTTCTGTCACTCCCTCTCCTGTCAGAAATTCTGATGCTAATCACCCAGCTAATATCTGCAACACAACAATGTTCTGGCTAAATGTGTAAACATTACAGAGAAGTTCCCCAACTCTTCAGCCAACCAGCAGAGCAGTCAGTACAGTAGCTAAAACCTGCGATAAGAAGGTGCACGTTCATGTCTGCATTCTGTTCAGTTCTCCCCAGAAGACTCTGAAACCCCTTTAATTCAAGTTTACCCTTGACTGAGAGCACCGGTCTGCCACCAATAGGACAACACTTAATATTGGGCCCTTTGCATTGGGACAGATCTCTAAATAAAAATGAAAAAAAAATAAAAATTGCTGATGTCTAATACTGTCAGCGCCAAAGGCTGACAAGTTTTCACTGCAAACATTGAGTGTTCAGGTTGTCCACCTTACTTAATTATACGCTCATTAATGATATTACAACATGACACTGACCCATCAAACATAATGGATGACTTGCATATAAAATTGAATACAAAACATTTCTTCATTACAGAAAATATTAAAAATCTGTTGTTTCTGGCCAACTTGCATTTACATATAACATTATTAAGTATGTACAATATATTTTCATTTTGAATATTTTCGAAGAACATGCATAATGTAAAATACTGTTTGCAAAATAACAGTTTAGAATCTATAAGCTGTACAGAAGACTGAGGAATATCAGAGGCATTATCAAGCTTAGAATATATTTTTGTGGCTCCCATTGTTTGTCTTCCTATTTTTTGTAGTATTTAATTAATACCAAGTATAAGTCAATTAGATATCTATAGGAAAAAATAAAAAATACATTACATTGTTAAAAGATTAGTTAGCAATTAATGCAATCATTAAAGTCAGTACAAAATCAGGCTAGAGAGGATGAAATTTAAATTCCAGTTAAACAAACATGCCCGCTCAATGTAAGTGCAATTAGACCATTTGCTGAACATAGTCACATTTAGAAAAATACAACAGGTTTATTTGATTCAGTAAGCCATAGCGTAAAATAAACTGTTTCTTTTTTGCAAAAAGCAATTTAGTTGGTAGTGTTTAAAATTAACTGCAATGTTTATTTATAATACATTAACAACATTTCTGTAAAAATGTGTTATTTAAAGTGCTACTCATATGCATCTTTACAGAGAGCTGATTATGTCTTGCCGGTTTGGTAGTATTAGATTATTTCCAGAAAGATCATCAAAGTATTTTTTTTCCAGGGAGAGTTTTTGCCAAACCAATCAGCATCTGCGTCTGAAAAGCCACGTGTTACAGTCCAAATGAGCCTGAGAACATAGTCATTATGTCGGGTTATGTAGGGTAGTCATCAATCTCTCATTAGCTTACAAACTGCAGTTATTATATGATATTTGTTAGGAAGCTTGTCCTGTTTTTGGTGCAGGGATGATTTGAACATGGCTTTATGTGTTGTTGAATGTAAGTGGAGCACATGTGCTTCTGGTTAGGTGATGTTTTCATGCTCAATTTGTTTCCTGAAGCCTTGATGCTGTTAAATATGAAAAATTGCAAATACGTCCTGGGGATACGGTACATGCACATTAATACAGGCAGCTAGGGCCGTATAAAACGTTAAACCTGAGCCGCGCTTCAGCTCTGGAGCTGCAAACGATAGTACGTGTAAATTTGACGGTGACACCAAACTGATAATTTACGGCGGTACTCAGTGAGCTTGGTGGCGGCGCAGATGCATGAGGATCGGATGGATCTTCCTGTTTCTGCAGCGAACTCAGAGTGGAGGAGTAGCTGCATCTGCACGTGGATGGAAGCAATTAGGGGGGAACAAAGCCGAAAAATTAAAGTCTAGAGGAAATGTTGAAAACACGAGTTTGGTAAATGACCTCATAAACACCAGCCACCCCTTCCCTAACCCCCAAACCACTGTTCTGTCCCAGCCCCCAGCCCCCAGCCCCCAGCCCCCAGCCTGTCTTCTGCCCAGCTTGGCTTCATGTTCGTCTCATCTGGTATTCATATAGGCTTACAGCCCCCACCCCCCAAACCCCCTCCACTGCCATCCATCCCAAAACTATTTCCTTTTTCAATTTCCAGGGGAAGTCGTTAAATGGTTCCTGAACCAAACAAGTTCTCTCTCTCTCTCTCTCCCTCTCACTGCCTCTCACTGCCTCTCCCTTCCCATCTCTCTCTACTTTACTACTTTACACCTTTCTTAAAACTCACCTACAAAACACTCGCTGTTAAAATTAATTGTTTTAAAAAGCACATTGGATTCACACTTCAGTGGGCTGTTACGCAGCCTTTTAGCCAACCTTGGGAAACGGGTAAAGCAGGTGAACGTTGCTCTCTCTTTACTCTATGGGTCGACAGGAGAGCCTGGACCTGTAATCCCAGTCGACCCCTATCTCACACCCCCAAATTCACTAGACGAGCTATAAATATGTGTAGTGAGCAGCCCAGCACTGATTGGCCGTCGCGGTGGGAACATATATACCATGGTATGTCTATATGCCCAGAGGCGCGCTAGGGGCCGGGCAAAAAAGGAACTCCTTATTCTTCAGAAGGACAGACGCGGAGCTCGTAAGGCTTTCCCAGCCTGTGTAGGGTTCCCCGGGTGCCGCTCTGGGCCAGCCACGCTCACCCCCCCCTGCCCCCCCCCCGTCCCCCCATCTGTACCTAAATGTGGTGGAGGCCAGGGGACAGGAATAGCGGCTCTTCAGCGTAAGCGGCCATGACAGGTGTCAGGCAGCCTCAGCACGACCTGTGATGCGTGTCCCGCCCGGTCACAATCGCCAGCTCTCTGCTTTTCACAACCCGCTAACTGATGGGTGCCAAAGAGGTGGCATGAGGCCTGCCACTCCCCCCCCCCACCCCGTCGTCCTTTCACCATGTCCTCTAGCCTGGCACTGCACACACGCCTGCTGCCAGTCTTGCTTAGTGTTTGTTGAGAGGGATGGTCCATCCGAGGGGGGGGGGGGGATGGGGAGGTAAAGCATGGCCAGCAGGATAATGCAGTCTCTAAATAAGTTACATTCTCAAACAGGCTATCAGAACCTCTCAGCTTCCAGTATATACAGATCAGCACTCATCTGCAAACTGATGATATTGACCTAGAGGACTGTACTTCCTCAGTCCAGGTTGTGGTTATAAAATATTTTATGCACCATAATCAAAATATAACCTTGTACTCTACCTTCCTATTTGTTTTTATTTGTGAAAAAAGAAGTAGCTCCCAAAGTGGTTTATTAAACTTTTGGGGCTTTTAAATTCCCTTTATTGTATCTATGCAAAGTTGTTCTATTTCTATAATCTTCTAACTTGCTGTGCGGTTTATACTCATTATGTTACATCTTTAGATCTTTGGAGGTCTATGTTCTATTTAATCAATATAAATGTCTTCCTGTCAAAATGTGTTGCATGTGAGAGTGCTAATGAGTGATTGGTTGGCTGCCCCTTTGCTACCAGAAGTTCACAAGTTAAGATCTTACCCTCTTCTCAGAGAGACTGCAGGACATGAAGTCTTGATGTCGTAACATCCTCATACAGAATAGGAGACCCCTACTGCTCCATGTTTTGGGTGTTTTGGTGCCAGTGATGGTCTAGAGCTGCAGCAGAATAAATCTTTGTGATTCCATCCTCCTGCCAAAGAACCTATTCCTGCCAACATGTGTGCTATACAGAAAGTGGGTGATGTATGATGAATTCTCCATAAATGGGTCTAAAAGTATTACTGACTGTGTCTTAGTATCCATTAGCTACTTCCTATAAGAAATCATAGTATGTATCAGTAATAATATGCATATTATTAATTAGTGTGGCTACATATGTTAGCCCTTTTGTATCAGGTCACCTTATAAGTATTGTTTGGCTTTTACCTTTTTGCTTTTCCCGACCTGGATGCCTTTAAATACGTCATGCTTAGATATTGCTAAACAGATTTATCATGGTCACAGTACAGTTGATTCTGAGAGAAAAAAAGTCTAAGCGCAATTCAGGATATGCAGAATCAGTGCGCGTCTGTGGCTCTGCGGGATCAGAGCGCGTCTGTGGCTCTGCGGGGTCAGTGCGCGTCTGTGGCTCTGCGGGGTCAGTGCGCGTCTGTGGCTCTGCGGGATCAGTGCGCGTCTGTGGCTCTGCGGGATCAGTGCGCGTCTGTGGCTCAGCGGGATCAGTGCGCGTCTGTGGCTCTGCGGGGTCAGTGCGCGTCTGTGGCTCTGCGGGATCAGTGCCTGTCTGTGGCTCAGCAGGATCTGTGGCTCTGAGTCTTCTGTTTCTCTATCGGATACTGTTTTATTCGAAGGTGCAGGACTTCGGTCTAAGATGCCATTTTCCTTTTCACCTTGTTGTGTCCTTGCGGAGCGCATGTGCGTGATGACTGAAAAGGAGATGCCGAGGTTGATTTGCATCTAGGCCACATGACAGGAATGTTGGCCGGAGAGATCAGGAGATCCTGGTCGGGCCGCAGATCTCTAAGAGCTGAGCCCTACAGTCTGCTCACTACCAAACCCGGTTGCTGAGCCGATTGTCTTTTTTCTCCCTGACCCCCCCCCCCCCCCCCCCCAGACCCCTGACTTGCTAGTCAAGCATGATGGGAGCCCAGTAGGGACCCAGGTTGGGGGGAGGAGCCACCATCAGATCATGGCAATAACGGCATTTCCATCACAGTGGGTCCCCAGTGGGGAGTCAGGGGCTCATCAAGTGCTTCCTTCGGCGGCCTGGGACCCAACGGGCTAATGAGCAGCCCCCCCCCACCCCCCGTCCCATTCACCACTCCATACAAGTGACTTTCTATTAACTCTCCCATTCATGCCAAGCGGCGCTGGCGAGGTCCTGCCAGCCCCTAACTCCTCCCCCTTACAATGAATGTTTATCAGGGGGTGGAGGGGTGGCCAGGGTGGGGGTGGGGGGTACATGGCCACGTTGGAACAAAAGCACTGTGTTTGTTTAAGTCCCTTTTAACGTGGAAAAAAACTTGTTAAAAGTGGGCAGTAGCCCAGAGTATTTTAAGCTGAGCCCCGAGTATTTTAGCCCGGATGCCAATCTTCCTTAAAAATTAAAAAAAATAAAAAGTAAGTCAAGCCCCAGGAAGACTTGACGTAGCCCCTGATCTTTTCAGTAGCTAGAAACTTCCCTGCGCCTTCCTTTCTCACACGCCACACATTTGCCTGCTTTCATACAGCAGGTAGCCAAAGATGACGATGACAAGAAGTGATAAGGCTCCTGATTGGAGGAGAGTCCGTCTGGACTTGCCCTTCTTGCCTTCCCGCTAACAGGGTGATTAACTTATGACTGTATTTGCATGGAGAAAGCAAGTGTGAAGAGTGACTTGGCACTGCAGCACCCAGAGATGTGCCCTAACTTTTAGATGTTGATCTATCCAGGAGGCTTTTAGCACAACACCAAAACGGGTATTAAACTGGCTATTTAACAGGTATTTCCAGCCTGGAAATGCAAATCATTGTTAAATTTGTACTGGGGATTCCATTGAAGAATCCAGTGACTGTTGATGGGATATGTTTCTATAAAATGAATTTAGGTTACATTTTTTGTTTTTAGAATTTTTTTTTTCCTATATCATTCATGTATTCCCTATCATGTGTAGACTTCAATAAGAATGTTTTAGAACTGTGAATATTTTAGCTGAAAGGCTTAATGTCACCGACCTGCATATTTGCAGCAATAAAAACAATTAGAGGGACATGGGTTGTACATCAGCAAATGTTTTCCTTGAAAGAAAACTTTGAAAACATGGTTTTGGTCTTATAAAATCTGAAATTATTTATTTAACAGAATAAATATTTAAATATTCCCAGACAATACCAAAACAATACCTCATATTTATTAACAATGTATTTATATCTTCTATACTGTTTTGTCAGTGAGGTCTCAGATGTGTTCAAATGAAACACGCAACGTTTCTCTTGTTTTTCTGACATTATTCGGCATATTGTTTTAATTTTTAATCTTGTCACATGTAATTCGTAACTAATTTCTACAAAATGTCTGCTTTTAGGAATTTAAGAATTAATGTAAAAACATATTATTTTATTATTTAAGAGACTAAATAATTTTGCTAAAAGGTCGAGCTGGGTTGCTGTCGGTGCAACATTTTCATCTGACAGAAGCAGAACACTTGTACTGCGTTTGTTATAAGCTCCAAAAAAATTTACTATATCGGGTGATTTATTTGTTTGCACCTGTACCTTGCGATGTAGTCTTATCAAGCTTTTAGAAAGAAAATACTCATAAAACCGTCAGGTGTTAATCTTGACCTATTTTGCTAAGCATTTTACCTGAAAACGTACGTTTCCCTAATACAACAATAATGTAAAACCGAGTAAATTAGACCATTTTAATGTACTGGTTTCAGAGACATAAAATGAAGATTCCCCTAATCTAGGTGAGTGTCACTTTTATTCTCATACCACAGGAAAAAAGAAGACAGAGTACTATTAATCAGTATAATTTGCATTAAGTGAATTCATGTATATTTAATGAGTTAATGAAGTTCACGTCCCTGGCACAGTGGTGATGAAGACTATTAGAGTATTTTATGTTCAAACCTAATTAGTGATGTGTGAGAAGATGGGGAGAATGACAATGAAGTTCAGATTCGACTAATGAACACCGCACTCTGACATTTTAAACTACAAAACATCATGAAAGATGAACAGAGTTAGTTTTGCGTTTACACTTAGCATAAGGCGATATTAATATGTCGTTAATATTTGAAAAAGTTATTAAACTAAGTGGTTAATAAACCTAAGTGGAACAAACAAGAACATTTGCAATTCAGACGACCTGCTATCATAAGCCACTGGTGTACAGTATAAGGGTTTATGACAGCAATAAAAATGTAAGGATTTCTTTGTATGTAGATGTCTCGTGGCGCTGCGGAGGATGGGTTAATTAGTCAGTCTGTTTACCATTCGTAAAAGGTCAAACATTGCCGAAGGCTTGAATATATTCTCTGATCTCGACATGCCATGAAGTGACAAGTGTAATGACAGTTATGTATTCATTTATATATTTACTTTAAATTTAATTTGAGAAGTACATTACACTGCACACACACACACACACATATTAAAACAGTAAAATAAATAAACAAAAAAAAAACTATTTTTTATGTTGCCCAGTCTGAGTTCCAGTATGGAGCTAAACATTTTCACTTGCATATCATAAAAAGACCATCTTTTCCTTTTTTCGTTTTGAATTTTTACCTATATGTTCCATGTTCTCTGCTACTGAATGAGATAATATCCTTCTGCCCATGTTACCTAAAGCACAAGGCTGTTGGACCCTTAAGTGAAATACTTTTCCAGATCTTAACATATAAGATAGCTATGGGTCAAAACATATGCTGCTAAGAAAGCATAATAGTATGTTTGCTATTATTAAGTTTAGTTCACATCTTCTGAAAACATTTGGCCAGTGATTCCTGCTCATTCACTAACTTCCCAGTCCAGACTTCCCAGGCCACAGAGACTGTTTACTGTTTGTTACTACAATACTTTTCTCAATACTCAAGATGATGTCATCATTGCCAGTGAAAACAAGCTCTCTGTGGCATATCCTCTGTGGTTTTTCCTTTTTTTTGGTCTGCCACAGCATTTCTTTCAAAGACCTGTTGCGGGCTCAAGTCTGAGAACAACTCCGGCTATTTTTAGGACTTTTGGAACCACATCTGAGGCCTAGGGTTCTCTAGCCGCAATATCTTTTACAGGAAAATTTTTTTAAAATGGATTTATTTGAAAAAATATTCCGGCGTTAAATGCGAAAGACACAATTAGCATTATCAATACCAGTTAAGTATTTCATCCATTAAATGGTCAGTTGGAACCTTCATTGTCTAGTTGAAAGTGCATTTATATATTTAGTTTTTCATTTGAACAGTTAAGAAATCCAGAAGCAGTGCCTGAATGCAGTATGAGTGTGATGGTGAGAATCTCCCAGCTGCCCCCTTTAGTGGTTCAGCTCCTTAGATCTACTTGAAGTTGATGCCAAGGGACAGGCTCCCCTCGCAGTGACAGACTGACAGGACAAGCTGAGGACAAAACAGTTAAGCCCAGGTCACCACGTCTTCCCTATACTGTTGTATATTTATTTATTTGCACTTCCGCTTGTCTTGTACTCCATTTAATTGGGGAGGGAATGAAATTGACAGCTTTGACAGATAAGCGGGGCCAGTGGTTCTGAAGGGCACGTCACTGATGACACGGAGCTGCACTGCCCAGTGGTGACGTGCAGCAAAGGCCCAAGGAATAGTCACTGCGAAGCAACAAAGCTTTGTGACATTCAGCATCTCATTCTCCAGTGACATTCCTTCATGCTCGTTCAGGGGCTGTCCACCCGCTTCTTCTTCAGTCTTCAGATAATCTTTACTATTTAATTTTTTTCAAGGTAAATGACTTACTTTGTCACTCTTGTTGCTCTTTTGGAGGACAAAACACCGAAGGAGAACGCTGACATGGAATAGTTGAGAACAGAAAACAATAACTGATTACTGGTTCTCTTCCAGAACACTAAAACAAAATAAATCAGTTTCTGCAAATTTGACATTATATATACAGTATTCTTGTCGTACCGTCATGCTGAGATCCACAGAGCCTTTGTGTGCTTGACACGGTGATTATATTCTGGATAAAAGCTTCTACTAAAATTTTAATGTAAAAGAGTATAACATTAATTTCATTCAAGTTATAAAATATCCAGATTGAATGTTCATGCTGTATTTTATCACAGTGAGGCCACTGAAAAGTTGGTGGAAACTATTTTAAGTCAGGCTTTCGGAAAATCTTGTTTTAATTGCATTTAATCCCTCCAATGTTTCAGGAAGGAAGAAATTATGAGAGCAATAAGATAACCGTTGAGATAAGGTTGATTCAATCAACCTCTAAGTCTAAACATTTGTCTGTGAGAATAAATAAAAGTAAATAAGAAGTTCCATACTATTGGACGACATAATAAACCAGTATTTATAATGTCGCTGACTGCAAAAACAAAACATTTAAAACTTTTATTATTGTATGGATGCTGGATGTGCCATGAATTATTCCTTTCATCGGTCAGTAACAAAAATGAGTAGAAGTTTGAAAGGACAAATAATCTAGCTTCAGCTTTGGCTGGAATTATATCAGTACATTGCTCTGCAAAATAATTATTTCTCATATCTTTATTTCATCAGTTTGCCATAGTAATACCTGCTATATTATTATTATTATTATTAATAAATCTCTTGTGACAGGTTTTCAGTTCTCCAAATGATACCTGCAAGAATCAGTTCAAAGCCTGCTTCCTAGGCACAAGCAAACCTTTGGTCTTCATGTGTAAACAAAAAACAATCATTGAATAGTTGGCAATTGTTACACTTCAAAGATAATCCTGTAACTTATGTTACATATCTCTGTTTTCCTTATTCCTGTTTTTAAAATAATTAACTTGTTGGGGCAGTTAGCTAGGATTTTCTTCTATGTGGAATCAAATCTCGACCTGTTTAACAACTTTTTTTTATCTTCGTTTGGGTTGGATGCCATATTTCAAAGGTGTTACACAAATCGAATGGTCATGTGAAAAAATGAATCTATGCTTCAGAACCCTGTGAAATTAGAAGTTTTATGTTAGCAGTGCAATTACGAATTCACTTGAGAGTGTGTGCTTGTTTAATTCATTTACTCTTCCTTGACTACAGAAATAAATATTTGACTATTAAATGTTACATCAGCAATCTCTTGTTAGTACTTCTAAAGTTTGAATGCATTTCAAAGCTTAATGTTTTCACAACGACTCCATAGCATTTATTAATTTGAATAGATGTAATACTTTTTTAAAAATTGTTTAAACTTTTTATGAATTCTGAAAATTTCTTTCAGCCTAGATCATAAGCTTAGATCATATTTTAAGCATATTTGTTAATATTTTGTAAAATGAAAACCATAAGGGCCAATGTTTATTCCTACCCAAAGAAAAATGACTGAAGAAAAGACATTTGCAATGGCAACATCTTTGATTATGAGTGATTAAAAGAAATGGTAGACTGTGAGCCATTTTTATCTAGGCAGAGGGGCTCAACCAATCTTGAAACAGAAAAATGTTTCCATGTTTAGGTGCATACAAAATATTTTTTAATGAAAAAGTGAATTCAAATTGCAGTTTCTGGCATGATTATCATAGATTAAAAGCATTGTGATTGATGGAAATGTGGCTTTGAGGATGGGAATATAGAATAGACATATGCTGCCATTCACACGCTGTTTAACCCATTTTTCCTTTATTTAATTCTCAGTTCTAACTGGGTTAAACCACAGGATATATGGAATAATATGAATAAGCTGACAGAGGCCGCTATCGTAGGTGCCCAGCCTGAATCACTTTTGTGAAAATATCCAGCTCTTTAAATCGGGAACGCTAGGAAATGTTAAGTAACTACCCTTTTAAAAAAACCACTTATTGCATACTGCCCTGTTAAGTACAATGTTTTACACTCTCTGTTAGCTTTGCCTGTGTAACCAAAGTTACTGCGTTTCTCTACAAGGCTCTAAGGGTGACCACAGAAAGAGCTACACAGATGATTATTATAGCTACTTGAACCAATTAAACCTCCATGCTATTTGTTCTGGTGTTTGCCCAGTAATAACAGCAATGGTTACTCCGTTTATGCATAATAAATGTTGCAGAACAGGGAGCCTTTTATAACTGATTGCATGACACATACTTCTAAAATCATTATGAATGAAGGCTAAGTAAAGATTTAAATGTACATTTAAGTTTAAAATTTGCCAAAAAAGCTTCAAATGATGTATGTAGACATTAGATGTATTGCTTTAATATTTTGATGTTAATGTATTTTTCAGTCTAAGGAAAGTACCTGTATGTCTGTGTGTGTGTGTTCATCCTGAGTATCCCCCCAGTGTCCCTCCCCAGTGTGCCCCTACCCCCCCCCAGCCCCAGTCCTTCCCGCTACAGTGGATTGTCCCCGTCACGCGGCCCCTCCCGACGTCTTTTGATGTCCCAAACGGGCAGTAAATTCCTCTGTCTTTTATCCTCTTTTCCTTCTCGATTAGCAAGGTTAACAAGCTTCTGCAGCCAACGCTAATGAGACGATGCTATGCAGGAGCGAGCGAGGGGGTGGGGGGGAGCTGGCGGAGGGTGGGGCCCCTGCAACACGGGGTCCTAATGAAGGGCCCCAAACACCCCCCACACCCTGGCCGTCTTTCCCGTCTCCCATGTTGGACTGCGCAGCAGCGTCAAGCTGCTCCCACTGGGGAGGGATAGCGAGAGTACGAAGGGGGCCTCATTAAGACAGGATGTGCCAGGATGCAGTAAAAATGGTTTTTATGAAGCTCAGCACTTAAGGAGATCATTTACAGATGTACCTATGGCGCGCCACTGGCTCAGCTCTCCTCCCCTAACTGCAGTACTATCTTTCTGCAGTGCTTAAGGCTGGCGTTCCTGGCCCCCGTCATAGGTCCAGCAGCCACACTGGATGGGGAGCGTTTCCAAAACATGTGTCAGTGCTTCTAAACTGTGAATCGGGCCGATTCCTGCTGCATTAACAGAATTCGCAAAACTGCATCCATCGCTGTGACTTACATGACGATTAAAAATAAAGAGATGAAGAGTGTTATTTCAGAGTCTTTAAGCAGAGCAGAGACTTGACCTTAAAGCATAACAGATCCCCAAGTATTTAAACTCTCCAGCAGGGATTCCTGTCCCCCCTGCCAGCCACGCAGCAGGACAGACGGTAACCCCCCCCCCCCCCCCCAGGTCAAGCGAAGAGGCCGGGCAGGCCACACGACAGCTGCAGCAGGCGGCTTGTTAAGCAGCACGCTCTGGATCTCCCTCCCGTTCCTTATACAGCGGCAGCGCGGACCAGCAGCACCGCCACTCAAATCCGCCACTTCGGACAGTGGTGCCCCTTTCCGTTCACTTTGACTGGAAGGAGAACCGCGCTGGACGGGGAGAAGAGACACACTAAGGCTGCGACACCACCACCTTCCACGAAAACAATAAAACGCCAACACTGTACAAAAGGCCAGTGTTTCACTTTCAAGGCTTCTGCGGCAAATCAGCACAAAATAAAAACAGATTTTTCCGAGGAAGTAAGAAAGGGCACGCAACTAATAATTTGAAGTAATATTTTAATTAAAAATGTACACTTGCTGAGACGGCTGTTGATTTCTGTGAATACAAATGCGTGAAGAGTCCCTCCTCCCAAACACGCAGAAGGTGCACTGGCTGATTATGCTTTAATGAAGCTACAGCCCGTATTTTTTTTTTCTCACACCTTTTTTTAATTTGCTCTCTAGGAGCTTTTATCTGAAGCAACTTTCATCGCCTCCATGTAGTTTGTGCTGTTTTTCTCCTCTTTCCTTCTATTTTAATGAGCTGGTTGAGGTTAATTATTTTGCTTAACATCACACTCCAAGTTTGTTTTTAAGTGAGTAATTGTAAACAGTATTTTATAATAAAATAGACAATGGGTAGAACGTAGTAGAGCAGTAAAGGGCCAAACAGTTGCAGGCTTGATCGAAAAAATGGCCAAAACTGGAGTATGTTGCTTAAACTAAACACTGTTGTGAAGCATTTTGTTATATACGTGCATGGAAGTGTTAAGTCACGCAGAGCACACAAATCTGCTATGCAGTTAAATAATGCACAGTTTATAAGTGATTGCACTGAATTACGGGAGAGAACAGCATGCCCCACTGCTATAGAGCGATCCCTTTTTCTTTTTCAGGTTTTTTTTTTCAAAAAATAGAATCTGTGTCTATGAACTGTTTCAAATAACTGAAATTGTTTTCTATGTGGCGCTTTGAAGCAGTAGGCAGAGGTGAGTGATCGTGAGTATGAGGAAGTGCACAAGTAATCACATGGGCATGTTTGTCGTCTGCCCAGTAACGTTTTTGTGCCCCCACCTCCATGTATTGCCGTGTTGTAAAATGATGATCTGCAGACTGAAAGAGAAACAATAGCACAAGATTCTTCTGAATGATGGAGATGGAAAGATATCACCTGAGCTATTGTGACTCTAATAAGACAAATCAGTTTTTCTGTCATATGAAATTCCAGCATAATTTGTGTTTCTCCTATATAGGTATATAAACCACATTGATTCAATGGATTTTGGCAAATCATAAAATATGTATTTTCAAACGTCATATTTTCTGCCACTTGTGGACTTTCACAGCTGCAGATCTTGTTGAGTATGGAGGCCTGCTCCCTTAATGTAAAAAGCTTAATATAGAAGCGTTGCTTTTAAAAGCTGAACACACATTGGTGAGGGCAAATGGGAATGCATGCTGTGAACATCGTCAACGATATCAGAAATATTTCCGGGCACATGAATCGTCTAGGTATGACACACGCGGCGTAAATCCTTTTGGAAAAATAGAACACTGTCTGATGATAAAAAGGAACATTGGTTTTGTGTGGAAAACCCCTATAAGGAAATTTAAAGCAGACGACAGTGTCTGCGGGACATCATAAATGTGCTCAGACAGCTGCTTCGGACTGAATTTATTCTCTTTCTGTTTTGTAAATCTCATCAAAGGTCCCCTGTCACGTCATCTCTTAGACTGAAGTTCTGGGGATGTGAGGCGATTGGCAAACAGGCCTGCCGCGCCTAAAAAGCACAGCAGCAGAAGATGGGCCTGCATTTCATTTCCTCACCAAACACTGCCAGACACTTTGGCTCTAGCTGCAACTATGGCAAACGAGTAATTAAAAGACGTGAGCTTTATAATAATTGAATTAAGGGACCTGCTTTCTCCAGGTGATCCGCAAATTCCTCATCATCTATCTAATTACTGCAGGCCGCTTAACTGAACTAAGCTCCTCGTTTACTATGACTGGCCCCACCTAACGTGTCCCTGAGTCTGACCTTTGACCTCTAAAATCTTTCTGACCTATCTTTGGAAAATATGGAACACACACAAGAGATGGGGTCAGCATACAACAGTGACTTAAGCCTAACTTTAAATGAGGATCTGGTGATAGAACTGCCACTGCTTCTAAAGACCAATAACTTGGTCTTACTGCCTTTTCATCTCCCTGCATTGGTTATATTGAAGAAACTTGTTATGCCTAATGTGGTATTGGATTTCTTCATGGGTCCAGAATACTATTTAATTCATTCCCATTTATGAAACGGCGCTGTGGTGGTCATGGTCGGACTCGGCTTCCGGGAAGGGCATGCAAAGGATGACGCTCACTAAAGGAGACAGGCGCATTGTTTGTCTTTCCAAAACAACAGGCCCCTCCACTGGTACGGGATGTATTCTGTGTAAGTGTCACGATCGGCTCGCGACGGGCAGGCAAACAAGGGAGCAAAGGCATAGATAAAGGTACGAAGGGGTTTATTCCAAGGGAAACAGGCAGACAGCGGACTCACCGGCACGAACAACCATAACACATACAATGACTGGTCTGGGAAACAGAGGTAGACGTGGACTGATATACACTAAACAGGTCAAAACTAACATCAAACAGCTGGGAACAATCAGGGTAGTACACGTGGGTAATGAGGGGGCGTGGCACACACGAGGATCGGACGAGCCGGGCGTGACAGTAAGGGAGAGATTTCTACATACGTTTTTGGCTAATAGATCATTTGTTAATTACCTATTGCTGTATATGATGTGTACAATGAAACTGGAATTCAGACCATACGAAATAAGTTTTGAGAATTTTTTATTAAACTAGCATGTTGCTATTTCATATTTAGCAGACACTTTTGTCCAAAGTAACATGCAGAACCTATCACAGAGGCTACTGGCACAAGGCAGGAATGCCCAGGATGGGACACCAACCCATCACAGGACACACTCACACACCATCCACTCACACAAGCACACCTACGGGCAATTTGGTAACTCCAATCAGCCGCAGCATGTTTTTGGACTGTGAGGGGAAAACCAGAGGAAACGCCATGCTAACAGGGCGAGCAGGCACACTGGAGACCCCAACCCCACCCAGGGTGCTAATCACCGAGCCCCTGTTCAAACATCAAATAATAACCCATCAATCCATTTTCTCTGAGTGCTTGTCCTATTCAGGGTTGCGGATCAGATAATAATGTTAATATGATACTGCCTGCCTAAGGTAACTGTAGCACTTCAGCCTTGGAGGTGAGAACAGATCATCATCAGGTAATTCCTTTCTTTTTATTGCTACTGCCACCATTCTTTTGCTTGGTTCCCAGACTGCTCACACTCACAGACTGCTCATACTCACAGACTGCTCACACTCACAGACTGCTCATACTCACAGACTGCTCACACTCACAGACTGCTCATACTCACAGACTGCTCACACTCACAGACTGCTCATACTCACAGACTGCTCACACTCACAGACTGCTCACACTCACAGACTGCTCACACTCACAGACTGCTCATACTCACAGACTGCTCACACTCACAGACTGCTCACACTCACAGCCACCTCCCTTTATAAACTCCATTTGTAGCTGGTTCATGTCAGTGTCAATTTTATTACCAGATGATAAGCTGCTATCAAAATGACATTAAAACGTTGTGGTGTCAATGTTTATACAATAAATCAAAGTAGCAGTAAATAATAATAGTCACTTTTATGCTCTTTATACAATAAAATAACTTGTTATACAAGGTTTATATGACATATTTTACAGTAAATGCTTGTGTAATATCCTGAGATACAGAAACATCATTTCTTGTGTATCATAAGCTTAGGTCCTGGGATCAGGGTACACAGGGAGAGGGTGACTTTCCAGCTCGTGTTGGGAAAGTAACCTTTAGGCAGTAACTTCTTGCAAAACATCCCCTACCTAAACAGTTCTGGTAGCAAATAGGTATAAATATGTCAGACAATAAAAACTTACAAAGCCACGAATCAACCCTGCATTTAAAGCATGCCATTTGCCCAGTACCTCCCACAAATGTTACGCTCAAGGCAAGTTCATAATATAAACCTAAGTACTACCTTACCACCAGACATGCACTCAAATGAGATAAATTAGTTTGATCTATTGCATTGAGGAAGATGTTCAAACCCAATAAAATACTGCAGATCAGTACCATGAACTGAAAAACAAGGGACCCTTGAAAGCTGGTTAATTGTCAGAGAATTAAGGCTGCCAATTACAAAGAAAACTAGTTCTTAAAGATCTCTAGAAAATATCCCAAGGGCACAATTTGCTTGTTCATCAACCTTCTTTAGTAGGACGTAAGTTTTCATCATATAAACAGATAGTACAACATTTTTCATGACTTCTAAAAAGGTCTAAAAGGCGTTTCCTTGTTAGGCTACCATTATAGAAAATACCTGTCTGTGCATCTGTGCCTACCTGAAAATCTGCATTTACTTTATTTAGCAGACAGTTTTGTCCACAGTGATGCAGTGAAGTAAATAGATAGATAGGTAGATAGATAGATAGATAGATCAGGACATAACTTTCTAATACAGACTGTACATGCATGGATCAAATTCTGCATGACATAATTTCCCCTTATCTCGTAAAAACTACAAGACTACAATCTCAGAAAAATAAAGTAAAAGATAAAGGCTTTTAAAGTTATGTTGTGGCTTTTATAATCTAAATATCCATTTTTCCCATCCTGTAGAGAAAGACAAAATATTTTTAAATATTTAAATACTTTAAAAAGTTATAATAGTTAAAAGCACCTTCATTTTCTGAATGCTGGAACTGCAAACCAAGTAAATAACATTGAGACAAATCTGGCTCATAACCTGTCCTATCCTGCAGATACCTCACAGTCAATCAGCAGAGCTCTAGGCAACAGGCCCAACTTGCTCACCATACAAATGACCTATGGCCATTACATACAGAAGCTCATTAAATATATGAGACTATGGGGAGTTGGCGTCTCTGTTCCTGCTCCCAGATCAGTTACGCATAAACTTCCTGCAGCCAATTCACTTGGGAAAAGCTTCCCCAGTCATTGTCATTAGTATTATTAGTATCATCAGACGCATGTTTCAAGTTTTCGAGTTCCAAGTTTTATCGTTCCACGTATTTGGGAAATACAGAGAAATTCTTCTGCCACATTTGCTGGGAAAGGAATGGATACATACAATAGGGCAAACAGCAGGGCAATATATCAATAAAAAGACATGATAATGAATAAATAATACATAAGTAGTATAATATGGGGATGAGGTAGCTATGCAAAATGATACAGTTTAAAATACAATTTAAAGTGCTGAAAAAGTACATTAAGTACAAGGTACAATTGCAGTGATGCTACAATAGTTCTAAATTGTTTGTTTCTAGTAATGTCTCTTGCTAGTTGGCGTTCATACATTCATGCCAGCTCATATCCCATCCAGGGTGTCCCACAGCCTTGTGCCTCACGTCCGTAATCTCCAGGAGGTCTGTGACTCTGTGACCAGGACATGCAGCTAGATGATTCTATATCATGTTTGATCAGTGTTAAAAAGATGATCAAATGATTTGTTAAAATGACTTAATCAGCTCATCTTCACATGCATATGTATTGTTTTCTTGGAGGAAAAAAACGCCACAGCATTTTGTAAAAGAAAAAGTGACAAATGAGGGAAATATGTTTTACATTTTTATACTCTCTAGACGATTATCCATAAGGTCAAGTTAAAAACTTTGATTGTTAGGTTAAAGTATCACTAAGTCATTCTGCAAAGAGCCACTTTTCACTTAGAATACATGTGATGCTTTTTGTATTTGTTCTGCAGTCCTGTTTCTATAACCACACATCATTGCACAGTATATCAACCATAGTAGTTGGTTTCTGTTTAGAGCATGAAATTGAACACCCACTTTTCCATTGTTACAAAAAGAGAGGAGCATCTGACAGGGATAACGAGCTTTGTGTGAAAGGGTTCTCTGAACAAACTGAGGACTGTCCTGATGAAAGAAGAGTTGCATGCTATGCAATATCTAATCCAGATAACCCTTGCATCCCAGCTCTGCACAGTAACCACAAAAATTGCTACCCAAACCACAAGGTAATCCTAAATATACATCAAGGTGTGGCATGATAAAGCTGGATATAGGCCCCATATCTGAGGGACATTTTGCAGCCGATTCATTGTTATGCTTTTGATTTCATCTCCTATTGTCACAACATGCCAGAACAGGCATTCTTTTTTTCATGTTACCGTTCCAATGAGCATCAGAATTGCCTGCTAAAAAAAAACACTGCCAATAAAGAAAGAAATTAACTGAACATGTATATAACTGCATAATATGTTGATAATTACAATACTGTGCCTTTAAAACCCAAAAACAAGTGAGACAGGAAATACTTGACCCTTGTACACTGATGCAACATGTTTTCCATGTATAAGCAGGTAGGTTTTTGGCTTTTCAACTTTACGACTGTAAGACTGCACAGATGTATGTTACCTAGACAGTGCAATATTGCAAAATCCCACTTATCCTTAATTACATGTAAAAATTGTACACTCATAACACTCAGATAGTGGAGAAAGATAAATATTGACCTGTATGTAGTTATATAGCTAACAAATAGAAGAACACAAACTTTTGAAATTAGCTGATTGATTTCATGAAATCCTTACCTTTTAGTGGCCTTGGCAGAAATAAAAGTATCACTGCATTAATTTATGCCATGAAAAGTGAAACCTTCACAATGAAACATAACCTAACATAAAAGGTTATGAAAAACCAAGGACATAGAAATGAAACCATAACATTGACTCCATGGAGGTTAAGCTTTGAATATGGGAGTATAGTGCATTACCTCTCGTACAATCCAGTGTCTTCGCAGAAGATTTTAGAAATCTTGAAAATCATGAATGAAGTTTAGTGGAGTGCTGGCATTGTTTACATGTCTCCATGGTTACAGGCACAATCTGGCTGCGGGTCTGTTTTGGTTTACACCGGATACTCTGTTATCCTGCAGGAGTCTAAATAGGCAGAGTTGCAGTTCAGGTGCTGTTCGTGTGTGTGCCCTGAGCAGGACTCTTGTGGACCACGTTCCTTGCGTTACACTCTCTGTTTAATCATTTCAGATGCAGATCACCAGATTGTTGTAGAGGGTTTATTTCAGAAACCAAATAAAATGCACTCTAAAAATGTGTTTTGACTGTACAGTTGCTACAGTTGCGCTGTCAGGTAAATTGGTCCTGAAGACGCTTTGTCTGCCATTCAAATTTATTGCAGTTAATTTGAAATAGCACAGGCATGCACTCACAAGCACGCCGGGCAGAATTATAGCCCAGGCATTCCTACCTCTTCTACAATAAGCCGCCCCTCACAAAGGGCCTTTGCTGTAATAACCTATCCGAGCACTTAGCAGGATCTGAACTCGCTGCCCCTTTTATTCCAGAGATCCTCTTCTTCCTAATGATGACAGGACTGCTGAATGCCTGTCTTAGCATGTGTCTCCCTGCCTCGCCTGTTCTTAGAGTTTGTGTGCGAAGAAGTGTTTTCGTCCTTCTGTGAGAGCGAGTATCGGTACCGAACAAGCCTTCCTGGAAGGACATGCAGAGCAGGACACCTAACAGGCTGTGTCTGACATGACAGGGACACAAACATGTCATTTAGACATGTGTAGACACCCAGAGTGAATAGCTGGAAAGGATTCGGCAGCGGGGGGGCGGGGGGTTGGCGGGGTATCAGCAATTATTGCTCACCCCCGCCCTCAATGGCCCACAGGACCCTGTGGGGGGGGGGGGGGGGTGCAGCTATGAGTATGAGCTCCCAACTTGCATTCATTGTGTAAATTTATAGTAATGCAGTGAGCACTAGGAGGTTCAAGCAAATCATTTATAACAGAGCACATACTTCATCACTGTGATTAAATCAGAATGTTAACAGTATTTATAATACATATAGTTATACTATTATCCATAGCAGAACATAATATAATGTGTTTATGCTTGTCCATTATTTGAGCACTGCAGACAGATTTTCTTTTGATTGCTGATACCCTTAAACAACACACATTGCAGGAAGCAATTCATCACTTTATTCCGAAAAGAACGACGTCCGTCACTTAGCTGTATTCAGAATCATGGGTGTTGTAGGGAAATAATGCAGGCAGGTTCTAAATCCTAGAAGGCCTTTGCTGTGTAGGTATTGAATGGTACAGTACAGCGGTGTCTGTGTGGGCGGGTGAAAGTGCAGGCAAAAGTGGGAAGACACTGACAGATACGCAGTGATGTAACGCGGCTTAGTGGGCTGACAGGACCACTCACAAGCGCGGCCAGAGAACATCAGTGCGGTGTCATCCTCTGTCATGAGACCTGCGCCTAATTCTGGACCATGCTTAAATATGAGCCAAAGCCAAGGGGGCCAGCGTGGGGACAATCTCCCGGAGTATTATTTTGCTTGGCCATCAGGAAATGTGACGCAGCCGCCATCTTGATTTCCATGTGTGAACATGTCTGAGGCCAGCTCAACCTACACAACAAAAACATGTAAACTGCAGACAGTCCCAGGGACAATGACATGAGCAATCCCTCTACTTCCTGCGTACAAATAATGACCGAGCCCCACGCCCTCGCCAAAAAAAAAAGCTCATGACTGAATCAAATACAAGATCAGTAGAGAAAAATTTTAATAGCTATTATGATTAAGGCCTCTTCAAAAGCCACTCATCAAGTTTTATTGAAAAGAAGATTTGCCAGTGATCTTCTTCCAACATTCACTGCAGTGTTATACTGTTCGCTCTTTGTTTCCCTTGAACTCAAACACGGCGTCACCATGCTGAGGTATGCAAATACTTTCGTGTTTTACTTTGTAACAGATGTGTGGCCTTGGACTGTTAATTGCCTTGAAGACAATGTTTTTTTTCATCTGAAACGTAATTTATCTTGATACTCTTGGTATTCATAGCTAGATGTAAATTACAGTTTATAAAACCATTTAAGTAACTCACACAATGGAAAAACAGATGCTTTCCATTCTGGAATTGAACCTCAAGCCGTTTTGTTCCAAAGTCTAGTTTCCTGACCAAAATGCTGCAAAGTTTTGCATCAAGTCAGCGCTCCTCAAGCTAATAATATGTTCTCGATATCAACAACTTCCCAGACTCCCAGAGCCCCTCCCGCAGTCATAATCTCCATAAATATCACAGGAATCATTTTATGATGCACTGTTTGCCACGTGTTTGCGCAGCTAATGACACTGGATATTGTTATTCCTGCTGCTGAGTGTCAGCATTGAGTAGATGCATTTGTGAATTTGTTTGTGTCATGGTGGGGGGATTGATACCCAACTCACTCGTAAGCAACGAGTACTGACAAGGCTGACTAGGCGATACCCCTCTAGACTGGTTCTGTGGTCTGTATAACCCAAATTGTGTACGTGGAGAATCCTGGTCACATGACCTTATCACGTAAACTTCTCTAAAATCATGTGGCATTTTTTCTTTATGCTGTTAAACAGACATTTGAAAAACTACACTCTCTAATATGCACAATTTGTTACGCTTTCTGTGAAGCAACATGCATTTCTAGTTTCTCGTTTTTGATCTCATATGCTGTTCACATTTCTCTTGTGCTTTAAATATTATTGCCATTCCCCTCCTGAATTTCAAGTCAAAAGAATGAAATAAATATTGCACATTTTGCATTAAAACCAGCTGAGTGCTTTGGATCATCAGGCACATACACACACACACACACACACACACACGCACACACACACACACAGATCCGATTAGGATAACAGTGTTATTGAACTGGATCTTAGAACTGAAGAGAAGTTTGGAACTGGAGTGCATTGTGAATTAGTAAAAGCTTGCAAGCATAAAATGACTGGGCTGGTTAAGCATGAATTCTTTTATTCAGGCCCTAAATAAATGATATGTATTTGAGTCTAAGTGCCACTATGGATCTGTGCCCTTTTGGGGAGGGTGTAGCTTAACAGGTTGGGGCTTTAGTGCCTCTGTCTGCAAAGTCATGGGTTTGAATCCTGTACTTATCTGAGTAATTCTATCACCATTGTGCCCTTGAGCAAGGTTCTCAACCCCAGAGATGTTGGATGCTGCACTCTGACCCCAAAAGTTGCTCTCAGCTGCATATGTCTGAATATGCAATGGAGAGCGAGAGGGGGGGTAGGTGAAGGGGATAGTTCAGGTCCAGAGAGTAAAAGTTCAGACCAAGATTTTCTTTCAACCAACCAGTTGAGTACTCTGTGACTGTAACTCTATATACTAAACTGGTTGTTGGAAACAAAATTTTGGTCTGGACTATTGCTCTCTGGACCCAAATTGCCTGCCTTGCCCAGCTGTATGTATATATTAGTGCTGTCAAACAATAAAAATTTTTAATCAGATTAATCACAGGGTTGCTGTGAATTAATTTAGATTAATCACGATTAAATATCATTCATTTTTAATCTAAATTAATCGTATTTCATTTTGCATGAGCAAAGAGACTCAAGAAAAAAGGGAATATATATGCACTTAACATGTTTATTGAACATCTTGAACACGAGTCGGATGCATTCCATCTGCCACAGAAGTGCAATACCATGGACCCATATCAAAAAGCAAGATTTTTTGCTTAGCTGGACAACTTGTTGGATTTAAGGTACCTCAGTTTAAATGGTCTTTATCTTCGTTCACTTACAATTAGCCCGAACTACCGTAAATCTGACAAATAATCCGACTAATCATGAAATCCAGTTCTAGCCCGGTTAATTGCCATTGTTAGCAATATCAGTTGATAACACATTACGCATGGTGCTTTACGTATAAAACTCCGTAGCAACACGTCCACAGATAAGTTGGACAGTATAGTGTGTGCGACCGATTTAATGAGCCACAAATGAGAAGTAGTGCTTAAACAGTATAAAACTACAACTTTCCCTTCTTTTGATAAAAGGCGCAGCCATCTTGGATTCTGAACTCGGGATCCTCTGCGCTGCTCCGAGATCTCCGAGAAACGGGAGCGCGCATGCCGCATTCCGGCTTCAAAACTATGGAATCCGACTAGGAATACGAGTTCCCAGGGCAAATGGAACGCACCAAAACTGCCCGAAATGGGTTGACAGAGACATTTCAGGGATTTTGAATCATTTTGCGCTGCAGATGGGTTAATTGTGTTAAAAATTTTAATCAGATAAATCATGATGATGGATTAATCTGCGTTAACTCGTTAATTTTGACAGCCCTAGTACAGTATATATATATATATATTCATGAAGAGCAAGTTAGCATATCTGTGGCTGGCAAAGGTGGTGTTTTACATTATAATATTGTGAATGCAAATGATTTTATACCCATGCACCTCCAGACATTTTTATGCACTACAGTCCTATTTCCAAATCCGATCCTGGGGAACCCACAGACGGTCCACGTTTTTGCTCCCTCACAGTGGTAGGGAGCTGGGAGGGGGCAAAAACGTGGACTGGTCCTCAAAGGAATGGGTTGGGAAAAACTGCACTGCAGGGTTGCAATGAGCTTGAAGCCTGCAGGCAGTCTATTGCAGGGTTCATGCTCACAGAGGCCATCTCAGACTAAGGGCAACTAAGAAACCAGTTCACCCAATTGCCTAACCCTTGCCAACTCCACACACTCAGAGTGGGGGACAGGAATTGGACCTGAAGCCATCGTGCTGCCATGACCTTCACAGCATTTATCTTGTTTTAAACAATATATATTTCATTGAAATTTACTTAAAATGCCACCTGAGCCTAAATAACCTGTGATAATCCCATGGCCAGCAGAATGATATCATCATTGGGTCCTTAACTCCAGTGGCTCCAGTGGCACTGCACTCTGACTGACCCTACACTGTGACCCCCAAGCTTGCTCTCACCTGCATATGTCTGAATGTCCAATGGAGAGCGAGAGGGGGAGTAGGTGAAAACCACACATTTTGCCCAAAAGATGAATGCATTTTTATAAATATCACTGAATTATAAATTCAAATGTTATGAACTGAAACGTGCCTGCAAGTCATGTGTGCTGTTTTGCTGAGAGCTTGTATAAACACTTGCAAATGTTAACGTGTCTATGTGGTCATCTAAAATCTGAACAAATCGACTGTGGTGTAGATGACTGATTGTTGTGGAACGGTCTTCTGTTTGTGTGTGGGGGTGTGGGGGAGGGGTGGCTGGATTGGGGGCTTGTGTCGGCATGTGCTCCGCCGTTCTCAGTGGGAACGTCTAAGAGAATGCGAATGCTGTCAAAAGAGATTTTCCCCCGATGAGATTTTGCGAGGCTCCGCACTTCACATCAAATCAGCGATGTGGCGCCAGCTGCCCCGAGACACCGCGACCGTCTCCCGTAGCCCTGCTCCTCACCTCCGCTGTGGCTCCCCTCGTCCCCCTTAAAGCACAGCGGACGTCATGAATCCAGCACGCCTCACTGCCCAACCCCGTAGGGCTTCACTCATTCTGGACTCGCCCCTCTGCCACGCTAGTCCTGCCCAAACTTATCTGTCGCTTCCGCTCCCAGTCCCCCTCTCCCTCTTCCACCGTTCTCTCTCATAACCTCCAATCCCTCTGAAGAAAAGTGTCCCCACCAACCCTAACCCTCTACCCCCCTCGATTTCAAAGCAAATAGCTAAAGGCCAGATTAGTGTTTGGCTGCCTCTTCGTGTTACCAGCTGAGATGAACATTCCCAGGATGACTTGAGCCTGCCTTTGGGGTGTTTATGCACGTACATGCTCTTCAAATGATACCCCCTCCCTCAAACAAAACACAAGCAACAAGCATATCCTTTTCCTTACAGTATGAAAGAGGATCTGTGAAAGGAGGAAAGATCGCCAAAACACCTTCGAAATATCAGACCATTTCCTTTTTATTGTATCCAATTTCCTTTGCTCAGAATGCAAACTTGGCTGACATTACTTAAAACCCCACATTGCTAACACTTACAGAGTGGGTAATAGTGTAATGGTTATGATTAAGCCTTTAGAATAAATTATGCAAGTGTGTATTATATCCACACAAGTCAATGGAGTGTGGAAGGTTAAAATTCATTCTAAGTCATTTGAGATTTTCTGTGAATGGCATCCAAGATAAAGACTGTAACTATCTGTTGATGATAAGAGAGATACAGTACACTTCACAAGCACATGTTAGTGTGTTTTGTGCACCTTGTGCTCTATTTTTCATGTGAGAACTCATTATAAATGCTTCTTATATGATTTCTGGAGTTATTCCGTGATTGCTTTGTGGTTAAAATGTGACCTTTTAGTCTCTGTATCACATTTCTGCAGCAGGAAAGTTGCAGTTTAAAAGTTCTTTTGATTTTGAACACTTCAAAAGACTTGATACTTGAGCTAATTTGATCTTCTGAACAAGTATTATTTATGTTTATCTGTATCTATATAGTCTATATACTAAAATATTTGTGTTTTGGTACAATTTTGCAGAACCAGTTAAGTTTTAAACAACTCTTTCATCCCCATTTTTAGCAACAAAAAGAGTCACATGAAGAAAAACCTGTTTAGCAGAGTGAAACATGCACCTTTGTGTCTTACTGAACTGCTTTAAGAATACTGTTTGACACATATCTTAAATAGGCTTAGTAAGGTGTATATTTTACATGTAAGATTTCAGTGCAATCAAATGCTGTAATGTAATTTAAATAGCAAAAAAACCTGCTTTGATTAAAAAGTAAATTAATTCTTTTGTTGCAATAACAATAAGCTGATTGTAAACTGGATTTCAAACAGACAGCATCTTGTCTAATACTAGCAGCAGTGTACACGGAGGCTTCTGTACTGGCTAACAAATATCAAATATTACTATTTCATTGGTTTTAAACTTGATCAACCTTATCAAGGGATTTGTCCAATACCTTCAGAAACGTAACATATCCTGTGAAGGTTTTTTTCTGCTTGGTCATGTCTTCATTCCTGACCTCATCCAGTGAAACCTGACTTGCAATTCACTCAGATTTTGGCCATCTGATGACACGTTTTAGTTTCTGTTCACCTTCTGGGTGAGTCGTCATGCCTTATTAGACATTCCCCAAGTACTAACACCGAATGTTTTCAACATGCCAGAACATGACAGACTATCCCAATGTTTCTGCAAGAATCCAGGAGTTCAGGAAACAGTGTGAGAGAACATGACTACAAATTAAATGCTTTGAATCTGTTTATATTTATTTGATGGTGTTTTTTCCCCATGTCATATTAAACATTTAACTATTTTTGTTTACTGATGTTTTACTGGAGAACTAGATAAACATACAGTACCACCACAGAGTCACTACCCTGAGACTGGATCCAGTACGCCTCACGATAGGAGTGCATGTCCTAAAACGCAGTGCATGTCCTAAAACGCAGTGCATGTTAGCAGTCACACTGCAAGGTATGAGCTGGTACGTTGAGGTAATGTTTTTTTAAAGTGTTGAATTCAAAAGCATTTGAAATGAAAAGGCAGTCTTGCTCTGACTTCAGTCTAGTTTTGCATGTTCCTCATATCCAAAATTGACGAAAACATTCTGATGCAACACTTTCACAAACCTTTCATGTACTGGTATTCAGCAAGGACATGAATCGAACTCTGAAGTGGTGACTAATACTAATAATGTTAAAATGCTGATTTTGCGCAGTTAGCTTTCCTTTAGCTCTTTTTTTTTTCTTGAGGTGCAATGCTTCTTGTTCTCCCTAATAACATTCGCACATGATCTGCACGTGAAACTCAACCTGGTTTAAACGTCTCTGTCCTCGAACACGAGGCTGGGTTAGTCAGCCAGGAGCCAACATTTCCCAAGATGTCACCATTGGTCCCGCCCAACCATCCAATGCCAAGGTGTCCTCAACTTACTGTATCGACGTGACCTAACATGACGGCTTGCCTTTTTTTTCACTGCAAGGAAGTTAGATGAGATTCCTCATATAAATCTCTCAGTATTCTCTCCAGCTAAAAAGGAGCAATCCTCTACATTCAGCAGGATTATCCAAGCGCTACAAATGCCCCTAGATCAATGAGGCATTTTGAAAAAATTGCCTAAAGTAACAGTAACATAATAATTGTAACAAGCTAAGCTACATATATGAGTTCAATGCAACCTGAGGTCTCTCCGGGAATAAAACACATAAATGATAAACTCACTGACTCCTCAATGTCATCTTTTATTTAAAACCTCAAAAGCAAAAAAAGGAAGATGAATCCCATATCTGCATCATATATTTTTTCTTAGAAAGATTATTCCATTGTTTCTAATCCAATTAGCACTTTTTTTATTCAGCTGAAAGTAACAGTTTCCGTCCATAAGCATAGTATAAACACATTACTCCAGGTAAAAATATTGAAGACGGAAATTCAATTTGAGATTAAAATTTATGTGATTAAAATATACATACACTATGACGATATCAAGGCAGAGGACCTGCAGGTATACATTTCTAGTTTTTGGCCTCGAGCTGCCTGGAGTTAATACTTATAATTGAAGGTGACACTAGTGCATAAGAAAAATAAAATTAAATCAGAAATTGCTTTCTATAAAAATAATTCTCCTTGAAATATGATAGCAAAAAACCGGTATAGCCTATTTTGGGAATAAGCAAAGGAGTGGCTACAGAATTGGGCTGGCTTGGGCTTAGAAGAAGTTTGGCTTCATAATGTAATATTTCCCTGTAAAGATTATTTATATTATGTTTTTTTTTTTGGGTGGGGGGGGGGGCGGGGCTAGCACTGTCACCTCTCACCTCTGGGACCAGGGTTCGAATATCTGCTAAGGCTCAATACTTATGGAGTTTTTATGCTCTCCCTGTGTTGTGGTGGGGTTTCCTCTGTCTTCTCCGGTTCCCCCCCACTGTCCCCCCACACATACTAAGGATAATTGCAGTTACCAAATTGCCTGTAGGTGTACCTGTGTGAGTAACTGGTGTGTGACTGTGCCCTGTGATGGGCTGGTGCCCCATCCTGGGTTGTTCCCTGCCTTGTGCCCACAGCCTCTGGGATTGGTTCCAAACCCCCTGTGGCCCTGAATAGATCAAGCAGTTACAGAAAATGGATAGATGGATGTTATGTTATATTGTAGTCAAAGAGTTCTGGCAAGCAAAAGTTGAAGGATTAAGTGGAAAATCACTTAGCAGAAACTTCTCAAACAGACGCATGTTCTCACATGCCCTGCTGACAAGTTGCCTTGCAGGTGTCTTACAGATAACTATTGTTCCAATCAGCTCACTGCCTGCTTACTCACAAAGGCCCTGCACTGAGATGCTTCTTAAGAAAACCACACCAAATTGTCGTGGACAATTAATACCAGACTGCCATAGAAACTAATGTACTTCTCAGAATCATGCACCCCAAATAAAGAAAATGTTGTCACACTGAGCACTCATTTCCTGTAATCCGCTTTCCAACAGTCAGGTACTGTATGTCATGTGACAATGTTTTGTGACAATTATTCAGTCTGGCAAATATACAGTAGTTGATTGACATGTCTTCTTTCATAATTAAGGACTTGCTTCACTGAAAAATTACTTTGCAAACTAAAAACCTGATTTAATTAAAATGCATTTTTATTCAGACTTTTTTAATTTAAAAAGTATAAATAAAAGGAATTTAATTGACTTTACAATAACAGAAAATGTTGCCAAATAAAATTTTAAAAAATCAAAATGTGAACTGAGTCAATCAGCAATGTTTCTGAGCAAAGCTGCAACTCCATTTTAAGTGCAGCTCAGCACTTCGTCCCAATAGCATCATGTTTACTGTGGAGAGGGGAGGACAGTTTGTCGGGTTCTGGGAATGGGTTTTGCGAGCAGGGGCTGGCATGCTTGTCAGAATATAGGTGAAAAAGCAACGTCTTCAGATCCAGCAGTGGAATCGAGGCACCTACCCAGAGCAACGTCGGAATAACTTAAACCTTAGAAGCTTCCGCTGGTGCAGTGGCATCTGAAACACTCCCGGCATTAACCATTTTTAACAGATAAATTGTCAGGCTTTATTGCTTTGTAGATACTGACTCTTGTTCTGACTGGGATGTGCTTCTTAGGTAGAAATCGCTAAAGACAAGAAAATGAAGATAAAGCCTGATCGTGAAACCAAATGACCTGAACTCTTCTGCCTGCCAACAATCCCCTGAAAATAGTATGGATAGAATCATCCCTGTGATGCTGGTGCAGCATTACCCGAAAGTCATCAGAGCACCCATCAAAAATGTTATTTTATTTATTATTTTTCTGTTTCTCTTTAGACTGGTGAATATGTTATTAAATGTAAGAGAAATACTACTATATAGGGCTGAATAAAAGGGGTACACCTTGGATGGGTCCATCACATAATACACAGACAAACATTGTAGACATGACAGATTTTTGTAATGTGTGAGGAAATGAGTAGCTGGAGGAAACCCATGGCGACATGGGGAGAAGATGCAGACTCCACACTCACAAGGTGGGGGCAGGATTCAATGCCCTGGAGGTATGAGACAACAGTCCTACCCAGAGGGCCACTGCACCACCAACAGTCAACAAAGATCCGTACAAGAAATTCAAAGAGTAAGTTGTTTTAATACGGGTTTGACTAAAAGCATAGTAGTTTCAATTTTACAGGCTATTGTTTTATTTTAATATGTACATACACCTGTCAAGAGGAAGTGAAAGTGGTAACTGGCTCACTGTGTTAGTTCTGTGCTTATGATGGCTTCAAGTCCTTTCTCCAGCAGCATTTGGCCATTAAGCAAGGCCCTTATAACAAATTAGTACTCACTTGAATATCGCTTTGGACAAAAGCAACTTCGAAATAAATAAATGGTAACGATCTTCCATTAAGCAAGATTCCACACCCAAACAAAACAGTATCATCAGACTATCCTTCTGTGGGAACCGTGTGTTGAGTGTGTATGCTTCTCCTGGCATCCACCAGATATGCAGTCCATCTTGTTGAGGCTGAAGGATGACATGTCTGACTCTGAAACTTTCTTCCTGCTGCTCAGCAGACCACGGTTTAAGTTCTTTGTACCTCTTTACTTGTTAGCCTAAATATGAGGTTATACATTGTGATCTACTCTCAAAGACAATGATATTTACAATCAAATGATTCCATTTCTTTTCTGTTTTCACCCTGCATCTCTATCCAGTTGATGCAAAGAAGTATCTGCCATCCACCTATTACAGCTGTGCCTCAGCCCTCTCTATAAATATCGCTGCGATCTCTTCTTATTGTCATGTTGAGCTGATCTGCATTTTTATTGTTTTCCTAAACATTCTGTGATCTGAATTTAGGACGTTTACCTGCATTCTCTTTCATTTTTTTCTAGGCTGTATTTCCCCAACAATTTCTTAGTTAGTTAAACACAGTTGAATGCATCTAAATCAATTCTTTCTTCATTTTACTGTAGAAGTATGATATCTAGGATAGACAGTCTTGAATAAGCAGAAGGAGATAAGGCATACCATTTCTTTTGTGATATTCATATCCGCGTTTTGAATCTCTAAACTCCACAATCATACCAACACTATCATTCTCTGCCTCTCTCTGGAGTTTGGCATTCAGACATACCATTTATTCTTATCCCCGAGTCATAGTATCAGCAAAATAATCTTCCCTCAAGCTTGCCATGCTCATTCAGCCTCCTTTGTTGCAATTGATGTCTTTGTTGTTGTCTTTGGCTTGAGGGCAAATGCAGGAGTGACAGGTGCGTGCCACACGTTTCCATTCATCGATACCAGGTTGTGCATGGGTTCTCTCCACTTAGGGTGCTCTGCACAGGTTTGCACTATGGATGCACTAGAGTGCACAATGCACAGGTTTTCAGTGCACAAGACCGTACACTGATTGTACCACCCAACAATGGGAAGCTCAATCTTTATTCATTCACCTTCCAATACAAGACAATGGAAACTCAAGCAATAGACACTGCATGGTGATAATCACTGGGGTACAGTAGATCCAAGGGCATAGACAGGGGTGACACATGACCCCAATTCTCAAATAAAGTGTGTTGCTTTGGATAAAAAAGTCTGCTAAAAAATCAACTGTAATAACGCAATCACAGAAAACAATAATAAGTATATCTGTAAGATAATGAACATCTTTCAGCGTATATTACAAACAGAAGTGAAAACCAGATTTAAATAGTGAGGTAAGAAATAAAGCAAATAAAGGTGTCAGTGCATCAGTAAATGGATTCTGTGCTTCACATGAAGTCACAGAAGGGGCATTTTATCTTTCATGTGTGGTGATCAACTGTTGCGTCTTTCATCAGCTAAAAAAGTTCGGGTTTTTTTAGCACATTGTGCAAACATAACAAAATAAAGGCCAACACTGGATCCATAGTCAGGAAAAAGGAAGTGCCGTCTCGATCTCGTGATTCTCCATCCTACCAATGGGAGATCATTCAGACATGAACAAAAAATGCCATCATTTGTTCTGTAAGGTTTCTCCTAGCTGAGCACTGAGCTCGTGTTAAGCGGGCAGCTAATGGCACATTGTTTCATGAATCACTCATAGAGCCAAAATGCTTGGGATTTTTTGTCCTTAAGCATAGCTCAGAGAAATACTGCAGTACTGCCCTTGAGTAAAATACTTCACTGCACTTAGTACTACTGTAATTAGAAACAACCAGAAGCAAATACACAATGGTATTAATGGATGAAAAGGGAAATTTAAATAAGCATGTAGTGAATGAGCCATAAATAGTGCATGTCGAAAGGAGGACTCAGTGCATGTCTTACAGAGGACTCAGTGTATGTCTCACGGAGGACTCAGTGCATGTCTTACAGAGGACTCAGTGTATGTCTCACGGAGGACTCAGTGCATGTCTCACGGAGGACTCAGTGTATGTCTCATGGAGGACTCAGTGTATGTCTCATGGAGGACTCAGTGCATGTCTAACGGAGGACTCAGTGCATGTCTCACGGAGGACTCAGTGTATGTCTCACGGAGGACTCAGTGCATGTCTAACGGAGGACTCAGTGCATGTCTCACGGAGGACTCAGTGCATGTCTCACGGAGGACTCAGTGTATGTCTCACGGAGGACTCAGTGCATGTCTCACGGAGGACTCAGTGTATGTCTCACGGAGGACTCAGTGCATGTCTCACGGAGGACTCAGTGTATGTCTCACGGAGGACTCAGTGCATGTCTAACGGAGGACTCAGTGCATGTCTCACGGAGGACTCAGTGTATGTCTCACGGAGGACTCAGTGCATGTCTCACGGAGGACTCAGTGTATGTCTCACGGAGGACTCAGTGTATGTCTCATGGAGGACTCAGTGCATGTCTAACGGAGGACTCAGTGCATGTCTCACGGAGGACTCAGTGCATGTCTCACGGAGGACTCAGTGTATGTCTCACGGAGGACTCAGTGCATGTCTAACGGAGGACTCAGTGCATGTCTCACGGAGGACTCAGTGTATGTCTCATGGAGGACTCAGTGTATGTCTCACGGAGGACTCAGTGCATGTCTCACGGAGGACTCAGTGCATGTCTCATGGAGGACTCAGTGTATGTCTCATGGAGGACTCAGTGTATGTCTCACGGAGGACTCAGTGTATGTCTCACGGAGGACTCAGTGCATGTCTCATGGAGGACTCAGTGTATGTCTCATGGAGGACTCAGTGCATGTCTCACGGAGGACTCAGTGCATGTCTCACGGAGGACTCAGTGCATGTCTCATGGAGGACTCAGTGTATGTCTCATGGAGGACTCAGTGCATGTCTCACGGAGGACTCAGTGTATGTCTCACGGAGGACTCAGTGTATGTCTCACGGAGGACTCAGTGCATGTCTCACGGAGGACTCAGTGCATGTCTCACGGAGGACTCAGTGTATGTCTCACGGAGGACTCAGTGCATGTCTCATGGAGGACTCAGTGCATGTCTCACGGAGGACTCAGTGTATGTCTCACGGAGGACTCAGTGCATGTCTCATGGAGGACTCAGTGCATGTCTCACGGAGGACTCAGTGTATGTCTCACGGAGGACTCAGTGCATGTCTCACGGAGGACTCAGTGCATGTCTCACGGAGGACTCAGTGTATGTCTCACGGAGGACTCAGTGCATGTCTAACGGAGGACTCAGTGCATGTCTCACGGAGGACTCAGTGTATGTCTCACGGAGGACTCAGTGCATGTCTAACGGAGGACTCAGTGCATGTCTCACGGAGGACTCAGTGCATGTCTAACGGAGGACTCAGTGTATGTCTCACGGAGGACTCAGTGCATGTCTAACGGAGGACTCAGTGCATGTCTCACGGAGGACTCAGTGCATGTCTAACGGAGGACTCAGTGCATGTCTCACGGAGGACTCAGTGCATGTCTCATGGAGGACTCAGTGTATGTCTATGCTGGGCTGTTGGGTTGCTCTCCTAACCAGCATTAGCTACATCGTCAGCAGTTTACTCAGTTCACCAGGGAAAACGTAGTATGGATGCACACGTATCTCTCTAATCCATTAGTCACTTTGCTAAGAGACCATATGCATTGCTTTATCTGCACTGATCTGTAATATGGGAATAACACATTAAAAAATTCCATAAATATGTATGGTTATCTTGACTATCTTGATATCAGTTAAATACCTAAGTTTAGATAAAATTATTTTTCACACTATGGTTTAAAATTTCTGCAAAGTTACTCAAGTGTACTAATGTCATTCAATAAGACAGCATTTACACATAATCCTTCATTCTATAAGATTAACATGGACGATTGTTATTTTAGCAAACTAATTTCTCATTACAAAATCAGTGTACCTATAAATACAATTTAAAAATTGTTAATAAAATAAAATCTGGCTGACCTACTCCCATTCCCAAATCCCCCCTCCCCCACCCCAAAAAAAACAACCTTTTGCTTTGAGAAAATTAATTGAGCCTCATTCCGTTCAATATATTGTGAAATCTATATTAAACGTATGGACGATTCATGCTTAGATTGACATTAATTATTGTGTTTGCATTTTACATGAGTGCCAGATCACCACCCAGCTATTTTGGCACATCCTCATTTTAAATAGGGTGAAAGCAGCTATGCATTCAGGTACACATGTGACTTTTAAGTGCATCTTCACTTTATGAATGTTTATTATAAAAACCACTGCTGTCACCGTACGCCCTATTGGTTCTCCCCATGTCAAAACTTTACATGACAGCTCCCCTCCCGTAGCGAACCTGTTTGCCATGCGGATTATCGCCGTGATTTGCCCTAACTCAGGGGTCGTGTCCCAGTACTCATGCGATGGATCGGGCACTCAGAGCTCAGCCTGGATTATGAGCGGAGCACAGAGCGACGCTTCGCTCCTTCTCGCACGTTAGGAACAAGTCCCGACAGCTTGCATCTCACCCCCCCGAATAAACACATGCAGGAAATGAATGCGGTTTTCAGATGATTCACTCCATACTGGAAGCATTTATTGTCAAAGAAATCTATTCAAGACGTAGCCTTTGTTGAGGATGTTTACTAAATAAGGTTGATGTCTTTTCTTTTTCCTTCTTTTCCTTTTAGACAACTGGAAAAATATAGAAAGTTATGACATCAAATGAAGTGCTGTCCTTAGCATTGACCTTACTTGGAATTTCATGAGGAAAATTGTTTTACAGAATTATGAACAATAGCTCTCCCTTGGACACAGTTAAATACATTTGCAAGCCTAACTATAGAAAAATCTGTTTTTTTTTCCAATTTCATTCTGTTTTGTTTCATTCAATTCCTTTAGTTCCTTTACTATTTAAATTAGCTTAATTCGTAGCAGACACTTTTATCCATTTCTTACAGCTTACAACTTTGTCCACATATTATCGCATAATCTTCCAAAGCGACACAAGTACTTTGCTCAAAAAAATATCAGTGGGGTCTGTCAATGTACTTTAAAATGCAATCTTTTGATCCTCAATCAAGGCCTTAAATTTGTTTAAGACAAATCACTCTACTTGCCTATAGAGGTGCATCAAATAGAATATTACATACATACATAGAAAAGAGATACGTTATGGGTACTGGAGCTGTAAGTGGGAGTTACCGACACCCAGCCCAGCATGTCTGCATTGCCTCCATAATGTTATGCCTCTGAGTTTTGTTCAGTGCCATTAATAGTTGCCTCAAGCCACTTGTTAAAGGTTAGCAGTGGATGCTTCAGTAATGGCTTTTAACTTCAGCTGAACCACACGACCTGGTGTGTCCATGGGCATTTCCAGCCCTATCAGGCGCTCTCTTTCTGTTTTAAGAGCGTGCCAGCTTGCGGAGATGCAGTTTTCATGCAGCCTTGCCAGCTGTGTAAGCCACCTCAGCGATGAGACCTGAACTGTAAGAAGTCTCATGTTAGTGGGGCTGGAGAGAAATATCTGCAAGATTAGCAAAGTTAGAGTTAGCAGCAGAACTCAGTCTTGAATGACGCCCTGAGATCACATACAACGGGAGTGATTTTGATGAATATAATGAACAACTAGGGCCACATTTGTTCTTTCTGGGGCCCCTCTCAAAAAGTCACTTTGGGGCCCCCTGCCCTTATAGAGTAGTTATGGCTTGTGGCCAACAGGGGGCGCCCCAAAGCTCAGGGGCCCACACGAGGTTTGAATGGTGGTAAACACTGCCACTGAGAATGACACTGTTGATCCAAATTCTCCTCACCCGACCCTTAAATCTGTGTCCATGTGGTTTGGTTGTTGTCTTTCTACTTTTCCACTGGATTTCTTATGTCAGGTAATGTGTGCTTTAAAAATGTACATCCTTCACCATCCATATATATAAAATCAAATGAACAGGTTTAGGCTTGAACTCGTAGCTATTTTAATTGCATGCCCAGCTGCCTGACTGTAACACTTCAGCCTCCTGAGTGGAGGTTCCTCCACTGAGGGACACTGCAGGTGGCCAATTGTGCTGCGGCTCTTTTGATCAGACCCCAAACCTTTTGGTGTTATCAGTGCGCCAATGGTCATGTGACTTGACAGAATTGTCGTCTGTGGTGCCATGTTGAACAACAGGAATAAAACTGGGAATTAGACACAGAGTATGCATGTTCATGATGGAGTACTCTCTGGGTACTCCGGTTTCCCCCCACAGTCCAAAAACATGCCAAGGTGAATAGGAGTTACCAAATTGTCTGTAAGTGTGAATGGTGTGTGTGCCCTGTGATGGGTCGGCACCCTGTCCTGAGTTATTTCCTGCCTTGTGGCCATAGCTTCTGGGATAGGCTCTGGACCACCAACACCCTGAATAGGACAATAATATAGAGAAAATGGGTGGAAGATTTTAAATTGTAAAACTATGAGGAAAGAATGGAGAGAGGTGGGACAGTTATGTTTAGACTTGAACTTACTAGTATATGCATTAAATAACCACAAGAGCTTTAAATTGGCCTCCTGGCACAATTTTAAAGATCTCTCATCCTGGTAGTAATATTCTCAGAGTCTTAAATCACTGTTTGTGTTACATGATCACATGGATATCATGAGAAGAGAGAGCTTTCAAACATTTAGTCTGTGCTGTTTTAAGCTGAGAAACAGGTAAACATATGCAAAGGGAAATCACTATTGTTATACTTCATAACAAAGGCAGGATTCCTTTTAAGCTGAAACAAATAACTACGAAAAAAATGTTTTCCACTAAATGTTAAGCAAGTGGATTGAAGGGGTAAATTTTTCCCACATTCTATTGTTGTTTTGTTTTTTTGTAGAATGCAAGCAGTGTTAGTTGGTATGTTTAAAAGTATTTGGTAAGAATGTCAGCATTGAGAGTCAACATTTTTCAGAGTGCTCAGAAATTCCTAAACAAAGTTTCTTGTTCCACCATTTAGGAAGTACTCCGCAGAGTTCTGATAGACGGAAATGCAACCAAAAAGAGAACATATCTGTTTCCAGAGCTCATAAAATGAATGTACCTTTGTACGTTTTATTCCTGGCTGCTTTGTGGGATATTCTCACCTTGTGCTGCATTTCTCTTATTTTGATGGGTTTATTTTTTGCCACACCCATGAATCCATATTTTAATTAAAGTTTAACTGACATTTGAGAGTCGTCTTATTCATTCATCTTCTTCATTGATCTTGTGCATTCAGTGGTGTTTATTAGGGTAGAGCAGCAGTTCCGCCTCTTTTAAATTAACAAAATAATAGTCACACAGTAAACATATGCAAGTGCTAATAATGTTATTACTTTTTTTTACCTCCATAGAGCATTTGCACAAATAAATATTGACAACGTTCTCTTCAAACTGAATTATGGATTCAGTGCCAACACAAAATATTACATACAGCTCATCTCAAAGAAGACGCTACGAAATGTCAACCATTAATCAAAGAGATCTTAAGAAGAACAAAGTGTTGGAACGAGGCCAGATTCCAGGTATTTAACTAAAGTTATGAGTGCCAGAAAGAAATGATTCACTGTGTCAGGGTGTAAGTCAAACTCGGCCCTTTGAACATTTCTGCAACATTAACCCTATGTTCACTGTCCACGTTAATCCTTCTAGGTGCAAAGATTGTTTTGCTTGTTGTTTGTCTGAGTCACTGCCTGGTGTGATGTGATGTTGGTTATATGCATATAGAATTCAGTTATGTTATTCAGTTAATGAACATGTCCAAGCACTTATCCATTAATCCATCTTTCATAACTATCTATCCAGTTGATGGTCATGGTGATCCTGCAGCATATCCCTGGAAAATAAAGGACATGAAGGAGGGAACACCCTGGAATTGATGTCAGGCCATCATATGGCACAAACACACACACACACACACAGTCGTGTAACCATATCTTTTTGGGGACCGCTCATTCATTTCAATGGGAAAAATGCTAATGCTAACTATGACAACCTTAACCCCTACCCAGCCCTAACCATAACCATAAGTAACCAAACAAATTACAAGATTTTTTGCATTTTTGTTTTTTTCATTGCAGTCATGGATTTTTATAAAATAGAGATTTCCCATATGGGGACCAGGAAACGGGTATTCATCATGTTGTGGGGACGTTTATGTAATGAATACACTCGGACCCGCGGATGGACGGATCATTGAGCCTTTATTAGCCCGGCTGAGTGAGACGGGCAACGGGGATCAGACAGAGACGTGGTTGTGCAGGCAGGGTCGGGATCCGGGTCTGTGGTCGAGGTCGTTAGTGAGAGGTTCGGTTACTGGGGAATCCATCTGGACTCACAGACAGGGCACCAGTGGAACTCACAGGGAGGAAGAGCGAGGGGAGGAAGGGCAGGAGGGTGGTTGAGATGGGCAAGCGGGGCGGAATGGAGCTAGACGGGAGACAGTGAGAATTATACTCAGTATGGTTCTGTACATGAAGCAATACCTCGCGCTGGACTGCGGTTTTTGTCGTCCTTATATCCAACGTGCTTCAGGGGCATTGGTCAGAGGCAGCTGCTTCCCATTGCCTGTGTGCAGGCAGGGCGTGACAATTTGGTCCCAACAAGGTAAGGTATACCTGGACCACACACACACACACACACACACACACACACAACCAAGGATTCACCTACTTACCAAGTTGTGTGTTTTTGGACAGCAGGAGGAAAGCACCCACAAGAAACCCCCACAAACATGGGTAGAACTCCACATACATAAAGAATGGGAAACTATATATCATGAAGTAACTAGGAGCTCTGTGGAGTGAAGCAGAAGCTGGGAGCTGCTTCCATAAGATCTACATCAGGCTGAGGCTTTAATCTGCATAGAGAATTAATCAGGGCCTAATGTGCTCTGCGAGCCTCTGTGCAGTAGCTTGCTTAGCACTCATGTGATGATTCACAGCTGACACTGATCTTTCACAGGATGTCCCCGATCACAGATACGGAAGCTGCCCCGATGCTCAGCAGGTTGCTGACTGAGGTCTCTCACAGGTCCTTCCCTACACTCACATGCGTCATTAGGACTCTGTAATTAGTGCACATTCATCCTTATTAGCATGGTCGCCTTGGGAATCAAACATGTGTTTTGTAACCTGATTAAGCTTAGTGGGATTGGGTTAGGGATTATTACTACCGTTACTGTGAATTAGCATTACTCAGCTCATGCAGAAATGCTCCACTTTGACAGCTTTATTGATTCGTTTAGACCTAACATGAGACCTAAATTAGAAACGATTTGATATTTTTGTAGGATAGGGAGACGGGCCACTTGTTCAGCTGTTGGACCTAATGTGTGTGTTTTTTTTTGTAATTTAACTGCTTATGTTTTGTTCACCATTTGATAATTTATGTATTTTTTTTATTTTAAACAGGAGTGATGAGGAAGAGTGAAGCAACCAGTGTTTGGAAAGAATAACGGGGCGCACCACTATTTGGGTTTAGCAAGCTAACTGCGGGCATAGCACCGATTCCCGTAGAAACTAAGACATCTGTTAGAGACAGACACAAGGCCTCAGTCTCCATGCTTTTGGTGAGCCTGTGTGTCCGTGTGTGTGTGTGTGTGTGTGCGAGCGGGTTTACCTATCCTTATGGGGACACAATGTCCCCATAATGTGATAAATATCCGTTTTTTTTCCCTTATGGGGACCAGGAAACTCTATTTTATAAAAATTGGTGACTGCTAAAAATGCAAAAACTCTTGTATTTTGCTAGGTTACTTATGGTTATGGTTAGGGCAGGGTAGGGGTTAAAGTTGTCATAGTTAGCGTTAGCATTTTTCATATTGAAATGAATGAGCGGTCCCCATAACGATATGTTTACCCTACATGTGCGTGTGTGTGTGTGTCCGTGTGTCCATGCGTGAGTGTGTGCACGTGTGTGTGTGTGTCCGTGTGTCCGTGTGTCCATGCGTGAGTGTGTGCACATGTGTGTGTGCGTGCGTGTGTGTGTGCATGTGTATATTTGTGCGTCTGTGTTTGGTTGTGGGAGGGGTGTGTTTGTCTGCAGTCCAAGGAATAAGGAAGGGGGAGGGCAGGCCGCTACATTCCCACAGAATGACTCAAAAAGAACAAAAAGAGTCACTTTGCAACCCCCCCAGCCCCCCCCCCAAACACACATGCAGTCTACACTACCCCACCTAAACATCCGTTGTCTGTAATTTAGATTAATTTCAACCACATTTTCCCTGGGGATTATATGTTC
The DNA here is from genome assembly GCF_048594095.1 of Paramormyrops kingsleyae. Classification (NCBI taxonomy): domain Eukaryota; kingdom Metazoa; phylum Chordata; class Actinopteri; order Osteoglossiformes; family Mormyridae; genus Paramormyrops; species Paramormyrops kingsleyae. The sequence goes on from NC_132804.1 coordinate 33,406,407, forward strand.
ACCCCATCCTAATGTTTTGTGCTTTGCCCCCCCTCCAACCCCCCAACTCATCTGATCTTAGTTTAAATCCTCGCCCGCTTCTCCTGCTTTCTGTTTTGTAACTTTTGTGCCCATGAATATACTTTATTTTCTCCTCTATCTTGTTGTGGGATCGAACAGTGACGTACTCACGATAAAAGAACCTAAAATGGTGCCGTAAAATGGTCCTTCTCAGCTCATTTTATCTCGGACAAATCATTCTGTCCTGCATCCGCACCATTCTGTTCCACTTAAAGTTCTTACTCATCACTCAAACACACAGTGCTTTTAATAAAAGCTACCCATACATGTTGTTTTTTTCCATTCTGACCTTTCTTCTAATCCCTATCTGTAATCAACCTCACATCCCGGTTTCAGTTTCATTACACTAGCTTAATTAAAGCTTAATTCCACTTGGATATATTTAAAAAGTTTTTTTGATGATCATGGTTATATTTTGTTGCATAATTTGATAATTGTCCTGTGTTGTTTAGCACATCTGTTTTCCAAGTTCTATCATATTAAACCCATTTTTATTATGAGTAAAAGGTAGTGACTTCTGCTTTATCGGTGTAGCTGATTAATTATTATATTAGTTTTATTGTTAAATATCTTACATACATATACTATTAGTAATATATTTATATTTATACAACAAATATAATCCTTCTTTCTAATAATTTGCCTATACTTTGCAATTGATATGTAACAAACAGTTGTCAGTTTCAGTTTGTTGAAAAAATATGTCTTATAAATGCTTAATGATCCGTTAATAAATACTCTTATCTGATTTTGAGTTGTGTATTTGTCTTTGTGTCATTAAGTTTGAATGTTTCAATTTATAAAACTTGTGATCTTCTTGCAAAGAATATTAAACACAAATCTGTCTTTTGGTCTTTTTCTACTCTCTATTTCATCACTGATTAAGTCCTCAAAGCATCCTTAAAAGACGCAGGAAACTTTGGTCCCACTGATTACACGAGGGACTTACACATGAGTGGTACAGTTAGGCTGAGAGAGTAAAACAGCTTCCGCTCTTCAGCATCCTTTTCAATTTCCTCTTAATTTCCTTTTTAAAAAAAATAATCTGTCTGAGTGCTTTCATTTTAATACTTGGGTGACATCCAATAAAAACAAACACAAAAATAAAAATTTTAACTGGGGAAATTCTGAATTCCTCATGCTCCTTGCATTTCCTGGATGAATACATGGAACATGCCCCTTTCCCAGGATACCCTCCCTAAACGAGCACACACACGCACAGTTTAGCCCAGGGAATCTCGCTGAACATTCTCATTGATGTTGCTGCATTTGTAACTTAAAAGGTTCCTCAACAGAGGGGCCAGATAGTGTTAAATAAGAGCGGAAATCTGTCGTTGTGTGGAGCGTCTCCATTTAATCCTGCCGCGGCTGCAGAGCAATGAGGAAACTTCAAGGTTGAAAGCAGTTTAATGACCTAAGTATGCGGAATTCGCTTTGGGAGGCTAAATGTCGAGCGACATCCAGTGAGTAGAATCTACAGAGCCACTTTCGTAGCATTGGCACGGGAAGATAGTTCTGAGGGTAAAGAGGATTCAGCTTTCCAGAGGGCCTCGCCCACCCCACCCCCCAGGAAATAATATATGTAACTAAAGGCAGTTACAGTGAACTGCTGCCAGGGCAGTATGCTACAGATCTGGTCCGACCAGTTCCAAGATAGCAGCTCCAACTTGTTCTGCTGTTAGCAGTTACCTGAGCTACAAGAAAGCTATTTGCACACTAAAAACCCAAGATCCGAGTTTCTCCCCCCTTGCCTGTAACCCGTGAGCCCTTAAATATATGTTTCATTAGAGATATATGAACAGTGTCACGTAAATAGTTCCTAGGCATTTGTTTTTTTTTTTCTTTTACATTGAACTGTATCATTTTTAATAGCTACTCTCATATGACATATATGCATATTAGTACATCTGTATATTTTCACTCTTCAGGTACATTGTTGAAGGGTACAACAGAGAAGTTCATCTGATTTCATGTTTTTTTTTTCTCCTTGTGTTCTTTTTTGCAAGTAATGGAATAAGCCTGGATATGTGGACAACATCCAATAATAAACAATTTGATTAAATTTCCATTGAGTCTTTTGCCATCATCTTGATCTCTCATCTCCATTCATGGGAAACAGGATTCAAAAGCAATAAGAGTTGAGGGAGCATTCTTATGTAAATAGCACATAAGACAACCAGCAATACTGGCAGACTGCTGGTTGTTGAGTTTAAAAATACCGCTGTTTGCTTAGTGCATGCTATAAATTCTCTCCGTAGACCTTACAGTACAAATTGAAAAACAAATGTCTTTTGATGAGGTCAGCAGGAGTTTCTTTAGAAAACAGCATGTCTGTCCTGTTCAGTGTGCATGTGGTACAGTTTCTTACATATAAAAATAATAACAAGGTGGAATTTCTCTTATACCAGTGTATTTCCAGTGCAGAACTTTTACTGTAGAACAACCATATTATGCCACCAGCTCCCCTACACACTGGCCAGTGTCCAGTGAACAGTTCTACACAATGGAATTACAAATAACTAATTTCATTTACACACACTGCAGAGATGCTAAAAATGTCATGATGGCTTCTTTGAAATGTACTATATCAAATTAATATAAACAGGTAAAACTTTAATAAAGGACAAAAAGACGTGTGCATAATTTAAGAAGTTCACGCAGGAGTAGCAAATATTTTACAGAAGGGAATAACTGACGCTGACTGGTAACAGCAGTAGCCCACAAGCAAGTAAAAAGGCTGGCTTTCAAAAAGAGACGGCTTGTGTGAGCCGCTGTTTACAGCAGATAATGATGTCCCTTGTATACTGCATTAGTTCCATTTTTGACATTTATTTTAAAAAAAATGCTCACATTACACACATGAATCACCCACAGCTTTTCAAGACATGCACCACTGAATGAAAACGTGGCAGATTAGTATGTGAAAGAGATCGTTTCACATTACATTACATAATGGAGGAAGGAAAATTAAAATCAGATAAAAATATCAAACACTTTTAAATAGCCTGATAAACTTTTTTTTTTTTTAATTATTTTTAGTCTTAAAATAGCTTTGCACAAATCTAAAAAGTACATCAATCCCGTAGCCTAGCTTCTATATAAAAAGCTATAACCCATTTATAAAATTTTTCAAAAAGGTAAGCAGAACACCAGTATTTTACCATTATTTACAAATCCCGTTAAATTACAACATAAATTAAAAAAAATATATTTACAAAGACAAGAGAAAATTCTGTTTACACACATTTAATTAAAAAAGAACTCCCAAAGTACCATGGGAAAAATGGTGTACTTCTTTCTTCACCATCCATATATCTTTTAAACTGGAATTAAAAAAAAAATGCAAATAACATATGCATAACATATTCACACAAACTGTATGGAGAGGGAAGGTGACCATATTATTATAATAGGAAAATATGTAAAAACCAAGATGCCATTTTCATGAGCTATTCTTTTAGTTGTTTTTAGTTGTCTTCCAGGACTTCCAATCAACTAGCATCTCGGAGTTGACCACCAAAGAATCCAACAGTGATGAAAGATGGTCACATTTCCATTCTCCAACGTGCATGACTGCACTTTTAGGTTTACATTAGGGGCCTCAGTTCACTACGGTGTCGTGCAGTCAACTGTATTTAGTTCCTTAACACACATCCACATGCATGCACACACCTAATTATTGTATTTCCAGAGACAAAATACAATAACACTGTAGATTTTTCTCTTTAAAAACAAACAAAAAAAACAAAAACAAAAAAAAAATTTTAATACAAATACGTTTATTTTTCTCCCTAGGCAACGGATGACTGTCCACGGTGATCCGATGTAGGAATAATGAATATTTCTGGAGGGAGTGGATTAGAAAAATGTATCACAGGAGGGCTTTTCGGTGGATTCCTTAGGACCCTGAGAAGAGTCTCATCTCTGTAACAAGAAGGTGGAGGACAGACACAGATCTTCTCCCAGGGCTGAGCAGTATAATCAGTGCTTGCTCTCACAGCTCCACTAAATCAGCTTTCCTCAGGCCAAACACCAACAAAACGGAAACACTGACGATGTCAGAAGAGCGCTGAAGGAAACCGGAAAAGACGGGGACTCGTTAACAGTGATAGCAAGGAAAAAGCGAATGTATCCTCGCATGTGGAGAAGAGGTGGGGTGGCCGGGCGTCACCGGCGACTCATTTCCGGTGTTTTTCCATTTTGTCGGAAGCCTTGCTGCCTTCCGAGGAGCCTTGGGCATCATTGCCGGAGCTCAGGTACATCTTGTCCACCTGCTTCAGCGCTTCATTCAGGTAGTTCTGCAGGGAAGTCATGGCGGCACAAATGGCTGGGCTTCCGAAGCCATGTGTGATGAGGCTGAAGTGGGTCAGGCAGCCTTGGATACCGGGTTCGAGGATGGGCGCGGGCCTCGAGTTCCCTAGCGGCGAGCGATCCTGGGTCAGGAGGTCCGTGAACTCCTTGCAGATTTGCCTGACGGGAAAACAGAGTCAACAAAAGGGCACCTGTGTCACTCTAGAGACACTTAACACTCAAGATTTGTTTCAGCGCTATCCAAAAATCCTCCCTCCTAAATGAATATCTATGAAGTCAACAAATGATCATCCAGTGCTCTGAATAAATGCAAACAGTACTTGAAATCTCTTTTTTTTAAAAAAAAAAAAAAACCCTTTAAGAATATCTTTTAGCACATTCCAAAGTCATACACCTCGTCTTCAAAAACAGGACTAGGACAGGCCGACGCCTACTTTGCGGCTAGAAGCATATTTTTCCTGGAGCTGATGTCATTGCGTTCCACATGTGGCCGGGTCAGGTACTCCGCGATGGCCTTCGCAGGAAACTCAGTCTCGCACACGTAGCCAAAGTCTCTGGCTAGGTGCACAGCCTCACCTGCGAGTGGGGAATGAGCGAGACCCAAGGTTACCTAATACCCTGACACAGAAGCATAAATGAACGTTAAAAGCTACATCACCGAGTTGGTTTTGTAGCCTGCTAATAACACACCTGGGCACACTTTGGGTTATAGTCATCGATTTATCGAACGACAATGCAGGTAGCGCTCTCAGACTAAGTAACGGAAGCACCAATTTTTAAATTTAACCACTACTCTTCAAAACACATCACATGTATCAACAAGTCTTCATTCAGCTTTAAATGTACCTCCAAGACACATTCCTGCTTAGAACAGTCAGCTTATTTATGGCAATAAAGAACAGTAACAAAATCCATAAAAATCAGCTCATTAAAGATTATTCCTCACCATGGAATGATTGGCAAGAGATTAAATGTTTAATTAATAGATCTCATAGCAAACATAAAGACGGGAAAGTGGGGAAAAAAACCTAAGAATGCCCAGGCTAGATGAGTATGAAATGAGAACACAGGCATGGATGATTACTATAAATCTCATTTCTACCCCAAACTCTTCAGCAACCTCAAAAGTAATAAAAACTTTGGTGTCAACTTTCCCAGATATTTCCATGGCAACAAGCACATTTCACTGCCAAAATAACCAACAGCTTAATCGTATCTGATAATCATGCTGGTCTGGATGGGCTGTGTGGAGTCCATCATCGATCATTGAGGGTGGTGATTTTTTCCATCTCAAAGTATTTCCTCGATCAGGATGGGTGAAAGACATAATGCACCTTAAGAATCTTACCGGTCATACGGAAGAAACAAAAACCAGCCGACGATGACATACCTTCCACCAGTGCTGTAAGCAGTGTGACATTGGCTGCCTTTCGCCGTCCTGCAGGCAAGTTCAATCCGATCTTGTCCAGCTTCTCTCTCAAGGACCGACCTCCATTTTTAGACTTTGCTCTGTGTGGGATAGTATTGGTGTGAGGATGCCATGCAGATAGCAAATGAGTAATTATACATCAGCAAAGCACAGAGAAAAAGTAGAAGGGTATTTGCAAAACAATCAGGTTGGAAGTAGCTATTATACAATAAAATAAAACAAATCAAATGGTTATTTATTTTTATTTAGTTTTTTGGTCTAATGAAAATAGACCATTCATTGTAGTGTTTCATGTAATTATTTTATATTTGTGTTTAATTTCGAAATCTGCTCAACTTTCAGAATATGAATGGGGAAAACGAGGCCTGAAGAAACGAGTCTACAACCTCTGTCCCAAATGAACGCTCCACTTCACAGTTTTTAACGAACTAATATAAATGTAACGTAAAGAGCCTGAAGCCATAGCCTTTTAGGTCACCGCGCATCAGCTTAGTGTTGGACTGTGTTGAGCAGATTCAGTGCACGCATGGCGTAGGTTTGGTTTCAGCATTAAGAGGCACCAGGGCTGTGCAGAGACTTTTCGGGGCAGTGCTAGACCGGGGGCAAACAATGGCAAACAAAATTCGACTGGATTCCTCAATTGGTGATTGTCAGTGATTGAAAAGTAAGGACAAAATAAGGCCCCAACTCTCACCGCCCTGAACACGCACACACACAAACACGCACGCACTCACGCCACACACGCACGCATGCACACACACGCACTCACGCACACGCACGCACACATGAGCACACACGCACGCATGCACACACACGCACGCACTCACGCACACGCACGCACACACGAACACGCACACACGCACGCACACACGAGCACACAGATGTTTGTATTCATATCTTTGTGGGGACCGTCCATTCATTTCACTGGGAAAAACCCTATTTCCAACAGTGACAACCATGACTCCTACCCGGTCTTAACCTTAACCACAAGTAACCAAACAAAGTACAACACTTTTGGCAATTTTAATTTAATTTAAGTAAGCATCACACCAGAATTACAACCCTAATAACTGATAACCCAAAATAACTAGACAACAAATCTGATAAAAATTTTACTGAAAAATTTATATACTCTGTACCCCCGCAACATTGGTAAGGACGTGTCCCTCCTGTTCATAACCAGCTCTACACCCTGGACACCCAAACCCCTCCCTGCTCGCTGCATCCGAAGCATGAGCGAATGGCGAGCCGCATCTCAGGGGAGGTACTTAAGGGACGTCTCAACTGGCGACTCAACTGCCACTCCTTCAAGACCGATCTGAGCCCATGCGTCTACGTCAGGGGGTAGGATAGGTCCCGTTTGGGGTGGCTCGAGATGGGGGAGATGCCGAAATGTGACTTGGAAAGGCTTGTTTGAGGGACTGTCAAAATGTGGGCTTAACCCGAGGCAGGATTAGGATAACGAGGTGAGCATGGGAGTCGATGAGCCAAAGATGTGGACACCAGACACACACACACACACACACACACACAGCTTTGTAATTATATCTTTTATTGGTCAAAATAACAAGCTTTTACTACATTGTGGGGGGCATTTGGTCCCCACAATGTGATATAAACGTAATCTACACACACACACACACACCTAAGCCACTCCAAGGCCAGATAAACTGATGCAATGACAGAGCTGACGCAAGACACAAACAAAACAGCCTTGATTATTTAATACAATGCCTCCTTCAGGGATACTGAAGCTTTGTTTGCCCCAAAACAGGTTATTAAGAGTATGCACACACACTAAATATTAAAATCGATAGCACATGTGCAAATACGTCTCAATATCTTAATTTCTCAACACGTGTGCCAGGAAATCAGTTCACCTGGAGCTATTTTTGGGAATTTCCACTCCACTTGTTTTTTACTCTACTGGGCAGAGTGAGTGAGTGGGGGTATGATTACTCACCTGCGCAGGACGCCCCCCAGAAGTGAGGCGTTGAGGCACTCTGGGGGAGACAGTCGCCGCTGAACTTCAGCCACCGTCACCTTGTACTTGGATGTGGAGCTGAGCAAGGAGAGGCGTCCTGGCACTGAGCAGAAGACCTCGGTTGGGTTGGACACCATGCCCAGAAGCGACTCCTTCTGATAGGGCAGGGCCAGGGCGCTACCCTTGGAAAGCGACACTGAACCTGTAGCTGGAGAAAAAAAAGCCCAGTATGATGCCAACTGAAAGCCGTGAAAAACAGGCGGAACAGGATGCGCTTAAAGCCCCGGGAGGTGATCCTGACCAAGTCAGTCTGCATCACCCCATTAGGGATAAAATCCAGCTACACTTAAAGCTATGAAAGTCACATCACATAAAACTGAAAGGTATGAAACTGAAATACTTGAAAAGAATTAGAGGCTTTACTGGAGCTGAACACCGTCATCATGGTTCCCATTTTATCATTTTCGGTGTGATGGAAAGTGTTTTACTGGTATTTATCAGGACTCTTTTAAAACCTCATTAAAATTCCAGATATAAACATATATATCACATGTAATGTGTCTTTTAAAAAATATTTAAAATTTAAATATTTGAATATTTTTTTTTTAAATACTTTCTCCAACAAGATGGCTTTTCCCAATAGACGGGCATTTGATCACGGGTTAAAAATATTTTGCGGAGAAACAATTAAACAGGTTCCCGTCGCGGTATAATGGATGTACAGAAATGTTACAGGCCCTAAAACAGGCAGATAAAAATTGCTACGCTCATAAAATCTTCATGCTTTGAGTCTTAAATGATGCATAATGTTGGCCGTGGCCAGTCTATATATCTATATATCTATCTTCCGGGAGCTGGAGCCTATCACAGGGGCCATAGGGCTGGGGTACACTCTGGGATAGACTCCAGGTACCAGGTATCAGGTACACTGGCCATCACAGGGCAGATACACTCACACGTCAAAGGCAAAGTACAGGGGCCAATCAGCCTAACTGCATGTGAAACACGGAAGGAGCAGCCCAGCTTCACGCTTACAGAACCCAAACCATGAAGGTGTGATGCAACTAGTAACTGAATGGTTAACAGTGAAACAAGCATGAAAACCAGAAGCTACAGCAATGGCCAACCGTGCTTAAAGCAAGAACCCAAGACCCCTGATTTATTTAATGCACACTTCCCATTTGACACAGCGATCAGAAGCAGCTACCAATGCCAGTTTTATAAACCCACAACCATGGGAACTGTCTGAATAACAAGTATATGTCTTTGATGTGTAACTGTATCACCAGCTAAAGTACCAATTCCAAAAAGCAGCTACATGTAACTCCCACTAAAACCTTTCCTGCAAAAAACAAAAGCTATGCCAACACGTCTTAAGGGTGTAAGTAGCCACACATTGAGATTTTTCAACAAGGAAGCAACATGCTATACAAGCATGGACTGTGGCTGGAGTATCCCCAGATATGGCTTTCAATGAAAAGTCTTCGTAGAGGACTGGTAGGGCTTCACACACCAGGGCAAACAGCAACCAACAGACCATAGCGCTCACTGTCAGTACTACACAGAGCTGCATTATCATAGCACATCATCACCACAAGCAAAATATCAGAGTTTTGTGGTTTGAACAGACACCTACTGACTAAGAAACACAACACACACACACACATCGGGTAAACATATCTTTATGGGGGCTACTCATTCATTTCTATGGGAAAAATGCTAACGCTAACTATGACAACCAAAACCCCAACCCAGCCCTAACCATAACCAAAAATAACCAAGCAAAATACAAGAGTTTTTGCATTTTCAGTTTTTTCATTGCAGTCACATATTTTTATTAAATTGAGTTTTCCCTTATGGGGACCAGTTTCCTGGGGAAAAAATGGGTATTTATCACATTGTGGGGACATTGTGTCCCCATAAGGAAAGGTATACCCGCTCACACACACACACAGGAATACAGCTAAAATACTATGCAATAGTATATAACTGAGGGAAAACATTGTGGGTATTTTTCATCATGCTAGAATTCCTACATGACACATACGCAAAATGAATTAAATATGGTTTATATGAATTTTATAAAGCATGAATTATATAATGATTACAAAGTACCAAAAGATCAAGATGGTGTATTAACAATACACTTACTATATAAATGTGTGCCTTTCATCCACTTGCAACATCACAATGGCATGTCCTTGTATTTACATATAAATAATTAATATGCAGTTACTGTAAGAACAAAGTGTGTATGACTTATGTGCCGAAACACACACAATCGAAAAGACAAACTGAAACATTCAAACGTCACCTTCAAGTGCTAAAACAAAAGACTGATCAGTAAATATGAATAATACATTTTATCCACATTAGCCTCAATGTCACCCTTACACGAAGTCCTCTCTAAGTTACCACGACTCCTGCAACTTCATAGGTCAAATATAAACACAAGGAACCTGAACATGACAACAAGTCGAGGCTGAACTGGAGCACACAGTGGCGTTTCTGATGCTGCTTTTCTTGAATGAGTTTTCATTTGCCACATCCGGTGGCCAATAACATGGATATATGTACACATCCCCAGGATAGCGGCTCTCAAAAAGTCATGGACAGACAGTGGAATGCCAATAAGGCGAGCATTAACAATGAAAATGAACCACTGTGGTCATTAAACTGTCACCATGATGATTAATAACTATTAAAAGTAGCATCTTTATGTTTATATTTACTTAGTGTGCCCCAGTACTAAATAAGTGGTTGGGTGATGGATGGATGGATGGATGGATGTATTTCCTTGGTGAGCAAGTACTTAGCAGTTCAAAACAGTTCCAGTTTGGCATTTTATCATCACCTACTACTTATTTCACAGCAAAAATATATAACATACATTATTAATGTGGAACTCTAGTCTGAAGTGATAAGTGGGGGGGGGGGGGGTATCACTTTTTATCATAATAGTACAATTTTGCACATTATAAAACACAACAATAAATGCTCTTGATTTGCACTAATGAAATCCGGAAAATTCATGTGGAGCACAAACATTTTGTGCGAGAGAGACTCACAAAGCAACCCGCCAGAGAATATCTCTGTCACAACACGGACACAGCTTTAATAGTTTTAACACTTTAACGTTATGCATGTAATGCAGTGCTCTTTGCATATACAAGACCTTGGAACTTGTAATTAAAAAATTAACCTCTTAAATGTATCTCCTTTGCTCTGGATCAGAGGTTTATAGCTTAGTTCTTCAAATCCACAATGCAGTCACTGTACTGACTGCATCAGTATATCACATGCCATAGCTTATGAAATTTCAGGTAACCAGGACCTGATCACCTCACCAGCCATAACTCATAAAATTTTAGTTTAATTTACCACAGAACAATCCTTACAAAACCTACTATTCAACAATAATTCTTTCACACATACTTGAATAACCAGGGAACTGCATATATAATTTAATTTGATTCAGACAATAGCTAAGCAACTGACACACCAGTATGGCATTTTGTAGTCTATTTATCTATACATTCAATTTCAGAAATTAATTTAATGAGTTAGTATGAATGACTCAGCTTTCTTATGAAACTGCACGGTTCTACAAAAACCCCAGTTACATCACTAACCACTGAAACGGAAAGCTACAACTTAAGCACTTAGCAGCTAGCAAAAAGTAAAAACACTAAGTGCTACATTTGTAAAGTATTTAAGTTACTGGGGGACTGAAGCATTTCGCAAAATGCTTTACACAAGTTTAATCCTTTAAATACTGATGCATCAACAAGTGGGTCATTTTGATTTAACGTAGCAAAACCATGCACATTTTTCAAAACAATAGTAGTGCATGTAGATCTTTACAGTTGTTTGCACAATTTAAGATTATCTTTCATATTTCTAAGCAGTGCATCTCTACGAGAAATAGAGAAACAGGGTGGATGCTGCTGATGCCAATTAACTGTCAGTGACATAGACCCCTTGCCAGCTAATGAAAGTTGTCAATACAAGATCCATTTTGAAAACATATGTTTCTCCGTGATAATTTTAAATTTTAGGACTACAAATCCCACCAAACCAAGAAACAGACGAGGTCGGTATGTGTTACAGAATGTTACAGTGGGTGTGTTGCTCGACTAACTCTTTCATGGTATAATGTGGTTGAACCAGTCCATTCTTCATCTTTGGATGTAATAAAAAAATCTTTTTCCTCTTTGCAATATACAAATGTAACAAAACAGGCAACAACAAGACCTCTATTCGTTTGTTTTAAATACATCACATAATGAAACTTTCTAAATTTCAATATTAGTGAACTACCCAAAAAGAAATGTAACTATTCGGTTATTTGGCAAAAGTTCCATTTTCCAAAAGTTTGCATTTTCTTCGGTGTTGTTAGATTTTTATAAGAACACTGTGGAGAGTTACAACTGCGGACGGAGACAGTCCAAGAAGATAATCCTACAAACTTTTAGTCAAACTTCCATTAGTTTTACCGCCATCTTCTTTGCTCACATATTGACTCATACACAGCTACAATTAGTCCTTAGATCGTCCAACATAGATCAAAGGACGCACAATATTTTAATGCAACCAATCAAAGGTTACCAGACCATCATCTACGAAAACATGCATAGTGAATTGCAGCTATCCCCAAAACGGACATTTCTCCCATCACCGCGAGGCGCGAACAACCGAAATGAGCGTGCAGACTACCTACCGAATGAGTGGCAGACCTACACCGTTTTTTTTTTCAAACCAATATTGTGTAAATTCGATACTTTGACAAACGTTTACATCACAGAATGATGTATTGCATTTGATTATATGTTTTGGATACAGAATCACATTAAAAGAATGCATGTGAGCATTTAAAATCCGCAATGACAAAATACAGAGCATTAATGCATACGCATTTAATGCATACGTCTACAAAACTACTGCGCAAGATGCACATTAAGACGCACATATGGTCACCCAAACTCGCAATACACTGGAAAAAAAATGCACTGACCTTTTTTAATAACTGTCTGGTCTGGCATGATAATACTGTGATCATCGACATGCTGCGGAAGAAAGAGCGTAAACAAGAGTTAAAATACGAGGTTTGCATGTGTATTGCATGCTTTGCAGAGGAAATACATCTTTTTCCCATTGTATCTTAACTCTGTGCGATTACGTCATTTTCATTTTTTTTTTAACTCTATAAGCAATTAACTAATTATCTCACCTGACCATCGTCCAATCCGTGACCCATGTCGTGCAATCCTATATTATCACCGATGACCGAGGAATCAATGCCGTGTGTATGCGGAGGGAGCAGCTCCGGTCGGCGGAACCCTTCCCTCCTGCCGACGGCCGAGGCGCCATCCAGCCCAAGTATCTGACCGGCCAGGCCGCTACGACTGTGGGGTCCGAGACCATCCTGGCCATGTCGGCCGGGCCAGGACTGCTGCTGGCTAGTCGATGTAGGTTGGTGTATGGAGTTGATGCTGAAAGGGTCGCTGAGGTGGGAGTACGGGTCGGTGGACTGAGGGTATGATATGGGCTGGTAAGGAGGTGGGAAGTACGGGGGTTGGAAGTCCGAGCTGCCGGAGTGTGAAAGGGAGGGCGCCGGGCTGTAAAGGTGCTGGCTGACCGCAGGCAGATGGGGCAGCCTGGCGTTTTCATTGCTGCTGCTGTCGTGTCTTTCCTGCAGAAATAATTTAAAAAGATACATGCATATTATGACATGTTAAAAGAAAGTCAGTAATAAATGTGTCCTCTTGGTGGTAAACTTTGCTTAGAATTAAACTTCAAAACAGGCAAATATTTTTTTTTCCATCAGTCTATGCGATATATAGTACCATCCTTAAAAGTGTAACTATCCCTGATGTCAAATACGTAAAAATCTAATGCCTTCCAGTTTTCCTTTGATTTTTGCCTAATTGTTGACGGCTTTATACTTCAGCACATATGCTAATTTGTCAAAGTGATTCTGAACTGGATGCACATATAAGAAATGTTATGAATCTTTATCAGTTAGTCTAATCTTATGAGTTTACTTTAAGATAATGTTAAAATCGCAGTTTTTATGCTTCCTCTCTGGTTTCTAATTCGCGGTCATCTCCTAAAACGATTTTATGTTTTAGGACTTTCTTTTTGTTTGAATGCTTGTGTTGGTCGACGTTTACCTATGGTTCGCTAAGATGAGGTTTAAGTTCGTCAAACAACGCTTAACATAACGGCAATTACATCTACTATCTAAGGTAAATGTAATCAAGACCCAGGCCGACAGTAATTTTCTTGAAATAGTTTTTTTTTTTTTTTTGAGGGAATCCGTCTTAATTTTATTTGGGCCTATTTAATTACGACACGTCAAATATGCAGATCTGACGCGTCAGAATAAATGTAGCGATGATAAATAGGATACAATATCACTATGTGATAAAATCATACTTTCCAGCCCATGACACCAAGACACGCCTATAAAATGAGTTCACATTTAAGCAAATAAGGAGACACGAGATTCATGCGTATGCGAACAGGTTTGATGACTGACACCATTTATAGGTTTATTAGGACAAAAGCTAAACAACGTGTTCTTGTCTTCTATAAAGAGATTAATTCTACGTTTACAGGATTTACATTTTTGTGTCAAAATTAGATCCATGCAAATCGAAACCAAAAATTTCCATCTGTAAAATGTGCTTATCGGTCGTATAACGACGTTTGAAATTCGGTCCATGTAACTTCCTGGCAAACTTCAAGTTTAGTAACACAAGTAAAGGCTTGCATACGACACTCTCTGAGCGAACAGTTTAAGACGGGCTCTATACTGTAGATCAGCCTACATACCGAAACTTGAGGGGAATTTAAGTAGTGACCGGTGACAGTTAAACGAATCATTATTTCATTTTACCTTGAACTAATTCTTAACTAAATCCGTCTTAGGTGATTTAGGTCTTACTGCACGTGGCATATTGCATCTAGCTTATTATTATTATAGTTGTTGCTTATAAATAGGGTTTTATGGATTCAAGGTCCCATCAATTTGCACGTAATAAGTTTTACAGCATCTACATTATCGCGGATATATTATTTGTGACAGACAGCGACCATATTTCGTTACTCGATCAAGGAGAAACGTTTACAGTAAGAGACTTACCTGGTTCATAAAGTGTGTCCCTTATAAATGAATAAATGAACTAATAAATGAACCAAATGCAATGCATTAGTGATATAGGTCTTGTTTGTACTTTGTTCCAAGATAGCATGAAGTGAATCTACGCTAAAACTTTAAAATACAGTATTTTTTGAGTCGGAAACTATTGCCAGCTAGGTTAACGAAGTCCTCAGAAGTATACCAGGATTGGCAAAGTACAAATTCTTTCGGTTTTAAGATTTGAAGTCATTAAAAGATTTCAGTTTGGTTCATAACTTGCAAATTATAATAAGCATAACATTGTCACGTTCACTGTTGAATCTTACAGCAACATCCATAGTA
The DNA here is from genome assembly GCF_048594095.1 of Paramormyrops kingsleyae. Classification (NCBI taxonomy): domain Eukaryota; kingdom Metazoa; phylum Chordata; class Actinopteri; order Osteoglossiformes; family Mormyridae; genus Paramormyrops; species Paramormyrops kingsleyae. The sequence continues at coordinate 33,421,677 of NC_132804.1, forward strand.
AAATTGCAGTTGCCCTTTCCAATATTATAATTTGAAATGTAATGAACACGGGAGTGAAACAAAATTAATACATACCTAGAACTACTCCTTGAAAACTGAAACTGTGACACACTTTGTTTAAGTTTTGTTCAGTTCACCTTATCTAGGCACACCTGTAGCAACTGTTTCAGAGTTTTATTGAGATACGTGTTCAACTTACCTCACAGTCTTCCTCATACTTCACGTTATCTGCTAGCTTCCACAACATGATTTCGAATTCCCTCCAAACTCAGATCAGATTTTTATTGATACTGATAAAGGCCAACGTTAAATCCAGATGTAATCGTAGTCGTTTGACGGACAGAACTTTCCGAAACTGCTCGAGGTAATCTTTGTGTCTATCTTTGTAACAAGAGACCGTTTAAAAGCACGTACTACAATAGGAAATACATGCAAAACAATATGGTTCACGCAAATAGTTTTCCAGGACCGAAACTACTGCTTAAGTGCAGAGGGGGTCAGAATTGAAGAATCTCTACTCCCTCTGATGGCCACAGTGCTGGTGTTTAGTTGCTGCTCAGCTAAGTGAAGGCTGTCTAGAAGAAAGTGTATTTTATTTGCATAACCACTCCTGCGAGGCGGTGCCATAAGATGATGTCATCCATGCAGCAAGGAAATGATCTTTAGCCAATTGGTTACTCTGTTAAAGTTGAACCAATCGGTACTCTGTCCGTCTACACCGCAATGCGAGAAGCAGATTAAGCAGATGTATTTTTGTAATAATAATAATAATAATAATTATTATTATTATTATTGTTATTATTAATAATATAGGCCTATTATACAATATTCTTCTAAAGTATATATCAAACTATTGTGAGTTTTTATTGTATTTGTTAATGTAATTATTTTTGCAATAATGATAAAGAACAGTTTAGGACTATTTTGTTCCACCGTGCATATAGGTAATAATTATATCATTTATTTTGTGTTAAATATCTGAGATATTGCGGATGAATTCAGTTGATAAACCTAGTTGCGCTTAACTATTAATGTATATGAAATGTCTGCATCCATTTCACCCTAAAAAGGTAATTTGTGGCCACACAGTAAGATAGAGTGCAGCTCATTTACACGGCAGGAATACTTATCTAGATATATTAATTAGATACATTTTTATAGGAATTTTGTGCCCTGGGATAGAATTGCATCACCTTCATCAGGGAACCCTTGCTTTGTGTTGGCTGGTATCGTTTCAATTTGCCATCGAGACAATGTATAAGATAAGCTAGTGCTTGGAAGATGCATGGATGAATGGAATTGTTTTGTTATAAAACGTTCAATCAAACTGCTATAATACGTTTTATGGGTTTTGATTATCTAAGCAACATCTCCCATATAGTGTCATTGGATCTTACGTTTAAGATGGGCAGATGACAGTTTAATGGTAGACAAGTGTTAAACAAACTAATTACTGCCATGGAAAAAAAAATCATCGTTTGAAAATGTTGCAACTATGGAATCTACGCAGAATCGGAGTTTGCCAAATCAATGCAATTTTACATGTAAACTTGGAATATAAATTTAATTACAATAAGGATTATTATTAAGCATACTGTTCTATTAGGCTAAGTACCTCTTAAAGAAACTGCATGGCATTTCATGTGTAAATTATATTATTTTTTTCAGAGAAAAAAAAATGCACCTAACGCCGATGAATAAAGTGGATTATTTAACATGCATTACAAAGACAGGTGGACCGAAAGCCATTATGTATTTGAAGCTGTGGTGTTCTCTTGTTTTTTACATTCTAGGCCGACTCTCTGTTTATTCATTCCCTGACACGTGGATCCAATCTAAGAAATACAAAGCCAGCAGCGTAAATCGACGTCAGGGACAGCCCAGCTCCCCTGGTTAGGCGATCGTTCTCCTGAGCACCCGGAGCTTGAAGCGTCTCCATTATCGAAAACCACTAAGTACTACGCATTCTCAGACCGCCTGTCTCTAATCTTCATTACCATTTTTGGTGGAGCAGAGCAACTTGTAAAAGAATTTGGGGAGTTCTGGGTATGCTTTGATATGCGAGTGTTCAGAATAAAGGAGCCTGTGATTAAAATGTGCATTTTAGATTTAAAGCTACCAGTAACACACTATTACCATTGCCTATCCTTAATAAAAATGTGTATATTTGCAACGGATGGTGAATCATGAATTGATTGACGAGACTTTTAATAACTTTTTCCTCACTTAATTGTTTAATTTTAATCAGTTGGTGAAAATGTGACAATTTTTTACACACACACACACATACACATACATACATACATACATATATATATATATATATATATATATATATATATATATATATATATATATATATATATATATATATACACACACACACACACATGCACACACACACATTCAATTTGTGCATTGTGAAATTTTGACGAGATATCAATTTGTCAGAACTAATAGGGTGATATTGTTTGCATGCTGCGTGCACGTTATGCAAAGAATCTTGCTTACAAAATTGCTTAAATTGTCAAATGTCTAACTGATTCTGATAAATTATGCAGCAAGAATAATAATGATAATAATATTAAAGCCGACAAATACATAAGAAAATGTCAGCAATGTAAACACGATATAATGATGCATGCATTTACCTGCAAGTGGTTATTGATTGATAATTTTAATTATTCTTTCAATTGTAACCAGCTTTTAAACAGAAAAAATAAAAAACAATGAGTTCTTTAAAATGTAATATTTAACTTAGATAAAAACTACAAATACTGTTCATTCGGTTCTTAATATATTTTGAAATATTTATAAAAATAATTTCGCACTTTCATGGAAAGGCAAAGGGAAATCTCTTGATTTAAACTTTTGAATGAAACTATTTTTTTTCAGAAAATTCGATAAAGACAGGGAAATATTGGATATATCGTGACACATTTTCCACAAGCCACCCGGATTCTGCGGAGTAGTCAATAGGTTTAAGCCGTTCATGAAAAATCGTGATTTTTAAGGTTGTCGTTTTAAAGAAACATTATATTACTTTTATTCGCACAACGCTACCAGTTAATTGGGCCCGATTACCTGCTACCTTCTCCACGCCAGGTGTCAGGACATAATATCCCGATCGTATGAGATATGTTCCTTTATGCTGCATGTTTAATGATACAATGGCAATTTTAATTATGTAATATTTGCGTTCTTAACAAAGACACTCTTTTTGCATCTGAGGTAAAATTGTACAGTAAACCTGCCCAACGATAAAGTGTAATAAAACTGAGACCGTAACACGTCGATTAACACAATCGACTGGAAGGTATGCAAACTGGCCAACAGTAGTGTCAATATAGTTTAGTCATTTCGGTCTTTTATTATTATTACTGAAACAGTAAATTATTTTTGTCCCATAATTACTTGTCAATATAAATAAAATGCAACAAAATAAGACCTATCAGCAGTGATCATAATAGATTTTGGTTTGCTATTTTACGTGTATAATTATGGTGCTTGTACATGCTATTCTCCTTTAATTACCTGCCACGCAAACTTTTTCAATATACACGTTAAACGCAAACAACTCTACGAGAACCTTACAGTGTTTACCAGTATCACAAGTAAGCAGAAAAGGTGTGCCAAAATATAGGTTACTGACTTACCTGCCAGTCTAATCTATCCAGTAAAGACATCTGCACGGATCGATCGGCAATTCCAGTTGAGTCTACAGCTGATAACTTCAGAAGTGGCCTGTGCCAAAGACTTCACCTGAATCTGGAGTATTGCGCTCTACCTTTGCGCATGCGCCAAATCCTTATTTACACCTGAGCTCTAGCCTGAAGACGTCAGCTAAGTACTGCAACAACAGACAAGTAGCTGAATAAAAATTATTGACACAGTTATGTAAGACCAAAACCATTGGCAGTTAACGTGATTGTACTCTTCAGTAAACTGATCAAAAACATCTGATTATATCATTTTTATTGAGATATACGAGTGCTTTACTACAGACCAGTTTACAGTTTATAACCTCATGCAGTTTTAACATACCACCATGGAAAAGACCCCTATCTGATCTGGAACCGAATGAAATGAGAATGAGAACAGAATGAAATTTAATTTGCCTAACCACATTAAGATGTTAGATTTAAATTGAGAACGCTGTATTCAACGTTTGCACAAAGGCACGTATGAAGCTATGTGGGTAACGTATCATGCCAATATGGAAAAAAATGGTTCTTTGCACGTCATGCTAACTTTAAAATAAATTACTAACACATCATCCTAAAGTTGGACAGTGCTTTGTAGACCTTTTACCAGCCTGGCCTATATACGATCATTTGAGGATCCATAAAGACCAAATTAAGTAATTAGATCCAATTAAAATCATTTTGTGGTTTTGCAACAATGGAACAAGCACAAGGATGAGATTCCGCAAGGTCCTAGAAATTTTACCTTAACCTGTCAACGTGAACGTGAATGGATAAACAGTTATAATAATTACGTACTAAAATGACTGAAATCCCGCCTTAGGCTCGACGTCCTCAGTAAGTTATTAAATCTGGTTTGCAGTTTATACTGGAAAACTGTCGTGGAGTCTATGTTTTACGGTTTTCGAATCGATCGCATTATATTTTTATCGGATTAAGACATTCACGTCGCTAGGATGTCAGTTGGTGCTAAAAGTGAACAGTTATAAACTACATATATGTGTGTTCATGTATATTTCATATCTATATTTGTGTTGTAACTATAATTTGTTTCATGTTTGTGAAAACAAAAACACTTCCTCAAATATCTACTACCATCGTGTGGTCAAGTGTCGCTATTGCCGCTAGTGGTTTATAAATCCAATCACCCCTCGATCTTCCGACCACTTAACCTGGGAAGACTTAAGCCCAGGGGCGTCATTAGGCCTATTTTGGGGGGGATTTAGCCCCCTAAAATATTTTTTTAGCCCCACCCCCAAATAAATGTGTGTAAATATTACATACAAGTCTCACACCCTCCAGTAATCATTCAGCCATTGATCTCTATCTACGCCTCTGCTGAAGCCTATTCCAAACAGCCTAGGCACAACAGAGTATGCCCTGGATGGGATGCCAGTGTATTACACTTTATGGGCAATTTGGTCCACTTAAGGTGGGGAGAGCATGAAAACTCCAGGCACTCAGTATGGAGGTAGGATTCAAACCCAATAGAGTTGAGAGGCAACACTTATATTCACTGACCACCAGGAAGCATTATTATTAAATGTTACTCTTTTGATTTCCTGTAATATTAATCATTGGGGTGTGTTTTTTTTTACTCTGGATGAGAAACCAGTGCATCACTGTGCAAACACCCACACCCTGGGCAATTTAAAGTTACCAGTAGCCTGGCTGCAGGTTTTAGGACTGTAGCAGGAAACCCACACACAGACTATGAGCAGGTTAGGAACCCCAAACCTAAAGGTGCAAGGCAGCAATACTACCTAGTGATACTACAGAGTGAGCTACAGCGTAACCTACTGACCAGAGCTGTTAGATTCTGTTGTTGTTGCTGCACTTTCTAATTATGCAAGAATGACAAAACTTCAACTGACAATTTTTCAATTCCTTAGTTTTGCACTTCATATGAGATATGTACGTATGTATGTATGTTTGGTGCTGATGAGCCAAATGAATGTGCAGAGCATGATGGGTAGTTGAGGACGTGTTTCACTGCTCACATCCTGACACACATGCTGAGTGCTTGTGCAGAGCCAGAGCAGCTGATGAATGCAGGAGAGAGAGAGTCCTGCAGCAGAACCTGCACCCTGCCTGAGATGAGGAAGGTCAGTACTGACTCTGGCAGATTGAGTGTGTGGTGCATTCTATCTGGCACTGAGAGACACTTAGGGATGGTCATACTGTGAGGAAATGGCAGTGCTGGGCAGAGGCTTTCTCCTTTTGGAAATGGACTTCTGAGCGGTGGTCCAGAAAGTGGGATTAGCAAGAAACCCTGCTGCATTAACATTTTCTGTTCCAAAAACCGAGATTAGAGTAAGTCTAGGTCAGTTACTATGGAAACCTGTGAACTATAGTACTGTGCAAAAGTACAGCCTTAAAAAAAATTTAACATAATTTATCTGGGTAGTAAATCTATAATTGCTCAGAACAAAAAACAAAATTTAACATTAGAACACATGCAAATTAAGAGCAATAATAACTAATTATCTCTGTTCTCCAAAATGTTCCTCATATTCTGTAAGAAAGCTAGACACCACTTCAGTTCTGAAACCTCTCCTGTGGGGCACCTCAGCCATTCCATGCATCTGTTGAATTTCACCACCAACTCAATTAATTAATTTAATTAGTGTAAAAAGTCAATGGCATACTGATCAGCCAAACATGGTGGAGTAGTGGCCAAGTTAAAAAAGATGGTTGGATGGTTGCTGAAAATACTGCGATGACTTTAGGAGAGGTTTTCAAATTGTTAAGCTGACACACATCAACAAACACACTATTACAGTTCTACACCAACATGAAGGTCATTTAAACATCATTTTCTCTGACTGCCTAAGACTTCTGCACAGTACTGTATGTGAAGTTAAGTAGGCTTACTTGAAATGAGATGGATTTAGTTGTCAGTACCTTGGCAGGGCCTTCAGTTGCTAATAAGTTGCCATATCCATTCTTTGAGGATTCTTGAGGAAACTCACAGCTTTATGCCAGGAAAGGGTGATCAAATATTCTGTCCTTCTCTGTCTTTAGAAATGTTTAGTGTGTGTGGGCATGTATATATCACATTGTAGGGACCGAATATCCAAACGATGTTGTGAAAAACTTGTCATTTGACCTTGTGGGGACAGTTTTCTGACAATTTAATAAATATCTACGCATGTAATCAAAAACTTTCACATTTTCATTCTATGCTGGACACTGACACTGAAATGAGTCTCAGTTCAAATTTGACAATGGAATGTTTTTGTTTTTTTTTAGTATAATGTAAGACATAGCAAACATACTGCTTAAGCACAATGTTGTTCTGTTTTTGCTGTCTGCATGCTTTTTGAGACTCTCCCTGAACATGAATGATTAAAGAATTCAACAGGACTGTAGGTTGGTTGATCCTGAAAAAGGATGTATGTGGAACCTCCATCAACAAGCAATTATACATGAATGATGTCATTTCAGGAATTCCAGATGCCATTGGCCACATTCTGCCCACCGCTCCTTCAGTAGAAGAGGCAGATAATGTGAATCTTCCCACAGCATTAGGATGTAGGTAGTGACAAAATGTGGTTTTTCAACTGAAATTTTCAACTCGCCATAGACTGCATCTCATCTGTTATGCTACATCACACAGCCACAGTGAGAGGAGAGCGATATCCAGCCATACAGCCAAACATGCAAGAAGAAGAACCATCTCGTCCATCTCGCTGGCCAGCAGAGTTTCCAGAGACACAATCTCCAATAACTACTTCTAAAAACCATTCATTTCTAAAAACTACCACCAGCCATGTTAACAATGGACAATTTTTTCGCTGATGTTTTGCTTAGTTTGTGCCAATAAAAACGACAAAGACATTGATTAATTTTCTTCATCTGAAAAATGTGGTTATGACATCCTTCCATTTGTAACCGCTGCTGCAATTATTCAGTTTTTAGATTAGACTTTGGAGCTTCATGCGATCTATCTGGAGCTGGATACTTTATTTTCTACTCTAGGTGGACCTTGTATAGCCCCTTAACAGAGAGCTGGGAAGAGGCTGGGATGACAATTTGTTAAGACTGAGAGTCTGAGTACAGACACCTGTGTTTAGGACACCTGAGCCTTCACTGTGTGAAGTTGTGCTCTGAAGGTCAGGTGAAGATGTCATAACATTTAACACTAAGTATGAAGAAATTAATAGATCAGGGGATTCATATTTAATAATATTTTTTTCCAAAGATATGGCACAAAAATGACAAAAGTTCAATAAGGGTGCATTTAGGATACTGTTTTCCACACATTTATATAAAGGAAAAGTCTTTGTAAAGTAATTTTGCCAGAATTGAGAAAAAAATGGCTGCAATGTGTTTCTCATCGCAGGGCATGGCCAGGGTGAGAGGGTAGGACTTGGCAGCCAATAATCCTCTTTCCACATCTCACACTTTGTGGTTGTCTTTGCTTAGAGTGGTCAAACCAAACAGAAATGTAGGATGTAACAATGGATCGTCTTGCAAAACTGAGCTATAAACATATGTGATGCCTTGTGATGTCACATGTCTTCAGAGGTCACGAAAAGTATAGGTGCTCTTGGGCCGTCTCAGTTGTGCAGGCGATGTTTGTGGAAAATTTGAGGTCTAGTTGAATGGTGGTGCCTAGAAACATAAAAGGACTTCTGCTGACTAGTGTCCCGTATGGCCAGTGGGGGTGGTGGTGGGGGGGTTTCTAGAAGTCGATCATTTCCACAGTTTTTTGTGTGATCAGCTCCCAGTTGTTGACACCACACCATAACACCAGCCAACTTACCAGTCGCCTGCTTTGTGACTTGCGGTCACTGTTGTACGGGCGGGTAAAGCAGGGGAGAGAAAGCACATACTTATGGTGTACGAGTGCCGAGGAAGATGGGGTCTGAAATGTGGCCGCCTACCTTTCCTGCTGGTCAGGAACATAAGAACATAAGAAATTTACAAACGAGAGGAGGCCATTTGGCCCATCAAACTCGTTTGGGGAGAACTTTAATAACTCAGAGCTGTTAAAATCTTATCTAGCTCTGATTTAAAGGAATCCAGGGTTTTAGCTTCCGTTACACTAGCAGGAAGACTATTCCATACTCTAACTACACACTGTGTAAAGAAGTGCTTCCTCAAATCCATTTTAAAATGCTCTCCCGCTAATTTCCACTTATGGCTACGAGTCCTAGTATTTAAACCAATATTGAAATAGCCATTTGGCTGAAGAGCATCCAGATCTGTTAGAATCTTATATACCTGGATTATGTCCCCCCTTAGTCTACTTTGCTCGAGGCTAAATAGATTCAGCTCAGCTAACCTCTCCTCATAAGACATTCCTCTAAGACCAGGAATCATTCTCATAGCCCTCGGTTGCACCCTTTCCAAGGCAGCAATGTCCTTTGTAAGGTATGGTGACCAAACCTGCACACAATATTCTAGGTGGGGTCTTACCAAGGAATTATATAATCATAGCATCAGCTCCCTTGACTCAAACTCCACACACCTAGAGATGTAACCCAACCCAACAGCCTTCCCCACACTGGCGAGAGAGGGGCATGGAAGCATCAACATACACACTGAGGTCTTTCTCATAATCAGCTACCTTTATTTCAGTGGAACCCATAAAATATCTGTACTTTATATTTCTGCTCCCTGCATGGATTACCTTACATTTATCTATGTTTCATCTGCCAGGTATCAGTCCAGTCGCTAATTAAATCCAGATCCCGTTGTAGCCTCTAAGCTGCTAGATCAATATCTGCTACACCACCCACCTTGGTGTCGTCTGCAAATTTAACCAGTTTACTGTATGTATTGGTGTCAAAATCATTAATGTAAATTAGGAACAACAGTGGTCCTAAAATTGAACCCTGTGGTACCCCACTATGAACGCAGTCCCACTGTGACATTGTGCCTCTAATAACTACTCGCTGCTTCCTGTCTGTTAACCAGTTTTCAATCCAAGCTACTACAGTTCCTAAAATCCCTGCAGTTTGAGCTTAAGCAGGAGCCGTTTGTGGGGGACAACATCAAAGGCCTTCTGGAAATCTAAGCATATCACATCGTAGGACTTTTTTTGATCAATTTGTGATCAAGGAAGTCATGGACCCAGCGGCAGAGAAATGGCTGTACACTGAGAGTATTAACTTTCTGAAATAATAGATCAGGGTTGATCATGTTTGTTAATTAATTATTAATTAGTGGATATGACTAATATCCATCCATTTTCTGTTGTCGTATTCAGGATCATAGGGGGTTCAGAGCCTATCCCAAAAGCTACCGGACACAAGGCAAGGAAAAGCGTGACCACAGCATGTTTTTGGACTGGGGGCGGGGGGAAACCCCACAGCAACACAGGGAGAACATGCAAACTCCACACCCACGGAACCCCAGTAGAGCCATAAAGACTTCAATCCTAGTCTCAAAGGTGTGAGGTGACAGTGGTAACCACTGTACCACCTAAACTCTATAAAGTTTCAGAGAATGCTGCATAAACACCTCCTTGCAATATGCATGTGTCCCTTGATTTCTCTTAACCATTTTACTCATTCACTCAGGAGCTGTGTAAATACCCATTTGTAAAGCTGTATATACAAGGTATAACATTTAGTTCACCTAATTTATTGAATAATTTGGTAGCATAAACCTAACAAAATCACTAAGGCACTCTATAAAAAAAAGGTAAGACCATCCCTGAAGACTTTGGCTTGGTTAGATAAGTCATAACACTAACAATACTTAGTTATGTACATCATTCTTATAAGGCAATGCAAAGTGCCTGGAGTTAATATGTGGAATATAATATATCTCAACTGACTGCATCTCAATTTACAATAATATAAATACACATGGTTTCATTGTGTGTTTTTGATATTATTCAAAAAGTACTATTTAGAATTACATCCTATTTGTGTCTGGCACAAACGCAAAATAAACAAGAAGTGTTTTCCTTGCCATAAGCTAGGCAAGATAACCTAACTGCAATTACTGGTTCGTCAAAACTAATTTTGATAAATTAATGTATTATTACAATTAGTTCTGCAGTTTACAATGTCATTAATTTTATTGCTGTTTTTGTAGTATATTTATAACTACTGTGCCTTGTGATAGCAGTGCTTGATTTTAAAGATTTTTCCAGGTTGTCCATAGGGCAACCTCCTGTATAACCCCAGGTTGCCCACTCACAAATGAGGCTGTTCTGCAAAAAAGGCAGTATCCATACTGTAAATTTACATCTTCTATTTACCAGATGGATGACCTGTCTATCTGCCAGTACCTACATCAATATTGCCTTATACGATACAAAACATTGTAAATGTTACATATCATTAACACTAGATATCAAAAATGAAAAGATAATGCAAAAAAGAAATTCATAAGCTTTTGGAACCACAGCGTCGTCGATGGTGAGAGGTGGGTGAGCAGTGCTGGATCTCCTGAAATCGATGATCATTTCTTTGGTTTTGTCTACATTTAGAGAGGTTGTTGCTCTTACACCACTGAGCCACTCTCGCCACCTCCTCCATGTATGCAGAAATGTCATTGTTCCTGATCAGGCACCACAGTCATGTCATCGGCAAACTTGATGACCTGGTTTGAGCTGGTATCTGCTGTGCAGTCGTGTTTCAGCAGTGTGAAGAGCAGTGGACTGAGGACACAGCCCTGTGGCACACCTGTGTTCAGGGTGATGGTGTTGGAGGTGTTGGTGCCGATTCTGACTGACTGTGGCCTGTCAGTCAGGAAATCTAGTATCCAGTGCACCAGGGGGGTGTTGAGGCCCAGCCCGCTCAGATTGAGAGACAGTCTCTGAGGGATGATGGTGTTAAAAGCTGAGCTGAAGTCGATGAACAGCATCCTTACATGAGAATCTCTCTTTTCCAGGTGCGTTAACGACAGGTGAAGCGCAGTGGAAATTGCATCATCAGTTGACCGATTTGGGCAGTAGGCAAACTGGAGGGGGTTCAGAGTGCTGGGTAGGGCGGCTTTGATATGGTTCATGACCAGTCTTTCAAAGCACTTCATGATGACCGGAGTGAGAGCCACAGGACGGTAGTCACAGAGGCAGGTCACCGCTGATTTCTTTGGGACTGGTATGAAAGTTGTGGTCTCATAAAGACCGGGATGTCGGTCTTTAAGATGGTTCGCCAAGTTTGACGTGCTACTTGACTTCGCCGCCACAACTTTGTAGCACTGTTTGCATAGAGGCTTATCGACATCCTTAGCCTTTCCGTGCTCATCTGCAAAATACTTCCAAATGGCACTTTTACGATTTTTTTTCACTAAAGCAGCTTCTGAAGTGCCTTCAACTGCGGCATATGCCATGTTTGGCCAACTCGGCATGTGTGTGTTAACCAGCGCAAATGCGTTCAGCAGCTACTGCGAGGAGGGGAGGGGCTGTGTGAGTGTGTGCGTGCGTGCACGCGCGCCTGAGCTGTAGTGGTGCTTTGTGAAGTGTGGCGAATGAGGCGAAAACCACACTGTTGTTTTCAATAATGGTGAAAATGAATATCTAATCAGATACTAATTTTAATATCGATTAGTATCTGAGAATCGATTTTTTTGACAACCCCAATGTCTCATTACTTTCAGCTCCAGCGTCAGCTATATCTTCCGTTTCTGATCTTTCGCAGTAAATTTTTAGCGGTGCAGCAGTGAAAAAGGTCCCCCCCTTAAACTGTTTCCAGCTATACCACTTTCTGAACGTTGTGTAGGCTATTTAATCTGGTATTGAGGTAAAAGAAAAAATCATATTGTAAGAATAATAAAAAATGGTTTTCAGTATGAACCAGCATACCGCCCAACACTAGTGTAACACATACCGTATTTATGTTAACGAGACAAAATATGCAAGTACATATTTAATGCATTTATGACATGCACTGCACAAGGCCAAAAAAATCCAATACATTTATTGAAAATAAAATAACTGTAAAAGTGGACCCACGCTATCCAAACCGGCACTGTTCATTGGTTGATTATAAGAGTGTAACGGTATTCGTACAGAAAATTTTCGGTACAAGTCTTTCGGTTCTGAACGAATGCAGTAAATGCGGAACCTTTGTGTGTTTGCTTGTTTCCCCTGAGCAACATTCTGAAAGGGGCGGATGGAGCTGCGCCCGTATTCATCCCAATGTGAAGCTGGAAGCTGTTAATGTGAATTATTGCACAGTTCTAATACTGTATGATGCTAAAAGCTGCTAAAGTAAATAAAGTACAGATCAGGTGCAGTTAGTTGTCTAAATGTGTACCTTAATGGATATTTTTTGTTTTTTTACTTGAGAGAATATTCATTTTGATTTACTTTTAAGTACATTTTCTTTTTTTAATTAAGCTGCTCTATTGCTTGACCATGAGGGGGTGTGCCTTGCTCAGGAGGCCAGGATAGCTGAGGAGTGTCACAAACTGGAGGAGCAGCATGGCCAGTACCATTGAAACCTGGAACTGAGGCCACTTGATCTGGGGAGCAGGAAGGGCAACAGCTTCCCTCTAAGCTGCATAAGGGGATGGGTCATTGCCTGGGGGGCCCACCAGCCTCCCCATCTCCTCAGCCAGCTCCCACCACCATCAGATCTCTAGGACTTCTTTCAAAGTTGAGGTGGAGACTGGTAGCAGTGGTCACTGGGGGGGGGGGGGGTGCGGTGTAGTGTCAGTGTGATGGCTTCACATAGCAGAGTCCATTAGCATTTCCCAGCATGCTCGTGAGCCATGTAAATACACTATATTGCCAAAAATATTGGGACACCCCTTCAAATCAATGAATTCAGGCGTTCCAATCACTTATATAGCCACAGATGTATAAAATCAAGCACCCAGTCATGCAGACTGCTTCTACAAACATTTGCAAAAGGATGGGTCACTCTCAGGAGCTCAGTGAATTCAAGTGTGGTACCATGATTGGACTTATTGCATAGGTGGCATCCTTTCGTTAAATTTCCTCACTACTAAGTATTTCATGGTCAACTGTTAGTAGTATTATAACAAAGTGGAAGCAATTGGGAACAACAGCAACTCAGCCACAGAGTGGTAGGCCAGGTAAAATCACAGAGCGGGGACAACGCATGCTGAGGCTCACAGTGTGCAGAAGTCAACAACTGTCTGCAGAGTCAATAGCTACAGACCTCCAAACTTCATGTGGTCTTCAGATTAGCTCAAGAACAGTGTGTAGAGAACTTCATGGAAGGGGTTTCCATGGCTGAGCAGCTGCATCCAAACCTTACATCACCAAGTGCAATGCATAGTGTTGGATGCAGTGGTGCCACTGGACTGTAGAGCAGAGGAGACGTGTGATGGATCACGCTTCTCTGTCTGGTAATCCGATGGACAAGTCTGGGTTTGGCGGTTGCCAGGAGAACGGTACCTGCCTGACTGCATTGTGCCAAGTGTAAAGTTTGGTGGAAGAGGGATTACGGTGTGGGGTCATTTGGCCCATTAATTCCAGTGAAGCCATTTTGGACAATTTCATGCTCCCAACTTTGTGGGAACAGTTTGGGGATGGCCCCTTCCTGTTCCAACATGACCAGTGCACAAAGCATGGTCCATAAGGATATGGATGAGCGAGTCTGGTGTGGAAGGACTTGACTGGCCTGCACAGAGCCCTGACCTCAACCCAATAAAATACCTTTGGGATGAATTAGAGCGGACACTGCAAGCCAGGCCTTCTCATACAACATCAGTACGTGCCCTCACCAATGCTCTCCTAATAGGATGGTCAAACATTCCCATAAACACACTCCTAAACCTTGTGGACAGCCTTCCCAGAAGAGTTGAAGCTGTTATAGATGCAAATGGTGGGCCAACTCCATATTAAAGCCTATATATTAAGCATGGGATGTCATTAAAGTTCATGTGTGTGTAAAGGCAGGTGTACCAATACAGTAATATAGTGTACTCATTACACATGTACATTGATGTATATTACAGCTGTTCCAGGATGTTAGGGTATACATGCATGTTTATGAATACATTATGAAGGTGTACTGAACATTTTATGAATGCAATACAAAAGCATTATGAAGGTGCACTTAATGTAAAGCATTACCCTTTAAAGTTGAATTCGATAATACTAAACCAATGAACTCCCCCCCAAAAAAATAGCAGAAGCTATGATAACCACCAACTTTGATTATATAAATTTAGCTTTGTTATGTTTTGGGCACTGACACCCTTAACAGGAGCTGACCCTGACATTACCTGGGGATAATCAGGACTTACCCAATTGGGGATCGTTGGATTCTGTGGAGATTCTGGAGTAAATGTTCATTCAATGATATTCCATTTGTGAGATACAAGCGTTTTTGTCAAAGGAGTTGTATTGCGTGACTATTTTGGGCTTAAAGACTGCCTCAGCATTTTCAAGTACCATTTTGACTCTGAATCTCTCTTTTCCATTGACAGCTTTACAGTGGCCAGATTGAGCACTTTTCTTAAGCGATACTTTTCAAAGCACAGTGGGGTAACATCAGTTTTTAAACTGACCAGGGCAGCCCCCATTGGCTCCCTTTTGGCTGAAAAAGCACTGCAGCATTGCAAAGGTGCTCTTCTGGAGAGTGTCCACTTCTTCAGTTTCAAAACTGGCATGTCCATCTGTCCTTGAATCTGAGACACAATCCTACCTGCCCTTGCTCTCGTCAAATGAAACCCAGGAGTTTGCTCAATTGCCCTTTTAACAATAAAGCTGAGAGCATGAGCAGTACAAACTGTGTGGCAGAGCTTCATTGTGCTGGCACAAAGAATCATGTTGGCACCTCACCCTGGAATCCCCAATCCTCTATCAGACATGTTTTTACTGCAGCCAAATTCGCAGCAGTGTGAACACCTGGAAATTTAGCCACACCTAGCAGCACTGTATCCAGTGCATGGGAATATACAGTTCTGGAAAAAATTAAGAGACTACTCCATAGTTTTTTTTTAATCCTGGTTTAATCCTGGTTCTGCTGGCAGATAGCTACGCTCCAGGTTGCTTCCAGACTCAAAGATTCTAAGACAACAGTACACAAGAACAAAGTGAATCGGAATGACCAGAAACCAGTAAGGTAAAGGGCAGAAGCAATTTTCTAATGCCAGAGATGACTGTTAACTTATCCAACAGTGCCTCATGAATCAGAGGATGACACCAAGTGACCTTTGGTAAGAATCAGGAAACATTACATGGTGTGAAATGCACTGTAGTGTTATCAAATTAAACTTTTGAGTTCGCAGATTAGCAGTTATTGAAGCTAACTTTTGGGTTAGCTGCGTCCACCACTGCCTAAAAGTGAGAAAGCCATGGAAGAAGAAAGGAAAGGAAAAGCATGTGCGGAAAGGAAGCCTAAATGAGACGCCTGAAAAGAAGGGCATAGAATGAGGAGGGGAAAGAGAAGAAACACCAAATTAAGAATAAAGTTTCTGAAGAGGAAAATCACAGAGCACAGCGATGAGGAGCGTTGATCCGGTCCCCTTGATGACAGAACTCAGAAGACGAGAGAAGGGAAAGACCTTTGATCCAGTCACTGGTGATTCCATTATAGTGAACTAAGCAGCTAAATGCAGGAACTAGCATTACATTGGCTTTATTGAGCCAACTGGCAAACTGACATTTGTTCTTATAGACGGGAAAATGAGGTGTGAAGCCATA
Organism: Paramormyrops kingsleyae; assembly: GCF_048594095.1. NCBI lineage: Eukaryota > Metazoa > Chordata > Actinopteri > Osteoglossiformes > Mormyridae > Paramormyrops > Paramormyrops kingsleyae. The sequence goes on from NC_132804.1 coordinate 33,437,967, forward strand.
CATGAATCATGGGATTTGTCATAGGATAAGCATTTCTCAAACGATTTTACAATGTAAGAAGATTTATTATGTGTGAAAGGGCTAAGCGGATTAGCAATCACAATTCAACTTAAGGTATATGTTAACCTGTTTATTATTTTTTTATACAGTTTAAATTTCGATTATAGTTACACTGCTTTGTTTTTATATGTAAGTCCATCCATGGTCTACCAGCTTCTCCTGGTCGGGGTCACAGGGGGGCCTGGAGCTGGGATGTGACGTCAGACTGGCACGAGGCATGAGGCTGGGGTAGAGCTTGGAAGGGATGCTACTCCATAGCAATGATTCATTTTACATTCATGTGAATATTTGCAATCTAAGCTACTTTTTCGCTTTATGACCTTAACAAAACAGTACAGAACGGCCACATTTTTTGAACGGTAGTATAAATATTACAAGAGTTATTGTTAAGTTTGCATTATTAAAAAGGACACAGTGATCTCGAGAAGTACGTCTATCAGGCTGTAGGCGTTGGCAGATAAACTATTACCTATCCTTTTTCAGATTCTTCCCACATTGCTGTTTTGGCAGACACTGACGTATCCCATAGATCACACTTGAAGATCACCAAGCCTGATTTCACAGTTATCTGGTTGCTCTCAGTGTTGTTCTGCATCTGTATCTTTACCTCGTCTTTTATCCTAATCATTCTGCCTCTTAACCAGACTTTCGCTGTTGCAGTTATTCTGGGTAACATTTTACTTGAGGGGGCACAAGAAACTTAGTAACTCATTTACTATTCAAGTACAAATCATGAACAAATATAGTACCTGCATGAAATACATGAACCGTTATGATTGAGTAATGATGAATGAACATGGGATCAGTACACAACTAATGCATAGTTTTGGTTAATTAATACATTAAGTAAGAGTGTACTACTACATTATTTGTGCATCAAGTGTTACCATATTCTGTATAAATGTGGTTTAGCTGTTAAGAAGCTGTTTTAATGCAGAATGTTTTAATACATTGCTTGATGCTTCACAGATCTTAGAATGGATGCAGCCAGCTGAATGACTCTATGTAATAGACACGGCTGGGTATTTTGAATGGTTTTCCCCGTTTGGTGATACTTATGGAGACTGTAAGTATTCAAATGAATCACTTTAGGTGCCTTCACAGTCATCCTTTTCGATAGCTCTGATTCCTTTACCTTCTTCGGCACCCAGAGTTCTCGAAACATAAGATAGGATTGTCAAGGACATAGTGCTGGGTTAGGGGGAGGGTTAGTTTGCCTCTGCTCTGTTCTTGTGGTCTTTCTGGGCGACGAGCAGTTTTTTACATCCCATAAATCTTGCGCTTATGTACGGAAAAGGATTAGGGTCACCATGAAAATATTATTTGAATTCTGACTTTAATCTCAGAATTCTGACTTTAATCTCAGAATTCTTATGCATGCTATGTTTACATTTATTTATTTAATAGTTGCTTTTGCCCAAAAGTAAAAATCAGAGAGCAAGGTTGGTCAGCATCCTCAAAGGAATTATGGTTTAAGGCCTTGCTCAAGGGCCCAGTGGTGATTTGATTACTCTGCCAACCAAGAGATTCAAATTCACAACCTTGTGGCCATGGGCACTGATCCTTTACCTGCTCATTGTATTGACTTATGGTTCATTCTGCTCCATTTTATGTGGGGCATGTGGGACAAATCAGGTAGCAAATTGGATCTGTCTGACTGGAGGCCCCGTCAAACTATCAATGAGAAGGATAAAGATGACAAGAAAACTGACGCAAGGACCTGGCAAAGCTGACTAGTACACAGAGTTCTCCTCCCTGACAATGAGGAAACTGCTGAAGCCATACCGGTTCGGCGGGATTTTCACAAGTAAACAGCATCAGCCTTCTGAGTAAATGTTTTTATGATGTCAGGCTGTCATGCTTCCCATATATGGAGGATGAGTCATGACCACAGGTGTTCAGCCTGTGAAGTGCCGCCATCACACATGATGTTTATTACCTGCCGAAAAGTAGGTTCTCTCATAAGAGGTATTAAAAATATGCTATAAAAACTAATCGCTTCAATGGGGTGAATCTGCATACTAGGAATATCTCTCTTTACGCATACATGCACTATGTGGACAAAAGTATTGGGACACCTGGTAATTATACTGACAGGAATTTTTATAACATCCCTTTCTAAATCCATAGGAATCAACACGGAGTTAGTCACCTTTTGCAGCTATAACAGCTGCCACTCTTCTGGGAAGACTTTCCACAAGATTTCTGAGTGTATCCATGAGAATTTTTGCCCATTCATTCAGGAGAGCATTTGTGAGGTCAGGCATTGATGTTGGATGTGAAGGACTGGCTTGCAGTGTACATTTGATGGGGTTGAGGTCAGGGCTCTGTGTGGGCCAGTCAAGTTCTTCCATACCAGACTCACCCAACCATGTCTTTAAGAACCTTGCTTTGTGCACTGGGGCACAGTCATGCTGGAACAGAAGAGGGCTCTTCCCCAAGCTGTTCCTACAAAGTTGGCAGCACAGAAATGTCCAAAATATCTTGATATTCTGAAGCATTAAGAGTTCCCTTCACTGGAACTAAGGGGCCAAACCCAACCCCTGAAAAACAACCCCACACCATAATCACCCCTCCACCAAACTTTACAGCAGGCACAATGCAGTCAGGTAGGTAATGTTCAATTGGACTGTTACCTTGAAGGATTTCCTGGCATCTGCCAAAGTCAGACTCATCCATCCATCAGACTGCCAGGCAGAGAAGCTTGCGTCACACCACTCCATCCGACGCTTGGCATTATGCTTGGTGATATGAGGCTTGCAAGCAGCTGCTCGGCCATGGAGACCCATTCCATGAAGCTCTCAGTGCTCAGTTTTTGTACTGGGGTTAATGCCAGAGGAAGTTTGGAACTCTACAGTTATTGAGTCAATAGAACGCTGGCGACTTTTACGCACTATATGCACCTCAGTACCTCAGTACGACCCAACTCTTACTTTACTTCGCCTGCCACTTTATGTCTCTTTTGTTCCTAAACGCTGCCACTTCACAATAATACCACTTAAAGTTGACCATAGAATATCTAAAAGGGAGGAAATGTCATGAACTGGCATCCTATTAGAGTACCACGCTTGAATTCACTGAGCTCTTCAGAATGATCTATTCTTTCACAAATGTTTGTAAACCTGACTACATGGCTAGGTGTCTGATTTTATACCTCTATGGCAATGGGTTTGAATGAAGTCAGGTTTACAAACATTTGTGAAAGAATAGATCATTAAGAAGAGCTCAGTGAATTCAAGCGTGGTACTGTCATAGGACACTACGTGACACTGAAATAGTTCTGCTAAAATTATATATATATATATATATATATATATATATATATACAGGGACGTGCACAGACATTTTGAGGGGCAGGGGCTCAAGTGAAATAAAGGGCACTCTCATAATTACGTATTTTTTTCTTTTTTTAAACAAAAAAGTATATATATTAACGCAAAACTGACTTCCTTTTTAAAAAAATAATTAAAAAAGTTAATTTTATCTTCCTCAAACTCATGCAATTGTTTAATTTTCAAAAGATGTCTACAAAATAATCAGTTCACACAGAAACCATGGTCTCCTTAGTATTCACTAGGTTTATAGAGCAGCAAAGGAAACCATTCCACAATGTGCATGTTTTGAAAACATTTTCTATGCTACTAGTTTCAAGTATATATTTAGATTAGAATAACCAAAATAACTGCATCAAGCAGAGGGGTGTGTTTTACTAATAATTTGTTTATTTTTTGCACAAGGCACTACATCATTTAAATTATTTTGGTGTATTATTTTCTTGATAAAAGACCGCTGTGCGGAGTATAACAGAACATGAAAAACAGAGCGTTGCTATGGACTCACAGGATTCTAACCGTAGAGACGGAGTGTACTATTTTCTTTAGCGGAAGCAATACAATCGGGCTTAAATCAATAAACTCCCTTTTAATATTTTATGTCAAAATAATTATTTATTTGGTAGGTAGCCATGTAATAAGCGGGATAATATATAGCGATTATTCCTTACACATTAGCTAGTCTAGTAGCTCATGAGGCACGCATGCTAGCAAAACACAGGTTAACTATATATTTGTCTTTGGCTAATCAGCAGTAAATTCGAGCCTTATTCGAGGCACTGGTAGTTTAATCTTTTGTTCATCACCAGCTCCACTCACCTCAGCACAAGCCAAGAAAAACACTGCTGGGAGGGGCTGCTGCTGCCTGCAGGTGTGTGTGTATGATGTGCGCCGCTGCGCGGGGGTGGGGGGGGGGGATGTTCGCTTCAGAACTCCTGACCTGATATTTAGATATACTATTCTTCAATAAATATATTTGTTTGACAGGGAAGCTGTGTGCAAACAGGAATATATATTATTTTTCAAAAAAAAAGCACCCCAGAAATAAGGGCACTTTCTCTCCAGGAATAAAAAGGGCAGGTGCTCAAGCCCCCTTTGATCTCTATGTGTGCACGTGCCTGTATATATATATATATATATATATATATATATATATATATATATACAGTCACCTAAAGGATTATTAGGAACACCATACTAATACGGTGTTTGACCCCCTTTCGCCTTCAGAACTGCCTTAATTCTACGTGGCATTGATTCAACAAGGTGCTGAAAGCATTCTTTAGAAATGTTGGCCCATATTGATAGGATAGCATCTTGCAGTTGATGGAGATTTGTGGGATGCACATCCAGGGTACGAAGCTCCCGTTCCACCACATCCCAAAGATGCTCTATTGGGTTGAGATCTGGTGACTGTGGGGGCCATTTTAGTACAGTGAACTCATTGTCATGTTCAAGAAACCAATTTGAAATGATTCCAGCTTTGTGACATGGTGCATTATCCTGCTGGAAGTAGCCATCAGAGGATGGGTACATGGTGGTCATAAAGGGATGGACATGGTCAGAAACAATGCTCAGGTAGGCCGTGGCATTTAAACGATGCCCAATTGGCACTAAGGGGCCTAAAGTGTGCCAAGAAAACATCCCCCACACCATTACACCACCACCACCAGCCTGCACAGTGGTAACAAGGCATGATGGATCCATGTTCTCATTCTGTTTACGCCAAATTCTGACTCTACCATTTGAATGTCTCAACAAAAATCGAGACTCATCAGACCAGGCAACATTTTTCCAGTCTTTAACTGTCCAATTTTGGTGAGCTCGTGCAAATTGTAGCCTCTTTTTCCTATTTGTAGTGGAGATGAGTGGTACCCGGTGGGGTCTTCTGCTGTTGTAGCCCATCCGCCTCAAGGTTGTGCGTGTTGTGGCTTCACAAATGCTTTGCTGCATACCTCGGTTGTAACGAGTGGTTATTTCAGTCAAAGTTGCTCTTCTATCAGCATGAATCAGTCGGCCCATTCTCCTCTGACCTCTAGCATCAACAAGGCATTTTCGCCCACAGGACTGCCACATACTGGATGTTTTTCCCTTTGCACACCATTCTTTGTAAACCCTAGAAATGGTTGTGCGTGAAAATCCCAGTAGCTGAGCAGATTGTGAAATACTCAGACCGGCCCATCTGGCACCAACAACCATGCCACGCTCAAAATTGCTTAAGTCACCTTTCTTTCCCATTCTGACATTCAGTTTGGAGTTCAGGAGATTGTCTTGACCAGGACCACACCCCTAAATGCATTGAAGCAACTGCCATGTGATTGGTTGATTAGATAATTGCATTAATGAGAAATTGAGCAGGTGTTCCTAATAATCCTTTAGGTGAGTGTATATATATATATATATATATATATATATATAGAGAGAGAGAGAGAGAGAGAGAGAGAGAGAGAGAGAATATGGAAATTTCACTGACCCAAACTTAGCAGTCCAGCCCCAAGGACTGCTATCCTGCTATGAGAGTCATAACAAGCACACACTGTTTCTATAATATTTAAACTCTTGATGACAGAGTAAGCCTTCAATACTGTAAATGTCACTGGTAATGACTGCATATCACAGCAAATATGATGCAGTGTATTAACATTAGAACATGTGCAAATAACAGTAACAAAATAAAAACCAACAATAATTTCTTCTGTTCTCTAAAAGCTTACTGATATCCTGTTAGATAGCTACAGTATGAGAACATCGTTTCGGTTCCCAAACCTCTGCTCAGGGGCACCCCAGCCATTCACTGTGTCTGTTACATTTCACCACCAGCTCAATTAGTTTAATTAGGTAAAACTCAATGGGATATTGATTAGTCAAACATAGATGCTAGTGGTCAAGTCAGAAAATACATGTACTGGGGTGAGTTTAGGAGAGGTTTTGAAATAGTTAAGCTGACACACTTAGACATACAAAAATCTTAGTTTTACACCAACAGGATGATCCTTTAAACATTATTTTCTTTGTCTGCCTGAAAGCCTTGTGTCCATGCAGTCCCTTGTTGAAGTGCTTATCCTGAGCGAGGAGTGCAGGCTGGGAGGAGGGATGCAATAAACTCATGGAAGCACAAGGCAGAAAACTTTGGATGTATCACCAGACCATCACAGGTTATACACACACACACACACACTACAGACAGGATAGAGATGCTGGTTAGCCTACCTGCAAGTCTACAGGGAGACCAAGCAAACTCCACTCTTATATAATGGACACCTGTGAGACAGCACTATTGCTCAGTCACTCTGCCAGCTCTTACAGGAAGCGCCATTACCAATCATTACTTTACCTTGTATTACCTGGGATTGCAGTCATTAAGGAGTGTATTTTTGATCACTTGATAAATTGTATAAAAGGAATACAGCGGCAAGCTATCACAGCGGCAAAAAAATAAAACACTCAGAAGGTGCTTAAAATCTTAAAATAATATCAAAATTGAATATTATTTACATATTAATTAATATCATTTATTAGTGTTCCAAAATTAATTTGCCCTTAATGGGCTAAAGGTGCATACATTTCTTCAGTCCATGTGAGCAGGCATCTCATGTCCTGCCCGCCATGTCTCTGTCAGGCCCTCCTGTCTCCTCCCCAGTCTGGCTCAAATGAGCCACACCTGTTACTCGTTAATTCCTTGTCCGTCCTTGTGTGTAGTACCTGCTTGTCTTGTGCTCCCCAGTCTGGTCACTGTTGTCCTTGGTGCTGTGGCTGGTGTTTCCCCGTGTGTCTCTGTGTTCCTGTTCCCTGGTCTCCCTTCTGTTTGACCCCTGGAGGTTCTTTCGTTTGGGGTTCCTTAATTTCTGCTCAGAGTAAACCTCCAGTTACACCCCCGCCGCTGTGTGTGGGTCCTCCCTCCTTCGTGTTCATGACAGGATGCATATTCCGATTCATGATCTCTTCCTGAAAGTGACAGGATTCCCTATGTCTGAGACTGGAAGGGCAGAGGGCAGCACTGGCAGTGAGCTGGTGGATCTGGGAGGGGCCTCAGGCGAGATGAGCCTTGAAAACAAAGAAACCTTATTCAGCTTCCAAGAAGGGAGCTGTCAGATCTCTGTGTTACCAATACACAGCAGGAAAACACCCTCCAAAGACGCACATCAGCAGCGGGACAGAGCGGAGAGGACAGCAACTGCAGGTACAGTACTCATTCTCCGCTATGACCAGGCTGCTCAGCACATTGAAACAAGAAGTATGAGTTTGATCTCTTATTTGGATTGATTTTTCCCTATATGTACAGATATGTCATACTTGGTAACTTAAGATGAAGATTGAGATGGTCTTTATTGATCCCAGGGGGCAATTCTGGGTTTCGCCTCAAAATTAAAGGAACACGGAAACCAAACCAATCTCCTTTGCAGTTTTTTTTAACAGGCTGTATCAAAAATTAATTATTTTAAAAGGATTATATGGAAAGACAAAGCTGGACAACATTTACAGTTTAATTATTTAGTAGATGCTTTTATCTAAAGCAATATACATTTTTGAGAGAGCAGGATCAGTCTGTCCCTGGAGCAACTGGGGGTTAAGGGGCCCGACAGTGACATCACTGAGCTGACCCTGGGATTTAAACCAGCAGCCTTGCAAGCACAGGTTCTTAACCCACACGCAACAGCTCTCGATAGCAAATGCAAGGTCGCACTTAGGTTTCTTTATCTGAGGGACTGACATTAATGTTTTCTGAACTTTTAAGTGAGTCAGAGACAACTCACAAGCATTTCTTTTATCATTAAAATTTAAATTGAAATTATTTGACCTGATTTATTTTGAGAACTTTGGCTGGAACCAACCAGGAATTTCATAAAGAAATAAATTAGGACAAATATTTAAAAGCTAAACAACCAATCCATCTCTCCATCCATCTATTTTCTGTAACCACTTGTCCCATTCAGGGTAAGGGCGGGTCCGGAGCCTATCCTGGAGGCTGTGGGTGTAAGGCATGGAACAACCCAGGATGGGGCACCCACCCATCACAGAACTTAAACATCAAATACATTTTAATGTACATTTCATGGAAGCAGGTTATAGTGCTGGGTTTGGGGGGGAGAGAAAATAAAATAATGCATATTGCTTTTTTATTATTTTGATGTGGGGTGGCCACATATTTACTAGGTGTAGGCATTGTTACCTCTGACCACCCCTTAGATCAGCCCTGGCTGCTGAGGCAGACAGCCTCTTCAAAAAATACACTCAACCGTACTGCTCCGCATGCACTTACATTCAGTCAACACTAGATGGAGACATGTCACCCACCATCTCCTAAGAATATGTATATTGTGTATTACTACAAAGAACAACAAATTTTTACAGAGCACTGAAATGTGACTAAGGCATTATGTCAGGTATATTCTGTATTTAAAAGCCATTCTAGTTTTACAAAATCATGTTGATAAAGGTTTTCAGTGATACAGAGTCATAAGCAGCTTGGAAAGAGACAAACATAATATAAATATTGACAATTGCTTAATGGTATTTTGTGACATTTGACATAATCCTTATTTTGTGGCATCTCTAATAATTGTTCATATGATAATATCTCTTTTGTTTTGTATTAGGCATTTAAAATATGCTCCTTTTTCTGGGAAAAAAGAAATGTTTCCTGTTCATCCTGGGAACCTGTATTTTGACCTTCTGTTACCTGAAGGCCAATATTCCAAGATCTTCCACCACTCATTCCAAGCCTGTGAGATATAAGCCTTTCCCTCAGTACTGCAGTCCATTCCTGTCCAGACGAGGGGCACCATGGCAGTGGAGAGACCGCCTCTCTGAAAGCTATTTCACCACAAAAGAGCCAAACTGCTCCCGAATAGCAGAGGAGCTCCACTTTATCACGGCTCCCTTGAGTCGAGAGGAAGAGGAGTACCCTCTGGCCTTCATCATCACCATCCACAAGGAGCTGGAGTTGTTCATGCGTCTCCTAAGGGCGATTTACACCCCCCAGAACGTCTACTGTATCCACGTCGACGCCAAAGCCTCACAGCAGTACATGACCATTGTCCGTCAGCTGGCCAGCTGCTTTCCTAATGTGTTTCTGGCAACCGCAAGAGAGAAGGTCACCTATGCAGGCTTTTCACGCCTCAAGGCGGACCTCAACTGCATGGCAGATCTGGCCAGATCCTCCATACCCTGGAAGAAGGTAATAAACCTATGTGGCGAGGACTTCCCACTGAAGTCTAACCTGGAATTGGTGCAGTATTTACGGAACAAGCCGTGGGATAAATTAAACATGACTCCAGGCATCAAACAGCCACCGTCCATGAGGTACCGAATACAGATACCTTACGAGGAGATTAACCACTCCTACATGGCCCCTAAGGGCAAGAAGTACAGAAAGGGGCCACCTCCACACAACTTGGACATCTACTTTGGGACAGCTTATTATGCTCTCACACGGCCATTTGTGGACTTTGTGCTGCGGAGTACAGTGGCTAAGGACCTACTGGAATGGTCCAGAGATACCTACAGCCCTGATGAGCATTACTGGGTAACGCTAAACCACCTAAAAGGTAGGCTAGTACTTCTCTGCTCCATTTCATGTTATTATTCATGTTATTATTTATTCCAGCCCTCTATATATGTTAAAGTTGTATGTTATTTTTCTTATTAGATGCACCAGCAAACAATCTAGAAGGCAAGTGGTCAGGTGACATTCGCGCATTAAAATGGAAACATTATGAAGAAGTAAAACACAAAGGCTGCAAAGGTACTGACTCCTCATTACAGCTCATTTTCTTTGTGAGAGTCATAGAACATGCATGAGTAAGTCCAACTCAATTACTTAGACTCGTGACTCTGCAACCAAAATTAAAGGAATATTATTCACAAAATCAAAAACCCTAAAAATAATGATCAATTGCTTAAAATCTGCTTTTTTTAGGGGAGTTCATATTTGAATTAGTTTTAACTGTTTTTTAAATTTATTTATTATTTTATGTTTATCAGTATTCAGTGCTGCCTTAACAGGCCATACAGTTCAATATGATGTAACTGCACTAAAAAATGACCACGACTTTTAAAATACTGGCTTCCAGCAGAAACACTGCTGTCTGATTCTGCCAGCAAAAACTTCACCGTTCCTGGCAAACTGCAGGAAACCGTTTATTTTCTACATGCAAGTTTGGCATCTAAAGAATGTTTTTTGTTTTATAGGCATGTATGTCAGAAATATCTGCGTCTTCTCCCTGGAGGATCTGCTGTGGGTCACTAACAAGCACAGCATGTTTGCTAACAAGTTTCAAATGCAGCTTTTCCCAAAGGCCGTGCACTGCATGGAGCTGTGGCACCGGCAGAAAGTTCTGCGGCAAGCAGAGGTTCCCATCCAGCCAGAATGGCGCCTTATCATTTAAGCATAGAAATCACATTGGAATAGAGCTGAAGGCAGCCAATGCATGACAATAGATTTTTCTCATTAAAGCGAATAGGGATGCATTATTTTCAGGTGCAAAGTGCTGAAACTCTGGTGATTGGCAGCTTTTCTACAATTTATTCTTTGCTGGCTTTGTTATTCTTTGTGTGGACCCTAATCAGAGACTGATGTTTAGATAACAGGAGCCACCATCTCTGTTCTATGTCTTAGGGTTTGTTACCTGCATTTTGTTCTTGGAATTATACAAATGGCTTTGGGTCCAATTTGTTACACACATTTCTTGTTGACACAAATTTCATCACGATAAGCCTTAAAGCTTTTTACCCAGTTTTTGGGGAAATCTCAGCAAAAAGAAAAGATCCCTTTAAAATGTCATACAAGAATCTTTGTGTTATTTCCCAAATTCTGAAGAATACCTATTTTGACTTCCCTATTAATGCAGAGAAAATGATTTATTAAAACTAATTAATACAATATCTGAATCAATTATTAATATTATGCTCCAGCAATTAAAAAATAAACTATTGTCAAATAGGACTTATCTACCAATAGACTATCTGTACTGGTAAGGCAAGTCAGTAGTTCATATTTGGGTAAACTTGTCAAAACGTCTCTGCTGGTACACTGACAAATTACATTTATTTAAATTCTGAATCAAAATCATACTCAGCTTTATTGTCATTCAAACCACTTGACATGATAAGAATGAAACAGTTTCTCAGGACTTGGTGTGTGCAGCTAAACAGTAAATATCCATCCATTATCTAGACCGCTTCATCCATCTGGGTCGCGGGGAAGCTGGAGCCAATCCCAGCATCTTTGGGTGAGAGGCGGGGTACACCCTGGGCAGGTCGCCAGTCCACCACAGGGCCAACACAGACAAACAGCCACACACACTTGCATGCACACCTATGGGCAATATAGAGTAGCCAGTTGACCTATTTTGCATGTCTTTGGACTGTGGGAGGAGACTGAAGCACCCGGAGGAAACCCTCGCATGTACAGGGAGAACATGCAAACTCCACAGAGAGAGGCACCCAGGGTGACCCAGGGATCGAACCCAAGACCTTCTTGCTGTGCGGTGACAGTGCTAACCACTGCACCACCGTGCCACCTTAATAATAAAATACTAGAATAAAAATATCTGAACTAGGTAAACATAGAATAAACTAAGATAAAAACCTCTGAAGTAAATTTTTTTTTTTAAAGTAATGTACAATATTGCATAATTGTATGGCAGCAGCGACCTAAAGTGCTCAGTGCAAGTTGCAAGTGACAGAGTGACATCAAGGCATGTAATTATAGTGCAAAATGTGTGTGGGTGGTGGAGCAGTTTAACATTCTGACTGCATTTGGATAGAAGCTGTTTTAGTCTGGATGTTTTTACTTGGATGTAGCTCAGCCTCCTTCCCGACGGCAGGGGGGGGGGGTGCACAGTGCATGTGCAGGGTTGGTGGGATCATGAAGGATGCAGGAGGTTTTTCCCTGCATCTGCTGATGTAAATGTCCCCAATGGGTGGTAAGCTGCAGCCGATGGTCCTCTGAGAAGATTTTACCACCCTCTGTTAACGCCTCCTTCTTTGCCATAGTGAAGCTGCCATACTACACAGTTAGGCAGGAGGTCAGGACACTCTCCGCCACACAGCTGCAAAAGGACCTGAGGACGTCAGCCTCCAGTCCTGCTCTCTTCAGCTTCCTCGAGAAATAGAGACGCTGATGGGCCTTCTTAATGACAGCCGCAGTGTTGGTGCGCCAGGTGAGGGTGTTGGTGAGTTGTACCCCAAGGTACTTGACGGAGGTGACCATCTTCACAGCAGCTCCATCTATTTAAAGAGGGTGGGGGGACGGGGAGGGGGAGGTGCCAGTCCTGCGGAAATCCACGACCATCTCCTTGCTCTTCTGGATGTTGAGGATGAGGCTGTTGGCCCTGCTCCACCATATCAGGTCCTCCACCTCCAGCCTGTGAGTGATGCGTCCTACCACTGCTGTGTCATCTGCAAACTTCAATATGAGGTTGTTCTTGTAGTGACCTCTGCCGTCATTGGTCATTAGTGTGTACAGCAGTGGGCTGAGCACACAGCCCTGGGGGGAGCCAGTGCTCAGGTGGATAGGCCTAAATGTAGGCCTATTTATAAAATCAACAGCAGCGGCATAATCAGATTCGCTTACACTTCTTGCTGTGGTTTGTGCCAACAGACACAAATCAGTGCCGACATCACTTGCTTTTGCCCAGTACCATCTCTGTGGAATCTGAAATATTTCCATATATTGAAAAATGAATGCATTCTGGTGATCAGCTCACATTCGCCTAAGATGCAAATGATGGTGACTATGGCTGGAACACATGCAGAGCTCACGCAAAGACAGCAGAAGTAGTATCACAACTTGATTATTTGCAATGGTTAGTTTTCAAGTAAATATTTATGTCAATGAACTTGTAAGACCCATTCAAATGACAAGTCCTTGGGTCACTGTTCCTGAACAAGATGGTCAAAATGCTTAGCCATGTTGTCAATATAACTGTGCACTCTGTAAGCATTTTTCAATGTAAATCATGGCTAAGGTTTTGATGACAATGACTGAAAATGCACAAGAATGCACTTCTTCTGCATGGCATATACCAATTTCAGCAGTACAAAGTAACACATACTGTACATGTACTGTAACACACAAACACACATATGTATACCTATGTACACACTAAAGATATGCATACCTCTATGTGTGTGTGCTACATTGTATGTTTTGAGGGGTAAGACTATTCAGAGTACCAGTATAATATTTTTTGACCTACATGTCATACACAATTCATAATGTAGGAGTCAGTAGACGATTATAGATAATCAGTAGTTTGACTGTGCCAAAGCATTTCCAATTTGACCAAAAGAATGAGACTTTGCATTTATGATGTGCACAAGTGACTCAGTGGTGTGGACATTGGACAAGTCATTTTGAGAATTCCAATTCTGATCTGAGAAATGTACCAAAGCAACTGAGAAAAAGTAAGACATTCACAAAGAAATACTGTCAACTGCAAAATTGGAAGGGAGAGATGTGCAAATAAAATTTTAAGTGGGATGTGCAATAAATGAATAGGTGTAGTTTCAGAGCTATGTGTCATGACTAGGACTCAGAGCATTTGGGTAAAACCATATTTACTGGCTTTCGCATTTCCTGTTGATCCATCCAGTGATTTCTAGAGATGGTAGGGGGTGGGAGAAATAAGGATTAGATGTGGGCAGGGGGTGACAGGCAATACATTATTGTCCTTTCGACAACATCTTATCTAGTTGCAAATAAGTCTAGCTTGCTTACTGCCTTTACTGTAGGCCTTTTCCCACAGCAATAACTTTTTCAGAAACTACTTCTGTTGTGTTCCGGCCAGAGGTACTTCTCGTTTGATTCGGCATTGTTGGGGTGGGGCTTATAGAGATAAACTTCTGTTGCACTTGTCTCGTGTTTACCACCTGCTGTTTTTGCACATGTCTGCACATGTGCACTTTACGTTTTTTTGTATTGTCCCAGTCCTTTTATGTAGCACCATGGTCCCAAGCAACGTTATTTCATTTCACTTTGTACTGTACCATGTATATTGTTGAAATGACAATAAAAGCAACCTTGAACCTTGAACTTCTGCTTAGCTGACCTCAAGCACCAGTGCCAAGTTGCAAGTTAAGCAGAAATACAGAGAAAAGAGAGAAGTACTGGAGCAAAAATGGGGCATATGTAATTTTTTTTGTATTTTAGTTACATTAAATGCATTAAGAACATAAAGTTCCATTCGGCCTATCAAGATCACTTGGAGGAAATTAAACTAATAATTTAAAGATGGCAGGATTTTGTTAAGTTCAAATTTGAAGGACTCTAGGGTCTTAGTTTGCACTCCCTCATTGGGCAGACTATATTACACGCTATGAGATGTTCTTTCTTGGATCCAAAATAATGTTCCATAGTGTTCCACAAGTAATTTCTGACTGTGGTCACAGGTTCTTGAATTAGAATTTACTGTGAAGTAACAATATGGATGAACAGCATCTAAACCTTTTAGAATCAAAATCATACCAGGATCATGTCACCCCTTGGTCTCCTTTGCTCAAGACTAAAATCCAGCTCTGCAAACCTCTGCTCGTAAGACATTCCCCTAAGGCCAGAAATTATTCTTGTAGCCCTGCGTTGGACCATTTCTAAAGCAACAATGTCCGTTTTGCGGTAAGATGACCAAACCTGGACACAGTATTCAAGATGAGGTCTGACAAGGGAATTATATAATCTTAGTATCACCTCCCTTGATTTAAACTCAACACACCTAAATAGGCAACCCAGCACCCTGCTTTTCACTCTTCCCCACACTGGCAAGAGTGGGACATGGAAGCATCAACATACACACTGAGGTCTTTCTCATAATCAGCTACCTTTATTTCAGTGGGACCCATAAAATATCTGTACTTTATATTTCTGGTCACTGCATGGATTACAATACATTAATCTACATTTAATTTCATCTGACATTTATCAGCCCAGTCTTTAAATAAATTGAGGTCCTGCAGTAACACCTCTGTGGCTAACTCAGAATCTGTCATGCCCTGCTTGTCCGATCCTCCTGTGTGCCATGCTCCCCTCGCTACCTCGTGTGGAATCCCAATGTCACCAGCTGTTTCCAGTCATGTTGATTAGTCCTCTGTATTTAAGTCTGCATTAAAGTATGTTTCCCCAGTCCAGACACTGACGTTATGTGGTTGTATCCCGATTGTGTCTTTCCTTTGATTAAACCCCGTATTCTCCCGACACCTTGAGTCCTACCTTTGCTTACCCGGTCTGTGCTTCCCCAGTACATAACACAATGACCAGACTCCACAACAAGACACCGCTAACGCAGGAGGCTCATCTGCCTGCAGCTTCGCCACCTGCGCCCGAGACCCTGACCAGACAGTTCTTTGCCCTCCAGGGTCTAAACTGGTGGGTGAGGGGGGTTCTGCCGATGCTGGACTCCCCTGAAACTTCCTCGCTCCGTACATGGCTTAAGGAGGAGTTCGCCGCCTTAACCCTAACTTCCCCGCCTCAAGCGCTGGGGATGATGGTGGAGAGGCTGAGGAAGCTGCTTCAGTTACGGACAGAGCAAGCTTCCTCAGCAGGAGATGCTCTGGCCCCCGTGGTTCCTGGCCCGGCGGTTCCTGCGCCGGTCCCTGCAGTTCCTGTCCCAGTTCCTGATCCCCGGGACCCTGCTCCCAACCCCCCGGTTCCTACTCCCGATTGCCTGGTTCCTGCTTCTGCCCCACTGATCCCCTCTGGTGGGTCACTCCAACTACCACCTCATCGCAGCAGATCCCATTTGGGTCCCCATCTCTGTCTCCTGGAGAGATAAAGGACACCTGTGCCGGGGTCGGGTCCCACCCGCCGTGCCCCCGGCTCGCCTTTGGTCCCCCTGGCTTTGGTATGTCCTGGCTTGTCTCTGGTATACTATGGTAGTATATGTGGTTAAATGAATGATTTCTGGCACTGCTAGTTTATGTTAATATGGTAGACTAACGCAAAACTAGCTAGGGATATGAATTTTACTTCGTCTCGTTTAAGTTATGGCTTGCACGTACCCCTGTATCGATCTAAATGTAATGTTATAAAGCTGGTTTCAAGTGCTGTGCTTCTGGTCTGCTGCATGTCTACAGCGCTCTCTGTGTATTGTGCCAATAACCGGAAGCATCAGTTGAACTGACGTTTAATATGGTGATCTGTATAAGCAGTGCTCGAAGTGGAGAAATTAAAGTGTCGCTCTTGTGTTGACCGTGAGAAGAGCGGCAGGAGTGCGATGGGGGTGTTGGAAACAACAGAGGCGCCTCAACAACACTGTCGGTACTGCGCGTGACGCTTGTCTCTGAGTAGCAGAGTACTAGCAACTTGGGAGAAGTGGCGGTACGATGAAGATTAAAATATAGCAGTGCGGGTGCTGCGTAATTCTTATTATGTATATGATGACTCGTGTAGCTGTGCTAACCTCCTGTTCAATTGTTATATGTTGACAGGGAAACAACTCAGAAGTTGTCCGGTCAGCCAGACACCTCCTAAATTTCCTGACCAGTATGACACCTTTCCCTGACCCTGTGGGGCCCAAACTGCCTGGGAGACCCCCAGGTGTTGTGTCTGTTTTCACAACAAATACACACAGAACAACAAGTATAAAAATTCAGTCATTTTGACTACTGACATGTTGTACCCTAAGTGTTGACTACTCAGAGTAATATTAAACGTCAGTTCAACTGATGCTTCCGGTTATTGGCACAGTACACAGAGCGCTGTAGACATGCAGCAGACCAGAAGCACAGCACTTGAAACTCGCTACATAACATTACATTTAGATCGATACAGGGGTACGTGTATCGATGCACTCGCATGTTAGAAATTGATACTGACTTCCGCCTCATATTGGCGAGATGAATATTTTAAAAGATACTTAGCATAAACACTGCTAGAGAGCCACATGAGATGAACAGGCAAGCCATAACTTAAACGAGACGAAGTAAAATTCATATCCCTAGCTAGTTTTGCGTTAATCTACCATATTAACATAAACTAGCAGTGCCAGAAATCGTTAATTTAACCACAAATACAACCATAGTAACCAGACCTACTGCTAATGTTTATGCGATCGCTTGTGCACATAAAGCCTATTTTCATATGTATCATAAGGTAATGACAAACCTGTGAATTCCGCATTTGGTCTTGCGACACCCTGGCACAGGCTTCCACTTTACCCCGACCTGCAGAACTGTCGTAAACGTGGAAATGAGTTGCGCTGTGAATCTGCGGTCGATTACTTTTCCTCGAGGACCCAGATTGTGCATCGCAATAAATTGAAATTGAATTGTGAGAACTGAAAATGAATTGGGAGAAGTGAATTTGTAAGTATAGAGCATCACATTTTCCAGATAGGATAAATGCAGTTTCAAGTTCATTGGAATTCAAATTCAAACTAATAAATCCAGATTCAGTTTTTTAATGCAACTGCAGATTCAAATATACACTATTCATATTCAGTTTCTAGTGGCACAAATATCAGCCCATAAAATGGGTCTGAATGACACCTGAATTAAAAGGCATGTCTCGATATAAAGTCTATGGAAGATAATTTATGTACAGACAGACATTCCCTACATTAAATACATGAATAATGTACATTGTACATTATAGATGATAGAGCAATGAAAAAATATGTATCAAGGGAGGAGTGTGATGACAAAATATCCATAAAGGGATGACTGATAAGGCACAGTGGTACTCTAATGGTAAGGGAAGTGTGCTTATGATCAGAAGGTTGGTGGTTTGAATCCCCAACAAGGAAGGTACTCTGAGCAAAGTCCTTCCTCTAAGTACTGCTACCCAGTGCTATGTCCCATAAGGGCAGAAGACATATTTCATTGTGTGCTGTGTTGTGTCAACAATGAATCACTTTACTGAGCAATAAAAAAAAATACTGTTTATAATCTTCAAAGGACAAGGGAACAATGAAAACTATTGTACCTGTACTGAGAAAATTTTGTTACAAAAGTGTTGAGTGAGTTGTGGGTCACTCTCTGTACAGTCAAAAGCGCTGTGCACTTAGCCAGTCCATCACCATATGAATGAATATAAATATGATGCCACTGCATTACCCTGCCTGGATACAACATCTATTACCATGTGTGAATATGCTGGACAGCCACTTAGTGACATTACAATAAATTGAGCAGTCAAAAAATGTCAATAAACTCCAAACGCTACCTTGTGGCTGCTAAACTGTATCACTAGAATATGTAGAGCTTATTGAAGCAAACAGTGTATAAAATTTTGTAAGTAAAAACAATACCTGCTTTGATCCAGTACATATTTATTAATGAATTTTGTACACCAACCCAATGGTCAATACAGAAAAGTATTCACTAATCCAATGTAAGGAATCCAAACATAAAGCAGCTAATAATCAATATTCTACCAAACTAAGTGTATATGTGAAAACATGCAAAGTTTCTGAAAAACACAATACAATGACAATTGTACTTCTCACCTTCCATATATTAAACGCAATAGGCGGGATAAAATTCAGAATGTTAAAGCATAATTTTTTATGTTAAGTGACAGCAAAAGATGTCAGGAAAACTTTGTTTTGCAGTATATTTGTTGACTTCTGGAAAGTTACTTAGGGCAACACTAAACTGTGGGAGGGTAACCCAGAAAATGTGCTATATGCTGGGAAATGAGAGAAAGGCAGGTTAGAAGTGGTACGGCGTGTGAGTGACCCAGTTAGACATCTGCTCCTTCGTGCGCTTGGCTGAGCTATGGCTGGTGAAGAGAGACTTGAAGACTTCAGACTTGTCTTCCATGGCTTGGATGGACCGTTTGCTCCCGGCCGAAGTTGCAGGTTTGACGCACTTGGAGGAGCCAGAGGGCTCAGCAGCTGCCGGAACCCCAGTGGATACAGGTTACACGTGATAGAGGTTGTACAGAACAATGGTTGGTTTTAACTGCAAAAAGAAAACACTCACCTGAGCTACCATCACCTTCCCCCTTCACTAGTTTCATTTCAGCGGTGGTGGTTTCTGAGGAGCTTCCATTCTCTATTTCAAAAGCAGAAGCACATCACTCCGTGAGTCAGTTTTACAATACACAGGGCAAGCTACAATACTGTTAAAACTGACAAACCAAACTTACAATCCAAATGCAAAGAACTGCAGTATGTATATATATATATATGTATATATATATATATATATATGTATATATATATATATATATATGTATATATATATATATATATATATATATATATATATATATATATATATATATATATATATGTATATATATATATATATATATATATATATATATATATGTATATATATATTTTTTATTATTTTTTTATTATTTTTTTATGCAGTATGTATATTTTAAAAAATCGTAATGTCGGCATAAACATTTTTTAATCATTTTCAAATATTCCTTCTAAAGTAAATATACTTCAATATGGAGTTAATTTTGTGCCAAAAGTATTAATCAAAATGATTTGCTTGCAGTTTTCAAAATTAAGTATCAGAATGAAAATATGTTTTCCAAATATCAAAAAAGTTGAATAAAATCATTTTTTTCCCTTCTTCTCTAATTTGTTCTGCTTCTGGAATGCTTTTCTTTGTTTTTGAATTTTTTTTTTTTGCTTCTGGAATTTTTTTTTGTTTTTGGAATGCTTTTTTGCTTCTGACTTTTGGCACTGTTTTAACGGATGGGCGGGCCTTAGCAGCTTACACGTCTATTGGTCAGCTGGAATTTGGCGTGAACACGCCTTTAACCATCTGAGCACGCTCACTCCATGACGCGTCAGAACATCGCAACATGGCGGGAAGCTCCGGAGCCAGTTTATAGCATGGAATTGCATCTTTGTAGTTCTATAATCGTGTACTTTTATTAGGAATCGGTGTATGCAACACATATTTCGCGTTCATAAAATGTCACCAACCCATCCAGTTCAGTAACTTTCGCTATTCCACCAACGCGCTGACCAGGGAAGTTTCTAGCTAAAGCTTCTAGCTTCCAGCGCACTGGCATAAAACTAATATTTTATGTTAAATGTGGGGGGGGTCCAAACAAATAATTATGGAATGTGAGGGGGACACGTCCCCTTCAGATTTAATGGCGGCGACGCCCATGATTATATCGGGTATCGACCATATATAATATGGATACAGCGTACTAATTAATAACTTAGAAAGTTATTCTGAAAATGCAAGGGGTGTGCATTGTCCTCCAGAGTCCACTGATCAAGGCACACTTCATAGGACATGGCTGTCCCATTTTAAAATTGTTTCAGAGCTGCACGCCTTATAGTGTGTTGCCCCATTGCACTTTAAATGGATGCAATATAATAATTAATAACTATTACAGACAAAAATAATCTGAAAATCCAAGGGGTGTGCATTGTTCCCTGTAGTCCACTGATCAAAGCACACTTCACTAGACGTGTGCCTGTCTTGTCTAGTTTTAAAGTTATTAACCCATTCATGTATTATCCCATTGCACATTATACGGATACCTTCGAACATTCAAAAATTTATTAAAAATTGTATGTAAAGCAATCTGGGAAAGAAAGGGGTGTGCAACAGTCACCATGAGACTAAAATGCTAAACCACCATGTCATTATAGCTGACAGGGCCTATTACATTAGCTATTAACACGATTTTGCACAAATTATGAAATGGTTTGAAGCGCAAAAATAATCGGTGTGCATCGTTGTCTGTGTACTGGACATCAAGATTCTGACATTAAAAACGCCCCACCTTACTTCCGTTAAATGTTATTAAAGCCTGAAAACTGAATATCGAATATGAAACTAACAACTGCGGTGGCCCAGGTAAACTTGACTTAGCCTCTCATCTTTTCAATAGCTAGAAACTTCCCTGGTCAGCGCGTTAATAATAATAATAATAATACTACATTTTATTTTCAGCGCCTTTCAAAACACCCAAGGTCACTTAACACAACAAATCACTAATACATAAATAAATAAAAAATATATAAAAAAAATTTAAAAAAAAACATAGTAAAATATAAATACACAAAATTACCCAAAATATACACAAAAAATAAATAAAAAATTAAAAAAAAATTTAAAAAATTGCAAAATGGTGGAATAGCGAAAGTTACTGAATTGGATGGGATGGTGACATTTTATGAACGCGAAATATGTGTTGCATACACCAATTCCTAATAAAAGTACACTATTATAGAACTACAAAGATGCAATTCCATGCTGTAAACTGGCTCCGGAGCTTCCCGCTATGTTGTGATGTTCTGAAGCGTCATGGAGTGAGCGTGCTCAGATGGTTAAAGGCGTGTTCACGCCAAATTCCAGTTGACCAATAGACGTGTAAGCTGCTAAGGCCCACCCATCCGTTAAAACAGTGCCAAAAGTCAGAAGCAAAAAAGCATTCCAAAAGCAAAAAAAAAACTGCAGAAGCAAAAAAAAAAATAATTCAAAAGCAAAAAAAAAAATTCAAAAGCAAAGAAAAGCATTCCAGAAGCAAAACAAATTAGAGAAGAAGGAAAAAAAATGATTTTATTCAACTTTTTTGATATTTGGAAAACATATTTTCATTCTGATACTTAATGATTTGCTTGCGGTTTTCAAAATTTTGATTAATACTTTTGGCACAAAATTAAGTCCATACTTCAATCTCTTCCAAGTTCATAAATCTGAGCACATCATGAAATTAAAAACATGGAACCGATTATGGGATATTTCAAATAGTTCCATAAATAAAGAAAATGCATTATTCTAGCCACCTTAGTAAAAATGGAATTCAGTATAAATTCAGGGGACACGTTTGGGGACTGAAATTCATAGCATTTCATTTATGCAAAAAAAAAAAAAAAAAAAAACTTGTAATCTCCCTTCAATCACCAACACCAACAAATGACCAATCTATTTCTCCTGTTAAAAATCTGCAATGGATTCCATATAAGCTGCAACAAATTGTGCATGAAATAGCAGATGACCGACAGACAGTTTCTGGACATTAACTTGTGTTAAGAGGAGGTATGTGGTCTCATTTCAATAATAAACCTGCATACATACCGTTGGGATCCCCAGTTATCGCGCTGGCTGCACCATTTGTCTTCGCCTTTGATTTCTGAAGCAGGAAAAAATGCAATATTTTTGCTTATTTACAGAAAACTGATGTTTATAAAAGGATTAAGTGGAATAAAGTTTTTGTACATTTTACAAAAAACTACACAACAAAAGCAACAGAATGAAAGAGCAGCGTGTTTGTGCTTGTGCCCAAAAACACCTTGTGAGATTTAGATTTGGCTCTCTTCTCTTCCATTCTGGATTTCAGTTTCACTACTTCATCCTCACTCCCGTTCAGTATGATGATGTCACTGTCTTGGAACGGGTCACCACACTGCCAAAAGAAAAGAAAAACAACAACACATTAAATTAACATATTTGCATTGCAGTAAGACCTTGGACATTCACGAGGTTACGTTCCAGAACCCGTTGTGAATGAGGAGGATTCGCGGATGTTTGGTAGAGTCACTAAAAATGGTAATATGTGCTTATTTTTATAGTTTAAACCTTAAACATGCTCCCAAAACACTTTAATTTCATTTAAAAATAAGCTTAATACATTACCTTTACAAACCAACCCTTTCAGTGTTTATAGCAAATGAGTCTCAAGATGGAACCACGGGACGCATTTGCTATGTACAAAAACATTAATACCATTCAAGAAATGTATCATTTTTGTGTGTTGAATTTACGTGAATGTGTACTTAGTTAATTTACTATTTTCTAATAATTATGTAACCATTATCATTCCTGTCACGTATTGCACGGACCGGGGAATCAGCAACAGGACGTAAGGAATCAGGGAACACGGGGTTTAATCAAAAGATTGTAAAGACAAGCAGGACAACAGAAAAGGCAGCAAAATCAAAATGACGCTAATGACCGGACTCGGGAAACATACTCAAATGCAGACTGAAATACCCAGGACTAATGACAGCAACTCAAAACAGCGGATCATACTGGGATTCCACACGAGGTAGATGAGGGGGGGCGTGGCACACAGGAGGATCGGACGAGCAGGTCATGAGAGTTCCAAAGGGAATAAACTTTGCGAATGGAATTTGCATCTTGTAAAGGTACAGTACAGTATGTACATAAAAAGGAATGCAGATGTGCAAAAAAAATCACGGATGCAAATAAGTTTGGTTCCAATGAAATTTTCGCGGATCTGTGAATTCGCGAATCACAAAGCGCGAATGCATGAGGGCTTACTGTAAATGTGTAAGGGACAAACCACGAGGTGTGCAGTCACAAAAATAAAAATCAACAACAACAACAACAACAACGACCTAGATGGATAGTTGTAATGCTGATTATTTTCATATAACCACACACCTCAAAGTGTTTTATTCCGTTCATACCACAGCTAATGAACAAAAAGACAATAACCTAGCCACTGTTAATTTTCATAGGAAAATTATTTCAATTAGCATTCCAGTGTGCTCATAAAAATATAGGGATCGAGACTCCCATGTACTTTAAGTCAAGAGTGCACAGCTATGTGCTTTTTTGACAAAAGGGACTGTTCACCCCAAAACTGAAAAAGATACTCAAATAACTATAGAAGGGATGAAGCACAT
Organism: Paramormyrops kingsleyae; assembly: GCF_048594095.1. Classification (NCBI taxonomy): domain Eukaryota; kingdom Metazoa; phylum Chordata; class Actinopteri; order Osteoglossiformes; family Mormyridae; genus Paramormyrops; species Paramormyrops kingsleyae. The sequence continues at coordinate 33,461,938 of NC_132804.1, forward strand.
TTTTTTGCAACTTCATACATAATGATTTCTCAGAAGCATTGAAATAGAATGTCAAAAGGTATGTGAATTCAAAGAACCACTTGGGATTGTTTTTCATTTGGATTTACATTTTTTGATTAAGTTAGCGCAAAGAGAAAGCCTCCTGGAGATATTTTGTTCAGTGATTATATGGCTTTAATTCCTAAGAAATGCTATGACATTTCCTAGTTATCTGTTAAGTCAAGCAGTCTTTTGCGCAGGTGCATATTTATAATTTAGACTTTAAATAAAGATCCAGAAATATGGGCAGACTAGCTTATTTTGTCTTTTTTCCATGTTATGTAAATAATGGTAAATCTTAGCCCACTCTCACCTATGTGAACATCTCTCCAATAAAGATTTATATAAAAAGTAATTAACACTACAAATATAAGTAAACATTAAACAGCAAAAATTAGAAAACTATAGATTCTGTATTGGATGCACTGTGCAACCATTTCTGGTACATTTAGATTCCATGCCCATTATTTATGTGCAGTATGCATTTGGTAAAATTGTTAAAATATACGAATACAAATCTCACAGAAAAATGTATAACAGTATTGAATAAGAATTTTAATTTCTTTTCACAGAAACAAACCAACTCCATAAAAAAAGAACACAATTACAGCATAATATAATTGTAGTGTAACGTTATAACTAGGGCTGTCTAAATTAACGGGTTAACGCGGATTAATCCATCATCATGATTAATCTGATTAAAATTTTTACAGCAATTAACTCATCTGCAGCGCAGAATGACTCAAAATCCCTGAAATGGGTTGAATGTCTCTGTCAACCCATTTTGGGCAGTTTTGGTGCGTTCCATTTGCCCTCGGAACTCGTATTCCGAGTCGGATTCCGGAGTTTTGAAGCCGGAAGTGACGACATGCGTGCTCCCGTTTCTTGGAGATCCGAGAAATATCTCGGAGCAGCACAGAGGATCCGGAGTTCAGAATCCGAGATGGCTGCGCCCTTTATCAACAGAAGGGAAAGTTGTAGCTCTATACTGTTTAAGCACTACTGGCTCATTAAATCGGTCACACACACTATACCGTCCAACTTATCTGTGGACGTGTTGCTACGGAGTTTTATACTTAAAGCACCGTGCGTAATGTGTTATCAACTGATATTGCTAACAATGGCAATTAACCAGGCTAGAATTGGATTTCATGATTAGTCAGATTATTTGTCAGATTTACGGTAGTTCGGGCTAATTGTAAGTGAACGAAGATAAAGACCATTTAAACTGAGGTACCTTAAATCCGACAAGTTGTCCGGCTAAGCAAAGAATCTTGCTTTTTGATATGGGTCCATGGTATTGTGCTTCTGTGGCAGATGGAATGCATCCGACTCATGTTCAAGATGCATGTTAAGTGCACATATATTGCCTTTTTTCTTGAGTCTATTTGCTCATGAAAAATGAAATGTGATTAAAATAGATAAAAAAATTAATGATATTTAATCATGATTAATCGAAATTAATCCAGAGAAACCCTGTGATTAATCTGATTTAAAAAATGTTATCGTTTGACAGCACTAGTTATAACATTCACTGCCCCCACTCTAGAGGGATAATGTTCGTAGATTATAGTCAAAGTATCTTCTGCCTCCAGGAAATCATGGTACTGACCAGTGGGGGAAATTCTTCACAAGAATGGCTGCAACGATGCATGCAGGTATGACTTTTTTGTTCCATCTGCCCAGTCATAATCCCTTAAAGACCCACCTCAAAACAACCCTGTATGCCACCAACTGGTATTGTCTGAACAAAATGACTTGCGTTACATTCTTCATTCAACACAGATGGCATGGTTTTTCCTGATAAAAATTCAATTGCATAATAAAATAATAAAGAAATTATTAAAACAGTAGTTGAGGATAATAGTTACTCACTCAACAGACATTTGGCCCTGAGTTCCGTTCTCTTCTTCAAATTTTTGGTGTACGAAAAAAAAAAAAAATCTGCAGAACTCCTGAATGTATAAGAGCGGGGTGATTTATACAAAGGCGGCTCATAGTCTGACATTGCCAACTTATACTACTAACTAATGTTACAGCTCAGCCGAGGAAGATGCCAGTGACGATTACATCTAGTCACGTTGTCAGCGCACCAGCACTATCGTCTGCGCAATGATATGGTTGGAGTGTAGAGTTCAGTAGAAAGTCAATTTCTAATTGTGCTCACTTGTTGCTTATTTCCTGCTTGTCTTGAGTATTTAGTCTGTGTCTCAGTCAGTATTTCCCAGATCTGTCATTGTATTGTTGTAAAGTTCGTGGATGTCTGCCCTTGTGTTGCCAATAAAACCCGTTTACCTGTCGGTCCGGCTCAACTCGCCTGCTCCGCGTAACATAACAGAATGACAGATCTCCCGAAAGATCCACCGCAGCAGGAAGAGGACCCATGGTTAATCCTGCTGCACGAGATGAATTACTGGCAAGATCAGCCGGAGGTCCGTGAAGACACCGGCTTGCTCATCTTAGCAGACCAGAGCTGGACCCTCTTACAAGAGGTTACTCCACGCACGGAGGCGCACTCGATTGCGGAAGTGCGCTCCAACCTTCGACAGCTCGTCGAACGGGTAGCAGAGAAGCGGCTCCAGCCGCTCGCCTGTTCAGAGGCAACCCCGCCTCCACCTACCTGTCCCGGTCAGCGAAAAAAGAAAAGGCGTAGGGGAAAAGGGGAAGAAGCCGCCCCGACGATTTTCTTAGGGGCGTGCTATCTTTCCGAAGCCTCTTTTCCTGCGAAATGTCAGGAGGAACCCCTCCTGACTCAGCAACCCTGGGGGATCACCACAGCCGCGCAGCCATCATCACCATCAACCTCCATATTTCAGGGTGGCCGTCTGGGGGCTTCCGCCGCACCGCCTGCTTGCCCGTGTTCTGTGTTTCCGTTCTGTTTCCTGTGTCCCGTTGATGGTTTTTCTTTTGTCTTCCAGGTCCTGGTTCCCCGGTCTCGTCTCATCCGTCGGTGCACCCTCTGGGCACGCCATTGTGGGGGGTTTATGTTACGCCCGGCTCGTACGATCCTCGTGTGTGCCACGCCCCCCTCGTTACCTCGTGTCAATTCCCAATTGTGCTCACCTGTTGCTTGTTATTTCCTGCTTGTCTTGAGTATTTAGTGCGTGTCTCAGTCAGTATTCCCCAGATCTGTCATTGTATTGTTGTAAAGTTCGTGGATGTCTGCCCTTGGGTTTCCAATAAAACCTGTTTACCTGTCGGTCCGGCTCAACTCACCTGCTTGCTAAATGTTATGTTACGTGGAGCAGGTTTCTTACTTATCTTGATATTTCGATTGTATCAAATAAAATGCATAGCATGAGGCCATTTCCAATGAAATATAAACAAAACTTTGTGCCCTCTTAATGCAAAGAGCACTCATTAACGAGTCACTATGGCATGAAAAGATATTTAGTCAGTGACTGTTTATTTTCTATGAGGGTACAAGACTGAAAACTGGACATATGGCTCTACTGGGCCATGCTCCACAATCACAATCTTTCTATAACACAGAGACTTCTCACTCTTCTCCTTTTCTCTTTAAGAAAGTAGTTCGGATGTGTTTGTGAGAGTAGACAGAGCAGAGAGACTGACAGGGGCATCATAGTGCACCTGGAGGTGAGGTCATTTTTCCACAGTGCAGGGCCTGACATTCGTGGCAGTATCTATCAATCTGTGCATAATTTTAATAATTCCCGTCAATTCAGAGTACATAATGCTGGACATTAACGCGCTTAAATTACCATATTAGTAAAGATGAATAATAGTAACGAAGAGAAATTTCACTTTATATATAAAGTGTATATTAGCAGAACAGAGCTTAGTCTGCTTCACTTCTGTCGTCGTCCCTTATCCTAAAATATGTCCAAACTCCTGATATCCTTCACATATACTGGCCAATTTGCCAATCCTGGTGTTCGCTGCATTTATCCTTCCCAAATGCTTCTTTGGTATTGGACAATTATTACAAGTTGAGCATATGAGCACAATATCAGCCTGATGCCCAATGCCGGCTTTCATTTCTTCTAGGGATGCAATCTCTTTAGAGAGAGGCTACAATAGGGACAAGCAAGAATCTGCTACAAGTTTTTCTGACTTGAGTGCTTGATAGGAGAATCGACCCCGTAGTCCCTTATAAGGACAGAACGTCTGCACTCTGTTGAAACTGTCAGAGGCGCTTCCAATTTGAATACCAAGGAAAATTATGCTGACAAGAATGACTGCTTCTTTATCAGTGAAAAGTCACACAGGTTTTTATATTAAACAGGCTTAATAAAACATTAAAATGCATTTATAGAGAACTGTTATTAGGCTGCCGGAACTACCTGTGCCATCTCTGGACAAAATAGTATTTACTAAAGCTATGAGTTGTGACTGGTTGGGATAAAGTAACGAGTCTCCTCCTCAATCAAGGGTCTTTACAGGTGGAAACAGAACTGACTTTTACTCATTGTCTTTAAGAAACATTGACCCATCTACAGCTGTACAAACAAAGACAACCCTGCATGGGATACTACTCCATTGCAAACACACCACACACAGACACCTAATTCACCTAAACCACACGTGACTGGACTCAGTATCCAGAGGAAATGCACACTAACTGGTTTATGCTGGTAAATAAAGCAAAACCTTCATTTTAAAAAGTCATTAAATCATCACATTTCGGAAATAGCAAATGGCCCAATACTTTTATAACCATACATGTTTTTTTTTTTTTTTTTTATTATAACCTTCATACTTACACAGCGAGAGAAAATTAATTTATGATGACAAAGTCCAGAACAGTAAAAGACCAAGTCACAGAACGTTGTAATTTAACTAGGGTATATTTAGAAAACTGTCAGGGATGACAAGGGACACAGGCATTTGAATACCTCAACTCAAACCACCAGCCCGCCTACAAAAGGCAGACAGGAAGTAGAACTCTGAAGCGCGTATTGCTCTATCATGTGTATTTCACATCACGTCACACTCCTGATATCGTAGGGTGACCTCTTGCCCACGTGCGCAATTTGTACTTGAGAAAATCTCTGTACAGTAGGCCACAAACACTTAAGCTCCCCGATTGGGCAGTCTTATCCGGACGGCAGGCGCGAACCTGCCAGGAAGGCAAGAGTGCGGATGATATGCAGTGCGAGAGCTGAGGGAGGGACTCAGGCGTGGCGAGAAGCAACCTGGTTACCAAGCATGAAAAATGCTCAGTCTCCAAGGAGAAGGTGCAGCTGACGCAGCTCTCCATCGCTGACACACTGCAACCCACATTCGGCTGGAAGAGCGAGGGTGTGCTGCGATACGGCGCGGGAAGGCAGGATCGAGCGCCGAGCAGGTATGACTACACACGCGGACACCAGGTGCTATATTCTGTCATGCTGCTTCGCTCTCATAGTGCTTTCAAAGCCATTTCTTTAGAGAGGCTACAATAGGAACAAGCAAGAATCTGCTACAAACTCAGGACCAATTCATTCGTGAAAGATTTAAGAATTTAAATGACTGCTATGACATTCATGTTAACCAAAATGTGAATTGCATTAAAATAAGTTACAAATTTATGGTTCAGAGGTTACAAAGGTATTCAGTGTTCTCATAGTTATTCTAAAAGATAATCCAAGATAACATTGACTGTCAGAAACAATATAATCAGGATTCATTTTAAAACATCTAAAAAGGGCTGAAAAGTTGACCGCCAAGCATACAATTCTAGAGTTAACGGAACACATGCATTCAAAAACTGCATTTTACATTAAAACATTTCACACATTCTTAACAAACATGACCATGATGAAAGCAGGTCACACATGGAAAGCAATGTGCTACCACCCTCAGGTAAACCTTTTTCCCAGGGGCGCAATTATTCCAAAACCCCTGGGAAGGGCTCCACATACACAGCCGTTCCTGCTAAGTGCCCTTTAGCAAGCATCAATACAGAGCTTTAAAGCATAGAAATTTGCATAGTTTTACGGTATACATTTCATAATGGAATATTTTGGATGTCCTGAAATTTGCATGTCTGGGCATGCAATTTTAAAAGCAAAAATGAAACTCCATATAAAAACTGAAGGTCTATACAGTGGTCTAATCACAGGCATGCTTACACGTTCTTCTTCATTCACCCATACATTCATCATTCAAAATATATCTATGGAGGCTTAAGGTGGGCTGTTGGAGATTCATCAGGGCACGACGCGAGTAGAGTCCCAGAGCACTATATATAACAACTCTATACATCTTATATATTTAAAACATTTATAAAAAAGGACTGCGCATCATATGTGATAATTTGTAATGTAGGTTTCCGAGTAACAAAACTTTTGATTTCACACTGTCCACACTGAATTTCCGTTTGCTATCACATGTTTGCTTTACAGACAAACTAGCATCATTTGGCAATACTGCAGCCTTCTTTACTGGAACGGATTTGTTTTTTCAGAAACATTTCATATTCTTCAGTGTCTCGCCTTAAGGTCTGCAATGAAATTTGTTGTGTTGAAATGTTTGAGTAAATCCTCCTTAAAAAAACATTAGCAGAGCAATGTTTGCGAAATGCATTTTCACTTCAACAACAATAAAACAATTCCACATAGCAGGCATTTTGTTTGGTAGGCAGGTGTGCAAAGCAATATGTGTCATTAATTTAAAGGGAATTATGGGCAGTAAATATTGGTTCATTTTTAACCACCATTCAATGGCCGACACTTACTGTATGGGCTGATACTATCGGTGCAGCTGTAGTTTCTGGTTATAGTTTGTAGCAATCATGAGAAATTTTTAAGATTAAGGAGAAATTAACGACATCATTGGCAAGAGAACAAAATGTCTCTACATTGTTGTGTTCCTCAATGCGCTAATTCACCCAAGTACAATTCAGAGATTAATTTTCATCGGTTTCAGTCAATCCTGTGATACGGGGTCAGAGGCTCATTCAAATCTATGTAGAGATCTTCAGTTAGGGCTGGACAATATGCCTTAAAAAAGATACATCGATATTAGCAGAGATTTCATAATATTCTAAAATTTAATAATACAGACACTCCTCTACTTTCAAACGAGTTACGTTCCAAACGGCCGTTCCTAACTTGAAATGTTCGTAAGTCGTTATTCTACATCATTTTAAAGGTATACCCTAGTACAAAGAACTAGGATGCTGTGAGTACGCACGCTACGCTCATAACTACCATGCGTAAATGCATAATGCTACATGGTAGCACTCGGGTGCTAATCTGCTGAGGCCCAACTGGGTAGGTTCGTGGAACGTCTCGTCTCCCCAGCATGGAGAGGATCTTCCTCTGCTGTTGGAGGAGCTTCGTAAACTCCACATTTCAGTGGCGGCACTCTCTGAGGTACGCAGACCGGGGAGTGGCCAGATCTCTGTAGGGGGGTACACCTATTATTGGTCTGGTTGCCACGATGGCTACCATACTCAGGGAGTAGCTGTTGCTGTGGCAGATCGGCTCCTCCCGAAGATGTTATGAGACTCAGGCTATGGCACTCTCTGGGTGTCTTGTTCTGACCGCTGTGGGCGATGTCTTGATGAGGGAGACATTTTATTTGCAAATTCACTCGGTTGTTGATGGATGCCCACAAGGTGACACTCCTCTTGTCATGGGTGACTTCAATGTGACCACTAGCACTGACCGCTATGAGAATTGTGCATGTGGATTCTATAAACCTGCAGGGTCTACTCAACTGACATTTCAACTCATTGCTCTGAGGGCAGATAAGGTGTCCTGGTGCTCCATTTTGCTGTATGGCTGCAAGACATGGACACTATCCAGTGACCTGAGACAATGACTGGACTCCTTTGGTACTGTGTCTCTTCATAGATTCCTTGGGTACCACTGGTTTGTTTTGTGTTGAACGAGCGGTTGCTCAGGGAGTCCCAAATGAGGCACATTACCTGCACTGTGAGGGAGCGTCAGTTACGGCACTATGGCCATGTGGCATGATTCCCTGAAGGCGATCCAGCTTGCAGGCAGATAGATGGCCATTTCCATAGGGTGAGAATAGATTGCGTGTAAGCCTAGAGGGGGGGTGAGATCACCAACCGGGATCCCAAGGTGTTTCGTCATGTGGTGGGTATGACGATGCACTGTGCCAGTGCATGCTCCCCAATTTTACAGAAAAGCACAGTGTTTCTAACAAAGGCATATGTTCACTGAAAAAGGAAGCCCTTTTCTCACTTACTCCTTTGTGATCATAATAAAGTAGACCCTGTGTAGACAGCATTTTAGCACACAGTATTTTTAAAGTTGTGACATGAAAACAAAGAGCTTCTGAGAACAAATAGGTAAGTAAATAATATGTGCGCACTGTAAACAGACCACAGTTTAAACAAATATGCTAAATTAATATGAAGGGGCGGAAGTGGAACAGGGGGAGGATGCAAGTAGCTCACTGTTTAGGGACCTGATGACATGGGTCATGCTGGTGGTGTATTTTCCAGATGGTAGGAAGGGTAAATCGGGCATGAGCTGGGTGGCTGGCGTCCCTGAATAGGACTCGACCCTCTTCTGACAGGTGGAGGAAAGATTGATTGTAGGTGTGCTGATCTGTGTCGATCTTTGAAGCTGTCCAGACAGTCCTTTGCAGTAACTTGAGAAGCTGAGTGGTTCAGTGGATCCAGTCAAGATACTCTTAGTGGTGCACTGGCAGACACTCACCAGGGTTTTGATTCCCAAGGGCACAGATACGAGTTCAAAATGTTCATATTATACTCTTGTTCGTGGGTGGGCCATATCCAAAAAGGGCCGGTGTGTATGCAGCTTTTTGGGATAACCTTTAGGTCAGCTGTTCAAACCCAGGTGTGAGGACTCTTCAGCCAAACAGCCCTCTAATTAGTGACCTAATTAGGGAGTTGCAGTGAAAAGCTGCATACCCAATGGCCCATTCTGGATAAGATTGCCCACTACTGCCCTTGTTTGACAGGTGCTGTCCTTCCTGCTGGAAATTATGTTCTGTCCCAGGAGAAACAAGCACCGTTTCCTGTTCAGCCTTGGAATCGGTATTGCGATCTACTCTGCCATTTACCTGAGAGAAAATATAGTGCTATATTTCACTGCACACCCCAAGTCAGACAGCTGTAGGTCTTTTCCTCAGTACTGCGGGCCATTCATGGAAGAAGATGCACCATGGCAGAAGAGAGACTGCCTCTCTGAAAGCTATTTCACCACAAAGGAGCCAAACTGCTCCCGAATAGCAGAGGAGCTCTACTTTATCACGGCTCCCTTGAGTCGAGAGGAAGAGGAGTACCCTCTGGCCTTCATCATCACCATCCACAAGGAGCTGGAGTTGTTCATGCGTCTCCTAAGGGCTATTTACACACCCCAGAACATCTACTGTATCCACGTTGACACCAAATCTTCACAGCAGTACATGACCATTGTCGGTCAGTTGGCCAGCTGCTTTCCTAATGTGTTTCTGGCAACCACAAGAGAGGAGGTCACCTATGCAGGCTTTTCACGCCTCAAGGCGGACCTCAACTGCATGGCAGATCTGGCCAGATCCTCCATACCATGGAAGAAGGTAATAAACCTATGTGGCCAGGACTTTCCAGTGATGTCCAATCGGGAACTGGTGCGGTATCTGCAGAGTAAGCCGTGGAATGGGACCAACATGACTCCAGGCGTCAAACAGCCGTCGACCATGATGCACCGAACACAGATACAATATGAGGAGATTAACCACTCCTACATGGCCCCTAAGGGCAAGACGTACACAAAGGGGCCACCTCCACACAACTTGGACATCTACTTTGGGACAGCTTATTATGCTCTCACACGGCCATTTGTGGACTTTGTGCTACGGAGTACAGTGGCTAAGGACCTACTGGAATGGTCCAGAGATACCTACAGCCCTGATGAACATTACTGGGTAACGCTAAACCACCTAAAAGGCATGTTAATACCTCTGTGCTCCATTTCATGATGCCAAACGTATTTATTTACTTTCTATATATAATAAATGAAATTTGTACATAGATTTTTTTTTTTTAACATGCAGATGTACCAGGGAGCCATACAAAAGGAGAATGGGAAGGTAACATTCGTGCAGTAAAATGGAAAGACCAAGAGGGAACAAAACACAAAGGGTGTAAAGGTATTGTATGCATCATTAACATTCTAATAACTGCAAGTGAAGCACAGTTTACTGCAATGTTGTTGCAGTGTTATACATTGACAAAAGACCATTGATAGTGATCATGTCTGACCTTGATCACTCGATCAGAATAAGCGGATGATCATATAACCAGGGGTGCACATAACTGATACGCAAGTACGCATTCACCGTTAAGAACGATACGCGCTAATATGAAAACAAAATGTAATGTATTTCAATCTTTATATGCCAACTCGACTTAATTTGCGGTATACAGGTTAAAGTGCAAGGTATTTTCTTGTCATAGCAGCGCAAATGCACATAAAATAAGTACGCATTTGCGCTTTTACAAACAATCGATTGTCGCACGTATCGTTCTTGAAGGTGTTATGTGTACCCCTGCATATAACTGATATTTTTCCTTGGCCTTTTTTCCTGAAGATTACCATCTGACTAACATTTGTATTATGAAGCTGACACTGTCGCTATTTACTGAATTTTAGCGACTCTTTCAAAATACAGTACAGTAGTTTCAAGTGTTTTTCAAATGAGAAAAAGTTGGGACAGTATGGAAAGTGCATGCAAATTAAAAGTCGTTGAGGGTTGTGAAATTTACTTTGACTTTTTGACTTGTATTGCAGACAGTATGAACCCCAGATATTTTTTTCTGGTTCTGAAAACTTTATTTCATTTGTTAACATACATCCTTCCCTGCATTTCAGACCTGCAGCTAGTAGCTAGAAAAAAAATAAAAGATGATGTGATTTGATACAGGTGATGTCAACAGATGATTGTAATCATGATTTGGTAGTATCCACGAAAGGTTGAGTGTTTGAGGAGCAAAGATGGCCAGAAGACCTCCAGTTTATCAACAAATGCATGAGAAAATTATTGAAATGTTATAAAACAATGTTCTTCAAAGAAAGATTGGCAGGAATTTGCACATTTTTCCCTGTACAGTGCATATTGTCACTAAATAATTCAAGGAATCTGAAGTAATTTCAGTGCGTAAAAGGGTGAGGGGGCAGCGACTTAAGTTGAGCACCCGTAATCTCAGACCCTTCAGACGACACTGAATCAAGAACTGTCATAAATCAATATCGAATAGGGTTGGACGATTTATCGATTTCAAATTGAAATCGTGATTTGAAACAACGCAATCAGTAAATCGCAAATACTGCGATTTAGGATATACATTATACAGCATGTCGGACCCAGGGTTTAAAACTGCTGCGAGAATAGTTTTACAAATTCATGCCATGCTCCCTGTGTGACTTTGGTGTCATTCTCAGCAATCAGAAGCACCATGGTTCTCGCATGCCAGTCATGCTCACCAATCAGAAGTGGCCTAAGCTGACTGCATATAGGCCCACAAACAGCAAACACGTGAAACCCAAGGAAAATGTTGCATTTCTGGTGCGGAGAAAATACTGATTCCGCTACTGAGCTATAAGTGAATTACCTTCCTAATTCATGGTCCGAGATGGTTTCAGAAAGGTCCTATCATCAATAGAACTGGCGACGACCTTTTAACCACCAGCAGTGACATACTTCAGCGTATCATACCTTTGGCTTTTGCGAATGGGCAATAGCATTAGCATACCGCTAACCCATCGAAACAACGAGAAAGTCAGTAATCCTCACAGCAGCGGAGTCTGTGACCCCCCAAAAAGCCGTAAAACCCATAATACAGTCGTGCTTATGTCATATGGTTTTGTGCTAATTAATTTAAGTATTACCAAAGATTAATCTTGTGAAATTAATCTAAATCACACAACAGTAATAAAATAAAAGCCTTGCTTTAACATGAATACTAAAAGAACACATTGCTTTAAATCGCTATTACAGTTGGGAATGGGCACGTGGTCTTATTTAGAAAAGATACAAAAAGAGACTCAATGTTTATTCATTGGTTTTGTATTTGTCTGAGTAACAAAGCAAAGGAATAAGCTGCTTCAGTCGAAAACTGCATTTTACTTCTCATTTCAAATAAAATGCAGGGTTGGCAACTTTGGTCAGCTGCATGGAGTGAGATTTTCTGTTCTGTTCTGCACACACATCTACATGTATCGTAATCGCAATATCTGTCAGAAAAATCACTATTAGATATTTTCCCCAAATCCTTCAGCCCTAATAGCTAACATAACCACATGGGCAAGGGATTACTTTTGCAAACCTTTATCAAGCACTACAATATGGAGTTACATTCGAAAATTCCACTTAAAACATTACTGTGCATAAAAGAAGCATGTCCCCAAAGCGGCATCGACTTCTCTGGGCTCAGAGGCATCTTGGACAGACCATTACACAATGGAAATGTGTATTGTGAAATGGACGTGGCTGTGTTCTCCGGACCAGGACCTGTTATGTCTGGAGTTGTGTCAGTGTCCTTGGCAAAGAATTTATACTTCTGTGATGGCACCATTAATGCAGAAAAGTACATCGAGATTTTAGAGCAATATACTGCTGCCGTCAAGACAACATCTTGTCCAGGGACATCCATGCATTTTGCAGACAATGCAAAACCGCATTCTGCATGCATTACAAAAGCATGGCTGCAGAAGAGGGTGTGGGTGCTAGAGTGGGCTGCCTGCAGTCCTGACCTGTCCCCAATGGAGAATGTCTGGAGAATTTTGAAACGTAAAATGCAAGAACGACAACCCGGTACTGTTGCACAACTTAAGGTGTGTTTGCAGGAAGAATGGGACAAAATAACACCTGAAAATCTTCATCGCTTGGTATCCTCAGTGCCAAAACATCTTTTAAGTGTTTTTAATGGCAACATTATAAAGTGGTGTATGCTTTACCATCCCAACATTTTTAGGTATGCATTTCAAGCCTGAAATGCAGGAAAGGATCTATATTATATGAAATGAAGTTGACCACATGATATATCTTGGATTCATACTGTCTGCAATGAAATAAAACATTTATTTTTTATTGTGTGGTTTACAACACACAGTATTATACGTCAGTAGTGCAAATACAGACCATGTTTTTCAGGGCATTTCTCAATTTTTAACAGAACTGAAAATAAACTGTAGGCTATCAATGCCGAAGAGGTAGCAGAACTTGAAATCAAACATTCATAAAATCTTCTGCGACAACAAAAAATGAGGCTACCTCTGTTTTTGTATCAGCTCTGCGCTTCGTGGAAAAGTCATTTCACAATCGTGTCCATTGTTCAATGAGTATACGTTTGTCATTGAGTGAAAATAACTTTCTGTTTTCCCCATCATGATTTCAATGCACACAGAATTACCTAGCTAGTTGGAAGCTTGCACGTTACTGTGAGGCAAAGGAGGCAAAACAAAGTCAAGCTTTAAAAAAAAAAAAAACAACAGTATTTGTATAGGATTTATACTGTCCCAAGCTTTTTGATCCATATAAGCAGTTGATTACTATAACCATGATCACTATAAGCTGTTTCCACTGTATATAAAATCTGACAAGACAGAAACACTGACAAAGGCAAGTGTTAACTAATGCTAAGAAAACCTTAAACAGCCAAACAAACTTCTTTGCAGCAGCAAGCAAACAAGTGACAGCACTGCATTTGGTTTGTTCAGCTTGTCATTGTTCTGGTTTTCAGGGCAGTATGTTCGAGACATCTGCGTCTTTGGATTAGCAGATCTGCCGTGGGTCATTGCCAAGAACAGCATGTTTGCTAACAAGTTTGAAAGACAGATCTTCCCGGAGGCAGTAGACTGCCTGGAACTATGGCACCGACAGAAAGTTCTGCAGGAAGCAGATGTTCCCATCCAGCCAGAATGGCGCCTTACAACAAGCAGAGTCTCAAATCAAACTCTTGTTGAACCAGCCACTGTGGCCGGCAGATAATGAAAAACAATTACCAGTTACTGACTTTTTACCAAATCCCGAAACTATAGATTTTTAAATACTGCCTTTGCCGTGTTCAACATATGACTAAACTGTACTGTCACAAATATGTAAATCTATAGATAGTAGGGCTGCGCGATATCACATCGCAATGTAATAGTGACTATATGGCACATGCACAATGATTATCAGGGCTTTATATAATGGGCAAAACATTTGCCTGGACGCCGGTATTTTGGCACTATACGGACATCTACTTACGCCCACAATTTGTTAAGCAGATTAGTAGTACACCTAAAATACTAAGGAGACGTGTATTATGACACCCAAAAGTTAGTTATCTGTATAAAATTTGATGTATCCTTATGTTTTATAAATGTGACGGGCTGTAAACTGCAAAAAAAATACCGCTAGAATGGCAAGACGACAGAGAATCAAGAATGCATGCATGCATGCATGTAGCATTCAACTAAACTATAATACAGTGGTGAGAGAAAACCAGTCCATTATGGATCAAGGTATGGTGACTTTCTGCATTTTTTTTTTGGCTTTGACAAAGACGTAAAACATGCACAGCCCATTGGATGCATCATAACGGAAAAGACCTCCATACAGACAAGGCACCACTTCTGCAGTTGTCATTAAGATATCAAATACAGATCAACGGAGCACATGTAAGGACCACTGTTATCTACCACAGCTGGGGAACACCACAGCTATTCAAGTCTCAAAACAGCATTTAGTTACACTGTCCAAACTAGGCCATTTGTACATATGTATATTTGCAATATTTGTTTTTAAATAATGTGACTTGCTTTTTTTTTTTTAAATCTAGTTTAAGTTTCCAGCCAGGTTTTGCATTGCTTAGCATTCTGCAGTGGGGACAAGGATTTGGACCTAGTCGTACCTCACCACTGGTACAAAAAAAAAAGAAAACTGAGATGTACCTGATTGCACTGATGTCATAATCTGGAGATTCATAAGTGAACCTTTCCATCTTAGCTGATCCAGTACAATAGAATCAGAATCAGCTTTATTCGCCAAGGGTGCTGGGGCACAACAGCTTACCCATTGTTACTTTGGCCATTGTTCCTAATGGTACTGGGGAGATTGCTGGTATACAGATTCTTTAAAAGCCAAAGAATAAGCCAGTAAACGTTATGCTATACGATTTTTAGCCCATGGGAGCGTATCATTACAGGAACGTGGCCTGCACAATACGGGATGTTGCACGAGATGTGGGTGAAGTTGTCACGTTGCAAGGACGGTGATAGTGACTTGGATGGAAACCATCATTAACTTACACTAAAACGTTTTTATACCGTCATAGGAAAATGTAAGGAATTTGCGGGCAATTACGTCGCCCACATACCACAAAGCTGCGCGCGTGCGCAATTGCGCACTGCTGACACAGTCTCCACACAAAAAAATCCAACCGCGCACAAAAAAAAAAAAAATCCAACCTGAATTGAAAATAAACACATAATTCATTCTGTGCTATTTCGCAATGCGAGTCAGTGAGTGACCGGTGACTGGCTGCTCCAGCCAATGATGCCATTCACATACGTATTTACGCAGCTAATCAATGTCACTGACAGGCTATGACAGCGTCCTTATGTGCCGCCACCGGTGTTTTAGCTAGCAAAGCGGTGTGGCAGATGGAGAGTGAAGACATGCTAATGATGCCAAGTGCTGCTTCTGTTGACCCTTTATAATAATGGCAAAACGAACAGGCAGTGGCACATCCCCTCAACAAGCCAAAGTAAAAAAGAAATGCGATTCTTTTAAGATGGAATGGAGTATGTGCAAACAGAAGAAAAAAAACGGTGAAACTGGATGAGATTTTTTCTTTTTCGAGCGAGAAAGGTCTGCTCTGCAAAACATGTTGCAAAGCCAAAATACCAAGCGACTTTTCAGAGGGAAAAGTGTGGACAGAATGGAAGCTGGACTACCTGAAGCATCACATTCAGCACAAAAGTCATTTGAAAGCAGTTGGAATTGTAAGAAGATGTAAGATGGGAATGGGGATCGGTACATTGTTGGGGGAGAGTGCCAAAGGCCGTGAGAAGGGGAACGAGCTGTCGCTCGTGAAGAAATCCAACCCCGAGCAAGTTAAAGTTCTCATCGACAATATTCTACTAGCCATCAACATGAATGCTTCTACGCTGTCAGTTCAACAAATTCACGATCACATCAAGTATGTAAGTATACCAGAAAGCTGGCGAAGCAAAAATTATGCCTTTGAGTTTGTGAATTCGATTAATCAAATAGTGCAGAATGAGACGATGTGTAAAGTTAAAAATGCACCTTGGCACACCCTGATTGTAGATGAGAGCACAGACATAGCAGTGCACAAAATGCTAGTCCCATATATGAAATATAGGGAGGAAAATACCGGCAACCATAAAACTGTGTTTGGCGGCATCATCCAGTTGACAGCATGCACTGCTCAGGATATTGTGCAGGCAATAACTCAGTTTTACACCAAGCATGAACTAGATATGCAGAGAATGGTGATGCTGACCTCCGATGGTGCCTCAGTAATGTTAGGAAAGCACAACGGAGTTGCAGCTTTATTAAAGCGGCAAATACCACACCTAACTGAACAACACTGCGTGGCCCATAGAGAGGACTTGGGCATTGATGATGTTTGGAAAAATGTACCTTTGATGCGTGATGTGGAAACACTTCTTAGAACGGTTTATTCCACTTTCTCTAGATCCACTGTAAAGAGGGGGAAATTGGAAGACCTAACAAAGATTCTTGATGAGGATACACTGTCATTCAGGCCTCTAAACGAAGTGTGATGGCTGTCGCGGGACCAAACTGTGAATGCTGTTCTGAGGAACTACACTGTGCTGGAAGAACACTGCAAGAGAGAATCCAGTGATAACAGAGATCCAGTGGCAAATTACTGTTACAAAAAGCTGACCGATTCAAAGTTCAAGGTTACTCTCACTGCTCTGGGAGATGTTTTGGGCGAGCTCTCACACCTGTGTCTTTCCTTTCAAAGACGCAGCCTGACTGTGATGGAAGGGCACTGCTTTGCAAGAGCAAAGACTGAGAAGTCGCATTCCCGATACTTGACAGAGGTAAAAGGATGTTAAGTGGAGTGACCGTGTCAAAGAGGCGATGAGGGCCTCATCAACCAATAGCAAAAATACCGGTGAGATTACTTGTTTTATTCATAAGCTCTGTGATCACTTGGATGCTCGTTTTCCAGAGGATGAATTAAAGGAGTGGTCTGCATTTGACATTGAGGCACTGAGCTCAGACATCAGTTTTGAGTATGGAGCAGCAGACATTGCCACACTGGCAAACAAGTATGAGGTCATTCTCCATCGCCCACATTCTGTGGAGGTCATTAACAGTGAATATGCTGAATTCAAGTATATAATGAGGCAAAAACTTAAACACGGGTCAATCAGCACATTCTCAGATATGGTGGCTGCAACTTTAAAATGAGGAGCTAAAACACATCTCACAGCTTGTGGATATTTGTGCTACATTTCAAGCATCCAGTGCAGATTGTGAAAGAGGCTTTAGTTTGATGAATCGTAGCAAAACAGCATCCAGAAATCGTCTTGAAGTGGAGCATTTGGACCAGCTGATGCACATAAAGTCAAAGCTGCAAGCAGACGCGGCCATCAACCTGGACAACGAGTACAACCATTGGAGACGTGAGAAGGACAGACGGAAAAGTTAAGGTGAAATTTAAGTCCTCAATCAGATTTGTGCTCATCTAGTGTCATTTATTTACAATTTTCATTTATGGATATTGATCATTAAATACTGATACTAGTTTATGAGTAGTAGAAACGCAAATAACCGTGTCGTTATATACTGTATTTTGCAGACAAAAGAGTTACAGGACTCTCTCCCAGACCACAGTAGAACCCTCTCACCCAGTGCACAGCCAGTGCTTCATACACTGGCTCATACTCAAGTCAGACAAGTTAGAGCTTTATAATAAAAATGTTAAGTGTGTGTTTTCAAAATGAGTTTATAGTTGGTTTGGTTTGGTTGGCAGTTCATGTTTTGCCATAGTTAAAATTAAATATTTATATTTCCAATAGCGTTAACATACTACACAGGTCATGAACAAGATTTTTGTAATTTTTATTGGAAGTGGGCTAAAGCACTTAATGAAAAGTATTCTAACAAATGTAAATGCTGTAATTTGATATTTTTAATAAACCATGTAACTTGGATGGATGTGATGCTGGCGTAACCACAGTGAACACGTCTGATGTTGCTCGCAGTGGTCCAAGGGACCAAAAGCGCAGTCAGGGAGTTTTGTGTGTTTGCTCAGACACATGAAAAATTAGAGGGAACAATGCCTCCAACTCCACCTAGCAGATATACATCTGAGGTGATCGAGGTATTGAACAATTCTGTTTGTGTATGGACTAGCCGCCCCAGACATTCTAATGTGTCCATGCTTCACCCATATGATTGTGCCAAGGTCGAGTTGTGTAACATGTCTTTCTAGAATGACTTCAACGTATAACGCGGGATGCTTATCTTGTTCTAGGATGCTTGTCTTGTCTTTGGGGAAGAAGAGAAAGCGTTGCCAAAGGACAGTTGTATTGTTTCCCAAGGGATTAAAGAAAAGAGTTTTTAAATATATATTTTCCAGCTGCATGTAGTCTCACTCCACTTAGGTGAGAACTGGAGGACCAGAAGCGCAGTGCCTGAGGGGAGGGATGAGCCTGGCCAGCTCATTCCCTGCCCACATGCACACAGTCGTCTTAGACAGCGGCCAATTTAGTATAAAGGAAGGGGGGGAACTCAATACTAACTGGAGCTCAGCTGTGGGATAGAGCGCCCATCGCCCAGCACTTCTCTTACATCACGTGTTGGTCTCCTGCCAGGACGGAAAGGGGCTCCCTGGTCTAAGAGTGAAGGTGGGTGATGATGGCACGTCCGAGTGTAAATAGCTTGCAGCATTTTATTAAGGGGATTACTTATCAAAGCTTATGATGTATGATAATTTTGTATTGCTTTTAATAAAATATTTCTGAACGAACCAAAACATGCCTGTTTGTTCCTTCGAGAGCCCTACAGTATATCCCCCTCTCACACTAAGACAGAAATAAAACTTAGCAAGCCTTGCAATTTTAACGATTGTTCAAGATTTTCTAGCGTATGTTTACAAAATCAGCCTGAAGTTTACTGCCCCTGCTTTTGCATGTGCCGTCATCTGCTGTATGGAAATATTCTGGATTCTATAGACTACATTGAGCAAAGGCCAGTGAACTCAGCACTGCTTTGTCTGTTGACACAACTCACAGCAACACCACCAACCTCTACACAAGAAGTATGTACCAGCTTTTGTTGTAGTCAAGACCGCCTAAACCGAGACCAAGACATTGCCGAGACCGGAAGGTATCAAGACCAAGACACTGCAGAGACTTGAGGGTACCAAGACCAAGACACAGACACACTAAGGCGAGACCAAGACCAAGACTGGTCGAGACCAAGACCGAAAACAGACTAGGGCTAGAATCAACATCACATTACTCAGATCAACTGTACAGAAAAAGGCATTGTTGTAAAGTGTCATTACTCTTTAAATCAAATTCATGTTATCTTTTCAATTATATTATCCATATGTCCATATGTCTCTTATTTAAAATCTCCCAGATTTGTCATAGTTACGAGGCCTGATAGAAAATAATATTCTCAGCAATCCTCTCCTATAACCATTTTATCAGACCTCGTCAAGGGAAAGAGATGGGATGTACCAGAAAGATGTTCATATTAAAGTACCAGGGAGAGAGGCCTCGGGTAAGCTATGAATACGGCTATGTGATGATCCTCTGCTTTGAATTGAAGAGAATGAGCTTCCAGATTGACTTGCACCTCCAAGACCGTGCTTTCTAATGAATGTGAAATACCTAATTTAATTGAATTATAACTATGCTATTAGTGCTGGGAGATAAAACGATCTCAATTTTTCATCGATAAAAAATAATATTCCTTTCTGATGGGTATGTCTTTCTGATGGGTATGTCTTTCTGATGGGTATGTCTTTCTGATGGGTATGTCTGATGGGTATGTCTTTCTGATGGGTATGTCTGATAGGTATGTCTTTCTGATGGGTATGTCTGATAGGTATGTCTTTCTGATGGGTATGTCTGATAGGTATGTCTTTCTGATGGGTATGTCTGATGGGTATGTCTTTCTGATGGGTATGTCTTTCTGATGGGTATGTCTTTCTGATGGGTATGTCTTTCTGATGGGTATGTCTTTCTGATAGGTATGTCTTTCTGATGGGTATGTCTTTCTGATAGGTATGTCTTTCTGATGGGTATGTCTTTCTGATAGGTATGTCTTTCTGATAGGTATGTCTTTCTGATGGGTATGTCTGATAGGTATGTCTTTCTGATAGGTATGTCTTTCTGATAGGTATGTCTTTCTGATAGGTATGTCTTTCTGATGGGTATGTCTGACGATTAAACAAATAAAGCAGCACATTACAGTAACTAACAATAAATAAACCACTAACTTACGTGTACTGTTAGAGCATTTATGTAATTTATTTAAACTTTATTTTACCAGTAAATGAACTGAAACCAGTTCTCACTGCTTTATGTGCTTTTCGGGAGAAATAGTAGATAACGCATTGGAACTTCCTGGGATACAAACGTCATGCGTGTGACTAAAATCTTCAGCCAAAAAGGGCAAAGTTGTGTCGTCACGGAGGCGGTTCCAGTTTGTGCTGCACGGTCTGTCTCAAGTCGTCTTGCTCTCGCGAGGATTTTGTACTATGTGACATGGTGACGCGTGGTGACGTTTTGGAACATTTCTTTGCCGACTTCGCTATCATGCGATGTGTATGAAGTGTGTGGACTGTGAAGCACTGTGTCCATTGAGAAAATGTATACAATGTAACATTTTTAAAGTAGATGCATCTGACTGGTTGCATTTGAATTGAGGCGCGTAATGAATAATGATACTGTTCTGTGATGATGTGCTGTTTTCTCTTTTTTTCCACATCCCATCGAGACCGCTATGTCCGAGACCAAGACAAGACCGAGACCAAATAGGGTCGAGACCAAGACAAGACCGAGACCAAATAGAGTTGAGACCAAGACAAGACCAGGACCACAAAAAATTGGTCTCAAGACCGGTCTCGAGAACTACAGCACTAATACATATACATATATACACATATACATATATACACACACACACACAAACACACACAAACACACACACACACACACACACACACACACACACAGGTACCAACCATAGACAGGGTGACAGACACTTACACTCACACATATGATCAAGTTCAGCACTCAAACACTTGTGTTGCATATCTTTGGTCTGTGGAAGGGGACTGGACAATCTGGCATAAACTCACACGGGGAGAGCAGGCAAACTCACACGGGGAGAGCAGGCAAACTGACACAGGCCCTACTAATTATCGAACATAACTGGATTGGTCTGGGTCGACAGCCCAAAATGGGCACAGTACCCCTGATATTTAATCGCAAAAATTTGAAATATCACAATATGAAGATTTTCTAGTACCCTACTCTAGACAATACTTTCGCAAAAAATAATTATGTAGGATAATGCAGTAAGCGATGGGACTAGTTTCAGCAGCAATTATCTTGAGATACAGGAATCACAGAATGTAAATTAACCAAACTGATTAAAAGCAATGTAATAAAGACAAGCTAGACTACAAGAGAATAAGGGGCACATAGCTTATAGTTAGCTATGGCTAACCATGCATTATTGAGTGAGCCTCTCAAACCTGTCATATGAATGACCGCATTTTCCTTGGTTTTAAATGTGAAGTGCGTCAACCCAACTAAGGCTTTCACTCTTTGTTTAGACCCTCATCCACTATGCTCTGTCTTCATTTCACCATATTGCTAACAGAGATGGCAAATTTCAAATCAATGTTTTCGAGTTTAAGTAATTGCTAAACATAAATAAAAGTCATACAGAAACTGGGACCTAAACCAAAAATCACGTTTACTAGACTGCACTGAACAGGAGTGCGACACCCACAGGCAAATTTGTCCTCAGAACGTCCACTTAATAATAATCAATACTTTATTGATCCCCTTGGAGAAATTGTCTTTACACCTTCCTCAACTTGCTCTTTTTCATAGAGTAAGTTGTCCGCAAAGGACAGCCACCCATAGCGGCGCCCAGGGAGCTGGGGGTTAAAAGGCCTTGCTCAAGGACCAGCAGGCGCACTGAGGCTGGGTTTGAACTGGCAACCTTCTGATTGCAGGCACACAGGCTTAGCCCACTGAGCCACACGCTGCCCATCGGATCAGCTTCATCGGATAAAAGTGCGATTTATGTAACAGCCAGGAATATGTCACCTTTACTTTTAATAAGCCATCTACAAAAGTCTTTGGCTCTATTAGCTTTTACAAAGTTTTTCATATGTTATCACAGACGCAAAAAGCTGCAAAACAAGTGACTAAAAAACCATTTACAGATGAAAGATAAGACATGTGGTCTTACCAGCCGCCAAGACCTGATTGAGGAGATAACTTACAGAATTCTTATGAGAAATGCACATTATTGCACCTTCGCCAGATTACATATTTTAAAAGCCTATTTTGAAAACAGTCAAACTCACCAAAATAACTACCAATTATTTAATAAAGATAAGGCCTAGAATTTTTTTTTAACCTTTTCCAGACAACAGGATTATTTTCTCGATGCGCGCCCTGCAATGGGTTGGCGACCCATCCTGGGTTGTTCCCTGCCTTGCATTTGTAGCTTCTAGGATGGGTTAGAACATAAGAACATAAGAACATAAGAACTATACAAACGAGAGGAGGCCATTCGGCCCATCGAGCTCGCTTGGGGAGAACTTAACTAATAGCTCAGAGTTGTTAAAATCTTATCTAGCTCTGATTTAAAGGAACCCAAGGATTCAGCTTGCACTACGTTATCAGGAAGACTATTCCATACTCTGACTACACGCTGTGTAAAGAAGTGCTTCCTTAAATCCAGTTTGAAATGTTCTCCCGCTAATTTCCACCTATGGCCACGAGTTCTTGTATTTGAACTAATGCTGAAGTAACTATTCGGTTGAACAGCATCCAAACCTGTTAGAATCTTATAGACCTGGATCATGTCCCCCCTCAGTCTCCTTTGCTTGAGGCTGAACAGATTTAGCTCAAATAACCTTTCCTCGTATGACATTCCTCTAAGACCAGGAATCATTCTTGTGGCCCTACGCTGCACCTTTTCTAAGGCCGCTATGTCCTTTTTAAGATATGGTGACCAAACCTGTACACAATATTCTAGGTGAGGTCTCACCAAGGAATTGTATAATCTTAGCATTACCTCCCTTGACTTAAACTCCACACACCTGGAGATGTACCCCAACATCCTATTGGCCTTTTTTATTGCTTCCCCACACTGGCGAGAATGAGACATGGAAGCATCAACATACACACCAAGGTCTTTCTCATAATCAGCTACCTTTATTTCAGTAGGTCCCATAAAATACCTGTACTTTATATTTCTGCTCCCTACATGGAGTACCTTACATTTGTCTATGTTAAATTTCATCTGCCAGGTGTCAGCCCAGTCACTAATTAAATTAAGATCCCGCTGTAGCTGCTGAGCCGCTAGTTCAGTATCTGCTACACCACCCACCTTGGTGTCATCTGCAAATTTCACCAGTTCTTACCCCTCGCCGTGGCGTTTCCAGCGCCGTAATCTTTAAGATGGCTTAGGGCTTTCCTAGCTTGAATGTTACCGACGGTCGTGAGGGGGATGTTTAATTCGGATATTACGTTTAAAAAGGGTTCCCAGCCTTTAGGATATCCGACGGCCTGGGATTTCGGCTGGGATAAAGTTTTCATCAAATCCAAAATATGGGAACCTTTAATGGGACTATCTCTGATGATGAGTTCACCCGACTGGGTCCAACGTACTGCCCCGTCGGAATCGAGCAGTTTCTGCATGATGTACCCCACGTTCTTTCTAGCCCTGGGCGCCACTTGCTGGACAACTTCCTGTACAGATTTGTCCCTAGTCGCGCCGCCGGGCTGTCTCTCCTCCTCCTCCTCCCCCGGCACATCTCTCTTTTCCTCATCCGTTTTTTCTTTCCGCTCGGTAAGGATAATTTCTCGCCCCTGATTTTCCTCTTTTCGGACTAAATTCAGATACCTCTGTAGCAATTGGTTGTATCTCTTTACTTTTTCGTGCGAGTTCATACCCGGCTGATTTAATAAACCGTGCATCTGGGTTTCAAGTTCACCCAGGGCCGATTCCCCGATGGTGGTGGTATGCGGGGTCGCCCTCTGGGTCAGCATACGGAGTTGTTGGGGGCTCAACAGGAACATTTTTTTTACCTCGCTCATGCCGGTGGTGGAAAAAACAAACACACAAAAGCTAGTTAGCCGTCTTACTGGTGAACAGGCTTGTGATGAATGGCAGAGCCACTGACAGCAGCGGTAACAAAAATCCTCCTTTCTGAAGCACGGCCTTGCGTTTCCTCGCGACGCTGTTTTTCTTACAGGCGAAAAGCTTAATCAGCCTTTTCTGCTTCTTAAGCTTGTTAAATTGAGCTACGGATAAAGGTATACGGCCTCTTATAAGATTGAGACAGATTTCGGAGAGAGCCAAAATTATGTTATTAGATGGGTCCGAAAGAATCTTTTTACGTTTCACCCCCCTCATCCTCTGTAAAACTTTAAGGGTCGGCAGTTGTTTCCTGAGATGCTCGGACATGGCTCCGTAATGTTAAATCAATCAATCAATGGCTCGCTGGTAGAAAGAGGACGGGAAGCGTCCCCGGTAATAAACCGGTCCTGAGTCGGAACTCTTCTGGGCACGTGGCTCTTAAATCGACCAATAAATACCCGTGTGCGGGTCGAGTGGCCTCTTCATAGGCATCTAGAAAAAACTTTTTCTGCCAAGGAAACATTTGCTGGGCTAAAACTTTGATTTGCATTCTGTCCCGCACATTCTTAAACAGACAATAATAAGTAGTATTTAGACCTATAGTCCTACTGTACTTGCCCTGGTGAAATACGTTCTGCACTAGGTATATGACCGAGATTTGACGGTGATGTCTGAATCTCGTGAACGCTTCTGCCACGAGTTTATTTTCGGACGCGCTGTCCATCAAATCATCGATGATTATCAAGGAGCCGGAGGGGAAACGCTCCTCATCTTCCCAGCTTTTAGGCAGCCCTTGTATAAATTCAATTTCGCTGATCCGATCACGCAATTCATCATAAAGCGGCTGATGGGAAGCGTAACACCACACAATTTTTTTTACGGGTCCCCCTATGAAACAGTGACTCTGATTTAACAGCAATTCTTTAGTAAAATAGGTTTTCCCCGAAGAACTCGCCCCGGCGATTATCGCCGTAAACGGCAATTCTAAACGGTGATCAAAGTCGACCTCTCTCACGTCGCTACCCATCATCTTCCAAAAAAACACTGATGAAACGGTAAACACTACCCTATTGTTTTAAATCCTTTCCACACACACACACATACACACACACACACACACACACAAACCCAAAATGCGTGTATAAAAGTTTTTATAAAATCTTGTGATAAATGTACAAAACATTTTCGTACACAACTTACATTTTAAAACAAATGAACATCTTTGAAAAAAACAACTTTAAAAAACATCTTACTTTCATGATACATTTTAAAAAACTTTCACTTTAAAACATCTTACTTTCATGATACATTTTAAAAAAACATCTTTAGAAAAACTTTCATTTTAAAAAACAAATGTACATCTTACTTTGAAAAACTTTTCATTTTTAAAAAACATCTTACTATGAACATTTTAAAAAAACATCTTTGGAAAAACTTTTAAAACATCATACTATGAACATTTTTCATTTTAAAACAAATGAACATCTTTGGAAAAGCTTTTCATTTTAAAACATCTTTGAACATTTTACATTTCAGTAACCAAAAGGCAGAGTTTCCCCGCTAGTCAACAATCTGCGTTTGTCGTAGACGACCCTGACCTTTTTGTCTAGAGGCCTATTAAACAGTCGAAAACTTTTCATGTCGCGTTCGATTTTGTTGTAGTGCGTCATTATAGGGGGATCATTCCTACATCCACCGATGTAGTTTTCAATCAATCCAATCATACTGTCAAGGTTTACCTTTTGACAGGCTTCATAATTTAGAGTTATACCCTTACATTTCAACTGTGTTTTCCCGTTGTTGAGTCGGTAACAGTAACTTTTTGGTCCCAGCGCACCCCACGAAGCAATGTATTCGTCGGGGGCTAATTCGGACGTGAGCTCCCCCAGGTAATTGCCTAAGGTCGGCTCATATTCACCCGGCCTGCTTATGTACACGATGCTGTCTGTGTCGTGATACAGCACCCTACGCCCCAATTTTTCCAGTTCTTTGTAAAGCGTCAGCCGCCCCCACGCGGTAGTTTGACACGCTATGAATATGTTGGTCTTTCCCGGCGGCACTTTGTAGGAAGACCTGTATCGCCAGCGGATGAGGGCGACCTCGTCGTTGACAAACGCGAAGCTGGAAATCTCGTACAGCTCCGAGCATAAAAAATTAAAAAACTCCCCCGGGTCAGACACTATACATGTCTGGAGCATGTTGTTCCTCTGCGCCAGTTTACCCCACAGAGAGTTAAGCAGAAGCTTGGCCACCTGCCTCTTGCCACCGTTAGACACGATCTTATCGGGCTCCAATTGGATCCCCTCGCGCTCGAGATAGTTTTCAATGTAGTCCCTGCGACCCGCGTCATCGGTCGCGTCGTCGGGGTAGCCCGAAGCCTGCTGCTTCACTTTGAGAAAGGTTTTAATGTATTCTCTAAACAGGTCGCCGCTGGTCTGGGGAAAATGCCACACTTCGTGCACCTTCACGACAGTATAGCCCCTGTCTAAAGCCTGATTGAGCTCCGCAGAGACCCACACGCCGGTCAGCGCACGCTCTGCGTCAGAATGACCACAGCTCCCCTCTTGCCTGTTGTCGATCGCGCACGTCCTGCACAGTGTAAACACGAGTTTCCCATTTGGCAGTCTGCTGGGTAGGACGGGGAAAAACAGCTCGCGCGGGGTGTTCACAGTGGCTTTGATCAGGCCAAAGTATTCATTCAGAGGTTTAAAATTTGAATGAATGATTTCCGGGTGCCCCACGGGGAATTCACATTTAGCCAGAGTGTACGGGTACAGCGACGTGAAATCCACGTAGTGGACGCGCGAGCATTAAAACCTTTCTCAAAGTTACAGGTTACAGATCTCTGTGACCCTGCAAAGGACAAGCGGGTATAGAACATGGATGGATGGAATGATTTGGCAGTGAAGGCTCCATGCTGCACCATGGACCCCTTCATCACTGCCTTGAAAGACAAATACCAGAGGAGATCTTAAAATGTTACAAGACAAGTAAAGCACAATGACATGGGGCTGACTTTGGGTGCGACACCTATAAAGCTGAAGCCTCCCTAACCTTCTTCATAAAAGAAGAATAAAGTTCATTCTTAAGCAAAGTTTAAAGTTAGTTCAGCTTGTGTCAAGCCTTGATTAAACAAAAATGCTGGTCAATAATTTTGGTGAATGATTTCAAACCTGATAACTCCACCAATGACATGCCGTTGCTTTAATATACTAAATATTAAGCCGTTTATCCTTAAAATTATTTGGTTATCAAAAGAAAATGGTACTGAAAAACAATGTGTGGTTCTCTGCTTCCGTACTTGTATAGTTATTGTAATGCGAACCTATACATACAAACATTTATTACATTAGAAACATTTATAGGAACAAATTACGTTCTCTTAGGAGAAAAACACGATTGCTTGTTCCTCTAACAGATGACAGAGGCAACTGCAAGGCTACTATGGGGCTGACAGCAGCAGCATCTGTTATCTGTTTTACATCATTTAGCAGCTTTGCCTTTTAGCATGCATGGGGGGGGGGCAGAGAGGTGGGCACAGGAATTAAAAAGACCTTTGTTGATTTGGTTGCCATGATACCAAAGTGTATTTTCCATCCAGTTATTAAGTAGCATGTTTAGGCAAGTACGTATCTGTATAACATAGAATGTCCTGATCTTTATAAGGTTCATACCTTTTTTCCCAAGGCTGAATTTCATTGAACATCTATTCTAAAAAAGATCAATCCTTGTTTCAGGTCAGGTGACATCCACCAAGCAGTCATGCAAACCAAACAAATTTACCATAGGTCATTAAAACAAGACCGCTTGTCTACAGTGTTCAGAATACAGAACCTGATAAGAGGTCTATAAAACGAAGTTTGCTTTTACATGCATTTTTTTTTTTTTTTACTTGCACAAAGAACAGATTTTGGGTAAACTGCCCGAGGTTGTTCTGCTATATTTATTTTCAGGTTAAATATTAAATATTAAGACGTTCTGCTTTTATCTGAAAAGGGAGCCTGCTTTATTTCTGTGTGAACCGGGCCATGTTTGCTCACTTTCTATGCCAGGTCAGATAAATTAAACATCGGCAGGAGAAATCGACAACTGCCACAAAAAAACAATGCAAAAACAAAAGTGCAGAAACTCCAGAGTCTGGTTAAAATTTGACGTGAAAGTTTAATTTCAACTTAAAGAATGTGAAAATTAAACTGCACAATAAACTCATAACCCTAAAGGATAACCCCAAACACACAAACCCCGCCTCAACAGAACAGACATCTGGTGAGTTGCTCACCTATGAAAGCCATTCACACAGTGAACTCAGAGTAACAAGCTATAGTGCAGAAAGGCAACTAGGCGAAGCAGATTACATGGGTCACGATACAAACTGCAATAACAGAACCAGAAACAGCAGGAAGGAATCTTGCCTACAACCTCCTACAACAACCTCCTGCTTTCTCTTAATGATCTAACACAGATCATCACTGCTCTGAGCCAGAGGCTCTTAATGGCTGTTCATACGGATATCAAGCAATGTACCGGAGAGTTAAAACAGACAGGGAGGAATATGAGACACACCAGAGCAAAACAAAAGGTGTTTTTAGCTCCACAGATATTTGCGTAAAAAAAAATATATATATATATTCCAGCCTGTCATACTCACTTCCACAAATACACCACGAACACCTGACTGTTTTAGTGAATGATCTGCTATACAGATGGTCATGATTACAGTGAAAGGGACATGGATCAAAGGTAAAAGCACCAAGATAATACTTTAGCGAAAGTGCCATGGCCAGGAAATGCCAACCACCATCCCCCTCTATACTGCACATTTTTATTTCCCTGAAATTTTCCACGTACAATAGTATACAATTAGCTAATAAATACTGCTTATTCTTTAACAATGAAAAAACCACACATACTAAATAAATGCAGAAGTTGCTGTAGTAACAATCATAGTGTGCAAGTATACGATGGACCTAAAGGTAGCATGTCTGGGTCCCACTACACAAGATATATTGTTTCTCTCAAATGCATTCGGCAATGAAAAAAAAATTGCCAATGTTCTCACAAAACCCTCCTTAAGGTAGAAGCATGATCCTCATTTTAAGGTATAAGCCTTCAACAAAGTGAAACAAGTGTTGAAAATTACGACATTTTAAACAATGTCTAACAGAATGATCCAAGTAATAATGATTCCTCAGCTTCCCTGTGGGACACCACTTACTGAATGGTTTGATTTTAGCTGCAGACTGCAATGTGCAATGTCATGACCGAAGCTCTCACACTGTGTACAACCAGGAAGGAATACTACCACTGTCTGGTTTCCAGACTGTGACCATTTATTGGGAGTGTTTGCTGGCTGTGGGAGGAGCCAGCTGAGATGGGCGGAGCCTTTGCATCACATCTGATGAAAACCTTGCCGGGGTGGACAGTGCCAATTAAAACCTGTGTGAGTGTACAATAAGCAATAGGATGTTTGGCTCAGACACAGGTACTACGTTAAATTATATTTGAATATTTTCTCTTCCTTCACCTACCCTGGCTCAGTGTCTTTATTTTATTGCCGAGTTGGTCTCCCTCTACCTGCATGCACGACTAAGTACACGCACTGATGATCATTTTGTTTACGTTACAAAATGAAGCTCTATAACTGATTATTTAAAAAAAAAGAAAATGAGAAGAAAGAGGCCAGTGGAGAGGGAGAACCAGAGAGACCCCCAGGACAGACTAGTGTTGATGAGTTAGGTTATTAAAGGTAATATTAAGATTAAAATATTTCGAAAAAACAGTTACTATATCAAGTCTTGAGTCACTGTCAATTTTTCATAAATACAAAAACTAGGTTATGCAAATTAGGACCACCATTGAACAGCATGCAAGGTCACCGATTAATGCTCGGCTGCGGCAGAAAATAAAAAGCTGTGAAACCAAATCATGTTCCAGTGTGAGCAGCTAATAAAGTGGGTAGAACCAGAGCTATCACTGGAAAAGTTAGTGCAGAGCCCTGTTTCTATTACAAATCTTTAATAAAGCCCTAATTTTAACCTGGCGTAAAAGTACATCGATATAAACAGTACTGTGTCATCATATATCTCCCCCCCCCCCCCCCCCCCATCCTCACTGAGGCCTGCTAGTGGGCCATGTTTTAGATAATACTGCAGTAAAATTAATTGGTTTAGCTGAATTTGCAGCTAAACAGTACATGTCATTATCTATAATCACTTCCCACAATATCCTGGTCAAATAAAAATACAAAAAAAACTACTAGAATTGGATTCAAAAAAAGGTTTTCAAACTGTGTCTGACAATTACGACTTGGGGTTAATGTTCAACTTTAACAGAACTGTGCCACAATGACTAATGTGATGCAAATTGTGGTTCCATAAAGTCACCGACAGATTAGCATTCATATTGTCCTCCCCTGAAACAAGATGCCTCATAAGTAACAAGGTCGCACAGAAAAATCAGACTAAATCAGATCAGAATTTTGAGAGAAGCTAGTCTCAATGACAGAGTGCCAACAAAAATACTGTGAGCGTTTCTGTACACTGGTGTTTTGGAACCCTAGAAGAATATATTAGTCCCATCTTCTTGCATTTTGTACAATTAAATTCATGCTTATTCAATCCAATATATATTAATACTAATTGTTTTATGACAGCATCCATAACTGAACTCAATACTACTATTAATATTGCAATTAATGCAATTATGAACCAAAGTTATGTTTTATTCCAGAATCAAAATGTCTGTTCAATAAAAGATTTGCAAAACTGAGAATAAACTGCGTTTATGTTTTAACTACACAAAGCGGATTAAGTTGCCTTCTACCAGAGCAAAATGCAAACACGCAACCATCAAGTACGCTTATGAACTTACTTTATGTTTTCATACAAGCAATGTCCAATACTAAATTAACAAGTGTGATCTACAGGCTTTTGTAAACACACCTTCTGACATTTCAGTAAAATGTTTTTTCATGATTTTGCCAAGAATACTTTAGGTATTATCATACATATTGAAAGAACAGAATACAACCAACCACAATGACAAGGCATACTCATTAAAATGCAAATATAACATCAGAATTGTCAAAAATTACATTTCAATGTATTATTCAGAATGAAGAGAAAAAATGACATTATCTAAATAATGCCAAGAGCAATAAATATCCTGAAGAACATGATCATTAAGGAGTCAATTTATTCAAAATCTCTTCCATTTTACTCAATGTGCTTGATTTGTTTTATGTCCCATAAAATCCAAATAACCTTTAAGAGATCAGTTATGGTAACATAACATGCTTTAAAAACTAGGGTGTTGCTGGCTATTGACAGCCCTACCTTGTGACAAATCTCAGTCTTGACTTCCCTGAGGGCACGATCTGAAAATACACAGCCACAGGTCTGCAGGTAGCAGAATCTGAAAGAAAAGAAAAAAGTCAGTAAATGCAGCACTAGCATTCACAAGGTTGACCAATTAAACCAGTTCATGATTGTACCAGATACATTTTTGGATAATGATCCTCAGTGTATTCAAATATTTTAATATTTTAAATATTTAAATATCTTGGGTTAGTGTTAGGGAAAATGGAAAAATGTGTAAAGCTGGCCTTGTTTTCTATGCTTGTTACTCCCAGACAGAGCACACAAAGCAAAACTCACTGGCTATCTCAACGACGCTAGATGTTCTTGCGCCCTCTGCAGTGGCGGCACAGAACTGCTATACGATGCGGGGCACAAACTGAGCCAGCCAATTTCCACTTTGTCTCGGACAGTGGATGCTGCTAAAAAATCTATTAATTAATGCTGACATTGTTCTATTCCATTATGATTTCAAACCTGAAAAAAAGTGGGCAGTGGTGGCTTAATGGTTAGGGAAGTGCACTTGTAATTGAAAGATTGCTGGTTTGAATCCCCCAAGCACTGCTCCCCGGGCACTGAATTAGCTGCCCCCATTATGTCACGATGTCACATATGGGTTAAATGCAGAGGACACATTTCGTCATTGTGTGCTGTGGTGTGTCAATGACCACTGATCACCAAAAAATAAAAATAAAAAAAACTCCAATGACATGCTGTTGCTGTAATATACTAAACATTATGTTATAAGTTTGTCCTTGACATTATTCAGGTAATGCAAGAAAAATGGCATTCAGAAATAATATTTCAGTGCCTTTCTCTGCTTCTATACTTATATAGATATGTATATAGCACCACCACTGGGTTTACAAAGTGCTTTACAGACATTTAAAAGAAATAAAATAAGCATAACAATAAGCACAGGAAGAAAAAAAAAGTTAGTCACTTGTAAAATCATTCTGAGATATAAAAAAAGATTTTATAGTCTGGCCTAATGGTTAGGGATGCACACTTGTAATTGAAAGTACGCTGTTTGGTTCATCTGTTTGGTTTTCTGAGAGATGTATTTCACATCCCCATTGTTCATTATCTAAATAAAAATGCATTGCTTTTTGGAAACAGGTTACCTCCGTAACTGCCAGACACCGAGCGGCAAGTGGGTGAGCTCAAACCATGACAGCCAATCAAAAATCGTTTGACATTTATTTTGTGGTATTATTGGCTGGATTCGCCTGACAACCAAAATGCCGCTCCATTCACATATCTTCAGGACGGGAAGAAATCTAAATATCGTTTCCTTCCCTGTTGGCTCACTAGTAATGCAGATTCATAGCTGTAAAGCAGTTTCTAAATTATGTGCAAACATGAAGATGCAAATTTGTGATTTAAAAAAAACAAGTGTGCATAACTTTTTTGTGAACACAAACTTTGCTGCACCCAGAGTATTTCACTTACTTCTGCTTGCCATTCATTTCAATGCCCACAACAGGGCAGATAAACTTGGCACAGTGAAGATCTTCATAACGATCTCCCTTGGAGTTGGACCTGTCTCCCTCCCATGCTGGATTATCTGTCAGATTTAGTTCCTTCACGTCCTGCTCAGAGGGAAAAACACGCTCTTGATCTATCTTTCCTTGTGCGTCTCAGCTGTCCATCACATGGAAGAAGGTTTGCCCACAACTCCGCTTATACTCCATTCTGCCAAGAACAACACATAACTAGGCGAAACAGAAAACGTAACCAACCTTAATCCCACGAATGTGTGCTACCACTTCAGAATTTGGCCTCTCTGCAGACTTGTCTAATAAGTATTCAATAACAGCATCTTTGTTGTAGACTCTGCAGCCACAGGGGTGAGGGAAAAACACATACTTATAACACCTCATAAAACTGCTGTCTTCATAGGTTACAATTTTATTTTTTTTTAAATCACAAATAGAAAATTTGTAACAATTTCACATCACTTTTACATTCATTCAGTACGCTAAATAGACATTACCTTCCCAGCTCACAAGCTACAATTGGGCGACAGAGTTTCTCTTGACTCAAAGCACAGTAACTCCAACGTGCTACTAGCTCTGCATTTTTGTCAACCTACAATAAAAGAGGGAAACGCACCAAATTAGACTAAAAGCATGTTCCCCATAAATATCCCCTTTGGGAGAAGGAGATACAAAGACACAAATTGTTTGCAGTCAAAATCATGTTTATACATTCACACACAGTCTGCTTAAGAGGCTAAGCGTCTTGCTGTTTTGAGATACGTTTCCTTAAAATGGCGGCAAAAGACGTAAACTCCGCAAGCTAACACACTGTATGTTGGTCATAACTATCTTTTGTGAATTTCGGGGGTATTTGGTAAATCCGAGAAACGTGGCTAATTGTC
Source organism: Paramormyrops kingsleyae (assembly GCF_048594095.1). Lineage (NCBI taxonomy): Eukaryota > Metazoa > Chordata > Actinopteri > Osteoglossiformes > Mormyridae > Paramormyrops > Paramormyrops kingsleyae. The sequence goes on from NC_132804.1 coordinate 33,496,033, forward strand.
GAGCCTCGGCCTTTTCATAGCTAAAAGCCTGATTATTAGCTACCTAGCATTAGCCGTTCAAGAAACAGGATTAAAATAGTTACTAGACGATTTAACACATCAGAACATGTAATAAACTGCAAAACAATTCCAAAACAATAATTTCGCGTAGAAATTTAACGTTCTAAATCATTTTATAATATTTATAGGGATAGCCCAGGTTAGCGTAAACTATGCGGGATATTACACACAGACGTCACACCAGCCACAAACCTTTTCAACCTTCTTGGGGCCTTTTACTAACTCGTGTCTTTTAGGAATCGTGCCACCGTCACATCCCATTGTACAAACTGAATATGAAACAAAATAAAACCCACGTAAATTATTGCTGTAAAATTAAAAACGATAGCACAGTGCTCAAACAACAGCGCAAGAAGCTGAATTTGTACACAAACAAGGAATTCAAATCAAGAGGGTCTTCAAGTGGTGCAATATTGCCCCCTAGCAGGAGGCGGAATTCATTACAAAGGCACATCTCTCGTACATGTAGAGATATTCACTCTTGCCACTAGAGAGCAGTATTTACACGGTATAGTAGCAGAACGTTGTAGGCGCAATTTAAAACTCCCCTGCGCAATTAACTGAAGTACTGAAGGATACACATTGCAGGTCATTACTAAAAACGTGCCTGAGGGGGAAACACGGCAGAAACTAAGTTGATTTTTGTTACACAAAGCCGCTATTCAGTTTGTGTCTAAAGAATAAAAGATAACCATCGAGACAATCTATTTTCATGAATCAAACAAGAGAACGCCACTTGATGTTTGCATATCAGAATGAGTGTACTTTAAACCAAACAAATTTCAGAATCAGAATTTAAATTTTGCACATCGGGGTACAAATTTTTAACGCAACATTTTTTGTGATTCTTTGGGTGAGAACAAACAACATTATTAGTAGGCACACTGCTTGAACATAAATATGGTTAGAAACACCCACGGCAGTTAATTTTTTTATTTTTTTTTCTTCTCTCTTTTCTTTAAGAGACAGGGTTGTGGATAAAGGTTTTTAAAAGATCGTTCAATGAAAGGTAATGAGATCTGCTTCCTGTGCCTTCCATGGAGATGATTGGTTTAGCATTGATGTTCGTGTCAGGGATGACCATTAGTTTGTGAAATGGTAGCTTTGTGGTCACTTGATTGATTCATCCCTTGAAACCTGAGGAAAAAGAAGAAAAATTTCTCACTTTATTAAGACTAGTGGAGGGAAATAGAAAACAGTCTTTCCAACGAAATGTGTTTATTTCATTGAAGAACCGTTTGCCTCAGTTTTTTAAAGCATACAGCTAAAAATCAGTGCCTCAAGCATTTATCTACTTTAACAGCTTTCCTCATCCAGCATCGATTTGTGCTACCAGTAATTCGGGAATTGTATTATGGTTTTGATTGGATTATGTCTGTCTCGATGCTAAATGTTTTGCTATTTGGGTTCTCATTACGTTGCAGAGTGCTCTGTCTGTTAGCAAACTACCTCTGAAATGCTTCACTTCACCCAGCCATTGCAGCCGTGCACTGCAAGCCACCTTCCTCAGGCAAGCACTGCTGTAGCAGGCCGATAATTTAAGGATTTTTTTTCTGGCTATAATCTGCCTTATATTTATGTGTTCTGATACAGTAGTGAAGCCAATATTCGACCACATACAAAACCTTTTAATGGGTAGGCTACATATATACGGTTGTTCTCTTTAACAACAGAAATTGGAAAACTTGTGACGATATCTCCTTTGGTCATTTGACATTTGCACAACCTTCAAATAACAAATCCAGGAGAGCACAAGTATTCTTATAGTGATATCCGTTACTTTTTGCTTAAATCTATCATATTTGCCTTATCCCTCTCTTGTTAATTAACAGCTATATGGAGGTAACAATTTACTTGAGGGGGGTACAAATAAAGTAGCAGTACACTCTTACTTAACCAGAAACTGTGTGTTGGTTTATAATTAATCAATCATAATGGTTCATGTATTCCATGCAGTTACTATATTTGTCCGTGATTTGTACTTGAGTAGTAACTGAGTTACTAAGTTACATGTTACCCGTCCAGTAAAGTGTTATTTTCGATGTGGTTCAGCTGTTCCTTGATTCTGTGCTTTGGCTTTGTTTCCGAGAGGTAACGAGCTGCAATCAAACCTCTTTGCTTCAAAAGCAATCAGTTCAGTCCAGCTTCTGTTAGAAGAGGGCAACTTTAACTGCAGTGCTCACACACCAACACACCCCCCACCCCATCTCTAATTGGAGAGGAATAACTAAGTTTGTGTTAGCAGTGTCCACCAGGTCTAGGAAGGGGCTCAGTCACCCCATACAGACAGCTGGAGAATCCTGAGGTTCTCCCTCATCTATCAGTCCCAGTCCTGAGTAAATTACAGACAGACAGCACATAGAGATAGCAGTTCCACCTGGAGAAATAAATCATTTAAATAATAAGCTAAAATATGATGAGATTATAAACTGAATCTTTTCTGGATATGGCATGATACCATCTCCTTTCCAGCGATTCCATTTAAAACACATTCATTATTTTTCTAATTGTCTCTGGTGTATTGCCTTGGATATTTACCCCCTATGTAATACTTATAAATTCCCTGTTAATTTTTGTGCTGTCAGTTTGTAGGAAACCCGCGAACATGGGGCTAAACCGATGCTCCTTGTAGACAGAGTTGAGGCTGAAGCTGTGGAACTGTGAAGCTGAAGCCACTTTCTGTGGTTTGTGAAGCACACAGCTCTGACTATGGGGGCTGAGACACTGGCACACTGGTTGTGATGGCCGTGGGAGTGCATAGCTTCACCTATGGAGAAGCCATCTCTGCAGTTTCACACCACTTGTTCTGTTAAGGGCTGAGCTTGATAACCAGTCACCACACAGGGAAGGAAAGCCCTGATTTTTATCATCACAATGATATTTATGACCAGCGCAGGTACGTAAAAATTCTTTACTTTTCCCGTATCCTGTTTTATTCCGCTATGAGAAACAAACACGGGTGAGAGTGAATCTTGGGGCCACAGTGTAGGGGCAGCTGTATAAACTCATGCCATACCTCACTGTACACGCATAGTACCAATACATTCCTGTGAAATTAAGCTTGAATACTGTATCTTGTATGTGGTGTATAGTTATTTCTCCAATATAAAAAATAATCACAATCTTTCTGCACCGATTAGGTGACTAACTGTAACTTTATTTGTCTCGGTGTTAAAATGCCATATTTATATCGTGGTGTATGTCAGTATTCTACCTATCGCTTTCCATTTACATTAACAAGAATGACATTTCATCTCAGTGTCTGACCCATGCATTGTATATCTGAAGCTGACAATAAAATGTACTTTGACTTTTGAATAGACTTTGATAATGCATGGTAAAACATCACAGATCTTTTTGAACAATATCTAAAACACTCTCAAATGATCCCGATCCCAGTGAAACCGCAGCGTGACCACGCCTATTACTTCAGATGCATGCACAGTGACAGGAAGCTAATTTAATGTAAGTAAATGCGTGCAGACATCCACCCATGTGTTTTCCTGAACAGCTCATCCAGTGCAGAGTCAGGATGAACCTGGAGTCTCTCCAAGACTTTGCCAGAGTACACTGTGAACAGGATGCAATTCCATCACACTTTACTGGAGACACCTATGCCTGGAGAAAACACCTCCGTTTGTACTTGTAACATGACACGGTCTGTTTGCAGAGCTGTTACAAAACAGTATTGTTATTCCCATCAATTATTCAATATTATCATAAGTTCTGTGGCCTCTAGTCCTTTTATTTATTTTGTTTTTAATTAAGCATTGCAGAGACCAGTTCAATTTATGTAATAGACTATGATGAAATCATACTCCAAGTTCATATTGTGTATAGAGCATAGTTTTATTGTCATATTAATTTGTTTGTTTGTGTGCTGTAAACCTATGCCATGATATATATTATATATCAAACTGCTTTTGTAAATCAGGAATAGTTTTCTCTTTTGCAATACATTTCAACATTGGTGTGCTGTTGTGAAAAAAGCATCATATGTTACGGTGACTACGACTGCGTTTTGACTGTTGGAGCTTCTGCAAATGCAAACCAAACTCACAGCCAGTGTCATGTCAAACTCTCATCTGAACTCTATCCATCAACATGACTGGTGAAAGTTGCTGTGTGTTTTTTCAGACTTTAGGGAAGGAAATAGCTGAGGGGCACCCTGGGTAACGCAGTCTATTTGTATTAAAGCCTTTGGAAAAACTATATATTTTAGCATTCAATTGTACTTGTAATTGTACTCCTCCCTTAATTATATATCCATACATCAGTTTTCTAGGGTTACAGCTAGAAAACAGCAGAGGTCACGAAAGACAAACCAGACCTACGTTTCTCCAGTAATGAATTCCAACTCTTTCCATGGGACTCCCAGGCCAGCGGAGAGACGCAATCCTGCCTGTGGTTCATAGTTTACTCTTTCGTCTTCCACAGTGGAATGCACCCAAAAATCCACTAAGGGGAGCGTTCTGGGGGCATTTGTGTCAAGTGTCTAAATGGCCCTACCTATGGCACTCTTCATTTAGTAGCAGAGTAGCCAAACACCTCCAAATCATCAGCTTATCTCGAACCAAACATAGGGAGTGAACTCACAACCTTGAATAATGCCAATAGGAGCGTTGACACTTATCTGAAGAACTAAGTCTTTCAGTTTGTTGTAATGGTGGCCAAGGAATCAATTACAGCTTCCCCACCATCACTGTAATCCTTCCATTCCAGGGCTCTTCTACTCGCAGAGTTCCCATTAAAGATGATCCTTTCCATCAAGACAGGAAGTCTCGGGGTCTTGGCACATGCCAGGCTAACGAGTCAGCTGAGCTTTAGGAAAATACACATTTCAGCGAGTCTGTGTAAGAAGCCCAATTCGCTGGCCAGCCCCGTGTCGTTCGGCTCTCGTTAGAGTGGGGTACAGGAGAGTGCCTCTGACAGCTGTCTGGCGGGCTTGGGGTTGCCCACCGAGACGGGGGCATACCTGTGGGCCGCCGGGGAGCTCGGCCGGCATGTGGCATGAATCATGCGCCGCTGTCGGCCATGGCAGAACCGACCGCGATTCCGTCGCACGGAACGGCGCGGTAAAAACGGCACCCTGTCCCGTCGTATGTGGTTGAATATAAATGAGAAGCTTCATCCCAGATTTGGCTCAGGTTGAGACACATCAACTTGCATCCCTGGGGTTAGACTCCCACTGTGAAGTGAAATCTAACGTTAAAGTGTATCGAAGCTGAAGCAAAATTGTTATGCTTCAGGGTGGTTTCTGGGAGCTACGTCTGTTAGCTTCATATTGATGCCTCCAGTCTTGCGCCCATTTCTGCTTATGTTATTTTTTCACGATTGTTGCCAGAGGAAAGTGCCTCAGCTCATTTTGTGATTTTTGTGCTAGGCCTCCTACCTCCTCAGACGCGCTGCTGACTTGCCTCTCGCAGGTCCACCGGGAGGCTTTCTACAGGAACATGTGTTTCTCATAAGCGTCTACGAGCCTTAGCCCAACACTGACGCTCAGGAGCAACCCTTCTGGGAAGCACTGTCTTTACAATGGAGACTAATCAGCTGTAAATTCACTTTTAAAAAGGAAAAAAGTTGCCTGCAAGGAGTTAATCTCCGAGTCTGTTGCACAATATTTCTCCTAAAAGAGAAAGCCGGTTGGGGGGGAGTGAAGGCAAAAAATAGAAAAGCTCTTTGGTTTGACAAATGATCTAATAAACAGGGAAGGAGATTACAGGCTGGGTGCCCGTGGGGGGAGGAAGTTGGGCAGTAAATATTTTTAAAGGCTGTCAATAAATTTGCACATTGAGTTGAGAGAGGAGCCGGGGCAGCGGCCCTCCAACAGGTTTCTGCAGAGCCTGCCTGCCCAGACAGAGGCGCGGGGAATCGATCAGAACCGGTTCAGACTCGACCTGAACCAAACCGGGGCATGAATGTCCTTCACTGCAAATTTGGAATGCAGAAGATGTCATGGCACAAAGGTATAAACAGATCCAGGCACCAGAAACACGCTACATTCTTATTTTTCTTAGTACACTAAATCTGAGGGGCGTGCAGTCAGTTCCTGCTACCTGAAATAATTGAACTTTTTCCTCTCAGTTTCTCCTGTCTCTACTGAGACTCCCCTCGACAATCTGAAACGACCTGAAATATCCAGCGTTCAGTTCTGTGCAACTCAAAGAAAATGTTTAAAAATGTTAGCATGTTTATATCTGTGTGTATATATTTTCGTATATGATATATAACAATTTCTCAGAAAAGTTACTTTATTCACTAAATTTGTCAGTCATATTGCTTCAGTTCCCAAACCTCTCCTTAATAGCACTCCAGCCATTCCATGTTCTGGTTAAATTTCACCTTAATTTACTTAGTTAGTTTAATAATTCAATGGATTAGCCAAACATGGTATGCTAGTGGTCGAGTCAACGAATACAGTATATGGATACACTGGATGGTTGCTAAAAATACCAGAGTGACTTTAGGAGAGGTTTTGTAATGGCTAAGCTGATACACATCGACATAAATAACATCATGGTTTTACACCGACAAGAAGATCATTTAAACGTAATTGTCTTTTACTGTATGTGTAATTTTGTATGATTTCAGAAAATAACAGAAAAGAGAGATTAGTTAAATTTGCAGACGAGACCAAGGTGGGTGGTGTAGCAGATACTGATCTAGCAGCAGAGAGACTGCAACGGGATCTGGATTTAATGACCGACTGGGCTGATACCTGGCAGATGAAATTGAACACAGATAAATGTAAGGTAATCCATGCAGGGAGCAGAAATATAAAGTACAGATATTTTATGGGTTCCACTGAAATAAAGGTAGCTGAATACGAGAAAGATCTCGGTGTGTATGTTGATGCTTCCATGTCCCACTCTCTCCAGTGTGGGGAAGCAATAAAAAAGGCGAACAGAATGTTGGGTTATATCTCTAGGTGTGTGGAGTTTAAGTCAAGGGGGGGGGTGTTACATTTATTTATTACATGGCTCTCTGGAATGCTTGATTCTGATTGGTCAGTTGAGACATTTGCAGATTCGTTCTTTTCAAATAATGACAGCTCCAAAGTAATAACGCATAGCCGGTACTACTTGTATGTTTAAAATCAGTCCGCGCCAACAAAGATTATCGTTTAAAAATGTTAATTTAAAACAAATATGTCAATAAAATGTTTCAAATTTATATTCATGTCCAGTTTTTTTCCTTATGTGGCAAGTAGCCGTGTAATAAGCGGGATAATGTACAGGCAGCCGGTAGTTATCGCGAAATAAGCCCCTTCAGTGTGATACAAGACCCGCGTCGGGTCCTGATCACACTGTCGGGGCTTATTTCTGCGATAACTGCCGGCTGCCTGTACATTATCCCTTACATAATTCCTTGGTAAGACCCCACCTAGAATATTGTGTGCAGGTTTGGTCACCATACCTTAAGAAGGACATTGCTGCCTTAGAAACGGTGTAACGGAGGGCTGCGAGAATGATTCCTGGTCTTAGAGGAATGTCTTATGAGGAGAGGTTAGCGGAACTGAATCTGTTTAGCCTTGAGCAAAGGAGACTAAGGGGGGACATGATCCAGGTCTATAAGATTCTAACGGGTCTGGATGCTGTTCAGCCAAATGGCTATTTCAATATTAATTTAAATACTAGAACTCGTGGCACTAGAACTAAGAACTAATTAGAATTCAGTGGAAATTAGCGGGAGAACATTTTAAAACAAATCTGAGGGAGCACTTCTTTACACAGCGTGTAGTTAGAGTATGGAATAGTCTTCCTGCTAGTGTAGTGGAAGCTAAAACCCTGGGTTGCTTTAAATCAGAGCTAGATAAGATTTTAACAACTCTGAGCTATTAGTTAAGTTCTCCCCAAATGAGCTTGATGGGCCGAATGGCCTCCTCTCGTTTGTACATTTCTTTTGTTCTTATGGAAAAGGTGGAATTCCAGGGAAATTTATTTCAAGTTTTCATCCTAATAGTGACTCATTGCTGCATATTTCTGTCCAGGTATCAGAATAATTACCTATTATGTATTAAATCCCAGGTATAGTGTGCCACAAATCTAGGTAGCTGAATCGCAGGGTGTGTTTCAGGGTCACCGTGAGGTAAGGGCAGGTAGCGAATGCAGATCTGAGTGCGCCATGAACTGTGTCTCACTCGTAAACCCTTTTCACTTCTGCCTATAATTAGATTTGATCCATGTGCTTAATGACATTCATTGATGAAATAGATGTATTTGTATTTGTGCAGTCAGAGACCTCACCTACGTGCCCTTATACCAGCCTTATGAATAAGAGCAGGCTTTGATGTCAATAATAACTACTGTCCTAAGTATTGTGAGAAGTGCTTAAGATAAGAATAGGAGTATTTGCTTATTATTAATTAGTATTGCTCCAAAGATTATTGTGACTCTAGTGAATCTGATCAGAACGTTTCATTTAATATTCATTCCCGAAAAAAAATGATGACTTGGGGTGATTTTGTGGATCTTTGCTTTAAGTACCGTCTGATTCTCATGAATACACCTGACGTTCCCATAAAGCCGGCCTACACGGGGAGGAATTTCTCCAGGGTGAATCAGATCTTTCCCAAGCTCAGAAAAAGACTGACATTTAATGAGTACATTGTTTAAATCAATAAAAGTGACAGCTACGGATAGTGTTTAGGTTCACCAGGTGTGTTGTTAAAAATTAAAAGAAAAAAATGCATAGAGATTTGATAAATCATTCATGTGGGATTTCCAACACCCCGTGGGGCTTCTTGCATGCAGCGGTATCATGGTTTCAGGACACTTTCTTTTAACAGCTTTGACAAAGAGCTCACTTAAGCTTGTTAGGCAAATTCTGATTTGCTATTACTGTTTCATCAATGAACGTGGGCAGGCGCTAGCGGTTAAACCTGTTTATGCTCACTTTTTGACATCCTGTCTAAAATAGTTGAGCAGGTTTATGGCTATGTATGTTAAGACATGTTAAGAATTCACAATACTGCCAAAAGGTGTACTCAAGCACTGCAAATACAGCACACAAAGGTGCTATAACAAGGCGTCAGAGACAATTATTATTTGAAAAGACAAAAATTTCTACTGGTAAACCGCAGCTTCTAAATGGCTCCATATTTATCCTTCAGCAGTTAGAATAAAGCTTTCCTTTTGATATAGTATTAAGAAGAAAAAATACATAATATTTGCCATCTATTCATTATCCCCACTCATGGAAATCTATAAATGGCAGATGTTGTCATTGAACTGGGGGAATATCACTAAGAATACAGTGATGAATGTCATGAAAACATTACCTATCGATAATTTAATGCAAATCAATGAAACTTTATTCAACAAAGCTTGAATTATATCTGTAGTTTCCCAAAGCAAACAGAGAAGTGGGTCTGATTTTATATACTCCATGGAAGTTGTATACGCACCTGCTGCTGTGAATGTCAATATGACAAAAACTAATTTTTTATCATTTTTACCTGTGTTTGTAAATTTCATATTTGTTTTTTGTTTGTTCTTATTTTTCATTTAAAATCTGACTCAGTGAACTACAGAAATTAAGGGCAGAAATTGGAACAGATTTAATTACATTGTTGGTAATGCGCTAATTAATGGATCTATTCAGAGAGTACCAGAGATGATCCAATGTTAAATCACAATTACCACTGTGTTAAAAAACAAAAGCATATAGTCAGAAAAACACATTAAAAAATGAAGTAGCACTATTTAATATTGAATTGATTATTGATCTATGGGTGCAACTCTTTGGAGTTTAATACTAAGCCATCTAGCTGGGTTAATACGTACGTCCACGCTGACTTATCTAGACATCTATGAATGGGACAGATCCACGGAAGGATCAAGGATGGGGAAGTGGATCCTGTGGTCCAAGATCGGCGAGGCATTCACCTGTGAGGGTCTTTAGTGAGCCACTTGACCTGAAAGAGCAGAAAAATGTCTAATGACATGAGAGAGTAAAGTCGTCCGTCACATATACAGCTAAGGCAGAGCTTGACTAAATCCTGCGGAGCATCTTCAAAAGCCAGGGTTTTCCCTTACTGATCCCGAGGACTCTTTGTGTATGCCGGCCTTTGTTCCAGCTGTCAATATTTGTCAAATTACAATCAGTTAACAGTTTAGTTAAGGCTAACGATTTAAATGCTCAACCAACAAAGAAACCAACACAAACAGACAGTCTCTTGGAAACTCCTTTAAAAAGTTTGCTACATAAAGTGAATGCAATACAGATATACAGATTGGTGTCTCTTATCCATTTTAACATTCCCTAACATCCGTTTCTCATGAGATAACTGGAAACAGGATCTGCGTGGGTGTCAACTGGGTGCCAGTCCTGACTGAATTGAAGAGAGATCATCACTGTTCAAGCATTTCTTTCCAAACTTGAGTCCTGCCATATTGCATACAGATATTAGGCATTATCTTGTATTGTTATTTGCTATTTATTGTTCTTTGTTGTTATATGTCTGTAGGGAAGTACACAAGCAGGTATTTCACTCTGCTTGTATAATGACAATAGATTAAATAATCCATGACTCATATTGGGTAGTGAATCCATAATGCATCTTAACATAATGCTATTACGTTTTGTGCGTCCTGAAAAAAAACTATTCAACATATGCACATGGCAATAAGCATCTGAAAATTTCAACTTTGCAAGATGAAATGTTATCATTACTGTTGTCACTATTTATCAGTGAGCATGGCGTTTCCACGGCGACTTGGTGTAAGTGCACTTTGAGACTTGAGGCTTTCCCATAGCTCTGCTTTGCATCTGTGTCCAGGAGGATTGTTGTTGTGAGCGAACACGACTGCTGTTGGTCTAGCAGGGAGATGTCCTGCTCTGGCTATCCCACCTGCACTAGTGCCACATCGCACTCTGTTGTTAGTGAATATTAGACGGACACACACCCTCTGGCCACAATTGTTCCCATGGTGCGCTGAGAGGCGTGGTGGAGAAGAAGAGAAACCTCACTGCAGTTTTGATCCAGCGGGGGCTGAATGCCGGTGGAGGTAAAGAAAACAAGGTGTCATAACTGAATTCCCTCATTGGGTCATACTCTGGTGAGTGTATCTCCTTAGCTATACTCCATCAAGAGGCAAATGTTCACTGAAGCGTTTCAGCCATTTGCTTGCAGTGGTCAGCCATGGTGATATGCAAATGCCACTCTTTGGATGCTTGTGTGGAGAACATGGGAAACACGCAGCATTCCACAGAATCCAGCTCCACCTTGCTGATATATGAGACCATTGCCAAGTATGAGTATTATCTCTATTACCCACAAAGTTAATTAAAATGGACTGAAAGGAGAGGTGTGTCCTTTTCCAGACTCACAACCAGTCTGCTCTGCCTGTCTTACCTCTCTTAATATTTTGTTTTATTCCCTCTCAGTTCTTTTGTTGAGAAGATCTAGCTTCTAGGCAAGACACTATTAATTACTATTATGTACTGAGATTACTACAAACTTCGTTGTGGAACGTCTGTGAATATTTACGATTTTATCAGTCTGTTACCTTGGGAAATTCCGACTGCTGCTTAGCACATGTACTTTATACATCAGTTGTCATGTCTATCAGTGAACAATAGCTGTCCCAATGACTCATATATATGTTACTTTTATATGTGTCATCTGGTCATTTGTAAATGTACTGGTTTGTTTGCTCAATGTATAATGGTTTTGTTAGGTTTTTTAATTCTAAAGGTACTTTTTCTAGCATTAAATATTCTCTAGAAAAACTTTTAAAGTGTTTCAATAAACTTCTGCTTTCTTAATATAATTATCAGTACAATTTAAATTATCATAGGCTACAAAGATGGTGATGATTACAACAAATAAGGACTAGCCATTTCTTTAATCCGGGCTATATTTATATTCAGGGATTGACATAACTGGTAGGCAAGTATGCGTTCACCTTTAAAAGCGATACGTGCGGCAATCGATTGTTCTAAAAGAGCAAATACGTACGTATTTTACATGCATTTGCGCCGATATGACAAGAAAGTATCGTGCTTTTTAACTTTTATATGCCAATTCGTACTTCATTTGCGGTATAGAGGTTAAAATGCACGAGAATTTCTTATAATCATATCGGCGCAAATGCACATAAAATACGTACGCATTCACACTGTTACAACAATCGACTGCCGCACGTATCGCTTTTATTTAGGTGAATGCGTACTTGCGTACCAGCTATATCAATCCCTGTTTATATTCTTAGAAGCCTTGAAAGTCACTTCATTTTTAAGGCGCACGGTTGAATTTGGTATTAGGTGAGGTTGAGGTAGCTAGCTCCATTTCAGCAGTGTTTACATTCGGTTAACCTCCAAAAACACCTTCTTCAACTTGAGTGATTGGACAAAGATGGCCAAAACCTAGCATCCACAGGAGGGGGGTGTTTTTTGTGGATACCACTCCCAAACACACACAAAACACAAGCGCACTCTTGCACATAAAAACACACACACACCGCTGCAGCAGCTCCCGGTGGAGATCATGGCTATGAGAGCTTCCTCGGATTAGCTCAGGGATTTAGGACATTCCTACCTAATGAAGTGAAACCACAATGGCCACCTTTTCTTTGTCTGAAGAGATTTAGGAAACAAGGAATAGCCTCCTCTACTGTCCGTGCTCCTGCTTCTCAGATGTCACTTAATCTTAAAAGCAAAGTAGTCACATGTAAGCCCATGCTTATTTATAGGTCAATTGAGTAACCAATTAAAGACATTTTGTACTTAATTGATATTTAATGTTATTTGTGGAATCTGGAATTTTTCTGATGGTGTAAATTTATAAAACAATACATAAATAATTATTCCCTTATCAATTCCTGAAGACTATTATTTCTGGAAAATAATAACAAGTAATTTGTCGATGATTAATCTATCTAGCTTTTATTGAGCTTTGCCTGCTTTCCTGTGTATGGTTCTCATACATGATGGAGATTTGTAATTGACTTGAAGCACCAGTTTAGAAAATGAAGTCATACTTAGCATGATTATTACAAAATGATTGTCTGATAGGGCTGATCTGTACCCTTCTGTAATATTTCAATGGGTTCATCTGAGATGTGGGTCATTGCCATTGATATTGCATTTGCATGGAGCAGGAGGTTTCCCCAGCAGGCTCTCGAATGGGATGTGTCGGTCTCCCTCCGGAAAGCCCGGGGGCTGAGCAGGCGAGCCTCAGCCGTTTGGGGGTGGGCAGGCCACGGCCAAATGCACGTCGCTCCCAATCACCGTCAGAGGCTCTTGCCGGCTCCCAGAGGAAAAGCTCCTACGCCTTAGGTTTCACATCTAGCATTCCAGAAGCTTCCATGAGAAAACCCTTTCACTTTTCCGCGTCACGGGGCTCATGCCTCCAAGAGGTTTCATGATCACGAGCCCTGATTTTATTCGAGATGCCTTTAGTGTGACTCTCTTGTCAAATCTAAGGAGATGTGAACACATCAATGAAAGGAGGCGGGGTCTCTCTGAAAGGTGCCCGATGTGGTTTCATGCACATCAGCCTCCGTAAAAAAGCAGCAGCGCTTTGCTCTTCTGCCCATGTTTAGGATCGGCCGTCCAGAGGCTGTGTTCAGGCTCAGCTTTTTGTTCAGGCATGCCCCATACTTTATTTTGCTTGGCTAGTTTCCTCAGTTTATGGTCGATGCATTTGGTCAGGCTTCTCTTGTTGCCACTGTTTTGCTGCAAAGAAATGAAAATGTTGACTGGCTCAGTATTTGAAGATAGTCACGGCCGTGCAACCATTGCAATTTCAGATCAGGGAGCATGTTCATTGTCGTCTGACCCTCCTTTCTTGTAGATATTTCTCATTTTATCCTGCAGCACACTGGTCTGTTCACAGCCCCTCAAAGTGTCATCGGGACCAGGAAAATCAATCCATCCCTAGACCGTGAGTTAATAAGGTCCAGCTTTCTGAACAAAGTATTCTCCCGGTCCCTGCACATGGCACTTACTTTGTTAAAGTCATCCCCCAGTCAAGAGAGGGCTATCAAAGCTCTTCTTCAATGTGCGCACTAGTATCGGCTGGTTGTGTAAAAACAAGCAAAACCTGACATCTTCTGCTGCTAATCAACACAAACTGAGAGTTCTGTGCATTCAAACACTACAGTCTCTGACTGCATCTACCCCTAGTAGGTATTTGTTTCAAAATGTTTTTTGGGATGGTGCTCATGGATGATCTTCCCAATCCTTCCGTAGCTGAGCCCAAATTTGGTCTCGATCTGCACTGGCACCCCCACATCTACTAGCTAACAACCCACTTGCTATTCGAAAACAAACAATGGCGACGTCTCCAGGAATCCCAGTCAAAACAAGCATGAGGCCCGGCGTGTGCGTAGCACCCAGTGAAATCAGCTCCAGATGTTCTCCTCATCGCGCTCCCTCTTGCTCTCCCTCTCTCGCTCTCTTTCTCCACATCTCTCTCGCCTCTCCTTTTCTTTCCTGTGCAAAATTCCACATGCCAGCAGAGCTGGTCGTCAGTGATCAGGAGACACAGCTGCTGCTGTGCAGTTCTGCTTCTCCACAAGATCTCAGGTCTTCAAATGGAATCCCAATCCACAAACAGTACACAGTTCTTCAACAATATCCAAACCACTGCTCCATTCACTCCCCTTTAATTATATGCACCAGACAACTTCACTTGATTGGCTGCTGCCATTAATTATGAATAAGAACAAGGTTTTCATTTACACCCCCCTCCCCCTCTCCAGATCCACTTTTTTAAATGAAGCTTTATTAACTCTTATCCAACGCGATGTTCTTATTGATAACATTAAGCAGTTAGCTTAGCAGTTACCCTTTTCACTTCACCCGAGCAGAACATCTCAGCTAGAGTAACCAAACAATGAAGGCAATCGCAGTGTGATAACTGTCCATCGGGAAGCTCCTGTGCCTTTAAACAAACTCATTTTCCAATACAAATAGCTTCCAGTGTTGCCTTTAGAGCTCATACACGAGACCAGGTTGTTACACAGATCCTAGGAGAATAATGACCAAAAATGAACGTAAAGGGGGTCAAAGAATTTTGAGTCTGGCCCCTTGACCTGTGATGAATTATTGCTCACCTTGCTCTCCCAGTGCAGTTGAAGTTGTCTCAGCTGTGTTTGCAGTGTTGAGTTAAAAGCAAATGATTTTGACAAGGTTTTCAAAGCTAATATTGACTTTTAGGTGCATCGTTTGAGTGATTAAAATTTATACGTCATGGTGGCGAAATCAAGTCGGAGTATCAGAGCTAGGCCAGTATTAATTACATCATATCATAGCCTCTACTGTTCAAAACCTCTCAGAAATATTTGGTTAGTTGTTCCCTTCATAATGCAATTTAATAATATAAATGTTGTCACAGCAAACATAAAACATTGAAATACAATACATTCAATTAATCGCATATATTTTGTTGCAAGAAATGGGATTCATTAACATATCAAATAGTGCATCTGTGGAAGACTTGTTTAATACTTGTCTTAGGTTTTAGATACAGCCCAAGTGAATAGACAGTTTCACCATAGCACTCGGCAGTCGTAATGGTTTTCTGATGATCTGAAACCATTCCATTCATGTTTTACTCACTACACACCAACCCCCAGTTTATGGGGCACACTGGTGATGCGGCGGGGGGGGGATTCTGTGAAGGGGACACTTGTGGGAAGGAAAAGGACTCACAGCACAGGATCAGCTTGTATAAACATTCAGGTTAATGAAGCTGAGGCCACCTAATCCCCCCCCTCGTCCACCATAATCCCCCCAGAGAGCCGGAGCCTGTCAATCAGCCTGCCTCGGGGATGCGGGGATGCCGGGGAGGGGGCTGAGGGGGGTCCAGGGCCGTCAAGGTGATGTTTTGGGAGGATAGGGGCTCCCCCTCCCTGCTCCTCGCTGCGCCTGAGGCTAATAAGCACCACATGGCGGGGGGGGTCGGGCCTCGCGAGCACCAGTGCCTCGCCGGCCTCTCACGCTGACATCACTAGCGTCTGCCTCAACTGACAGCTGCCAGAAGTCCGGATCTCAGCTTGTAGATACATCTTCATGCCCCACATACAGACATGAAAGCGCTGCCCAGGTCGCATGTCGAGTGGAAGGCTTAAACATGACAGCACGCTGAGATGGGGATGCCTCGAAGGCCCATGACACAGGGATGCCTCGAAGGCCCATGACACAGGGATGCCTCGAAGGCCCATGACACAGGGATGCCTCGAAGGCCCATGACACAGACCTTGGAATTCACATGGCCTGTCATGATCTTTCTGACAATCCAGAGATACATCACTAAAGCGCACATTATCAGAAAGGTGGGACAGAGATCACGCCATTATGTATATACACTGAATAACACATGTATCCTTAGACATCAGTGCTGAAATGCAGTCGACTGCAAAGTAGAAATCAGTTTCTGCTAGTATTTACAAAATACCAACTGACTTGACACTAACAGATATTGCTATGTAGTTTAATGCAGGTGAAATGGCCCACTGAATCATACAACAGAAGCCATATTGAACTCCGACCACATCAATTGAACATTATTTGAACACTGATACTCTGACATGCATATGTAAATGGTAGATGCACAGTAGCACAGTAAAAAGGTTACATGTTAGGCTACACAATAAAAAGCTTGCATATAATTTGGAGAAAAAAAAAGTAAAATGTAAAGTGTTTTTAAAACCAGGTGGAGATATTCCCTTCCCTGTATCTGAGACACATCCAAGAGGGCTGAATGTGATAATCTCCATTTACTCACAAGAGTTGGGCCATGAGTGGTGGAGTCAGGTTCTATTCTCAAGAACATTAAATACATTGTGACTGGCCTGTGATGCCTTTTGAGACCTTGCACTTTACCTGGACAAGATCCAAAGTATAATGTAGCTTATTTTACACCTAACGAACAGCTGACTGGCAGGAAGACCACTGAAGTTTAAACACTTGTTGTTGGCATCAAACCACTAAAGATCCTTGAAAAACCCTGTTAAACCTTGTGTAGACCAGCATGCGGCCAAAATTCCCCTGTGCAGCATCATTGAATTACAAGAACAAATGAAGTGATCAAACTTTCATCTGACCTACTGAGAGACCAAAGGGAAATTTTATCACTAAAAGCTGGAAAAACACAGCAAATCGTAGAAGAAATATTGGGTGATTTATTGTTGAAGTTTATTCACTATTTTAATAAAATCCCTATTGGAAAACAAACTGTATAAAATAGTGAAGGTCAGGAAAGGATCATATTTCATGATGCTGCCAGATATTTGGGGTGTTGAAAATTTTCCAAGATTCTTATCTTTCTGCTTGCAGTTGTATCTAGGAGATATAAAAATAGTGTATTTGTCATGGTATTCCTGAATTATTCAAGTTATTCATGATGAAATCACTAAGATGGCTGAAAAATTTTATTAAAGGATTTAAGATTTATTTAATATTTTTCATATTTTTTATATTCTGGTAAATAACGTGAATAATATGTGATATACTGTAGTGCATGATTTGTTCAACTGTGTTGTGCATTTGTGACATAACTTGTGAGGTTCTGAAGACAAGGAGACAGAAACCCAAACATCCAGGCTGGCTGCATTTTGCCATCTCTTAGCTGGAGGAAACCAAGGGCATTTCTTCAGTACCCAATGCATGACTAATGGTCAAACTATTTCTTTACTGACCATATCTGTCCACTCTGTTTTCTCACAGTTCTCTGTTTTCGGGCTTCATCAAGCATCGCTCCTTCTTTCAAAGCTCCAGCAAAGTCAGGATGGTGTTTTATAGGACGGTCGCCATTGTGCCTGTGATGATTTATGCTCCTATAATCTCCCCTCTTTTCATTTTTGTTCCCTTCGGTCTCATAAATCAAAGACATACAGTAAGCTTGCGCCCCCCCCCCCCCCCCCCCATCACACCATTTACACACCTGGGGGACTCAGGCAGAAAAAAGCAAAGTGTGCCTGAAATATGCTGCAAATAACATTTATTTGTAACTGCATGACCACTTTTTATATACGACTTTATCAGCTTCCGCGCAAGCCATGGATTTGCTCGTGACAATCATATAGGGGAGTTCATGCAGTACTGCACGGTTTAATATCTGTCAAGGTCTGTTAGCTCAGCCTTTCACCTTAGGTATTGCAGTAACCATCCAGTACATCCACATATTTGTTGGCTCGACCACTAGCACACCATGTCTGGCTAATCCATCGGATTATTAAACTAACCAAATCAATTAAGTGAGCCGGTGGTGAAATTTAACCAGCACATGGAATGGCTGGGGTGCCATTAAGGAGAGGTTTCGGAACTGAAGCGATGTTCATCTATCTATATATGGATCTTTATCAGTGATGCTTTGCAGTTGCGTATTTTCTCATGATGTGGTAGCAGTCCTTAACAAGTATGGCTGCCACTTCTGGTCAATCAGAATTTAATTCATTACAAAAAAAAAAAAAAAACATACGGCAAGGCAGAAAAAAAAAATCTGCTACTTTTTCATTTTCTCTGTTTCTTGGCAACAGGATGTCAGTCAGTCTGTTGCTTCTGCCATGCGGTTTTTGAGCAGGGAAAATGCCCCTTATTACCATTGCCTAGGTCCTATGTAACTGAGCTGTCTCCGCATTCGAGGCAGATGGCTGTTTACTTAGACCAGATGTCAGATCAGGGAGAAGGGCTTCCCCAGACCCTCTGCATCACACAGACATGCGGGCAATATATAACACATTAGACTGGCATACAAGGCAAGCTGCAGCACCTACTTATTAACCAGAACGTTCAAGTAATGAAGACATGCTAATTAACAGCAAATTTTTGTCTATTTACGTAATGTACATGAATGTACAAATACAAGTGGCCTGATGTGGTATCAGTATGTGTCTGGGAACAGGAAGCTCTTTAGTCAGTGGATTATCTCACCAGGAGCCTAAAGGCTATCTGTGATAATTGTTATTGTTATTAACGGGCCTAAATTTAATTACAAATGTTAACAGTCATCGCCTACAGCTGTTTCACTGTGCTATTATTATTATTATTATTTTAATCAAAGCATTTTATAAAATTCTGTTCTATGTTGCTCAGGTTTAGTGTGCCTGTATGAGTATGCAGGAATAGCTATCATCAGTCTACTGCATATTGACTACACTGTAAATATTCTGTAAACGTAACATGAAAACACCGTGAAAGCACTGTGAATACACCGTGAATGTACCATGTCGCAATAGCAGTTGTAAATGCCACATCAAAATTCCAGCCGTGTTATATTCTGCTGGGTGTTCATTTACACTTTAGGAGCAGAACAAACGACACTAAAACAGAGAAATCTGGATTTTGAAGCACTAGGTAAAGTAACATTGTGACAATGTCACCAGCCTATTGGGTTGCCTGTTTACAATCTATGCATTATTCCATAACTACATAATTACAATAAACACTGGACAAATGAACAAACTACCATAGTTTAGCAGGTAGCCAGAATGATCTATATTAAAAAATTTCAGCTAATATCAATCAATAATTTATTACTGTTTGTAAATGGTGTTGTAGGGTTGCATTTATCAAATCTTCTTGGATACTAGCTCTATATTTAGTAGGACAACAGGGGAGAGAAGAAAAAGGAGAATTGATAGCCTAGATTAAAGGTTATTAAAGATGATATAAATAGTTTGAGAAGGTCGACTGGTGATGGGTATGGTCAAGATGAAAAGGAGAAGAAAAAACAGAGGTGAGAATTTGTTAGGATTTCTCACTTACGCAGTGTCTCATATACTATGAATTATAAAATTTGGGCCTATGAATCTTGCCAAAATCATACTGTAGAAAAAGGAAATTTAGAAATAAAATCATATTTATTTGAGGGCTGGGAGCATATAATCCAACTTGAGCTTTGGCTCATAAATGCTAAGCACACAACTGAAACCTGCACATTCAGTAGGGAGCTGGAGACATTCAACTCGACCAGTTAGCTTTACGACCCTGGCTAAATATGCACTCACGTTAACACCTTCTAAATATAGATTGCGCTATTGCTTTTGCTTCTATACTGTCATTTCGTCATTTATGCTAACAACGCCTTTGTGGTCAAATGGCAAAACTTTCATACAAGTTGCAGAACCGTTCACGGCTATGTATATTAATAGCCTACGATATTTGCTTTAAATGTAGGATTGGACACAATCTGGGGATGCTTAGAAAGTTTAGGAGTTACATTTTAGCAACAATTTACATAAGAACATAAGAACATAAGAACTATACAAACGAGAGGAGGCCATTCGGCCCATCAAGCTCGCTTGGGGAGAACTTAACTAATAGCTCACAGTTGTTAAAATCTTATCTAGCTCTGATTTAAAGGAACCCAAGGATTCAGCTTGCACTATGTTATCAGGAAGACTATTCCATACTCTGACTACATGCTGTGTAAAGAAGTGCTTCCTTAAATCCAGTTTGAAATGTTCTCCTGCTAATTTTGGACACAAAGACACTGAAATTGATTTAAAATATTTTTTTTTTATTTGAGTATTCCATCCACAATTTAAGTGTTTAGGTAACTTGTAGCTG
The DNA here is from genome assembly GCF_048594095.1 of Paramormyrops kingsleyae. Classification (NCBI taxonomy): domain Eukaryota; kingdom Metazoa; phylum Chordata; class Actinopteri; order Osteoglossiformes; family Mormyridae; genus Paramormyrops; species Paramormyrops kingsleyae. Next base: position 33,516,613 of record NC_132804.1, read on the forward strand.
TTTATAAAAGACGTCAATGTCAAGAGAACCAATCAAACTGTTCCAGTCATATAACAGTGCCAGGAGCCTGACATGATTGGTTTGTTTCTTCTTGACATGATTGGAGAGTTTCTTCTTAATATGATTGGTCAGTTTCTTCTTTAAGTTGATCACCATATTAAATTTTATTCTGATTTTTGGTGTCTTATGTGGGGAGTATTTCAGATTTGCGTTTGCAACTACAGAATGTGTTTTGAGCTTGATGGACACATGATACTCCAACTCCAACTGTTACAGAGAGAGACACACAAAAGTATAACAACATTTTTAGAGGTACTTAGATCTGATAAATAAACCATAAATGTAGCTCTATATGGCTATTAATTTTTATCATTTAGCTATGTCAGTAAAACTGTCAAAGAGGTATGGGCTTTTTACTTGTCATATAATTAAACTAGCAAATAAAGAGGTTAGCATGTAACAAGGATGAGCTGAATTATTAATGAGATACTGAATCCTGAGGAGGTCGGGGAGCTTGATTAATAATTGATATTGTCCAGACGTTCAAAATGAGGAGTTTGGGGTTTGGGGGGAGCTATAAAGGGGGGTTTCACTTCATGCCAGCCAACCTCCCCCTAGGATTAATGGACTGAATTTAGGATGGCCTAGTGATGCTTTGAAATATCTGGCCATCATGCTTTTAGTTTTAATATGCTGAGTTTTTGGAGAGATTCAAAATTGCCTCTGGGTAATAACTGGGTAATCCAGTAAGTTCAGCAATCTTGTTCTAATTACTCGTGGTTTTCCAGAGTGTTCCACAGACATGGTCATAAACACGTTCAGTGTGTGCAGGCTGCAGGGACAGTGGCTGAAGCTGGGGTGGGGGGGGGGGGGGCGGTGAATTGGCTGTTGTTTCTCATGGCCGTGGAGGGAGGGTGTCAGGGGCCAGACGGCGGGCAAACCAGCAAAGACACACAACCAGCGAAGACACAAAATCAGCAAAGACACACAACCAGCAAAGACACACAACCAGCAAAGACACAAAACCAGCAAAGACACACAACCAGCAAAGACACACAACCAGCAAAGACACAAAACCAGCAAAGACACACAACCAGCAAAGACACACAACCAGCAAAGACACAAAACCAGCAAAGACACACAACCAGCAAAGACACACAACCAGCAAAGACACACAACCAGCAAAAACACACAACCAGCAAAGACACACAACCAGCAAAGACACAAAACCAGCAAAGACACAAAACCAGCAAAGACACACAACGTAGCTGCACCCAAACCCTACTTCCATAAAAGGGATCAAAAGAGGAAGCCTAGGAAGGCTGGCTGGAGAGGCAATGGCTGGCAATACTGCTGGAGACAGCCTTACAGCCCACACTGCAGGAACAGCAGCATCTCAGCTAGCACTCTGCCCTCCTTCCCGTTGCTACCGCTGTGCGTTAACCAAACTGCATATGGGAGGAGTTTTCACACACCTTAGAAATGACAAGACAATTACCAAGAGGTTACAGAAGGAAGATACAGAGCCTGGAGCAAGTTAGCAAATGGAGAGGAAATGAGAACGTTGCCTGACTTTCTTCCACCTTCTTTTGTGTCCCAACACACAGAGCACAAAGGCACTGGGGCAAAGGTCACCGGGACTCCACCCTCCCTCACCTCCGCCACCCATCTCCTACCCCAACGAAATTCTTCACGGTACATGATCCCACAAGCCAAATCTGGACCTTCGTTTTAGCCACCAACGATTGATTAATCCATGAAGTATCTTTGTGTAAATCTATGTAAAAAATTGGCCTGATCTATCCACTAATGGATTGATGAGAGTGGGACGGACATGCCACCCCTTTCTCGAGTCTATCCTATCCACTGGTTAACATGATGGCAGTTAATGTTTAAAGTCCCGTGGGTGTTGGGGAGGGAGGTGGGGTTACAGAGAAGCCTATCTCGCGTGGAAAGCTCAGGTCGATATTAATGCACTCGGGCTGTGGGGGGAGTAGATGACCCCGCATCGGGGTGGAGAGCAGCTCCCTCTGCCGTATATCGGTTTTCGGGGCCATGAAGGCTGATGCACACATGGACCTTAACCACTCATGAGCCACACTATTGATCTCCAAAGCCTTTCAGCAATCAAACACACCAAAGGCTTTTATTGACAAGTACATGGAAAAAACGGCTCCTTGCAATAAGATTTATATCATTACAACCTGTGTAGTATGTTAGGAAGACTGGAAAATCCACTTGTTCATTAGAGACTTCGGTACACAGGTAAACCTTCATACTACCTTCTTCTGTTGTGGTGAAGAACTTGAGAAATAATGAACGACACAATATCATTATCATAATTGGTACCATCATACTGTTTAAGCATCTATCTAGGTTGCAGGCTTTGACACATACGATCAAAGAAATCATAGGTTATGGAACCCAGTCTGACAAATATCCCAGTAGTAGCTTGAAAGCAAACTTTTCTTTTGAAGAGATATGTTTATATGTTTCATACAGGGTTGTTGTGACAACCTTTCTTTTACAAGACTCATCAGTTTGGGAAGAGTGCATTATTACATAAAGAATGCAGAAGGGATTGTATTAAGGCTTTTTAGGCTGCATTACAACGTCCCACTGACTTGTCAGTTTCACCTCCTTGGTAATTAACCCATTTTTGATAATTACTCATTCAGTGAAGCTGAACGAACGGGAGACCTATCAAACAATGGCACTCAGTCCCATTCAATGGCGTGCAGCTTAGATGTCGCAAAAGTACGCAATAAAAACAGCTTCAGATATCAGTTGGGGAGGTGCATCGATTTTTGTTTTTGAGGATCCAGTGGTAAATTTAAGGCTGGTGGAAGGAGACTCATTGGAGTTCAGACTGAGTTTGACTGTGGAAAGGGCTCGTGGCGCTCTCTGAGGCCGAGTGGAGATGGGGGAGGTCCAGGCTTTCTGTCTCGGCCTGGAGCTGACCTCATTCTGGGTGTGTCCACATCTTCTCCCCCAGCCTTACAAGCCTGGTTTAATTTCTTAAATAAGGACACTGTTATTTTCATATTTGGGGAACAACGATAACAATGCACTGTGATATTTCTGTTTGAATTTAATCAAAGGGCAACAAAAAAGGCTGTTTTATTGCTTTCTCCCTCCACAGTGCAGGACTTAATGAAAATGTAAAGCGAATATGTACTTTTATGCTCATGGGTCCCACATACTTCATAAGGGTTTGAGGGAAATTTTATGGATCAGACCAATAAGTCCTACAACATCTTGGTATTAGAAATGAACCCAAGCAAAGAAGTCAGTGATGGTTAAAAGGCAAGTAAGCAATTTGGTGCTGCTCTACAAAGAATGGAACAGTGTCAAGTGTAAGCAGAGCTTAGGCTTGCTTATTGTCTGTGAGCTGAGCCACAAATTGTCAGATACGGTGTTTATTGCTGGCGGACCCTGTGACGTGTGACCTCTTCACTTCGTACAGTGCAGCGATGGAATGAACGAGTGACACATGGCCTTTCTCGCACTTTCGCCAATACTGGTCAGAAATCTGTTTCGGATTTTGAGACTGAGGGGCAACTTAAAGAACAGGAAGTAAAGTCCTAGTACCAGACATTGTTCAGTTTCATAAAAAAAAGCACAATCCCTCTCCCCCTCCCACTCTCTCTTTTTTGTTTGATTTCTGTAATCATACCGGGCCCTGGGAGCAGGAATAATGAGCCAGCTACCCCAAGGGTTTCCAGCACATCTTTAAAATGTGTCTCCGGTATAAAGTTGGCCCGTGACAAGCGGCCTTCGGCATGTGAAACCGTAGACCTAGAGTGAACCAGGACATCATCTCCCTCCCACTCTTTTTCACCCAGGGTGTAACTGCCACTGGCAGAATGCCATGGGCTAACAGCATTGAAGGGCATAATCACAGCAGAGCCCAGTGACAGATTGTGAAGACACAGTTCGGGCAGCAGGGGGCATGATAGCTAAAGATGTAGGCAGCAGCTGCAAAAGGAGGCAGCTTCAAGTCCCAGCCTATTGTATTCCTGCTGCTAGGAATTTGAAACCCAAATCGATATCTATAGTGTAATAGTCTATAGAAGGATCTTCCGCCCTGTTTTTACCAGACCTATATGCATTTTCAGAATAACATAAAGGCAGTCATAAAAATATTATTGCACTGCACTAATAGAACTAGCCACAATAAATGTTGTTTCCTGAAAGTCGTGCCGCAATTTTGCTTTTGGAGTTCTAGAGAACAGAAACAGTAGGAGCAGATACCCAGGTTACTCTAAACCTGCTGGTACTAGACAAACATGCTCTTTCCCTGACCTGGAACCTCATACGATCTTTACATTCCTGGTACAACATCTTTAGGCAATGATATCGCAAAGAAAAAAACCCTACTGTCATTCTATATCGGCCTCAGAAGTGTGACGATTTTTCCCATGAACACACCCTAGAATTTTTAAGCTTAATGGTGGAATGCTTTTACAGTTGAAAGACTGTTAGCAAACTTATCGCCTCCCAATGCATTATTGTACCTCGACACATATGGAATACCGGATGCCTGTTGGCTGTCGCTCCTCTTACCACAACGTAAAACCATGGCGATACCAAAAATACAATTATATTCTTTTTTTTTTCTCTCAACTGTCTTACAGAGCTTGTGGAAGTTCATGACCTTTTCTTCAGAGAGACGTCACATGTACATCAGCGGGGAAAAGCCAAAAAAAAAAAAAGAATCTCCCAATGCTTCATGGGGCATTTATCACATTCGCACATTTTCCTTTGCCTCTGGCCAAGACTATTTTTACAGCCCTCTATCTCTTACTGTCTCCCAGGCACTTTGAAGGCACATCATCTAGCAACAATGTCAAAGACAAGTGAGCGAGCTGATTTCCCACACTGTGCTGTCAAAAATGCATAGCTTGCCTTTGTGGGAAACCACTTTTGTTGGGTCTTGCTGCCTGGAGAGATAGCAGAAGCAAGCAGCTGACATGCCTCGTCCTAAAACTACCATACCTGCTCGAGCCCTGAAGCCCGATAAATGTTAGACTGCCGTGGGAACCACAAAAAACTACTTCTGAAGGTTCCTGCTACACCTTAAGGGTGTTGGGCAGGAAATGAGAGAAAAGTAGACTGCTTAAAAAAAATAAGAAAGTCCTAAGTTCTCACAGTATAGCATTAGTCATAGAACGCAGTGATTAGACTCAGCCTAGCTTAAGTACTTTTCATCCTTCGATTCCAATTTTTTTTATATAATTTTTTTTTGAAGGAAATGAACTGTCAATCAGTATTCAGCTTCCTCTGTGTCGCACAGGTAGTAGATGACAGCCTGGGACTTTTGTGACATTTAATCAGGGTCAGAAATTTTATTGCTTGCCTTGCAAAATGTGAGTCCTCATTCAAAATAAAAGATCCCATTAAGACACAAAAAGCATTATGGAAAATATAAAACAATTTTAACATGACCAGTGGATTTTCCTTTGAAACAATCCACAAGTTAGTAAGTACATTCCACGGGTGCAATGCTATTCTGCTTACATGTGTGTGCAATACAGGTAATGTCTTACACTTAGTGAAGGTTCACCATTATACATAATTACAAATTTAACATTTATGAATTCTTGAACTACTTAAGAGCACTACCGTTGCTTGGTGTGTTAGTGACTTGGTATTACATATAAAAATCTCATATTAAACTGTAAGCTGTATATTGATGACAGTCAGGTATCTGATAACCTCAAGATCTCACCAAGTTACTTGTAATGTAGTTCAATATTTATTTAAGTACAAAACAATAAGCATTAAACAGAATTCATTGTTGCTAAACTAATTCAGTTATAGCCTAACCGCTGTGTATTTTACGACTCTGTTGTATGTACAGGTGTTTGAGTGGTCATAGCGTAATATACGTCTGGGCAAGTTAAAAAGGAAACAAGAAGCATAAGATACGTGTTAATTCATTGTAACTTATAAAAGCAACATTGGTTTTTGGTATTTGTTGCTACATTAGTTCGTTAGTCATATAGTTCATTCATTTATATAGAATCATTACTGTTAGTGATCATGCGTTTGAGGTGAGAAATTGTACAAATTATATAACCAAAGAAGTGTAGGTAGATGTCGGAGTGGTATTGATGTTTTAAGATTTCTTCCTGGGAACCGTGTTATGTGTGGGGTTTATGGTCTTAAACATCTGTTGTAATTTCTGTCAAATTTAACTTTTATTACCTGATCATTAAAACCACGGCGATGGGAAAAACAGATGCTAGAGTCACTCTTACGACTTCTGTTTTTTATGGTGTTGGTGAAAATTGAACCAAAGGGAGTCCTCAGCATTATAAAATTAAGGGAAACCATTTCCACATTCTTCAGCTCCGGGAGAGCAGGATCAAGTGCAGGCGGCGACTGACGGAGCCGCGCGTCAGGAATCGGTGGGGAGGTGGGCTTGCCTGGAATCGCATTGGGGCAGTCCAGGTTCAAGCTGGGCTGATGACAGTCATTGTGGACCTTTTATTAGGGTGATAGTGCCATGCAAAGGGGTCGTTCAAAGCAAGGGGTGGCAAGGGGTGTCACGGCACTAACTGTAGCGCCGCTACTCTGTGGAAGTGAGGCCCCAAGTAGAGAGTTTCATGTGGGCTACATCTGTTTTAATTTCTCCTCTTTACTGCTACTACTCTCACTGTTTTTTATGGGTGCATGTGCTTACTCTGCTCTCTATTATGGAATATTTATGTGTTTATTTGATTTAGATTTTAATTTATTTCATGATCATAGTGTCACAGCCTTGCACTGCTTTGGGTTCACGAGCAAGTGTTCTGGTCTATTAGGCCTACTGTGACCCATGTTTAACATCTATGAACAAGACCTATTTCCTTTACTCAAAGACTTCTGATGGTGGGTATAGAGGAGGCAGAAGATTCTAAAGCAAATAAATACTGGTCTTAAATCCCCAAATCTTTTTACATTGTACTTTGTGCCTTTGAGTTCCTCAAAGGAGGAGCAAAACAATAACAGCTTTCAATACACCGGCGGCACAAATATGGATAACAATGAAACCTGCCCACCCTTTTATAGAATGAATAAGATGCAGCGATATCACATTACGTAACCAAATTATAGATAGCGTTAAGGGGACTTTTCCATGGCTGTTTTTTTCTAGCCATTGTGTTTGTGTGTGCATGTGTGTTAATGTTTTAGCAGTCTACTTATAGGAAAATATATTTTAAAGAAAGTATAGTAGCCTACCTCTCTCTACATACACACACACACTATATATATATATATATATATAGTGTGTGTGTGTGTGTGTGTGTGTGTGTGTAGGGCAAAAATAAGGCTACGCAGTCCAGTGTTACCGTATGACAAGTCTGCAACCCTCGGAAACACTCTTTTCTGTTCAGGTTTTCACAATCTCAAACGCAGCTAGAAGCCTCCTCACATTACACCCTGACCCGGGTAGAGAATGAACAAAAAACGGCGTGAGACCACCTTCTCACGTTGCGGCGTCCCAAAACTCAGTACCACAGTTTCCACTGCCTCAGTTATTACACCGCCATTTTCGGGAGGAGTGTATATATGAAATTTACATAACATGCGATACAGCAGATGGATTTATGATTTAAAATAAATTGTTTGAGTCATTACTCAGTTATAGATGCACACGGGTTAAATGAGTACTCTTTGCATTGCAAAGTTTAGCTAAGACTCATAACACATCATCACAGTCTAAGGGCCCATCGATTGTCTTATCGGTTACCTGAACATAATATTTTGAGACTTTATGTAAATTGGAATGTGTAGATGGCCACACAAGTCTAACAGTTTAAAGTTCAATTTTATTTTGGAAAGAAACATAATAGGCCTACACGAAACTAAGAGAAGAAAAAAAACATATTTACGGTTAGTAAAACACACACACACAAACATTGACATTGATAGTGATCCCAAATGTATGTTGTTATTTATATATATATATATATATATATATATATATATATATATATATATATATATATATATATATATATATATATATATATATATATATATATATATGTGTGTGTGTGTGTGTGTGTGTGTGTGTGTGTGTGTGTGCTTAAAGTGATATTTTGTTGTAGCCTATGGTGGACTCGTGAATAGAACCCCCCCTCGAGGCAATTCATCCATAGAATGTCGATACTGTGTCTTTTAGTTGGAAGATTGCCTCGACATAAAAACAATTTTACACCATAGAGAGACAACGCTGTGAACAACACTGTATTAACAGCAGATGGTCCCCACACATGTATAAGTTCCAAAGTATACTTAACAAATGCAAGTTCTATTCATTCTTTATCAAAAACTTGATATATGTAAGTTTCTGTGAAAGTACATGTGTTGTTCTTCCCCGGAGTAATATTACATTTAAATATATTTAAAATGGAAATAGTTCAAGTGACTCGATGGTGCCAGTAGAAGTAAACATCAAAGAAAAGGGTGAAACAAACACTGATGAGCTTTACTTTTTTCTCATTATCCGTTAGAGGAAGCAAAACAGGTGCAAATTTCGCATTATCGGAAAACTTTGATGAATGTTCCCGTAAGCCATATTTAAAAGAAAACAAAAACACTTAATATATTGTGTGGTCAAACAATTAAGCTCCCTCAAATTGTTTCATACGAAAAACATAAAATTGTCCACTCGTGTGTAATACCCTGCTACTTATTCCCAGTCAAGAAATGCGGAATATACAAATACGCTTACTATTTACTTTTCTTTTCTGTGTTCATCGTTTGGCTCCTATTCAGTCAAACTAAGGTGGTATTTGATCTTATCTTTGAAGCATACATTAAAGCGTCATTATATTTTCACTTCACTCCCATGATCAATTCATCTGAATTTCACAGATCCATCAAAAATAGCAAGTAGCCCAAAATGCTCAAAGAAAACAATATGTAGTCAGTCCGAAACACTCTGAAATTTCATAAGTTTATAAAGAGTTTAATTTAATGACTGTACGTCTCTCTTATCCGTTTTCATTTTATCGTCAGGAATGTATTTCTATAAGAACTGCAAGCTACTTAATTTCGAAAAGAGTTTATACATGCCGTCATATACAGTACATGACGTTTATTATGTATTTTGGACGGGATTGTATCCTTACTGTTTCCATGAAAAAAATCCAAATCAAAAATATGCAATGAAACTAGAGAAACGAGACGGAAGTCAGTACGACACGAACTCACCTCTAGAACGATCTACAATTACTTTTATACATTTTGTCATCCAGTCCGGTAGTTAATTCTGAATGTGATTGTGCACAAATTTTATATTCATAGTTTGGGTATTTATAAAATACTCTGCCTGCTGAAACAGCAATACAGAAATGCAAAATCATTTCACACTTTTTTGAGATTTTTGGTTAAACAGTTAATACCTATATACAGCAACTGGTATTCAGATTGAACACATCCCCTAAAATTTGAGGTTCATAACTTTTGCTGACCACAGAGACATCAGATACTTTTTACAGGGAGCAGTTTATTAGTGTTAATTTCATTTATTTTCTTTGTCAGATTTTCGGAAGCGATTAATTTTATCAAACTTTTTTTTACTTTCAGTGATTATCACATTACGAGATTAGTTGAATTTTTAAGCGTTTTTCAGAGAGGAACTTACTATTATAAAACAGAATTCGAGTAATGGTTGCACAAACTAAGTTTAAGAATGTCGCCTATAAGTCCGTTAAAAAAAGAGTCAAAAGCAAGAAAACTAATAACAGCATGCGTAATGAATAACACGGGCAAGGCGGACAACTTGCCCCCTCCCCCCCATCCCATCCCCGCCCCGCCCCGGCAGAGACGTGCTCGCTTTGGGGCTTTTAAGAGCCGGGACATGCGGAGAGCAAAGAAGCAAATGAAGAAGTGGAGGAGGAACTGGGATTGGGAAATTTGTTCAGCATCACTTCCCCGCCGATCGCCTATCACAACATAAGCCTGAAGGTGTAGTCAAGCAGCTCTGTCCTTGTGGTTTTTCTCCACTGCAAAAAGAGTTTAGATCTTTTCTTTTTTAAATATCGCTTTTAACCTGAAAGCTTTTTAAAAGACAGTTTTAGGAGTGGCGATTAAAAAGAGGACTTTCTGAAATAAAGATATACGTTATAGGAGTTGAACGGACTGAGCGCTTGTACGCACGCAAAGTTCAAGCTGTGATATTTTAACTTGGGAAGCGTTATAGTTTGCTATTTTAAAACGACATCGAGATGGAAAGGCCATTTGACTGATTTCACCTCACTTGCAGATATAATGGTAAGTTGACTGATAAATAATTAACACCACTCGTTTTCATATGAATATGCGCGTATTATCTAACATGGGCTGGAAATCACAGGCGCTTGTGGTGCAGGACTGGGCGTTTAACAGCAGAATAATCACTTGTGTGAGACTTTGTGCCTTTTCTCTCCCAGTATCTCTTTTTTGAAAATGTTTGGTTTCTTGATGACATTTAGGCTATCTGAACTAATTAAATGATAAGCAATAGAATGTGATATAAAAACAGAATGAGCATACTTTTGCGTCTTTGGCCAGTATAGGCTATGCGCGTTTAGAAATGTCACGGGGAAAACCTTCTTTTATTTATGATCCTAACAGTGTAAAGTATTCTTTATACGTTTATAACTTAATGCGATGTTATAATAGCATTATTGGTAAGCTAATTCCATGCAAAATACGTCCGACTCAATTCACTATTCACTATTTAGTAGGTTGTTTTGTTTTTACTTGAGGGGCAGGACGATATTGTATGAAGAAATAAATAGATAAATGATGAAAGTGCAGATAAACTATATAGATAGATCAGTAAAAAAGTATGATAAAAGTATGGTTTTAAAGTACCTGCTTCACTGTTGACCGCCACATACTTTTGTACCCCGTTTTTTCTGTTCCAAATTGCCAAGTTTCATAGTTGCTCCGGAAAGATTATGATTAAGATCATTTACTAGTTTTAGTTTAACTATAAGAAACACATTTGTTATTGAAGTAGACTTTGTGTACGATTTAGCTACGGATAACTGTTGATCGTACCGCATTTTTTGTACATTTTTATGAGGAAAGCAACAAATAGTTAGAACTCCTTTTAATAGCGTACCCGTATCGTTTAGATTTAAGGTCATAATTTGAGTTTAAAAATGTAAATTTAAGGATGTAAATATTAATAACTAAAGCTTGGATAAATATAGATATTGTGAACTTAAAATAACATTGTAGGTTTATTTTAAAAAGTGTTTGCCTTTTATACCCAAAGAATAGCCAGAAGCGCCCTGTCGGTAGAAAGACTGATGGATTTCAGTGTGCAGTTATCTCTGCTTTATTTCGGTCTTGTTTGAAATATGTTTGTTAAAGCTGAAAAGGAGCTTTCCAGTATTACCGTCGGGTTCAAACAATACAGGCCACAACCACCTACAAGTTCCTGCTAAACAGTTAATGGAAATATCCTATATATAAAACAGCATAATAAAAATAAATTGTGAGTTTTGCTGCTGTCATTGTAATTTGACATCATCATCAACAACAATAATATAACATATAAAGTTACCTGTTTTTTTATGTATTAAATATAATCTTTTCAACCCATTATATATAGCTCTACTTTAAATTACTTATTTTACTTATACCTCTTTATCCCTCTATTTCGTGCTTCAGAGGAGGAAATGATCTACAGTATAATTGAATGAGTTCTTTAATCAACGCAAAACTGATTTATTTCCCTATTCTCTACCAGTTTAGTGGCAGTTGTGTTATTTATATATGTTTCATTTTGTTGGATGTAACTCATAATGTGTGCTTTGAAATAAGTTTTCAGACACCAACGTATTTCACAAGTTAGATTTTACATTCAAATTACCCTGGAATTTGACTAGTGAAATTTTATATTTACTATATTGACTCCAATTACATTTCATACATGAATTATGCCACACATCTTGTTATTCGCTTTATATGGGGTTGGTCATAATGGTTTGGCTTATCGGTATATAGATATATTATACATATTTTTGCAAACATGCATTACAGCATTAGCATCATTCGTCTTTGTGTGTATAGGCTTATGCGTCTGTGGCTGTGGACGGTGATTCTGGGTGTTGAAACCTCCTGCTTTCATTTATGGAGGCAAAGTTATTCCTCAGATCTGTCGTTTTCTTCCTTGTTAATGAACAGGCAGGTATATCTTGGGTTATCCAGAGATCACTGCAGCGCTGTTATAAGTAGGCCGTGTGGTCAGGTAATTTAAGGGAACTGCAGCGAGAGGTTTTCAAAGAGCACTGTTTAAACTCTCAAATATCTTTTGTGGCTTCCATCTAAAAACATTTCATCTGTTTTTTTTCTGTTAAGAAATATAAAGAACCTTTGAAAACATATACCTCGCTTTTTTAATCAAAACATAAAACCTAAATTAGTGAAATTACCTGTACTTTGGGAAATTAAATGTTGCTGTAGAGATCAGAGCCTCATGAAGATTCATGAGGCTCTGATTCATGTTTTTAACCTGTTTTGTACAGTTGTTTTTTCCCATTTCCGAAAAGATTTCGTGTCACATTTTAAGTTGTGTTTCTAAGTGGATTTCGAGACAAACTCTTCTGCTTTTTGCAAGACGTGAACACCTATACATTTCTTACTCTCCTCTACACATTACCCCAGATATAAAGAAAATAATCAGGGCAGTGCTTTGCTGGGTTTGATTTAACACTCAGCTTCCTAACCCACCCTAAATAGAAGAGCTCAGTCCTGTACTATTTTTCTTTTCCAAACCTTCTCCTTTCATGGTTCCTGTTACCGAAGCTAATAAATTTGGAATAAGCTGCACTAGTCTGGGATAGGGGATCAGCGAGCGGGGAGTATTCCCCATCCGGGACTAAGAGGCGGCCCCCTCTTAAGAAAACATGAATTAATTCCTAAGTCCTCTGTAGCCAAATGTTCCTGGAATGAAAAATATTTTCATAGGAAGTGCAGTTCCTCCTGACCTTATCTCTGCCGCCTACATTATCCCATCTCTTACTGTAAGCCGTCTCTTTCGGTTTAAAAATGGCCACCAAATCAAATTAATCAATGAGTCTGTGAAGTTTCAGTATTTGGCTTCGAAAAATACCTACCTGCCTGTCGGTGTTAAAACCCCCACACTTATAATAAAGGTTAACAGACAATAGTAGCCTGTTGTATTTGTGATTTGCAAAACACCCAGTCTGATTTGTTATAATGTGAAAGCAGTCCGCAGTGAGGAGCAGGGTGAATGTATCCTCATTTAAAGACTGCTGTGCGGATACACAGTGGAGAGATGTAATATTTCATTTTTGGTTTATTTACACTGGGATCCTTTTGAATAAAAATGTACATTTATTTCTGATGTTATTCTCTGAACAAGTTCACAATGAGTTCAGTTCTCTGTAAGTGGTTCTGGTTTCAAGGCAGTGGAAACAATGCACACTGGAAACAGACATATTTGGTTTTATCTCCCCCCCCCCCCTCATGTCATACATGTGCTTGTGAGCAAATGAAGGCAGAGGCAGAATTCTGAAAGGGCATTGTTTCTAGTGACAGGGAGACAGTTTGTGGTGCACGTTCATGCCTGGGGGTGTTACTTTAAATCAACTCCTTAAGGTTTTCATTTAATAAAATACAATATTGTGTCAAGGAGTGCCTAAAATCTAAAAGAAAACATAATCCCGTAAGGGTTTGAACCATAAGAGATCTCCAGACCAATAATATTCTGTGTAAATGACATAAAATAGTAACAGAAACAGAGAAATTGTATTATTATAAGGTTTTCCTGTAGCTTATATCTGCTGAGAGCATGCAAATTAGTTGTATCATGTAGTTGTTATGTTGCTCCCCCCGATTTTAGGAGCTTGTTGTACGTAGGGGTTTGTGCAAGCAAGTAAAGCTGGTAGCCAGTGCATCTTTAACGCGAAACTGTTTTACATCACGTGCGCTGAACTCCTGTCCAAATCGTCCGCAGCTCCTTGATTTAGCTTTTTTTGGTTTAGCTTACCTTACCGGTAGATTTATGCGAGGGGCACCACGTGGGGTCAGTTCCTATCTTAATGATGACTTAACTCCCAGAATCGGGAGCGTGGCGCCCAGAGCAGCGGCCGCCAGCGGCGGAGTCCGCGAGCCCTCCTTACTTCGTTTTTATCTTTTAACTCGGTTAGCTATTTAATGTTTTGTGCGAAACTCTATAATCACGCATCAAAGTAAGTCCTCAAAGCGCCCATTAACGCGAAACCTAGCCGTTAATAGCACTTCAGTTAGAAAAATTGTACTTTAAATATAATATTTGAGTATGTTGACGTTTATTTATTAGACGTTTTGACCAAAGCAACATGAAAACAAGGTTGATAATACTGCTGTATCGTAGTGCTTTGCTCCTCGTGTACGTGCATAGTAGGCTGTGTATTGTGGTTATTTAGTTGTTAGGTTTTGAAGACCTGTGCACAATTTATTCATCTTAATATTTACGGCTCAGAGTAGCATGGCGGATTTCCCAAAAACACTAATTTTTCCAAAGAATGTCACCTTGAAGTACAGGTGCTGACACAAGTATTTGTCATCTTGTTTTTATTGCCCTGTTTATGAAGGTATGATGGATAGCGTATGGGGGCAATATGAAGTTCTTGTTCAAAGGTCTATGACTCCTTATGCAACAGTTTATTTAAGTAGCATCTTATAGCAAATGTCCCCACAATGTGATAAAAATTTATTTTGACATTTTGGGAACATTTTTTTTTCCGGGCCCTACAAGGAGGAAATAAATTTGATAAAAATCCAAATCTAAAACTCTTGTATTTAGTTTGGTTACTTATGGTTAAGGTTAGGGCTGGGCAGGGGTTAAGGTTGTCATAGTTGGGATTAGGGTTACACCCATATAAAAGAACGGATTGTCCCCACAAAGATATGAATACAGACGTGTGTGTGCGTAGCTCAGTCTTCCTCTTGTCAGTGTGTACCATGTTTCCAGTGAGTAACGCACTCCATGGCAGCTGTGGAGGTGTCATGTGTGCCACTGGTTAGGTGGAACCCAAGCAAACCCCCCCCCGATGCATATGTCCGCCCCAGACAGCCACTAAGGGAAACGACCTTAGTAATTTAAGGGTTTATTATCAAAATGCCACTCTGAACTTGTATGTCACATTTTATCAAAAGTATTATAATATTGAACATAAAATCTGTATTAGTCAGACAAGGTTTCCAAGACTTGGATCAGTTAGCATCACAGAAAACAACTTCTGAATGCCTAAGGAAGCAATATATTACTTTATGAATGATTAAAATTCAGTTACTGAGTGTTACATAATATACAGCTGCAGAAACGCCATGCAGACATTGCAGACATTGCCTTGGTAAAGTAAACAAAGGAGAAAGCAAAGAAGTAATGGAGCGATTCTGTTGTCGGTCACATTAGTTCAGACTACAGTGAGAGGGGTGTCCATCGAGTGGCTACCTATTAAATATCTACTACTAATTAACATGTTTTATACCATAATAAACATTCTTCAACAAAGATGTTACTGTACTGAATATGCAGGTGGCCGCTGTCTCAATAATAATAAAAACTTCGACTACTATTCTTTGACGGCATAAACATAGATTTATGGCATGAAAAGCAACAAAACAGAATCACTCAATTACAGCATAATATATTTAAAAGTGTTCTGTTACTAATACCTTCATATGAAACTGTAGTTTTGCTCAGATGGTGACAAATGAAATAGAAGCCTGTTCTGTTTGCACACTTGTAAATGAAAACACTGACCAGTTACTGTTTATTTGCTGGCAAAAGGAAAAACTGCCACATAGACAAAGTGTGCTGGAATACATTTGGGAATGCATCATTTACTTTTATATTATAATACTATTACATATAATTTATGTCACAGTATTATAATAATTATGAATTATACATATAATGTAACATATGATATATGAATATAAATATATACTGTATGAGGTAGACAAATAATTCTGTCAAATGTTTTAGCTACATAGTCCATTCCCAAAATTAATAAACAGGAAATTTCTTAATAAATTAATTATTAAGTGGTTGCAGTCAAGATTAAGTATTTATAGATTAGACAGCTGTTTGAGCCATGTGTAACGTCTTCAGTTTCTGATTGCTATAGCAAGATCATTTTCAGTTTCCCATGTGAAAGATCATCCTTAACACGGCCTATTTACTTTTTCTGTGACAAATTCAACATAAACAGCCATTGGATGATACCACAGACAGCTCTGACACCCTGAGCATACACACCCAAGTAATGCAAACAGGATTTTTTCAAGTTGCATGAAGTGCATCAGCATCCAGTTCGGAATGTTCCTGCATTAGGAAGATTTTGCAAAAGAACGTTTGGGATTTAGGCTTATTTTGTGGAACGTGGATGTTTGAATATAGTTGGAAGAGGTGTGGTTTTTTTCATGAAATTATGCTCTAGGTCAAACTGATTATTTTTAATACAATGTACGCTTTCAACAACCGACGACACTTTTAGAAAAGCATAGTTTTATGATTGTTATGCTTTCTTTTCTATCAGAGGCTTTGAAATGACAAAAGAATCAACAGAAGAATTTAAACAAATTAGCATCTGGGTGTAGCTTCTTACAGTTGTCTTTGAATCTTGAAATCTTGTACACAGCTGCACCTAATTTTCTTTAACAGTGAATTTAGTAAGCATTCGATCTCAATGAATAAGAAAATAATTAATTTAACGATGCACATACTGAAAGTTCATTTCTGTTTGACATTAATGGTCTTACAAATATTGAGCAAGTTGCAATGAGCATATTTAAATGAACCCATGAGAAGCGTCTACAAAGTAGGGCCAGTGGGAGTTTGTTGACCCTGAATATGTCAACAGTTCATAATAAGTGTAATTTGATATTATAGTCCGTTTTTTGCCATAAAGGAAGAGGAATAATTTGTATTTTACACCCCCTTCAGTAGGAGTAATTGTTATACATGTATTTTTAGGCCTGAAATTAGTAAATCTGTTAAGTCTGTTGTTGTATCCTATGGTCGAATAGTCCACAGAGATATGCATTAACACCAAATATTCAACTATTTTGAAATCCTAACCTTCAAACAGTACACATAGCATCACGTTTAGGGCCAGGCCACTGTTACGAACCTCTTTCTGTGGGAAGAGACCATTTTGCCTTGTAGGGAAGTGACTTCTGTTTTGCACTAGCAAAAGCCAGCTTAAATGCAACTGCACTGTAATCTGTTGATGGCGGCTCAATTGTATGCAGATAAAACGAGAAGTTACACACAGGAGATGCTAATATGGTCTCCATGGGAAGCCGTTTGTACCTGGCTCTGTAGCTATGGGACTTTTAGGGTTCCTGGGTATAATCCCCTTTCCCCTCCCTTGGTTGCACCCTGGGAGGCCTCCTTCGAACCAGCAGTCCCTGGCAAACACCCCACCGCCCACAGTTAGCCTCGGACCCCCCACGCCTGGCCACAGGCCTCCCTCAGCCCCCTCCCCCGCACATCCCAGGGCTGGGCTCTGTCAGCTCTTAACAGCAGACAGCAGCTGTCTCTGCGGTGGTCAGACGTGCCCCCTGAATCTCATGTTCAAAAGCCACACACGTGTGCCCACACCCACGCAGGGAACAGACGCCGAGCCCCAAGCTCTGTTCACACCATCGGCAGCTGCTCCTTCTTTCAGTTTCCTTTTTTTTTCTTTCATTACTGGCTTACAGTGACTTAGGAAAAGGAGATTAAATTGGATGGACTCCAGGTAGAAGGGCCCAGTGTGTTTCTTTGCAGGTCAGAGACTCACTGCATACGCTTCTGACCCTGTAGTACTCAGCTATGGCTTTTAGTCATTTGTGCTGCAGGTCCACCCTTTAAAATTTGTTTTCGTTTTCTGGGCCTCGACGCGCCTCTGCTCAGCAATGTGTTCTGTGGCTGGGAGATCATTTCTCCCATAGTTTCCAGAGTACCAGTGGTGGGTATTTGCATATGCTGGCGGTACTCGCAATTACAGGAAGACATTTTACCTTCATGAAGGAACGGACTGCATTCTGACCAATGCTGATCTGGGCTAATCCTCCAAAATGTGACTTTTTTCCCCCCATTTTCCTGATTTACCTCAGTCTAACCCCCTCCACCACCCTGTCAGCCTAGAGCAAAAAGCCATTAAAAATCAGCATGCTGCTTTTGCAGGAGTTAGGTAGCATGACTCTTTGTTTATTGGATAACGAAAGACCAGTTCTGAGCGTTCTGATCTCCCAAGGTGTACCAGATGTTCTACCTGAGAGCAGACTGCCGCATGATTTCGGGGGGGGGGGGGGGGGGGGCATCACCCCTCCCTCGCTCTGACACACGGGCTTCCATCCGGCCTGAGGGGAGGCCTCGCCATGGGTCACCCCCCCCACCTCTTGGGGCACTGTCTGAGGGTAGCGATTTGGAGGAAGGGGATGCCGAGGTTGCAGATAAGGGAGCCGCGTGGCCGGATGGATCGAGCGACGATAATGGCTCCGCTGCAGCTGGCAAGAGAGCCGGCTTCTTGTCTGAGGCCTGTCAAGTGGAAAAGAAGCCCCTACGTGAGTCGCGGCTTGGGTTTCACGGTGGGGGAGGGACGAAGGGCTGCCAGAGCAGGCGGGAGAGGCACTCACTGCAGTGACCTCTTTGTGGTACCATGTGGAAAGTGTCGCATTCGTTTTGTTTCGCCGTTCATTGTGCAGCAGCAAAGCCGGTCTTACTTAAGCACAGGTTTAGTTTAGCCGGAGACCAGCATAAATCTCAAACCCAAATAAAAGCTGCCTGTTTGCTGACTTAGCATCGTCTCATATTAGCAGACATTAGCAGTTTACAGATATCTGCTCACCACCAAATGGACCTTAAATGTGTCTCTGAAGATGATCGTGGACAAGTACAAATCGTCGCCTCCCTCAGGGCAAACCCTGTTGTGCGAACGGTGGGGTTGAGGGGGGCAGGCAAGCAGTGAGGTAATCGCTGTTTATAAATCATCTCGCGGAGCCATTACGGAGCCATAATCACTTCCAACATCTGCTGCTGTTATACTGTTGGAAAGAGAAGTGCTGGCCAGTCAGGCTTATTTATGACACTAGGGGTTAAAAGGCTGCAGACGGGCTCCGCGTGGCCTGATGCTGTCTGTCTCTGACCCCATGGCAGCAGCAAGTGCTGCTTCAGGAGGTTAAGGAGCCGCACTAGCATGTAAGGTCCTGTAAATAAATAAATCTTGTAAGCATGACTTAGACCGCTTGGTGAACAGTGAAAAATTTGTGTGGCTGTTGTAGTTTAAGTTTTTGAAGTGGGCCTTCTGATGATCAGATGATCACTCTGAAAAGTTTTGTAATGCTTGTGTCTTAATCAACAGGAATAAGGCCAAGATAAGATGCGTAACTACTAAACAATGCACAATTTGACAGGTTTCACAAAATCCTAATTTAATTTATCCTTCATATTTATCTTGGCCTGTAATACATAGCTCTTGCATCCTTTGTCTCGGTTTATTAACAGTACTTCTAATAAGTTTTTGTGGTTGCACAATATGCCAGCGCCTCTAAAATCAGTTGAAAATGATGCCCAAAATTATTTAAGTTCCAAAATCTAGTGCTGTGTCAATAATGTGTTGTGTGTCAGTCTCCTGATTCCCTAGAACCACGGTACTTGTGAAGACCTGACTCTCATTCAAATTACATTCACACATTACTCTTCTTATTGTATGAATTACCTAAAAAGCCATCAATCTGTCAGTTTGTAATTTTCTTTTACTATTTTTTTTAACCACACTGCCTTGAGCTCTCCTTGGGTGTCCCAGCATGCTTTGCGGAACAGAGGGATCCTTTGCAAACAGAAGGCCACAGGCAGAATCCCATTGCAGATGGGACTGATAGTCTTTATGGACTCCATATAGAAATGGAGAGGGAGTCTGACACATAGAGTCTTTGTTGGGGGGCCACGAGGTGGGTGGGGCTGCCCTCTGGGCAGGCGGGCAGGCAGGGGACAGACACACCCGCTAAATGTACCAGGTGGAGAGGAGAGCATATGGTACGGCTGACCTCCTCGGGGACCCCATTCACCTAGACCCTGTCCCAGCTGCTGTCTCCACCTTTTAGATACACTTCAGCAATATTCAAGCAAGGAGAATGCTATTAAGGCTAATTGCCATGGTGACATCCCATGTTCCATCTATCTCAGTAAACCCTGCTGCTTCACCAGGAATAGGGATAGTCAGACTAGTCTCAGCTGTACAATAATTTTTGCTTCATTTTTGTAATTTACTTTATGCTGTATTGTAAATGCCATATAGAAGCGTAATGTAGTATTTCACCTTACTAAACAGTAGCCTATGACACTGTGTATACCCAGTCCCTGCCTGGCCTCTGTCTGGGTTCTTCAATAGTCCTGCTGAAAAACTCTGTGCCTTCCCATGTTCTTTTGCACTCTGGCCAGACGTCCCGTCAAAAAGGAAGTCAGGGTACAGATGTACAGATAATTTTGCATGTCGGGCCTTTGTCCCCTTCGCGCTCTCCCGAACCTTTGTTCAGGGTCCGCCAAGGCAAAGAGCCAACTTGGTCTCCCTTCTGCCTGTAAGTGGGATCTCATCCCCACCTTCACAGTTGTGAACAAACATATGTTGGGGACAACCATAAAGTTACACTGAGTTCCCCCACTGTGGAATTCATCTTACTTCTTTTGTTCCTATTCTTTGGACTGTCTTAGGCCTCCTTGCCCAGTGAACTGAGTGATCATTTTCCACTGCACTCTGCAGATTCTAACTGTCTTCTTCACTGGCATCCTTAGCTGTGCCTTTGGCACACTGGTGACACCGTCTCTCCATAGTAGTAATACTGATGTTTACAATGAAAACAAACCACGCTGTTACAGTCGGAGCTCTTGGCAATATCAGGCTGATGGGGCAATGCGCGTCGCTGCTCTCTTTCCGGCAAAAGCTTGTCAGATAATTAAAAAGACAGTTTTAACTGTTTTGCTGCAGGTGAGGTTTATTTTTCATGCTGCAGACTTTACAGGTTCATGCGGAAGCCATGGCTGCCCCTGATTGGTTCCCCTCCGAAACACACGTCCTCTACACCGACTTCCCCTTTTAAATCTCATTCCCTGCTTACCCTTAAACTTTCCCCTGTCATTGTCAGTCTCCTGTCAGGGTTCGGGGGCAGGGGGGGGTCACAGTTCAAGCTGCAGTGTATGACCCCACCAGACTGAAGTACCCTGGGGGGGCAGGGGATCCTGAGTTCAAATGAAGCTTTTTGGGAGGGGGGTTGATAGAAAATAGACATTTACGTCTAGTAAAGGAGGATCTTATTCAGACTGACATTCAGGGATTTAAAAAGAGTGCAAAATTTGATGTTTATCGTGTTAATTGTTCTGTCACTGTCCAGTGAAGTGGGTGTTTTGTCCAATGGTGATTTTTCTGAATATTGTTATCTTTGTAATACATTTTTTGCAGATGTCAAGTGTTGGTGTTTTAACAGAACAGATTGTCTAAATAATACTGTGGGCTGCCAGCATCAGCATGCTGAGTGTTATACAGTTATAAGTGAGCTATAAGCAAAGTACCAAAGATACATACAGGTATGGTGTCCACCCCATCCTCAGCTCAGATTTAATTAATACAGCTATTACACTGAAATAGCTTTGGTTAGATTTGGCTATTTCACTGAAACACATTTGGTTAAGAATCCTGCTCAGGGGTGCAACAACAAATACGGCCAAGTCTAAATAAGTCCAAACAAGTCAAAACAAGTCTCGAGTTTGCATGCAAGCTAGGGAGACCCAGATCTGGGAGCTTGTAGTTCTGCTGAAACAATAAAGTTCCTCTGCACCTTGTAAATCCCTGGATCTCACCAGAAAATTTGCGTGGCCTCCAGCAAAGCCAACCACCTTTAGTGATACACAGCTTCCCAAAAGACCTCAGATGGGATCAACATTAAAGCCTCATGACTCTGTACCAACCTTTGTTGACTCAACACAACTGAAATCATTTTTCCATATATCTCTGACTGTCAGGTTACTTCAGTATTGAACATAGAGTGTCCCTGTGTCTGTAGGTGTAGGAGATGCTAGATCTGGTGCTGGAACAAAGCAGGAGTGCAGACGCCTTGAAGCCCATCCACTGGAAGCAGAATAAACAGACAGTAAACACTCCCCCTTGACCTTTGACCTTCATGGCGCCTCAGGTCAGTTCTTATACTTATTATTGTTATTGATTTTGCTATTATCACTGTCATAGTTATTTATTAGATACTTGTACCCAATGTACAGTAGCAAAAGTCTTAGGCGGTGAAAAGAAAAGTTTACAGCTATTTATCTGGGTAGTAAGTGCACATTTGTTCAGAATAAAAAGTACAATTTAACATCAGAACATATGGAAATTAAGAGTAACACAATAAAAATTAGTAATAACTTTTTTTTTTGTTCTACAAAAAGCTACTGATATCTAATTGGATGGCTAGATGAACACCACTTCAGTTCCTAAACCTCTCCTCAGGGGCACCTCAGCCATTCCAAGTGTTTATTAAATTTCACTAGCTCACTTAATTAATTAACTTAATTAGTTAAAAAAAAGTCAATGAGATATTGATTAGCTATAGGAGGTGTGCTAGTGGTCGAGTCAAAAAATACCTTGGAGTATTGGATGATTGGTGGAAATATCGGGGTGATTTTAGCGGAGGTTTTGAAATGGCTAAGCTGACACACTTTGACAGGCATAATAGCACAGTTTTACACCAACATGAAGATCATTTAAACATCATTTTCTTTGGCTGCCTAAGACTTTTGCACAGTACTGTAGCTTAATGCAGGGTATTTTCTGATGCGGTAAATTCTTCCTGAATGTATGTGGGATACCCTTCGCACATAATTTGCCTACTGTATTGTACAAATTTGATTTGCTCTCCAAATTAGTTTTAAGATAAGAAGATTTGGTCAGTAACAGAAGAGAGATTGGCTTGCATATGCTTTTTATGTTGGATGATCTAGAAACTGACTACTTGAAATTCAGGTTGGCTGATATCAAACAGATTGATTATTTTGGCCTGCCTTTAAAGGCGTTAGCTTATAAAAACCTGTGGCTCATATATGCTTATTGTGACTTAATGCATATCATAACATAATGTTTGTATTGCCGACTGTTGTCACCAAAAATAATTATTTTCTCAATTACCTAGTTGTTTCTCTCTACGAATGAGTCACACTGTTCTCTGAAAAGCCACTCAGAAAACATGAAAAATTGACTACAGGGCAGTGCAGCATTAGCTCAAAGGCTGTTGCAATGACAATGTCATTTGCTTTATTCAAAGGATTTATTTCTTTGTATGCCTTTTTGTAGGTAAGCTGAAGGCAAGAAACTTGACTGACAGGAACCAGCTCCGTTTCTGTTAGGTAGGGTTAAATCCATGTGTGTCTGTGTGGTTGCCAATTATATTTTTGGGTCGTCATGCAACAAAATTCTTCCAGTAATAACACTGGGTATTTATTATGTCTCATGGCAGTGAAATCTTAGCTATGCAGCAATCAATCTTTATTTATAATGCAGGAAAAGTGTTATTTATATTGCATTTAGCAGCACTGGCCAATCAGAATCCAGCAGCTTTATACAAGCTCTGCTTTTTCTGTGTCATTCCTCAGGTGACTTTTGGGCTGACTCGTTAGATTTCACAGTCCAGCACGCCTCTCTGTTAAGGTGAGTGCTGATATTCTGCTTCTAAGTAGTTTCTCGTCAGCCAACATGGCTACCACATTAGCAAGTTTTAATTCTGAATTCCATATACAGCTTGTGGTATTATTTTGCCTAGCAAGCAACTGCAGTGTCCAAAACTGTCAGTGCTGTGGGTGCTGAAAAACAGCGATCGGCATTCTGAGCACGTTTGTCGTTTGCAGGCCTACAGTTCCGTTGAAATGGCGGCGTACAGCCAGACCCAGTACAGCCCAGCCATTCAGCCTGCTGGGCCTTATCCTCCCTACACACATCACACCCAGGGTTACAGCATGCCTTCCTACAGTAAGTACCTGCTCCCATATTACTCATGGACACCATGAGTGCACACACGCCAGTTTCAGATGCTGCACAAATTCGGGCGAGGTTGCCTTATGTAGTCCCATTCTTTGACATGCTGTAATTTGGACTTTCGATGAAGTTTGTTGACCCCTGTGTCTTGCTCCCTTTGTCTTCAGACATAAAGACAGAGGACGGGCTGAGCCATTCTCCGGGACAGAATGGCCTTCTGGGATACTCAAACAACTTCAGTGGCACTCCTCCCAGCCAGAGTCTGTACAGCTACTCCGCACACGGTCAGTCTCTGCACTCGCTGCCTTTCCGTCACCTGCATGGTACTTTCTGCTTTGCTAAGGACAGCAGCTTTTCGCAGAACAAGTTCAGGAACTTTCTGTCAATTATACACAGTATTGGGCAAAAGACTTAGGACGTCAAAGAAAGCTATGTACTTGGGACGTAAGTGTCCATTTCCTCTGAAAAAACATCAGTTTAATGTAATAGATGTTAAATATATATATATGCAAATGAGTGAAATATAAAATTTTCTTCTGTTCTCCAAAAAGTCACTGATATATAGTTGGATGGCTAGATGAACACCGCTTCAGTTCCCAAACCTCTCTTCAGGGACACCCCAGCCATTCCATGTATTATATTAATACATATATTAAATTTTACCACCAACTTAATTAATTAAGTTATTTTTAAAAACCTGATGAGGTATTAGCCGAACGTGTTATACTAGTGGTCAAGTGAACAAATACACAGATATATTGGATGACCACTGCAAATACCAGGGTTTTGAAATGGCTAAGCTAACACACTTGAACAAACATCACAGTTTTACACCAACATAAAGATGACTGAAACACACACCAGTACAGCGCCACCCGCTGTTAACGTTCTGTCATGGCCTCAGCTAGTGCACAAATATTTACAGCCATTCTGCTGCCCACAGGTGGTAGTATATGCCAGTCCCACCCCGTGCCCTCCCCCCCCCCCATCGTAACACACACACACACGCGCGCACATGATCCCCATTAGCCGCGGTCGGGGGTCCGATTCCCTGCGTCTGACAGCCCCCACTCTTGTCCGCTGGGTCACGGCGCGTCCTCCATGTCTGTACGAGCAAATACACAGAGACGCAGAATCGCACTCGTGTGTGTGTGTGAGGCTGCATGGATTTGTGTGATGTTCTGTGTGTGAGGGTTTGAGTGTGTGTATGATGGTGTGTGTGTGCTGTGTGTGTGTGTGTGTGTGTGAGAGAGAGAGAGGGTGCACGCATGTGTGTTGCACCCCGCATTCCCCATGGCGCCCAAACCCCGCCGCGCTCGGCTCACTTTATAGCTTCTAAAGCGCCGTAAAATCGAGCCTTTTCTGCCCGGGCCAGAGGTTAAAGGGCCGTATTACGGTGATGGTGCGTAGCAGATCGGGCGGATCGGGGGCGGGGGCGGGGGCGGGGGCGGCGTGTTCCACCAGGCCAGGGTACATGGCGCCGGAGTAAAGTAAACGTGCTGATGAAAGGAAGATACAGCAATTTATACTGCGGCGCTGCCATCAAACGGCTGTGTCCACAGGGTGACATTCGGTCATTTACGATACAGTTTTAAAGGCATATAGTCTCCGGGAAAGTTGCTGGAAAAACAGAAGCTTCTTGCCCTTTAATAGTTTTCACTTTTAAGAGGTAAAGTTGTCATCTAAGTTGGTTCGCAGATGTCTAGGCCTAATGGAAGGAAGCTCCGTATAAGGCTCAGTGTCTCAGCATTTTCACTGCCGCTGCTCAGGGCCTTTGCCCAGAGGGGCCATGGCTGTCTGTATGCACTCTGAAGTGGGACCTTCAGCTTTTTTAGAAACGGTCACATCTCTGATCGTTTCCCATCAGCGCACTTTCAAACTCTAGTATGGAGATTTTTATTTATTTTTTTCTTTACCTATTTTGTTATGGAGTTATTTGGGCTAAGTGCCATTCTCTAGGGACAGAGAGGGTCCTCCTGGGACTTGACCAATCAGCTTCCAGGTCAGTGGCCATGTGACCAGAGCCAGAAACTCACTGGCAGGCAGGACCTCTCAGAGGCTGCAACAGCAATACAGTACTCAGCTATTTCAGTAGCATTGGTTACATGTTGCCTTATAACTTGATAATGTTGATTTTTGAGTTGCATCTGAAAATTATAGCAGCACTGAGACACTGACTGTGCTCCTAACATTGTGCGGCACATTGTAGGGGGTGGCATTTCCTCTGGACTCTTCCAGGGAACCAATGGGATCGCTAGCTCTACACCATTCAACCCCTCCCAACAGGTGAGTCCAGCATCGGGGACATTTTTCACATAATGTACATTTTTGCAGTCGAGACGTGTGGTGTCATTAAAATACTTCACATATTGTTTCAATTGTTTTATTGCTCGTGCGTTAAATCCTTTTCCCTTTCCGTCTAGGACTTCACAGCTTACTCGGCCTACAGCCAAACGCAGTACTCGCCGTACTACAGTTCCCACTACAGCGCCCCCTACCTCACGACCAGTAATGTCAGCCCTTCGGCTATGAGTGCCGCCATACCCTATCAGCACCCAGAGCTCCCCCCGGTGGCAGCCAGTCACAGTCCAGAGTCCCTCGCAGGTCAGACTGGAGGCCCGCCCTCTCTCAGCTGACAGCTTCGTACTCACCTTCTTGTGAGTAACTCACAGTCTTTATGTGCTTTCTAGCAGAGCATCACCCTCCCCCTAGCCCACCCACTCCCAGCAAAGAGCAAGAGGGGGTTCGATCTCGGAGGGGCTCTGACGGGAAACTGCGGGGCAGGAAGAGGACCAACGATCCAGCACCGCCCCTGGACTCCGACATTGAAGTAAGCGCCACCACAGCGCCACCAAGGGGCACTATGGGGCAGGGTTAGCATCTATGCTCCATTCACACTGATATCAGAATGATCGGTGTGGCCTTCAGGGAACTTTAAGTCTGCAGGATTGCTTGGGTCATTATAGTGGAGAGGTGCTGTTGCTTGAGTGAATGGAATGTATCTTAATCCCCAAAACTGTACCAAGAGAGAGCACTTGACTAGACTCTTGACTGGCGTTGTTTACTATGACCCATACATCGCTGATGCCTGTAGATAAGAAAGAAGCTTTACAATGTGTCATCACCCTGTGCCAACATCGTGGGCCAACATGACGAATGCGGCCGTTGTCCTGCGGGCTCCCGATTATTATCTTTTTTTTTGTGTTTTTTCTTGTCATTTCTGTAGTTCTCAAAACCAGTACTGCTTAGTCATGGATCAGTTAAGACCAACAGATAATTATGAACATAAGATCAAATAGGGACATATTTTTACTAATTTCTTTGCTGTATGCTTTACTGTTGTGCATGTGATGGATGAACCTTGCTTTGATTTGACGGGATCTGTGCTTGCCTTCTACCCAGCGTGTCTTTGTGTGGGACCTCGATGAGACTATCATCATCTTCCACTCCCTGCTAACTGGGACCTTTGCGACGCGCTTCGGGAAGGTAGGCTCCCGTAATTCTTCCTTGTAGCCCCTTACTGCCTCCATTTGACTTAAAAAATTTTGTTTCATGTGCGTCACGAAAGCTTCTCTCCAAAGTTACTTACGACGGTGACGTTGTTGTGCTCCGTGGTTGTGAAGATGGTGTAACTTATGGAATGCCCAGCCCAGAGGAAGAGAAACAGAGCCCGTTCTTGGGACTTGGACCAACGGCCTTATGATACCGAGTCTGTGTCTTTGACCTTTGTCCCACCTGCTGCCTGAGAATATTTTTGAAGCTCTAACTCTGCGGCCCACAAACGCGGTGTTTTCGTATCTGCGTCGTCTTGGACACCCGCCAGCACATTTCACATAAACCAATCAGAGAGATGTTTTTCTTTGTTTTGTTTTTGTTTTCTGTTCCGAGGTTTTTGGGCAGTTTCCATGGACCCCCTGTCTTTTGGGGACCTCTTGGACCTTCCCATGAGAGGCGCGGCGGGTT
Organism: Paramormyrops kingsleyae; assembly: GCF_048594095.1. NCBI lineage: Eukaryota > Metazoa > Chordata > Actinopteri > Osteoglossiformes > Mormyridae > Paramormyrops > Paramormyrops kingsleyae. Next base: position 33,544,584 of record NC_132804.1, read on the forward strand.
ATTCGGCCCTGCCTGTCACACACTGTTTGACTGACAGCCGGTGAGCCCCTTACGTCACGTTCGCGGCAGCTGCTGGGGGAACAATGAGCCTGTTTCTTTTTCTTGGCCGGGGACGTGTTTTGAATTCCCACGATCCCTCGCTGCTCTGACACCATGCGAATGAATGCTGTGGAGCGGGTACGCAGCCATCTATGAGTGCTGTTGTTTTCTTTCTCTTTTTTGTCATCAGGGGAAAGAGGGTGGGAGAGATGACTTTGCACAATGAGCCAGAATTCCTCCTTCCTTCCAGCAGGTCTGCCCGCTGAACGAGTGAACCTTAATCCGACATGCTGTGACATCATGCCTGAGACATGCAAAACACATTAGTGTCGCGGGGGGAAAAAAAGAAAAAAACAACAACAAAAACTGAGCAAAACAGAGAACTGGGATTATTCTGCTTAGAGAGAATTTGGGCTTAATTAGGCAGAAACCAGTTTGATTTTACCTTATGAAAATCCCATGGTCTGCCAGACAAGGAGCTTTTGTTTATTTTAGTTTGGGTTTCATTCTTAAAGAAACAGGATCCTTTTCTTTTCCTTCTTATTGCATGTTGAGTCTGGAAGACTCCAACCTCTTCCCAAGACAATGCACACGAAGGACACGTCACAATAAGCAAAGCACTTGACCTGCAAGCCTGGGCTTATTACGATGAAACCGCGTAAACGCCGGCAGGCTGCGGTGCAGCATAAAGCCAAGCATATTCTGGGAGCGACATCAGTCCGCTTATCATGTGACTCCTTTGCTCTCTTCTCGCCCGTGACGGTGTGAACAATGGGCCGGCTCATTGTTCGCAGCTATGGCAGCCCCGAGCTGCGCATGCATGTCTCCATTTAATTCTCCCACTCACTCCTCGCCTATAATTATGAAGCTGAGCCTCTTTCATGGAGCGGCCTGACCTCTGAATGAAGGTGTCTCTTCTTGGCAGGGTACGGCGGGTAATTATGCCAATTAAAGGTAAACCACAGCCTGCCCATGCCCATCCCCTCAGCCTCGTTTTCCGCACACAATGGCTCCGTCTCCCGGGATGTGTGGGAGGAGATGTGGGCTGTCACCCCCGGCAGTGATGTGACGTGAACCTCTGGCTGACACCTCTCTGCTTGTCAGGCCGCCAACACTGGAGCCTCCTCTGCCACCACGGCTGGCAGCCAACTGCAGGCACTGGGCTCCTATTCGTCACCGTGAAGGAAACCACACTGATAGCCAGTGTCGAGGATTTACATTATGGCCCCTTTTCACCTTCTCTGCACCCCCCACCCCCTGAGGTGCTATTTACTGCCTGACGACGAACGCGGGCTGAATACTACATGACACATCACTAAATCTTTAAAGCCTTTAACCAAAAGAAAAAATAATACAAATCCCGCCGGTGTGGAGAAATGATTGATGGAGATATAATCACATTTCTTCTTTAAGAAGATAAGCTTGTTTTGTTTGTTCAAGTCTTAGAAAAAAAAAAGAGTTGTTTTTTTAGTAAAGGTGGTTGAATCCTTTTTTGAATAATCACAAAACAAAAAGTCTGACTTGATGGACGTTCTGTGACGGTATGACGTACCCCTAGCATCCATGTCCTGTCAATCTTCATTAATACAGTTAGAATAGCATAAATGGACATACAAATATCGCATTTTATATATTGCCTCTTTCTATGTGATTTCTTTAACTTGCTATTTTTTCCTCAGAATTTATTGCTCTTTGCTTTCTGTAAGTGTCAAATATGAAGAACAGCTAAATAACTTTTAATGTACACAGGACAATGTACAGTTGAGCAGGGGTGTGCCATTTCTTAAAAAGAAAAACGATAACGCCTGTTATGTATAAGCCTCAGAATAATATAATTTATTATTACCAAGATGACGCTGTGCCAGCCTATGAAAGAATAGGTGAAGTGTGAAATAAAGTTTCTAACAATTACTGAGATACAAGTTTATACCATAATGTGTTTCAAAAGTAGGCATCTTTCCAAAGTAGTTATCTTTAATTTTCAATTTGGACAGCAAATGACACTTGTCTGTCTCACTCTGTTGTTCTCTCATTTTTCATTTTAGGATTCTGCAAAATCTGTGTCATTGGGGCTGTGGATGGAGGAGATGATCTTCAATCTGGCTGATTCACGTCTCTTCTTCAATGACCTTGAGGTGAGAGTGCTATCATTTATTCAGCACTTTAGCTACTTGTTTTTCTTTAATTGTTACTTGTACATTCACCGGGAAGTTGCTGGGAGTGGCAGAGAGGGTACCAGTTAAGGAAATGGATCTGATGGTTTGTGTTTCAAGAGCGGAGGGGGCTTTGGCTGTCGCTGATCTGCTATCCGGCTTTTGTCATAGACAGGAACTTTTTTTACAGAACCGGGTCTTTTTTCTGGAACCAGGAGCTTCTGTCGTGTTCCCACCACAGGAACTCAGTCCGATTATTGTTCCTCTGAGGTAGTTAGTGGTTTTTCTAGTCCCTATTTTGATCTAGGTACTTTTCTTTTGACCACAGACACCTGGGGTGGGCCTTGTAGCAATAAACTTGTGGATTGATTGACTGGCACTAACCTGAAAGTTACACAGAAGCGTTGGGAAAAGTACCTTCCTGGGCAAAAAAATGGCCAAACCCAAAATGGCAAATACTAAACTTTTCAGGGTCTCAGCAGCAAATAATTGTTCAGGATATTAGCAAGAATGCAATTAATAAATAAAGTAACTAAGCTTTTCTCTTTTATTTTTTTAGACGTGGACTAGCTTTTTATAGAAAGAAGAGTTCATGTTGTTCTACTGAATGTTAATGGCTTCAAACAGTTAATAAGTCTTTAAAAATGTTTCCTGATTAGTTTGTTTTTAATGTGAGACCAAATACTCTCTATAAGGTTCAGATCTGGACTGTGACCAGGCAATTTTGCGTTTGACTCATTCTTTTTGTCCAGGGGTTTAGTGGAGCAAATTGAGCAGAAGGAATTATTTTCCTACCTCAGCTACATTACAAGCATTAATAAATACCTTTTTGCTTGCGTCTTCATATTTCTGCATCAGAAAATTCAGTCAATAACCAACATACTTCTGTCTAATGTCACCGGTGCCAACAGGGAAACTCGCCAGCGCTTATTAGCAGAATAATATTACACCATTTTTTATTCTGTGGAAAAGAACAATCGATCTGATCGGCAGATATAATAATGAATTATTAACATGTGTGGGTCATATAAATATAAATATAAATTAAAGGCTGTGTCCCATTTCCATCACAATCAATGTCCCCAACTGACAAGTAGGTAACAAAATTACTTGTTCATCCTTCGTTGTTTTATATGAAACTGTGTAAAGTTTAATATATGCGCTTTTGCAGCCAAGCTTATTTAGCATAAAGGTCACTTTCCTGCTATGTGGTGGGAAAGCGACACACGTAAGTGGCCAGGAGCTACAAAAGACACCCCAAGAACTGAGAAACAAGGTTCCTGAACTTTGGTGGGAAAGCATGTAATAGCTACTAATAAATAAATAAATAATATTTATATTATAATGAATAACTAAATAAATAAGTTTAGAAATTAATATATCATATTTAGATAAATTATATATCTTAATTTTATTTATACATACATACATATATACATACATACATACCAGTCAAAAGTTTTTGCACACCACAGTTTTTTTTTTTTACTACTTTTCCATTTTATTTCTTAAACTGCAGATTTTTTATTCTTGTTAAGCATTGGAAAGTTGAGTGGACATCTATAAATGAAAATATAAGTCAAATAAAACAAGTTAACTTTATAACATGGAACAGTGCATGTCTGACATCCTATTAACTGGTCATGTGGTGACGACAAATTCTAGGCTGTCATTTAGCTTTAAATGCACTATGAAACTGAGCAGTATTTAATTTCCCTTGTAGGATAAATGCCTCGAACTGCTAGAGGAAGTTACTTTGATGAATCAATGATATGACATTTTCTTGCTAATAAAGGTACTCAAACTGTGAACTTATTGTAAATTTATTTGTTAGCACAGAATATTGAGTGTATTTTTAGTAAATGTTAAGTGAGTAACAAGCAAATGTAGATAATCTCAGTTCATGCAAAAACTTTTGATTGGTAGTGTGTGTATGTGTGTGTGTGTGTGTGTGTGTGTGTGTGTGTGTGTGTGGTAAATAAATATTGTGTATTTGTTTCAGATACTTTGCAGCTTATAGGTCCAAAAATGATCTTTTTTTCTTTATAAATATGCCATATTTTAGCATTCTGAAACCTTACATTTGTACATTTAACTAAAAGGGTTTTTGAAAAGAAGGATTCAAAGTCAATAAGGGGAAGCAGGGCCCAGGTTGCTAATGACAGGTTTGTGCTTTTCTGAAAGCAGGAAAATTAGCCATACCAAGGAACACTTCAAAGGAGGCAACGCGAGCGAATAATTTCTGAGCAGAGATTTTAATGATGTCGTTTGGATCTCTGTGATCATCAGTCTCGGTGGCCCCAGCCGCCAGCCGCCTCTCGCATCTTTCAGGACGTCCTGAAATTTATGGAAGCTGCTTTCTCGACTGACGTGGATCAGCCAGAGAATCACCGTGGGCAAAATAGCTCAGGTGGTGGTGGGAAGGGCTTCCGAGTCTACAAGCTGGGAAAGTTTAGGGGAGTTCAGTCATGGTTTGAATAGTTCAGCTTCTCTTAAAGGTCAAAGAATGGCTAATGAATGTCGTGAAACAGAACACCAAGCCAAATATCACATAAATCAATAAACTTTTGTTAACCGTATAATATATTTACCTTCATATCATTCTACACGCAGATTAGCTACATCAAGCTTTAATTTAATCCTGTGTGTCAGGATCTCAAGATGTAATAGGCAGGATAAGTGTCAGGGCTCCTTTGTGGCTCTTTGTACTTGTTGCTCATGGAATTAAAGGAAAAATGCAGTGTCTGTTTTTTGGGGCGTCGTGGGGCCTGGTAGCCTGGGGGTCTGCAGCGGAGAACTTAACAGGCACCGCTAAGGATACAGAAATATCACAGCAGGACAGGGTGCTATCTTGGGTGTGTCTTGGGCTGGGATAATGTGATAGAAAGGGGCCGTAATGTAACAAATGGATGAGTAGGGGCATTTAAAAGGCTTCAAAGAAAAGGGAGAAAATGGCAATGATGGCAAGATAGGATAGGCAAAAAGGGTACTGAACTCTGATTCATGTCATCTAAGGCTTTTCAGGACCAATTATGAACATTATGAAAATGAAAACCTGGGCAAATGTACCATAATACATAAGTTGGTTTTATACCAGATGTAAATAGTCCGTCAAATTCTGCTGATACCGTGGATTTAAAGAAGTGTTACAAATGCTTATGCATAGGATTCTGAATGCTGATTGATAAACTCTAGCTACAAATCACAATATGTAGCAATTCATGTCATATACTATTATATAGCTTGAAATATATTGCTTACACATATAAAGTAAAGCATACATTTGAAATTACGTTTGATTTTGGGAGTGACGTCCTTCTTCAAGAGCAGGAGAGCAGCATCTCTTCTGGAAATCAAATCTCTACTTTGTCTGTTGCCTTCAGATCCGATTCAGATCTTTGTACTGTGTCTGTTCTTAGCTGACACAGCCTGTGTCTCTGTACTGTGCTACGGGTCTGTCTCCTGATATAATGAAGGCAGAGATGGCTGCCCCTCCCTCGCTGATTTCCATTATAGCTGCATGGTGGCATCAGGCAGGGGAGCAGTGGTGGTTAATCAAGGTGCCTCCGTGTCTTTGGCCTGGTTTTCCTGCTCTCTCTCTCTCTCTCTCTCTCGTTAAGGTTGCCCTGAGCAAAAGCTATTCATGCAAAACGCCTTGCCCAACTGAAACCAATCTCCCATGCCGATGTATCCTATTTCTTTTCATTTCCCAGGAATGTGACCAAGTTCATATTGATGATGTGGCCTCAGATGACAATGGGCAGGACCTCAGGTAAGGTGTTTTCATCATAATCACAGTCTTCTCCTGAAATCTCTCTTTTTTCCCCCCAGAAAATACTAGTTCATATCAATTAATGTTGAACAGAAGTTAACTCACCAGAAACTGGAGAGTTGGAATTTTTCCAGCTTCTCTTTTGGCGTTTTTTGCCGTTTGATTTTTTTATTCAAGTCCAACTAAGACATGCATATTTCGTAGAATTCAAAAACATTTATAAATAATAATATATCTCTTTAGTCTTTATTAGTAAAAGTTCCACTGGCATTGTGTTGGGATTGCGATACACAAGGGACTTTTTATTCAAAATGTGTCTCAAGATACACCTTCCTTTCATTTCAAAAGACATACACAGTAAAGGTAATTGTGATATTTCCACACACTTTCTTTTGCAGCCTTCAGAAATGACAGTTTCATTCGGAAAGGAATTTTGTTTCTGGGCTCTGATTCCCAAGATCTGTGAGGAAACACTTTCATTGTGATGTGGCAGAATAAATGTGGCGACAGCCATGAAGGAGCACATTGTTACTGCTGCCCCCAGTGCCGATCCAGTGCTCTGAGTCCACAAGGTGCATATATTTATGGGAAAACTTCATACCTTCAGTACCTGAAGACACACATAAAAGGTGCAAGTTTTTTGTGACCATGTCTACAGAGTATTATTTTAAAATATCCGTTAGAGTAAAAATAGCAAAATAAAATGTAGCCTTCCTAAAAATGCATGAATAAATACAAAAAGCTCCAGTAAATAAACAATATCAAATAAAATAAGAAATGCTGTGCTAGTGCAAAATGACCCTGAACGACAGGCCAAAAATCAAAGAGTGTATGAAAAAGGAAGAAGAACCCTGAGGTCTACATATTTTTTTATAAGTCTGATGACAAGAAATCCAGGGGAATATATGTGATGAATATAGAAATTTTGATAACACTTTACATTAACTGCATCTTCATAATGCATTTGTAGAACATTCATAAACAGCATGTAAGTATACCTTAGCATCCTAACATACTCTAACAGCTTTATTATACATTAATAAAAACATTATATGATAATAACAAACATTATAACTGGATAATCATATCATGTTTTTATTAATGTATATTAAAGCTGTTAAGGCATTTTAGGATGTTTCTTATGAATGCATTATGAAAGTGCACTGATTGTACTATGAATGCATTATAATGGTGCAGTTGATGTAAAGCATTACTGATCTTGTTAAGTTTATGTTTACCTTTTTAGGTTTTTTTGCTAGTATTAATCATTTCTTTTATGAACTGGCATCTAGGCTGTTCCCCTGAATTGCTCTCTGTGCCCCCTGAGAAGGTGGTTGAGGATGGATGGATTTTCTTTTTATTCACAAAATAGGCTGTGTGTAGGTAACTTGGAGTAGCAGTGGTGATGTTGGGGTAGCACTTGGCGTTATCGGTACTTGACGATGTCAGATTAGTAACCCGGAGATTTATCATTTGGCTTTCAGTTCACATTTCTAGCCTATGTTTGTGACACCCTGACAATTTCTTCACAAGCGTACATGATGCAAAAGGTTTGTAAACCACTGCTTTAAACAGTCCCCAAAATGCTTTTAAGTCATAATTTCATTGGCCCGCCGATTAACACTGCTAACCAGCAGGACCCACCATGGTCCCTTTCTGATATGACAGTAAAAAGCTCCCTTAAATATATCTCCTGGCGTGTCTTTGGACAACCCGTCTGAAGAAGTGCCAGGCGGGTTTAGGTCTGACTCTGTAGGTCTGCTAGATACACCTCCCATGGTCCCGCTTGCCAGCTACGAGTATGTCATCATGACTACTGGGCAGAGGTCTGAGTGCAGGCTCTCATTCACACTTTGTCAGATGAACATTTGACCTCTGACCTTTTTTTCCATTTTCTTTTACTTAGATCAGAAAATAGCGAAATACAGTTCCTCAAATTACTAATACTTAAGTAAAAGTAAAATAGCTATTATTTAAAAATACTTAATGTACAATTTCACAAAATATGCGCTGTTACAGTAATAAGTAAATTTACTCTGTTACTTTCCACCCCTGCTTCGTACTCTCCAGTTACACGATTTTTGGCTGGAAATAATAGGCACTGGAGGGAGTATTTTTATGCTTAAATAACTTGATATTTCTCTGAGGCTATAAAAAGGATAATAAAAGGAAGCTTATAGACATTTATTTGTCTGTAATCACGGTGATAGTAGTGGGAAAACGGGTAAATTGAACATGCGAGCAAATTGAAACTGGAAAGATAAAGTGCTTGGACTCATTTTAAGAGCCTCAGAAACAACGTGAAGTATTTCCCGTGTCAGGACTATACCAGCGTTTCATACAAAATGCTGCATGAGATTGTTTAAGTTAATAAAAATTGTCCCAGATGTTTTCAATTCAGTAATAGTCATATATAAGAATTATATATATTTAAAATGACATAAATGTTATGGAGGTTGATGTATATACATGACGCCTATTCATTATACAGCGATAACACTAATCTGCTGCAGCTATTTCACCTACTTCTGTTTTTAATCAATTTACAGTACCTATAACTTTGGAGCAGATGGCTTCCAGACTCCAGCAGGGGGTGCTACACTCTGCCTGGGCTCAGGCGTCCATGGTGGGGTGGACTGGATGAGGAAACTGGCCTTCCGGTATCGGCGGGTCAAGGAGATCTACAACACATACAAAAACAATGTGGGAGGTGAGCTGTCATACCTGTAACCAGGCTGTAGTGCAGCACGCAAGGCAATGCACTTGTTGTTCCTTGACCAACTTGTAGGGGATCCTGTTCTTGTGCACCTGTGCCAGACAACTGCATGAGTACACAGAGCAGGTTGAATGTGTGTTTGCGTGTGTGTGCATGTGTGTGTGTATGTGTATGTATATATATATATATATATACACACACTCAGTGACAAAACAGTTAAGCACCCAGAAGTAATGGTCCGATTTGGATGTAATTTGTGCAGACCAGCGATTGGTATGTAAATGTTCTGATTTGCAAGGAGCTGGCACCTCTAGTCACCAGACACAGAGGATACCTCTTAGACACATTAAACAGCATTACCAGCACTTGTGGGTTTGCACGAGGCCAGGTGGTCGTATCGTGCATTTGCTCTGCATGTGGGGCATGCAGATGTCACAGTCACCTGATGTTGGACCAATGGGCATGTGAGGACACCCACACACATCATGAAGGTTCCTGTCGCCCAAGACAGACCACACCAAGGGAGTGTCTTTGGAGTGGTGCCGTAACTGGGAGGCATGGACTGATGATGAGTGGCGTCGTACCATGTTCAGCGATGAGTCTCGGTTCTGCAATACTGCAGATGACCGTTGTGTGAGCGTATGGCAGCGCTGAGGGGAGAGGACCAATCCTGCTAATACTGTGGAGAGACACACCGGCGTTACACCTGGTAGTGCATGACATGGTGGGGGAGCCGTAGTGTATGACATCATAGTGGGGGAGCCGTAGTGTATGACATCATGGTGGGGGAGCCGTAGTGTATGACATCATGGTGTGGGGAGCCATAGTGTATGACATCATGGTGGGGGAGCCGTAGTGTATGACATCATGGTGTGGGGAGCCGAAGTGTATGACATCATGGTGTGGGGAGCCGAAGTGTATGACATCATGGTGCACCACATCGCTGCATGCATCTAGGCCGGGGGGGGGGGGGGGGGTGCCACCCCCTACTGACATGGGACCAGCAGTTTGATCTGATATTATAATCATTGCAATACCGTCACATGACATTTTACCACAGATTCATTTAATATCCATCTGGGTGCTGAACCACTGAGTGTGTGTGTGTGTATATATATATATATGTATGTGTGTGTAGATATATATATATAATTTTATTTTTTTGGGGGGGATAAGGCTTAAAATTTCTAAAATGAAAACGAAAAATTCCCATACTAAAACATCTATTAAAGCCTGATTTTTTTTGGCTCTACTGTCTTCAGTAATGGGCAAAGCGTCCATGATGCCTTGCGTTATACGCTGTCCATGTTACGTGTGGCTTATGGTAGCTTTTTCTGTTTGACAGGTTTGCTCGGCAGCCCAAAGCGGGAGGAGTGGCTTCAGCTGCGGCGAGAGCTGGAGGTTCTGACGGACCTTTGGCTCACCCAGGCCCTAAAGGCTCTGGCTCTCATCAGCTCCAGGTATGGGCAGGATTCCTTTCCTTCATTAAGACCCTTACCCATAATTAACATATCAAAAGCTTCATTCTAGCTACAACCATATTCTTAGCAGACACTTGCATGCAGTTTTATAAGTGTACTTATTGATAGAGATGGACATATTAAACAATCCTGACAAACTGCTTTTCTCAGAGGCAAACCTGTTTTTCCCCTCTCGATACTGTATCACTTACAGATCCAATTCCAAGATCTTACACCATCGATCATGAAGTAGCAATGTAATGTCTGTACACTTCTTAACCTTATGTAGCTTATGACTTTACCTCAGATGAAGGTCTCCATCACATAGACCAGTACTAGAAAAAAAGAAAACCTCTAATATCCGTTTGCTTGCATTGCTTTGTTTACAGACCAAACTGTGTGAACGTGCTCGTCACCACAACCCAGCTGATCCCAGCCTTGTCCAAGATCCTCCTCTACGGTCTAGGTGCAGCCTTTCCCATTGAGAACATCTACAGTGCCACAAAGATAGGTGAGCTGCTGCAAGCTGCCCTTAACTTCACATTACCGTTAGCATTTCCATTATCACATCATTGGCCACAAATGCTTTTTATGCTGCGTTCACACTGTGGGTATGTCAAATAAAATATATCGTTACGCTAACTTAGCTACCTGTGTGTTTAAAGTGCAGTATAGTGTAGCGTTAACAAAGGAAAATTGCCACATTAAGTAAGAACCATCAACTTGATAAAAAAAGGTGGTTCTCTTTCACCTTAATTAGCATTAATATGTGCGCTGGCTCTGCATGTGTGTGGTAGGAAAGGAGAGCTGCTTCGAGCGTGTGGCCCAGCGCTTCGGCCGCAGGGCAGTCTACGTGGTGGTGGGGGACGGGGTCGAAGAGGAGGCTGTCGCCAAGAAGGTGAGACATTACCTTTTGGTTAGTTACGATTTAATATAGCAGATATAACAGTTATTAACTGCCACGACATTGAGTTCTTAATAATACAAGTTACGGAAAACAAATGTAACAGAATACAATTTATTCAAAAAGCTGCAAATTGTTTCGCATATTAATAAAGATATTTGTGAAGAAATTCAGGCTAAATATCCCACTCAAGAATATAACAGCTAAACATATCTTAGGAGCTTTTGGTTTGAAGTCTGCATCTATAAACAACAGTACTATATTCTTAGAAGTTTTAAAGGGTTTAAATTGCACCCCCTGCTGTATTAAAGTATGAATTGCTCTAGTAATAATGTCTGTCTGGGGGTTATGCTAGTCCTTTTATCAAAGGAAGTAATCCAATAAACAGAACAGCAGTACTAATACGAGTCTCTCTTTTACAGAAAAACATGCCGTTTTGGAGGGTGTCATGCAGGGCTGACCTAGAAGCCCTTAGTCATGCACTGGAGCTAGACTACCTCTAGGGGGCATCAGATGTCTTTACATTTTCTTCCAACAAGCCTTTACTATCTCTCCGTGGACAAGATCTTAAGAACAACCGGAAGAAAACAAAAGCCAAAAATATGGGACTGATATAATCTGCAGGGAATGGCAAGAAAATACTGGAAAACCTGGGATTCTATGAAACATAATTTTGGACTGTGATCCAATGGCTTCTTGTGCAGACCTTGCGTCTCTCATTGAACTATTGCAATTTGCACTGAAGCAGGACCTTTGGTGGGAGTGAACAGCTCCAGGTGGTTTGGTTTTTTTCATTAAAAAAAATACTTCTTTGGTACCAAATTGTTCATTGCAAAGCAGGGAACAATTACATTCTCTTTCAGGTCAGGTAACTTACAGAATTGACCAAAGATCATGAGTCTTAAGTAACTTCATGGTAAAAAGGAAATTTGTGTCATTAGCTTGACATCTGTTCAGATCAAGTCTCGATCAACTGGTTTACACGATGATGGCTTTAGGGGAATGCAAACATTTACAGGCCATATTCAATACCATAATATGCTGGCGAATAATCTTTATACCACTGGGAACTGGGGTTAACTGTAGTTTAAGAGGTTGTAAAGAATAGCTTAGGGCACTTTGCTGTAAGATGTAGTTTATTTTTAGATCTGTAACAATTCCCTCACTAAATTACAGTCAGATGATTCAATCAAACCAGAGTCTTACCTAACGGGAGGAGCAGATGCTCAAGACAAGCCTAGACATCTTAAGCAATTTCTGATGAGTCGTAAAGCTGAAATACATGAGGAACTGAGGAACAATTATCCCAAACAGACACTGACAGGTAATTATAATTGCCCTGTTTTATATGGCTTAAAATGATAATAGCACAACTAGTCATTGCTATATAAATCAAGCATCAATCAAGCGAGATTTTTTTTGGAGGTGTCAGACCTCTAACGAAACAAGAAGCTGGCAGATGAGCAAAGAGCAGTGCCAAATTACATCAGGATCTTAGCTTGGTGACAATTTTTTTTTTTTTTTACTTTTAACCCTGTGGTATAAGCCGAAGTGAAAAAGCAAATCTTTACAAAACAAAGCAGTATTGTACATAAAATATCATAGACGTTTAATATGTCCGGATTTTAATTGGCTCTTTTTGCTTCATAAAGATACAGGTATACAGTCATCTCAGTCATTCTGTATGGGTTGCTCCGGCGAGGGAGACAAGCAAGTTTCACAAAATATAGAATATAGTTCTGCAGCTTATCGTTGAAATGCAAGTCAAAGTACACTACTAATTATACTAATTCATTCTGCATTCTCTCACAGTTGTGGCTATACCCTTAAATATGCCAATGACAATCTTTTATTTAATTTATAAAATATTCTATCCCTTGTCTTCTTCCGCACTAAGAATTTTTGAGTGTTCCTCTGCATTAAAAAAATGAAAAGAAAAAAAAAGCTGGGCACCAAATTCAGTGTTGCTGGGTGTATATTTGTTTTTGTGTATTATTTCTTTTTATTGCTTTACTAAATGTTTATATATATATATAAATTGTGTGTTATAATGGTATGGGTTGTTTTTGGTCTCTGCATGTGTTTTACATTTGTCTGTAGCTCTGATTTGTATATAAGGTTTATATATTGTTGTTGTTTCTGTTTTAATGGTCCATTATAATAGAATAATAAAATAATTTAATTAAATTCTTCAGACAAATTATTTTAAAGAATTCATTATGAATACTTTTACTGTATAATTGTTTCAGTTGGTAATTCTGTGGTAAAGCATAGTGTAAAATATACTGGTGAGTAAGTGATAGTCCGAATATAACCATCAAACTAAAATTTGCTCTGGGATTTCAGAATAGGTATAAAGCATTGATTAGATAAAAGCAGTATTTAAGTAGTAAAGGCATATTTACCTTGGCGCACTTCAGGTTCTGACACGTAAGCTGTCAGAAATAGTTATACTGAATGAGATTTTAAAAGGCTTGCTTTCAAACCAAAAGCACTTAAGAATAACAAATCATGTCTGCATTAAAACAAGCCCACACAACATTTATTGGACGTTGAGTTGTTTCTGTTAACATCCACAATTATTTAATTGTCCATTATTTAATTTTGATCTGTTTACTGATTTTGTTTATTTGATATTACTTCATGAAACTACTAACAGAAATTTGTATTGTTGATAACAACCTGCTTCTGATTTCAACCTACTATTTGACCATTGATGTTTAAGCCTTGGTGTGAAAAGAATTAAAGTCTTCCCAAGGGATTTTTATATGTGTTTGACTTCAGCTTAACGGGCTCTGTTACGTAGAAAAGCAGAAATAAAAGAATTTTTCAACAGATAAATTACAAGAAGTCTACCTCAGATCAATAAAGAAATGGTTTTCTGTATATTATTCTCTCATTTGCCAGTGGTATCCCATTCAGAGTCTGCCATTTGGCATTCCTGCAGTACCATAATGAACTCCGACTTCCCCCCCCCCCCCAAAATGGACAACCCCTGCCACCACATCCCCTTTTCATATGTGCATTTTGTAATTCTGACTGTATTGCAACAGATGAGGAGAATGCTTTTAGAAACAATGAAACAAAGGACAGTGAAACCGCAGGGAGTAGAAGGAGGAATATCACTCCTAGGTGATTTTGCAGACATCTGCACGGCACTATGGATAGCCAGTGTGCTGAACTGGGGTGCAGAGGGGGAGCAGGGATGTGAGAAAGGCAGTTTAGGGGTGGTTTGGCAGAGTACTCAAAAATAACGGGAGACATTCATCTTGAAGCCACGATTCTTCCCCAGTCACAAAAAAACAGTTCCAAGCTTCTGTATAAAAACATATGTTTTTGATACTAAAACTGCCAGCCCCATTTCAGATCTGATAGACTCCAAAGAAACAGGAGAAAAGGGATTAGAGGAAATCCTAAAGTCTTTTGTCCTTTTGGGGTTTGAGCCCTGGGCTATTCTGGGGGCCAAACACAACAAGCCAAGGATATCAAACACTGACTCTTTCCCATAGAAGAAAACGTTCCTAGGAGAAGTTGAGAAAAAAAAACGACTGCAGGGTAGACTTGTAAAAAAAGTTATTCTAACTTGACCTGCCCTAATAAGGAAGTGTATTCATGGGTGTAGGTTCAAGAGATTTGGAAAGAAAGGAAAGCAGTCAGGTTCTGTTTCGACAATTTTCATCATCAAAATACTTTTGATTATAATTATATATCTATAACAGACAAGGTAAATAAAGATGATATAGAAATATAATATACATATTTAATTGAAAATATATATTAATTTTCTGGGCCTCGGAAACCAATTAGCATTTGTTATATAACAAGGTAGGACATTGTCCACAATACAGCCTGGTCACGGTGTTGTGGGGGAGGGGCAGACTTCTTTTTTATTTAACCCAGGTTTCATAATATCGTTAATGCTGTTGATTCCCATCATAAGAGGACAATGTAGTGGCACCCTTAATAACAGGATGTGAACTGTTCCCTAATCACCATAATTTAATCTCAAGGTCAATAATTCCTGTTTCTTCAGCATATCTGCACAAGCACACAAATGTTGTTAAGGTTTTTCATTCTCAAGCTGGGTGAATAGCTGGATAAATTGTATATATTCATATGACACGCTGCTTAGGACAAGCAGGTCTAGAAAATAGATGGATATACATATGTCCAATTCAATTCAAGCACATTTTTACTATGTGTTAAAGTACAGTCTAAGGGTATACCATGACCAGACCACAGCTGAAGCTGAAATGTGATGATACATACGGTAACCTAAAACAGTGACAAAACACCCAGACACCATAACATATCCAACTGAAAAACGACAGTACTAATTAAGTTCTTATTTTCTAAGATAATGAAAGGGCCATATTTTATTTGAAAACAGCACATTTTTGTATAATCTGTAGTGTAACATTATAATCGTACTTATCTGTTGATTGCTGTCATGAAACCGTAGAAAATACCAAAATTAATTGCTGTGACACCGAAAATGTTAGGCCTAAATCATGGCCAACATTATTTCTGTAACGTTTCAAGCAGAGCTAAGGGATTACGGCGATTACTGCACTGTAGACCCTGGATCTGAGATATACTACACACACATGCACACACACAAACACACACAACTTAAGACCCCTAGCTACATTTCAACAACAAATGCAAAGAGGCGCACCGTTTCATTCACGTTATACATTATTTATTCTAGCATACTTCGATTTGACGCCGGTTGAGGGCGAGCGGAGCAGAAGGTCGTTACACTGTTTATTGACAGTTTGTTCATATCTTGGACGCGGTTTGTAAGTTATTTCACTTTATGGATAAAGCGTATTTGTAGAGGACCGAAGGACCTGCCAGAACAGACAGATATATTTAATTGATATATGTGTGTCAAACTGTATAACTGTGAAATATTCGATCGGAAGCTGTGCAGAAAGGTATTGTATTGCAAACATATTTATAAAACTTTTACGATTTCCTAAACGTCATGTATAACGTAAGCTATTTATATCGAAACTGATTTTTCAAGAAAAATCAAGAAATGTCACGATTTGCTTACTAGATGTTCGTCATCTGTCTAGCTTTTCACCCAGAGAGACTCATGGTTAGGACAGCGCACTGTCAGCACCGGGTGATTTGAATAAAATATAAAAAATATTTAAAAATAACCCCTTTGTTTACTCGTGTTCCCTTCTTCCGTTCCCTGGTTGTCTCGTCCTCCCCTTACCCTTTCCCTTTCTTTTCTGTCGGGCTTCAACCGTAGACTGGAGCTCGTAACACTTTACTGCTGGCGTAGTACTGGACGAGGCATAAAGGCGCACGACCAATTTAACATGAACTCAATTTGACTATTATTAGCCTATAGGCTAATCTGTACAGGACCAGACATGTTCAGTACCTAGGCCGTAGACATTTGTGTTGCTAAATACGTCCCTCTGCTGGACAAAATGTAAATTGCATTCGTAAAATAAACTTGGAAAACTTGAGTTGTCAGCATCGCTCGAGTTGCGCAGGATAGTACCGGATGTGGAAAGCTCAGGTCCAGCAAGTAAAAGTACCGACCAAGATTTTGCTTCAACCATGCCAGTTCAGTATAGAGTACCCAACTGGTTGGTTGAAACAAAATGGTGTCTGGATTTTTACTTTCTGGACCTGAAAATTCCACCTCTGGCTAGCACGACAATGTTGGCAACGATACTTATTAAATACAAAAACACATACTTGGTTAAATTGGTTTCTTTGAGTTAATCAGTTCAGTTTTTTGATTTCTTAATTATGCCATATGTGTTCGTGTATATTTTGAATAATGTATTTATATTTTTAAATTTATTAATTATTAGTTTTAGCGACACTTATCGAAAATAATTTTAACTAGTATTTTATCAGCACAACAAAGAAATCTTGTAGATTGAAAGACATATTCTAAATCATAATTTTATATGAATTGATGCCTCACAATTATTCCATCCATCCATTTTCCAACCTGCTTATCCTACTGGGTTGTGGGGGCATGAGGCAGGGAACAACCCTGGACAGGGGGCCAGCCCTCACTCACCATTCACTCACACAAGCACACCTATGGGCAATTGAGTAACTCCAATTAGCCTCAGCATGTCTTTGGACTGTGGGGGGAAACCAGAGTGCCCAGAGGAAACCCTACAATGACATGGGGAGAACATGCAAACTGCACACACATGTAACCCAGGCGGAGACTTGAACCCAGGTCCCAGAGGTGTGAGGCAACAGTGCTAACCACTGCACCACCATGCCACCCCCCCTCACAATTATTTTGTTTTAAACAAAAATACAGTTTAAAAACACATATAGAACTGGGCAAATTGGCATAAGTTGTACAGGCCAGAATGTGCAATAATAGATTATGGTTACAGTATTGAACATGCAGTATAGATTTTTGCTACAGTTTTGTTACAGTTATGGTTCCAGTGCAAATAGGGGGAACGTTAGTCCTTTTCAGAGAGAGACCATACAACAGCAAACCTGGGGAAAAAGCTGTTTTTAGCTTCAATATTGTGGCTTTGAGGCTGCAGAACCTCTTACCAGATGGCAGAGGAGCAAAGGCAGTGTGAAAGGGGTGGGAAGGACCCCCGATCATTGAACGCAGTGGTCATTATATATATTTGGTGGAGATGGTAGCGTGGTCCTAGCGATCCTCTCTGCTGTTTTGATAAGACATTGAAGGGACTGGCATTCTGAGGCGCTGAAGGATCCAAATCAGGCTGTGATGCGTTTTATGAGGATACTCTCAATGGTGCCTCGGTAGAAGGTGCAGAGGGAGGTGGCATTCTCGTGCATCTCAAGTGCCACAGGAAGTTGGTTTCTCTGCTGGGCCTTCTTGATCGGGGAGGGTACATGCTTAGATATTTGATGTTTAGAGAAAGTATTTCCCAAAGCAGAAGTGATTTTTAGTAAGAGAGGAAAAGACCTCAGTCTAAGTTTTTTTGTTTTATTTAAGTGATTAATTATCAATGCTGACACACCACAGCACAAAACAATGAAAGGCATCCTCTGCATTCAACCCCTATGTGACATAGTATCAGCCTATTATTTAGTGCCTGGGGAGAAGTACCTTGCTGGTGGGGGATTCAAACTGGCAACCTTTTAATCACAAGCACATCCCTCTAAGCATTAGGCCCACCACTTTTGAAACAATTACATAACAAAACCAAATGAATGTCACGGCATTAATGTTTATCGGACACATCTTTAATAATGCCACACCGTGCATAGTGTTTTAGCAGGTTTCTATGGTGCCATAATACACCATGGTGGGCAGTGGTGGCTTACTGGTTAGGGAAGTGCACTTATAACCAAAAGATTACTGGTTTGAATCCCTGATCATTGAGGTACCCTGAGCAAGATACTTGCCCCCAAGCACTACTCCCCGGGTAGTGAATTAGCTACCCCCAGCTATGTCACATATGGGTTAAATGCAGAGGACACATTTCATTGTTGTGTGCTGTGGTGTGTCACCACTAACCACCTAAATTAAAAACTGGTGTCCGTGGAGCGCTACTTTGCCACTAGATGTCACTATAAACGATGTTTCAAAAGAACGAGTCTATTACTGAATCAATTGTTTCGATTGGCCAAAAGCCCCTTTCTACCAACACGTCTTCTGTATTCAGGCAACTGTGCTTCGTACTTTCATTGCAGTCGACGTTGTGTCTAATAAATATATAAATAATAAATAAATACAGCAATACACGTAATCAAAACCCAAGAGAAGGTCCAGGAGTGCGACGCGGACGTGCTCATTTGATGACTTCCGCTGACGTGATAGGTTAAAGGTTATCCAATTGTTTCACAGGAGTTATGTCGCCGAAAGCCAATCGTGAGCAGCGGAATGTCGTCGTTTAACTGTAGAGCTTGTTATTTTGTTTATACCGTACTGTGTCCGGTGTAAAGTTCACGGCTGGTTTGGACAGCGTCAGAATTTAAAAATATGAAGGATCTGCGCTGTAACTTTGGCGTCGCTTTATGTTTCTCACTTTATGCCTGTTTGATTTGTTCAGTCTTTGTTTAATATCTTCACACTTGGTCAGCAACTTCACAGGATCAGAAAGAAAAGTAAGGCCCTGATCATGTTTTCTCTGTGTGTCATAATATATTTGCTAGCGCTCCAAAGTTGACCGTCAGCGGCAAGTAGCTCGATAATCGGTTTAATATGACTTTATAAAGGTTGACGGTGAGAGACGAACGGTCGCCATATGATGGTGTCGAATGCTAACTAGTTAGCTTGTTAGAAGGTAACTTTAACCCTATTTTCTTACGTTCGTATTTCTCTGGCGTGGTTGCTTTCTGTTGTATTTCTAGAGTGAGACATTTTCACGTAATGTGTTTTGACGGGGTAGCGTAGTTACGTTATAAAAATTTAGCTAGCCATAAGTGAGTCGTTTTTTCCCGATTGTTATGTGTAGTTACGTGCAAGACGTAACCAGTTTTCACCTCCTTTCACTGACCTGCCCGGAGTTTTACCATCAAGCGTTGCTGAAATGGAGCCATTTGATTTTAATATGTATGAAAATGTTGCAGGCTCCAGAAGCGCTGGTGGTGGCTACGTAACTGGCATCCTGTTCTCGCCGTCCGGGATCTATCCATTGTCCAAGGTCCTAGCATGGCAAGTCATTTCCGGAGTTATATATGGGACCCTGCTCTCATAATCTACCAGATCATCCTCATGCAATGCATCTACTATAGCTTCCTAGGGCTATGGTTGGCTGGGGTGGATAGTCTGGTACAGAACAACCGTTCACTAGACCAGATATTCAGTTATGAGGTGAGTTTTGCGTGTTTCTGTCTATGTCCTGCCCCTTTTGTAGATTTAACAGTTTGGCCAGAGTTTGAGATGTGTCTCCCTGCAGGTTCTTGGGCTCTCTTCACTTCAAGGCAGGCTGTCAATGATGGCCTTCATCCTCAACTCTCTCACATGGTAGGTGAATTTTAATTTTTAAATTTAGCAGACACTTTTATCTAAAGTGATGTGTATTTCAGAAAGCAGGATCAGCCACTGCCTGGAGCTATTTGGGGTTAAGAGCTTCGCTCAAAGGTGATGATACACAGGGTACCTTTTTGAGCAGTGTTACCAGGCAATTGCTAACCAGGTGGATCTGGATGATCACGAAATAGGAATTTGTGGCCCAGCATCAAAGGGAAAGCGCTTGAGCAACATTTGTCAGCAGCATTGCCCAGCAACATTGCTTTAAACGTTGCCCTGTGTATCGTCACCCTAACAACCATGGGACCTTCTGATCATGGACACAGAGTCCTGATCCACAAAGCCATCCACCAAAGACAGAATCGACAGAACCAACTCCAGGCTTAAACCCAGAACTTTTGACACCACAGCCCCACACTAAAACCACCTTGGTGTTCAGTAACGTTCCCTTAGATCATAAATGGCCAAACTTCTCAGCCCATGACCCCCAAAATAAGAGAGCCAGAGACTCACGACCCCCGTTATCACTGCTCACAGCCTCCTGCTGGTATCTCATGAACCTTCCAGGGGTTGTGAACTTCACTTTGGGAACCTTTGCCTTCCATGGAGCAATTGTGTGATCTTCTGTCTTGTTTTGGCAGTGCAATTGGTCTGTGGTTTTTCATCCGCCGTGGGAAACAGTGCCTGGACTTCACTGTCACCGTCCACTTCTTCCACATGATTGGTTGCTGGATATACAATTCCCACCTCCCTGCCGCCCTCTCCTGGTGGCTTGTGAACATGGCATGCATAGCACTGATGGCGGTCATTGGAGAGTATCTGTGCATGAGAACAGAGCTCCGTGCCATACCGGTGAACAGCGGAGCCAAGTCAAACCTCTGACAACCTGCCTACAGCTCAGTGGCAGTTGGGCTACCAGTGGACACTAAAGGGACAGTGAAGCAATGTGCTGGAACAGCTATCTCGAGTTACATGAAACTGGAGGTGACTTAGTGGTTCTGGGATTTGTGCAACAATATTGACAGAAACTAGAGGCACATGGGGAAATGGATTAAGTGAATGTCAGGACATATATATCTCCGGGGATTACTTTAATGATATATTCACAGTCCACAATCACCATCCATAGGTGATAGGTTTATTTTTTGTAACATTGCAGTATTTATCTTTAATAGTTTGCTGTGTTAATCAATGAAGTAATTGTTTACTCACCTACCTTACCTCTGACTTGTGAATTTGGCACACAATTAGATTTTGCTTATTTTTGAGTTTGATTCAGAATGAATTTTTGAACATCTTCAAATTAACCCTGGGATACAAGTTCATGTCTATCGTAATGTATCTGATCTTCACACATTGTTATACTAGGAGGTAATTTTAAGTAAGAAAGCTTGTATATTTTACCTACCAACTTCCAGGGTCTTCTTTTTTGTCTTTAAAATGTGTTTTGAGGTGATTGTGTTTTCTATAAGAAAACCAGCATTCCTTTTTGATGAACTCATTTAATTTCAGGGCAACTTGTTAAGCGTTGGATAAGAATATGCTTGAGTGTCTAATTCTTTAATAACTCAAATACTAGAAGTGGCACTAGTGTTAAGGTAAATTCTCTAGCAATTTAAACAGTGTAAAATTCTAAGCTCTTGAAGTCTCCTTGTATAAAATGCATTTGCAAAGCAGCTAAGTAACATGTAATGCTTCCTGAACAGTTTGCACATGAACATCTAATTGATAATCTGTTTTGAAATCCAATCTCAAATGTTTTTATGTGCAGGTAACCGTAATACCTGAACACTTCTCTATTTATAAATGGACCTGAACCTAAATGGTTGCATTACCACACACATCACAAAATGTATCCATGTCTGATTTCTATGGTTTCTGAACAAAGGTTAAGGTTCTATGAACTTGTGTTTTTCTTCAGAAATACAGATTTCATCTTGTTTATGAGTATGAAAAAGGTATTAAATCCATACCTTTGTAATTGCAGTTCGATGTCTTGTTTCGTCTCCCTACAACCCCAAGCCATTTCTGATTCGTCCGTTTTGTTACCCCTTATTCCAGCCCATTGGCATGGATTTTGACACATACACAAAAAAAATCAGTGGTAAACTATAATCACGAGTCAAGTTTCTGTCACATTTTATGTTATTCAGGTAATATTAATTTGAAAGCTGTTAACTGCCTTTAATTTAGGGCATTTGATGAATGTTGCTAGAAAGTCGCAGTAGAATTGGCCTAATGGAGAGCTCTTAGCTGCAAATCTGTAAATGATCTATTAAGCGGAAGATGATCAAATAAGAATCTGCATCTTTATGCTATTGATAGCTACATAGTTGTTAGGCAGTAGACTTTCACACTGGGGTTCATTCACTCAGGGAGGCCATAGTGTGGCCAGTCAATCATTTTCATACTTGCTAACAGACATACATATAGCATGATGCTTTTGCAAGAAATTTAAAATGAGTCAGAAGGAATAAAGCAAAAAAGAACTTGTCACTAAAAGGTAATAGTTTTCCACTATATGAGAATATTTTGGATTCCATGGAGACAATATTGAGGAAAAATAAGTGATTTCTCAGCACAACTCACGGCAACATTCTTTCAATATCGTGCAGCCCTGTTCCATTTCAATTTTTGTCTTACATAACAGTCAGATATTCAAAACAATCTAGAGCAAGGCTTCTCAACTGGATTATCTTTAGGACCCATTAGTTGCTTTGGTTTGTTGTAGACCAGTGGGCCAGATTTGCCCCCAAACTTTAGGCGCTATACCTGCTGAACCAAAAAAAAGTAATATTACAGTAGTGTTTTGGGTCAAAAACACATCCAGTTTAGAATATTAGACATTGATACACTGCCTAATATTCTAGACTAGACCAAACTTAATACAGGAATCTCTTCGCAATTTAGTTGGAGAACAGTATGAAGAACATACCATTGTTTCAATCAAAGAAAGATGTTAACATTTTTCAGCAAGGCTGTATACAGTCGCTGTTGACCAATAACATCCACCAAATCACCTTCCTCCTTATAAATAAATAGTTCAGTGCAATTTTAAACCCAGACTTTATTTTCTTTCTCAGTGTTACTTTAGGGGAAATAACCAACATGTTACAGTAATTACAAAAATGAATGCTGTAAAGAAATACTAGGTGATTTTATTAGAGCGGTTAGATAATACTGTGCGCAACACCAGTATTCCTCTTTGACAGCATTACACAGTCCTAACACCATCTTCAGAGTATTCATTGGCTGCTCTAATTATACCTAAGAGTAGGAGTATCCATTTTGTGCGCCATACATTTGAAGTTTAAAGGAAGGCCATTAGTGTCATAAGTATATCTGCACCTTCAGCCCTTTGAATTATTTCCTTGGTGTGACATCACCGCAAAACACAAAAGGAAAAAAAAATAAAATAATGCAGCTGCCTCTCTGGCAAGGTGGTTCAGACATGTTAAAAGACTACTGCTCACGGAGACGTATGCATAAAAAATATGCAAATTACAGAGAATTTGCTCTCTCACTGGCAATGTCCAGTACAAGAGGCTTTCAGGTCCAAAGAAAGTTCCATTTTTTTTTAACCACCAAAGCAGCACATCCACACTTCAATACTGGGCTTAACAAAGAGGATCTCGATTCCTGGGGCTGTAGGACCATGCTTCAGTATCTGCCTCACAGTGTAGATGGTAGGGCCTACTGATCAGTACCAGCTGCTCTCTTGGTTCGCTTCCTCGGAGAGACTTTAGGAGAAGTCTTGTCTGAGAGAGAGAGAGAGAGAGAGAGAGAGAAAATGAACAAAGGAATGGAGCACATGATGAAGTCTACAAAACATTTCCCATGACACTTTATTGTTGTCTTTTGCAAAATGTTGTTTTGCAAAATGACAGTAGACAGACAGGTAAACCAGGCTTCATTTCGTGCAACGTGTCCTTTGGTGTCATGGCTGTATCAGCCAATCCCTGAAGCCCAGCATGGTGGGGGGGGGGGGGGGGGGGGAGGCAAGGTATTTACTCATGGCATTCAGGGTCTCCTGGGGGATCCAGCTGATGTCCACATCTTTCATCCCACCTGTGCCCGTTTCCACCTTGGCTGGTGCTCTCTTTCTCTGCAAAATACCATAATACACCATGAGTCCTATGTAACTTTTACTCTTCTGCCTTTATTTATCAGGAACTTTTGTTTGCCTTTGTCCAAAGGGATATAAAAATGAGGAAAGCTTGGGGTCAGCGGACAAGGCCAGCCAGTATCCTACCCCCAGAGCAGTTAGGTTAAGGGCCCTGTTAAAGAGCCTGTTGGTGAGGTGATTACTCTGCCAACTGTGGGATTTGAACCCACAAACTGCTGAACATGGGCCCATTTCCCAAACCCTTTAAGCACTGCATTAGCTTTACATGTGACCATTACATGCGCAGAATGTACTGGGTGGAACAATATCCCTCTTCTGTTTGCAAACCATCTTAAGAGCAATTTACTTTAAGGAACATGATCTACTGCTTTGTTCATTTTAAGGAAAGTTTGTAATGTTATCTTCCCCAATTAATAATGTAAATACTGTGAATTATTTTGACTAAAAAGCTGACTGGAACATATGTAGACCTGCTTTGCAAATTCCTGATCCCCAAAAACAAAAGAAATGGAATCCCTCCCATCGACCCATCCCTCAGCTGCAGGTAAATTATCCTGGGATCCGTACCTTTCGAGATTCCAGCACCTGGTGGATTCCGAACAGCAGGAGTAGCCCCAGCCCGCACAGGAACACGTACATGAACATCCTGAGAACAGGCCATGACATAGAAGAGTAAAATCACTAAATCAACAAATTACCACACTGGCTATTTCTCGCTAATTATAACCGATTATATAAAAAGAATGGCTTACGTTTCCCCATCGAGTCCCTCTTCCCGCTCAGTGATGGTGACCGTCTGGTTGTAGATAGCAGTCTGGAAAGCAGTCCCCTGCAAGCCCAAAAAGAGGGCTGTTGCAGAAACATATGTAGCCCAAACACACAGTATCTGAGCTACCAGATGGAGTGAGCGGGAAGACGACAGTATTGCTCACCTCACCATCCTGATAGTTAAGGAGGATGACCAGGCCAAAAGGACGGCCTGCCATAGGCTGAGCGGGGATGAAGGAATACTCAAAGGAGGCCTGTCTCTGAGGCTGGACCACAATGCTCAGGGGCAAGGCTGTGAACTGCAACAAAGGGCATTTTAACCTCATAACAGAACTTGTCAGTGATTTACTTTAATCAGTTTCTCAGAAAGGGAGATGCATGTCACTTACCACTACTGTGTTTAAATGGTTAATATAAAGAGAAATGAAAGTATGACCAAGGTCTACATTCCTTAGAGAGAACAGAGGATTACCTTTAAGAACTTAATATATAATTAGTTTTACATAATTGTTGCCCCTAACTTTGGTTACATACATGCACTGTTTTATGGTTGTATAAACATGCCTGTGCTGTGTACTAACTAGGACTATTAGCTACACAGATGGAAGCTGAAACTGATGCAAGTATACTCACATTCTGAATATAGAACTGATAGTCTTGTGGGTAACGGAAAGAGGCTTCGAGGGACTGGACAACAAAATCTTGGGTGCCCTTGTTGGTAAAACCCACCAAGAATTTGACAATTTCATTGGCTGGAAACTCTGGGAACAGGAAATGGCATTAGATTAGCTGCACAAGAACTGCACTCTCTGGTTCCACAGAAATTCATATGCTCCGGATTGTCGATGTACCTTCCCCAGTAACGAATATGATGGTGGTGTCAGCGTCTGGATGAGATGTCACATCTGGGCCTAAAGAGTCATCATCTGTATCATCTTCGGTACCCTGTCAAAGAGCATCGGTCAACACATTTACCAACATGACTGAATCTCTGGAGGCAACACGGTAGTAGTTTAACACTTCTTCATGCTGAACCAACAGCCCACTTCATGCTTACTGTAAATCAATCATCAGTCAAACCACACTTACGGAGTCTGATGCATTGGTGTCTTCAACGAGCCCTTCTTCTTCATCATCACCCTCATCCTCAACTAAATCCGTTTCTTCTGAATGCTCATCTACAGCATTCACCTGTCCTGCATCAAAAGAAAGTGATTGTTCTCTTCAGGGCGGTTACCCGTAACTGTAGGCTACGTACTGATCACAATTTGCTCCTTAGTGGCAAGCAAGCTAAAAAATATCGATTTATAAATACGTGCAATAGGGAAAAAAAACTCACTGTAACACACCCAGTTCTAGGTCAACTCTTAATTTAACAGATTTGCACCCTCTACAGTCCATGGTTCAAGAATGAATAATTATTTTATTTGTAACATCTCGAAAAATACAGCGAATGTCACTAACACGATTCCCCTACAGAATTAACCACGGCTCTCTGAAATATAAAACCTCCGAACAATACAACGATTTCTAGGTAGCCTACATGATTTCGCACTATTTCGTATTTCTATTACAAACTGAACGGTCGGTAGTAGTAGTAGTAAACATGGCCCATGGGCAAAAGCGATCGCTTGACAGCGAGGCGAGCTTTTAAGACACGTCACCAAAGTAGTAAGTGCGTTGTATGGGAAACTGATTGGCTATAGTACTCCAGTTAACAACATCAAATACTACGGTAAAAGTACATAGAACATAAAATGTTAATTCTTAAACATAAATTCATTCTAAGCCCATTAGATCAACTGATTTGAAGACTACACCCACTTCCCTAACGTAATATTTATTACCGCGCGTCATAGTAGCAAATTGTATCCAAGTAAAAGACGGCCAAACTGATAAAATGCCATAAACCAATTTTTAAATAATTTAAATCCTCGAAATCGAATATGAAATGTTCAAATATCTTAGCTGCCGTACTTTAACGTACGTCATCTCCCAGTGATTCGTATTAACTTACTTTCCAAAAAAATGTGAAATTCACGGCCAGCTCTAGTTAAATCAATATTATCAGTAAAGATTAAGAAAAAATTATATTTAACACAATAATAAAACCATACGACAAAAAAATCAGTGAATTGTGCCACGTCGGTGGCACAACATACAATTTAACTTCTATCGTAAACTGCATTGTAACTATCAACGTGAAAGCGTAATTCTTACCGATCGTTGTAAAGGTACATGGAACTGCAAGGAGAAAAAGCAAAACCAAATTTCTCCCCAACGTGAACATTTTTTTGTAGATATGAATTTTATCCTGCTCTACGGAAGCAGATCACTGAGAAAAAGGTTTACCAGCCCTGAGCTGGACGAAAAGGAAGGAAAACTTCACTAAAACACGCCCTCTCTTCTGAGAGAGGGGAATGCAACGTGTTAAATGACGAATACGCAGAGCCATAAGATAAGCAATTCATGGTAGCACACCAAAGCCTTTCATAGTGTCCATGCTATATGTACATGATTAGGTCCTGTATCTATACTTTAATTTGAATCCCTAGTATATTCCTTGAACCAGATTTGGTATATTTTGGATTTTACCTGCTCTGCTTAAGAACGAAAGGGGAAATAGCTCATTGGATGTTATGCAAAACGATGTTAATAAAATAAAAGAAGCAAATATATGGTTTAACGGGAGGATTATTTGTATTTGTATTTGTATTGTGACACCATTTGTATTTACAATGTGAAGAAGTCAGAATTTTAAACCTACCACTTTATTATGCAACTAACATGTAAATTTGAAATTAGAAGCGCTAATACTGAATGATGGAAAGTAAATTTCCTGTAATAAAAATGTATATCCAACTTGTTCTTTGTCTATTGAAGGTGAATATCTTTTGTGTGATTTTAGGAAACGGTGTGCAGCATATCCCTTCCACAGTGTTGCTTCGGTAATAGATACCTGATCTCCGCTGCAGAGCAGACCAGACGTTCTCCGTTCAGTTGGTATCACGTGAAGTAGTACACCTGTAATTGATTTGAAACCTTTCGATTCCATCCAACCATCTTCAGATGTCTGTGATGCTCTCATTTCTTCAGTCCAAAGAACTATGTAAAGTCACTTTTCAGGTATTTTCAAGCCTAAGCATCTTCTCTGTGATTTTTACTTAGTGGAAGTCTTATTTATGACTTTTGCAGTTTTCCAGTGCTTCTCAGTGCGTAGCACCATGTCGACCGGGAGTCATGTAGTTTTGAGTATCTGTGAACTGAAAATGCATTTACTGGCCATCTTTCATTTGACGGCAATAAAATCTTATAATCTCAGCTTTCCGGAAGAGGCCTCCGATTTTTTTTCATCTTCTTGATGGAAATTTCTAGATGGTTTGATAGTCATGACATAAAATCTGTGAGAATTTCACAGTAGTGCAGAATAGTGATGCGCGGGTCGGGTATTTTTCCAACCCGCGGGTCCCGCTTTTATTAAATTATTTGGCCCGCCTCAGCCCGCCCCGCAAATAAAGTGACAATTTCTTTACCCGGCCCAACCCGACCCGCGGTACCCGCGGGTTACGAGACGACCCGCGCATCACTAGTGCAGAAGTCTTCATTCAGGAATTTCACAACTGTAACACACACATTATTCAAAAAGCTTATCTTCTTACCTATTCTGTTTGTCAAAATGATTAGCATATTAACTTGGCATACCTAAATAACAACTACCATTTCTACTGTCTTCTCATCTTTTCATTAAGGAGAGAGCTGCAATGAGAATATTTTGTTGCATAGCCTATTAACCGTAAAACCAAACTAATGATTTGCAGCGCCCCCCAGAGTTTACACCAGTTACAGTGTGATCTCAAGTAATTGGATTGTGTATTCATTTTTCCCACCTAATTGTAAAAAGATTTGATTTAAAGGAGAATAATGTGGATTACAACGTAAAATTCAAACTACAGAGAAACAAAGAAATTGAAGCTGGTAACTATATTACACTTTGTAGTAAAAACAGCCTAAACTCTGTGTATTAAAAAAAAAAATCAGATTCTGATAGGAGTTTTCAAATTATATTAGGTACCATATAACCAATCTGTTCCCAGAATCTATAAACTTTATACGATATATGAGTAACTGGCGAGATTTTTTATGCACGAGCATGAAGATTTCTACCTATTTTTAGTTTTCCCAAACAATACAAATTGAAGGTTAGATTCTGATCAGTTTGCGTATATTTTTTTATAAAACTCTAATAATTTCAGGGTTAGTTCTATTTTATTATTATTAAAATATAAGTGAAATTTCCATCGGATTTCAGTTCATAAATATGGAAGAAATTATAAGATCGGGTGTGTTAGTGACCTCCACCTTCTTCCTCACTGCTTTTCTTGTTGTCGTAGACAGGATCGTGGTTTTCTGCAAGCAGGCGTTTAGCCCGTGCTGAAGAGGTGATGCACAGCGTGCATCCTGCTACAACCTCCTTCAAAACCACCCGCTCAGTCGTCAGCGTCCCATTTACAACCTGCACTTCATAACTATCATTTCAAACCGTCTGGAAAAACGTTTTCGTGAGCTTTTAACGATTTTTTGACTCATTGATAAAGAAGGAAAGATGATGCAGAGCTGAATAAAACCGCACACTTTTGGATGTATTTGACATATATAGAGGTTGAAAGACATTGATATGGAAAATCTCTGCAACTGTACAAACTTAGTAGGTGAGTTGCACATCTTATTACTATCCGCAGTAGGTCTGTTGATCAAATGGTTCTTGTCTTGGAGAACCATTTAAAACTTACGTTATGTGACAAAGATGAGAAGCAGCCCGACTGTCGATCCATGATCTATCAAGGAAGACATGACACTGCGTAGGAGAGCTTTAATATGGTTTTGGTACAATTACTCTTTTGTCAAAATATTACACGTGCATGTCCCAAATAAAGTACATTGACAAGCAGTATTTAACATACAGGGGGGGGGTGGAGTTAGGACGATTCCAAGGGCCCTGGAGTGATAGGGGCCCTAAAAATTTGGAAAATAACTGAATTGGTCTGGACTGGGGGGCCCAATATGACATGTTTTCATAGGGCCCACAATCTTTAGCATTGCCCCTGTTCACATATCTTCACATATATTCCACACAGACATTTTCTTTTTTATCAAGTATCATGTTTTTTTGACTGACTCATTCAGTTTTGTTCTTGCCATTTTGCTGTTAATTGCAATTGTAGTCATTGGCTCCCAAAGGGATAACAAAGACAAACGTTTGGTGTTTTCTGTTACTGCAAAGGTGTTACTAATTAAAAATCACTCAATGAGACTTCTTGTCAATTACCTCAGAACAGCTCTTTTAGAACTATAATTTGAATGGATCCATCCATCCATCCATTTTCTGAAACTGCTTAATCCCAACTGGGGTTGCAGGGGGACCGGAGTCTATCAAGTGTGTGTGTGTGTGTGTGTGTGTGTGTGTGTGTGTGTGTAAGGCTATTACCAAATGACAATGCAATAATCAGTGAAGCTGTTTCATGGCAGATTTCCACAAAATATGGCGGAAGCAATAAGGACATAATAGCAACAACAATAATAATTAATATGTGAGCCATATACTAACTAAATAATACTGATATTTATTTGTTTAGTCATCTTATTTTATTTTCATTATATTCTTCTGTTTGTACCATTGTAGACACACATTATTTGATGTTAGGTACGTTAATTTGCTTCTGTGGTTCTGCTGTTAAGGTCATTATTCAGTTGTCTATGACTCCCATATTTTGTCTGTTGCCTGCTCCCAACAGGTTTGGGGAAATTATGTGGGTCCGCTGAGCTGTGGCTGATCCTGGCCATAGTCTGTGCTTTGCTGACATTATGTGGGGGATGGATGCTTCTTTGTTTTATAGTCAGCCATTGCACAGGTGAGGAAAACCTCAGCGGGATCTTCCTTTACGCTACACTCATGTTTCACTCACTCACTCTCACTCACTCACTCACTCACTCACTCACTCACTCAGCTGTTTGTTTATTTGATCTTATTGCCTGCTCTGGGAGTGTATGCCTTCCTGAATAGGGGAATTACTAAGTAAAAACAATACAGATATGTCACACTTTTCTTCCCGTTGCAGATGGAAGAAGTAAATTCATACCTCGCTTCAGGAGAAGGTGCATCTCGATTCCTTAATATCTTATATTTGTGTAATTCAAAGTGGCTGCTGGCATGTCTGAGCTTTGGGTTACAGGTGCGCTTACTGTGGATTTTTTCTGTCATCTTTTCTCCTGGAATTGGTTTGTGTGACAACAGTCTGAGTCTCAAACTGAAGGACATGGAAGACAACCCCATTTATGGAAACATCACCTACACCCAGACCCGTGAGTCTGTGTGTGTGTGTGTGTGTGTGTGTGTGGATTAGGCTTAAATTATATGTAATAAAAACCTGTTTTTTGACATTGTGGGGAACCACTTTTCAGGTCCCCACAATGTAATATGAATGAAATCAAAAAAGAAAAAATGCCAAAAGTCTCATATTTTGTTTGGTTACATATGGTTAAGGTTAGGGCTGGGTAGGGGTTAAGGTTGTCTTGTTGTGATAAGAGATTTTCCCGTAGAAATATATAATTAATTGTGTGTGTGTGTGTGTGTGTGTGTTCGCATAGATCACATTTGGGTACCAAAATGTCCCCAAAATGTGGTGAAACC
Source organism: Paramormyrops kingsleyae (assembly GCF_048594095.1). Lineage (NCBI taxonomy): Eukaryota > Metazoa > Chordata > Actinopteri > Osteoglossiformes > Mormyridae > Paramormyrops > Paramormyrops kingsleyae. Next base: position 33,576,169 of record NC_132804.1, read on the forward strand.
TGAAACTTCTTTACTGTTGGGGACATTTTTCAGGTCCCCATTTGGATAACCTCAATTTTATAAAAATCTGTGAACGTAATCAAAAAATGAAGAATGCCAAAACTGTTGTTTTTTTGTTTGGTTACTTATGGTTAAGGTTAGGGCTGGGTAGGAGTTAAGGGTGTCGTGATTGGGATTAGGGTTTTTCCTATAGAAATGAATGTATGGTCCCCATTTAGACAAGTTATCGTAATTCAAACTCTGAGAGAAAACACAGTGTAAATATGGACGTATTACAGTTTATGTAATATGGATGTATACATTTTTTTTACCATTTTCCATAAGGACAAACTTACTGTTCATAAACCCTAATCTTAATTATTATATTCATGCATTATCAGTTAACAAATATGAAGGAAACTAGCAGATCAGTGCAGTAAGGCTTAAAATAATCAAATTTGTGAATTCATTGATCAGAAAAGTACTGCCAGCCACCAGCTAGGAATTCTTTGCCTTTTCAGTGGTTTTATACGCTTACATTAGGGGGTTTATATCAAAGCATTTACATGTCAGGTTAGATGACGATAGAGGCTGATGTTTGCTTCCTGCTCCCTGTTTTCCAGCAGGAGTGGATCTGCTTCCAAGCTCGTCTACAGCCAGTGAGCATCAGCCTCCCAAACAGAAGGTGAGCATGTGTGGACAGAGTATATAAATACAGGTGGTAAATGACATACTCAAGGGAGAAAAACAAGCTTCAGTAAAAGTATTGCTACTTCCAAAAACCAAGGACTCAAATTAAAGACAAAAAAGTGAAAAATAAAAAGAATTTAATTAAATTATTTTTTTAAAGCTGCACTTTGTTTTTCAAATGATCCAGTTCATTCTGGATAACTGACAGATGCGTAGTATGGCCGAGGAATAGCACATTTGTAAAGTTAAATTGTGCAAATAGGAGAGTTATATGAAAAATAACAATAACAACAAGAAGTTGTTATCAAGGTTAAAATCAAACAATATGAATTTGCGAAATTAAAATAAAGGGGGAAATAAAACTACTACTCCAACTTTTTTTCAAGAAGCCCACACAAAATATTTCTAAACAACTGAATTTAAACTCCAAACACACCAAAAGACAAATCACTGAACACTGAGTTTCTGTTTTATATTCCTAATTTATTTTCATGCAAGACCACAAACAGCTGTTCTTCTTTGTACAATTAAAGATACATGTTTATTTTGTGTGATCCTAAGGGGTTTGTCGAGTTATTCACCAACCCCTCTATGTATTACATGTTACGTCAGTCTGCTCTTCTTACATGACAGACTGTATGTGAAGGTGCTGGTGTGCAGTGAACCTTTTTTCTGCTTAAAAGACAACATGTCTCCGAAGATCCTAGCATTCTGGATGATTTTTTTTTTTAAATGTGAAAAATGTTTTCTTTGCAAATAAATGTGATTAAAAGTAATGTATTGAAAAGTGCAGAATCCTCCAAATTTTACTCAAGCACTTGTAACTGAGTAAATGTAAACTTGTGACTACCAGCCTCTAAAATCTAAACATCCCATAATGTCAGTAAGATGAAATATAATTTGTGTTATATAATCTGCCCAAACCACCTTAGGTTTTTATAAATGCAGATAGCTATATTTGTACAGATGCAGTTCAGTTTTGAGTATCCCATGAAAGGTACAACTGCATGTCCCCTGTGGAATATTTTGACTCTACAGGCTGTTGGCAAAGTATATAGTCTCTTTCTGTGAAAATGACCCCAAATACACTCCCAATATCTTTACATCTGGGGCCTATTAAGCCTCAGCAAAACAGAAATGATAGAGTTTTGCATCTGTCTATGCTTTTGGACGTTAGCATCAGAACAGCGGTACATTTGTTATTCTGTATGTCTTGTTAGGCTGAATTGTTTTTCGTTGTATTATTGAGGCAGAGCATCACATCACTTTAGATGTGGTGTGCTGGTGCACTTCCCATTGTTTCTGTTCAGTTCATTTCGCTCCCTTGTATTTTCATTTTGTGCATAAACTGTTTCTTATTAATTTCACGCTGATTTGTAAGTGCGTGCCTTATGTTTATACTCCATAAATCCAATTAATTTGACCAAGGTTTTACATATTATTTGTTGTTCGGTTGCTGCACAGTTATATACTGATTCAGTGAGGTGGCTGCTTTGATTAAGGACTGCAAAAAAGTGATACTGAAAATCACTCACATGAGTTTCTGCCTAATAGTGATTTCTGTGACAACACATTGTCTCATTTAGCTGCTTTAAAAAGTGTCCATGGTGAGCAACATTGTCTATGTTTTTTGAACATTTGCGTCCTTTAACTTTATTACACAGTTCCCGATCCAGTAAACTACAGACTGGGTGTTTTTTTTTAAACTTAAACGTATTTAAATTTGAAATTGCACTTGTTTTTCCTCTCGTTTCCTGCCTTTGACCTCATTCTTCAGAGTGCTTCTCAACCGCAGAGCGCTGCAGTGAGGTTGCTTCTCACAGTGCAAAACGCTTTTCTTACAGAAAGGGCGTGACTCCATTAACAGCCAGATGTGACATTACACTGGACTGACCAGCAGATGGCGTAGCATTTAATCACTACTAAAGGCAGATAGCTCAAGCGATGAGTTTGTGCACAATTTCACCCCTGCGAGAAATTCAATGAACTTCATCTTATTTTATCTTATCTGACATTGTACTTTATCTCAGGCACATTCCGGACAACAGGACTGCTACGCCAACCTGAAGCTGAAAGCCCCAAAGCCTCCTTCAGCCCGCAGCTCTCCGAAGATCCAGTACTCTGATGTGATGACGCTGCCCAGAGCAGAGGAAATCTCGGAGACTGCCGTGGACACTGACGTCGTCTCCCTACGATCCGACTTGTACGCCTCTGTGGACGCTGAGCGCAATAAGACCGTTGGCAGCGATAAAGACTACGCCAACCATATCTGAGTCTCGCTCAAGGGAAACGGAAATGGCAGCAGTGCATGGGAAACTCCTGCTACAGATCTTTGTTTCCAGTGTTTGCAGAATTACCCTGTTAAATGGGGATTTCTAGACGACATGAGTTCACTCACTGATGAGAGTATCGCTGGCAGATGTTATGCAACAGCTACCATGTGATGCAGTTAAGGACAAGCGACATGGGGAAATCTAATGATTCAGTGGGTGGCACTGTTGCCTCACACTTCCAAGGTGAGGAAACCTCTCCTGTGTTCTTGTCTTCCTGTGACGAATGGGTTTCCTCCAGGTACTCTGGCTTCTCCCTCAGCTCCAAGACATGCAGTCAGGCCAATTGGCTTTTATAAATTGCACAGTGTGTATGTGCCCTGTAATATATTGGCATCCCACACACGGTGTACTGCTCCTTGTGCCCTGTGACGGACTGGCATCCCACTGAGGGTGTACCCGCCCTGTGCCCTGTGACGGACTGGCATCCCACTGAGGGTGTACCCGCCCTGTGCCCTGTGACGGACTGGCATCCCACTGAGGGTGTACCCGCCCTGTGCCCTGTGACGGACTGGCATCCCACTGAGGGTGTACCCGCCCTGTGCCCTGTGACGGACTGGCATCCCACTGAGGGTGTACCCACCCTGTGCCCTGTGACGGACTGGCATCCCACTGAGGGTGTACCCGCCCTGTGCCCTGTGACGGACTGGCATCCCACTGAGGGTGTACCCGCCCTGTGCCCTGTGACGGACTGGCATCCCACTGAGGGTGTACCTGCCCTGTGCCCTGTGACAGACTGGCATCCTGCGCAGGTTGTTCCCACCTCGTTCCCTGTGATTTTTGCTATATAGACTTTGAATTAAATTATTGCAATGCTGTGTATACAATCTCCATAAAAAATTAAATAAGGACTATAACTACCAACAAAAATGAATTATAAAAAATATCTGATTTTCATATAATCATTAGCCCTTCAAGGCCCTTCCGCAGCAAAACATTCCATTGGTCAAAAACAACCAAATAGCCTATGAATTCCTCTTGGACTGCTTGAGATATGTGGTTCAGTTATGCCTTATTGTTTTTTTCAGCTGTGACCATATATCTGGGACTGATTAAAATTGTAAGGTTTTTTTTTTTCTTTTAATGATTGTTGTACATATTTCATACATATCAATAAAATGTTGAAAAACACGATCACCCACGATCCACCCGTTAGCTCCAAATCCTACAAATAGCTTTTTGGGGGGTTGAAAGTATGAGAGTATGGGGGGGGGAAAAAAAAAAAAAAAAGTATGAAAGCACAAGTAAAGTGAGAGTATGAAAGCACAAGTGTCACCTTTAGCTATTTTCACACCATACAGATACTGCTAACAAGTTTAACTAGATGTCCCCTGGCATTTATTTTTAATGGATATCGATGTGCAGAGTCTCAAATGCTGGTCAATATACTTGCTTGCTGTCTGTCTTAGCTTGTACAGGCAGTGTAGTGTTACTCCCAGCTTATGCAGTTAATAAATAGTTTATGGCAGAGGGTATATGCCCATTTTCAGCATTTGGTATTGTAATAGGGGACATGAAAAGCTGCGTCAGGTGTTTGTCAGTGAAATTGCTGGTGTGATTCATTATGTGTCCACTTTCATGGTGTCTTCAACAGCAAGGCTGCAGTGGACACTGTAATTCAGGATCCACACTCTTGTTGTTGATCTTCAGACATTTCATTGAGGTAGATGAAGATGAATGTGGTGGTGTATGGCTCTGTGGGTTTGGGCTCTGTGGGTTTGGTCTCTGTGCCTGTGAATTTAAGGCCAAAGCTTCAAATCCCATGGTCAGCAAAGTGCTTTCACTGTTGGTCCCACAAGCAAGATCCTGAATGCCTGACCCTGCTTCTTCAATTGTACATTACTTTAGAAGAAAGTGTCTTCTATGTTATATCTTGCTTTTGCAAATAATGAGTAAACATTGATGTTCATGCTGCTTGGAAAATACACTTGATGTTCATCCTGTTCTAGTGTTAAAAGCACATACAGATCTGCTGAATAAACAGGAGATGGACAAAACAATTGAAACACCTAGTAATATAGTAGCCATTGTAGCCAGTGATGATATACAGGACAACTTTTTGAGCAATGTAGCTCGGGCACTTTTCCAGTAATATTGGGGAATAAGTTTCTTTTTGAAAAACTTTGATAGTCAGTGGGCAACTTTTCACCATCATTCAGACCCAGATGAGTTGCCCGTTGCCCATCAAGCTGGCAACTGCCTGACAACATTGCTGAAAAAGTAGCCTTGTGTATCTTTAGCCTGCCCCACTGTTTGAAAACTGCACGAGTGATCAGAACTTCCTGATCTTGGGCAAATGTACCCAAACATGTTCTAGTTTAAATCCTGACAGTCACAAGATGCTAATCAAAAACAAACCAATTTCGAGAAGTTTTATTTACATGCATAAATTTGAATAGTGAACAAACACGTGCTCACAGACATAGTAACACGGGTTTCTTTGGCATTATAAGTATTTTGGAGACGTCTGCCCCCAGTCAAAGATGTTATTTTCAAAGATTTGACCCGTGGCAACAATCAGTATAAATCTTGTCTCACTTAGATCAGCGGCTGCAGCATTTGGTCAGCTTTTCCTACAGGATGTCTGGTTTACGCAGTCTTGAAAACTGCCTTACCTGTGTTTAATTTTACTTGTTCTGCTTAATTTCATTCCTGGCTTTGTATCCTAAGTTTTCCAGCCCACCACTGATTGGCCACTATCCCGCCACCAGAGTGACCGGTGCCACAAAGTTGTTGTGCAACATAGTAATATGTAATTGAATTCGTCTTTTTCCGGGCTGTTATTTTCTTCCTATTTAAAGGAGCTTCAAGTTATTGGGTCCATCAAAAAGGAGGGCTGGGAGTCCCCATGTTACAAGGTGGTTGGCCAAGTGCTACACATTGAATGCTGTGACTTGTGGGTATATGCAGTGTACATATTGATATTGAAATCATGGGTGAAATCTGAAATCATATTTAAAGGGACAGTACTTTTTTCTGTTTTTGATAATCTTAACTAGTTTTTAATCTATAGGCCTATGACAGACATTGGTCTTTGGAACGTCATAGAGATACAAATGCTGGGATCAGCATACTTTATGCAGTGAGTGTATGTTATTCATATAAACAAACAAGAAGTGCACAGTTCCCCTGATGGCCATATTGTAATGCTAACATCCATCCATCCACTTTCTATTTTCTGTAACTGCTTGTCCTATTCAGAGTCTCGGGGTGAAATGCTAACTAAGTTTATTAATATTTTTATTTAAGTGGCTTTATGTCTGAAAAATCTTTTTCGGTCGGATTTGTTTTTATGTTACGATGTTTTATATTGAAATTTCTAAAGTCTGGAAACTAGCAGCTGTACTGCAGACGAGTCGATCGGGGGCAGAGTGGGGTTAGGGGATTATTAATATCAAACACCTAATAATAACACCCTTTGGTTTCAGAACAGTGTCAGTCCTTCTTGATTGTATGTCATACCATATTGGACTATTCTTCAAGTCTCTGGTTCTTTACAGATTATGGAGGCTGAAATCGCCAATGTACTCTAAGCTCCAGAATGTCTCATAATGGCTCATTTGTGTTCAGATCTGGCGAATGGGGAGGCTGTGGCAGGTGTTTGCCTTCATCTTTGTGTTTACAGCATCAGGAGCTTTAACATCTTAGAATATGGGAACAATATGAGGGAACAGTGGCTGCACCTCTGAATGCACCTGGTCTTAAAAAGTGGCCTCATATTCTCTGGCTATTATATGACCACTCAGGGCAATCAGCAGGCCTAATGACTATCACCAGACTCTCATCAGGCATCCTTTGACTTTATCCTAACAAACACCCACTCTATGTAGGAAAATGGGTGAACGATGACTCATCAGACCTCAGTGTATTACTGCCCTTCGCTGTTCTGTGCACCTTACAGCATCTTGGATACAAGTGGCCCCTGAACTAAATCCCATCTTGCACAGTTGCACAGAGATGGTGAGTCAGATCTATAGTAATACTGCGAGGGGCCGTACACGCCTAAACTGAAAAAAGATATATTTTAGAGAGGCTTCAGTGCTATCTATCCATCTAGGTCAGGGGTGGACAATCTAATCTGCAGTGCATATGCAGGTCTTTGAGATAACCTTTAGGTCAGCTGTTCCTCAGATCTGAGGACACTTCAGACAGTCAGTCCCCTAATCACTGACATTCAGCAGAATTTGACTCACTTTTGTAGCTGCATTTATAATTGTGGATTTTTCATTTGGTAAAAATCATCTTTTATGTGATGATTCTGCCATTTTGCTGGAGTTTTTCCCATAATTGTGGGGGGGGGGGGCATGAAGTGGTAGGACTAACAGCAGCAGGGGTGGATTTAATGGTGTGCCCCCCCCCCCTTTACCCCCCACATCAAAATAATAAAACCACAATATGGATTATTATCTTTCCAAAGTAGACCGTAAATATCAAGGCCCCTGATGGACACCCCAATCAGCATTTTCTGCAGGTACCACTTAACATACCTGCAATACTTGATAAGGACACTACAAGATAAGAGAATGTAAGATAAGAATATAAAGATGTGATAAAAAATAAATAATAAATATGTAGTGTAATATGGAGATAAGGTAGGTATGCAGAATGAGCAAAATGACAATGAAGTGTAAGTGTTGTTGAAAAAGTGCAGGAAGTACATTGACAAACTAGCCTCATGTGTGCATTTGTACTTGTGTGGAATAATATGGTGTGAAAGACCTGCATTTTAGATCAGGCACATTTCGGACACCAACTTCTTTTTCTTCGAATCATTGACCCTTTGATCTTTAGCTGAAATAACCTCCTTTATATCTGCACACTCATCCTAGACTAATATTGCATCCTGTAGTTTAAATCATAGATTATATAATTCATTACACTTTCCATCTACACCAACGTTTCAGTTCCAAAAATGAATCAATGTTACCTAAAGTGACTTGAAAAAATGGTGATTTTGATCATTAAAGGTATTTTCACCCCTCTTTCCTTTACATAACTAATTGCACTCAGGTCAGTTTGGTGAAGCAGTTTTAACCACCTCAGATCCATTTGAAATAATTAATAACTATTTTAAATTTCATGGAACATTCCTATAATTAAGCACATTATTTTACATCAAGGTGTGATAAAGGGTGTATATTATATCTACTCTAAGAAAAAGTATAAAATAACATTACTTTCAATATTTCTATTCTAGAGTTCATATGGAATTGATGGTGTGTAGATCCAGAGTACATCCTCTGTATTTCACTAAATACTTCAGGATGTAAGTAAAGCTGCAGCTTCACTGCCTTCACTTCCTTATTAGTGTGTTTTTGTTGCAGGTCACATCCATTCCGGTGTTGTGACTGTGTCAGCTACTCAGTTTCCAGATATTCTCCACAGTGTAGCAGCACACAAGGATGTTCAAGCATGTAAAGAACACAATATTTCTGCTGTGTCCCCTTATTGTTCTACTGTTTTGCTCTTTCCCCAGGTTACATAATACTGGTGTTATTTCACAGCACAGTCAGCTGAAGTCACTGATGAAATGCTGTTGCTTCTAGGAGAAATTGCTCTGTTCACCCAATACATGACCTACTGTTCTGACCAACACCAGGTGGCGTTATTCAAAACCATTCATAACAGTTTAATTGGTTTTCTAATTTTCTGACGTCTCACAATGCCAATGCAGAGTTAAAGTAAAGGGATAATTTATTTTGGAAGATTGGGTTACTTAGCCTGAATTTATTTCTATCAGAAGGTGAAGAGGAAAACTGCTAGCAATATAAGCAAACATGGCTAACATCATCTAGCAAGGAACTAAGAAAGGATTCTATACACAAAGCAATGATTGTTTTTAATGATCTGCAGAGGTCAATAACCTCAGCATCATACCCTCTGTACTCTTCATAGATAATGTCATCAAAGAAATGTTACTGAGTGCACAAACAGCATTTTCCAATCTGTGCAATTGCACAATTACCTTCATAACACATTTGCAGTGATACAGGATAAGCAATCATTATTGCTTTGTTAGAATATGCACCTATCATTCCCCTAAATCGTACTATCAAGAGAATCATCACTAGACAGACACAGGGTAACTCTCCCACTGTAACAGGCATTGCAAATTCATAATGAAAAGAGTGAACTTGCAAACAAACCAAGCCCAATTAAGTGACACATCTCAACCTGAGCTCATCCATCTGTGTCACCAATCTAAAGAATCATTAGTGATTGCAAATTGGGTGGTATGGTGCCTCGCACTGATACCCCATCCGGGGGGAACCCCAGCCCCATGTGACCCTCACCAGGTGGATGGATGGGTGGTGATCTCTTCAGCCAAATTTGGATGATGTCAATTAATGTAGAATGATTAAAACGTCAAGTATATTTTATAAATATTTTCAGCCTGAAAACCAGCCAAAAAGAGCATGTGAGTTTATAGTCACATACATGAGGTGTGCTTTCATTTGTACATCAAAGGAAAAGGGGAATCAGATCTTCTTCATCATACCTGTATTGATGGACTATGGTGTGCTTGTGTTGGGTCTCCATCAGGGCTTTTCCAGGTGCAGGTAGATTGGAGAGGGTTGGCGGTCGCCATACATAACAATTAGCGTGACCGTCTGTAAGCTAGATTTTGATTAGATATGCCAATCCTGGGGTTCCGCTTCAGTAAAATTTGAAAAAAGGTACTCAGAATGGAGACACGTTCAATCGTCCATGCAAAATGGGCAGCTGCTCAGGCACCCCCAGTCCCCCAACCCCCCCCTCCACCACCCCTGCATGTCCCTGGGCCCAGTCCCAGCAACCAAGCTGCTGGCACAGATGGCATTTCTTGTTTCAGGTTAGCCTGGAGTGTCCTGCTGAACATGCCCCAAATTGTTGATTACTGAACCAAGGGAAGCAGCTGATTTTGTCCCCAAAGGAAACCATAGAAACAGATGAAAGTCAGCCCTCTGCACAACTCTGTACACCAGCATGCCAAAGGTCTGGGAGGAGCTTCGTAATCCAAAAGGCATGACCGAATATTTCCCTAAGCAGGGAAGACAGCCGTTTCCCACACCTCAGTAAGCCACCGGGCGCTTCCAGCAAAAACAGCCAAAGCTGAAGTAACCTGAAACAAATGTAGCACAAAACAAGAAGCACAGTGATCTAACTCATCAGATGCACGGCCTGTCAGTCACACGGGACACATAATACTTCATTGTTGAGCTAAGGGTTCGTCTGCAAAGAAAACAATCACCAACACCCGCAGAAAGAGGGCAGCAGCTCGGACTGTCATTCTCCGGCGCATTCCTTCTCTGGCTTTGCAAACAGAGCGGCCCTCACGAGGTCCTGGGAAGGCAGCCACAGAGCAGGAGGACAAAGCCGGCCTCTCTTCTGCCCAACCTGTCCACCACTGCTGCCATATTTTCCAAGAAGGCCATCACACCTATTTTGAACCAGATAGACAAACTGATCGATTTACCTTGGAGCCAGGTCTTAACACTTAGCTCTTCCTGAATTCACGTTGTTCTAAGCTTCTTTCAAACAGTGTGTGTGGGATTATTTTCTGTTTTTGCTGCATTAGCAAACTATGTTGGTGTCGATAAAATGTGTGTTAATAAATTCAATCTGATTGATTACATGATTGCTGCCTCCTGCACTTTTTTCCTTCTCCGTTGTACCTTCTGCTGGGCTACAGGCATATACATGTTTTTTGTTGACAAAAAAGTTGAAAAGTTATTTATAAAAGGGTATTTATTTTGTTCGGCACCCAACAATTAGCATCACCATCATCAAAAAATTCTTGAACACATCCATATTTGTATCACTTTATAATAATGAACAACAGATTACAATGCAGACCAAAAACATTTCTAAATCAGATACCTCCACTAAATTTTTACAAAAAATGAAGAAATCAGTCATCTCGTTCCAATGTTTTTGGAAAAATAATAATTGTGCAAAATGGTATTCAAAATACTATGAGAAGACTAGCCTATACCAAAAATAAACCGCTAAAAAAAATGTACTACTAAAACTATTTTAAACTAGAGTCAAACTAGTGCATGGTTACTCAAAAACTGGCATTTTAAAAGATACCTAACAACTGCTTAACTGGTAACTCTGACTGGTTCAATTGCAAAAAAAAAAATGGTAAAACAGTAAGGGGATCTCAGCATGCTTGGAAATCAAGATTTGTTCCCACATGACAATAATAAAATAATTTTGCTACAGTACAATGGCATCTGTTGAGCCAGATGTTTGACAAACTTATACCTTTGTGTCTTCTGGAACTTCGGGGAGCTTGGGAACTGCTACACTCTCATGGTCAGAGGGCACTTGGAAATACGGCTTATCACTAAAGCAGCACTCGTCAGAAGGCGAGGCTAGGAAAGGAAGCTTCAAGACGAATCCTGTCGCGATGCCGCCCACTGCAGCCACCCCTATGGTGGAGAACATAGCAGCCACCTGGAAGAGGGCCTGCTCTGAGGCGGTGCGGCCCAAACCCGGCTGGAGGCCTGGTATGAGCTGCTGCAGTTCATGAAGCCTGGGGTCCCCTTCCATGGGTGCTCTATGGGCAAAGGTCTGATACAGGCTTGGCCCATAAGTGTCTTCGTTTGCCATCATGATGCCCCAAATTCCACCCAGGCAGGAGATGATTCCAGTCAGGCCGTGCAAGTTGTGGATGCCGCATTGGTCTTGGATCCTACAGTGCTGAGCTAGGAATGGAGTGAGGTATTTGTAGCCCAAGAAGCAGGCGATGCACCCAACCGCACCAAGAATGTATGCAGCCACCGGTGAGATCATCATGTCAACGGACGCCCCCACTGTCACTCCCCCCGCCAGGGTGACGTTCTGGATATCAGCCATGGTGAGCTTGCCCCGTTGGCTTAGCAGGGCGGAGAGTGCGAAAGCAGTGAGGGTGGAGGCACTAAGGCCAATGAACGTGTGGAGAATGGCCCGGTGCTGGTCATCTCCCTTGAAAGTCACAGCAGAGTTAAAGGACGGCCAGAAAACCCAGAGAAACAGGGTCCCCATCACTGAAAGAATGTCCGACTGGTAGCTGGTGGCGTCATTTGCGTGGCCGTTGTTGAGGCTTGGCCGATACAGAACAAATGTGACTCCCAGCCCAAAATAACAAGCAAAGATGTGAATAAGAATGGACCCACCTGCATCGTTGATTCTTAGGTAGTTAAGGACAGCCCACTCAGTGATGGAAAAAATTAGGACCTCCAGCAAAGCCATAACCAGGAGCTGCACAGGACTGGTCTTTCCCAGCACAGCACCATAGCTGATCAGCACCACTGCACAGGCAAACTCAGCACTGAGGAGGTTTACTACCCCTAGATGAATCTTGCCGCCAGAGTAGAACTGAAAGTAACCCTGCACAAGAATCGCCCACTGGATGGCAAAGGTGGCCGTGAGGAAGTTAAAAACCAAGCCACCGAAGCCGTAGCGATGCAAAAAGGCGAGAAGGCAGCCAAAGCCGATGAATATCATCACCTGAACGTCAACAAAGACAGGGTAATCCTTATAGAGGTCATTTTCCATTGGATTTGTCATGTTGTCCTGCAGCTTTGCGTTAGCATCAGTGTCATATGTAACAAAGCCAGCATAGAGAGCAATAAACACAATCTCGGAGACAAGCACGAGGGCAGGGAGGCGTATTTTCAAACTTGTGGATTTCTTCATCTTACTAAGAGCTATCACAAAGCAGTGAATGGCATTACTGCACACACTCTTCCCTTATATCGTCTCCTCCCAGATAAGACCTGCCTCAGGCATTGGCTAAAAACAAGGTCACCCACGGAGAGAGACTTCCAGAATCCTATGCAAAAAAAGCCAAAGTACAAACTCATATAATTGCCCACAATAAAGTTTTGATGAGCCAGCGCATTTAAAAGAAATTTGCACTTGTTGATGTTACGTATTGAGTCCCAGAAAAAAAAACAGACCTAAGTTTCAGAACTCCAGACCAAAAACTAGGGTATAAATGAACTGAAAACAGCAGTGCACTCTGATTGTATTAGGGATAATGTCTCAGAAGCTGACACACAGCCAGCAACCTCAGATCGTGTGCCTTACTTAGATGACTGCACAAAAAAAAAAACTTTGTTTAATTTACTCTGCAATATCCTGCTCTCTTGTGTACATGGGGGAAATTACATCTCGGATATTTTCACACTTCAGTAGTTCACAGTAGTTCATAGTTCATCGGCCATTTAGCAGGGTTACCTCACAATTATATGGACATCAAATCAAATCTTTGCAGCTTTGTGGTTGACGTTTGATCTGGTTATGTTCGATTTGATGTTTCCTCTGCATATACCGATTAATTTATTTCAAACAAACTCACCACAGGACAATGGAAAAAAAATCTCCAGATTACCATGGCCTTATATGGATTATCAGTTCCTAATGTTACTGAAGTTTGAATTAACAACACACAGCGCAATGATTACTAGTCCAGAAACATAAAATTTAAACAGCCAGATTAAAATATAGTTTTAAAAATGTTTCAAAGAACAGATTTATATATTTTTTTTAATTAAAGTGAAGCATCATTTTGAACACTTGCTTTGTGCTTTCTGGGATAAAAGATATGGAAGACTGACGGATGTTCTTTTAAATACTGATTGTTTGTTACTGTATATAGGGAAATATACCCGTACAGTCCTGAGCAAACAAGAGCCAATAATGTCAACAAAATGTAAATAAAACATCCAACTAATGGAAGTAAAAGCAATAAAAATATAAAATAGATTTTTTTTCCAAGATTCAGATGTGCTACACAGCCAGATTTCCCTCGTGTTGTAAATATTTCTTATTAGTGCGCAGGTACATCATACTACATGTCCCTCCTCAATTGCGGTTAACTAGATATAAACAAAAGAGACCAATTCAGTGATTAACTGACATAAAGAAAAAAGTTCGTAAACAATAATCGCTACACTTCTAAAAAAAACTCCACCCAAGGAATCAACAGGGATCTGCGCATTGTAGAGTTTTGCAAGCATACAACCACACATTTATGTCACCCATCCATTTTCTTTTAACCGGTTATTCAATGCAGGGTCGCGTGGAATCTCTCAGAAAGCACAGCCTCACGGGAGAGCCTGGATGGAGGCCAGGGCCATACATCACATCGTTGAGTTTCTCCTTCAGCTGATACTTACAGATTTCCGTTTCAGTTGACATTGTGAACTACTCTAGTTAACTTTCACTTCTGTCACCCACGCAAAGGAGTGCTTCCTTTCCCAGATGCCAGCCAGTTTCTGCTCACAGTTTCAGACCAACCCCGCTCTTTCCCGGTTCCTCCTGCCAGTCATTCCGGGGGATGACGTCAGACGCAGCGCCCGCCGCCTTCCCAGCATGCATCGCATCGCCGCTCTGCAACGTAGGCACTCGGCAAATACAGGCGGCTGGCTTACTGTGAACGTATACCGAGGGTAAAGTCACCATTATAATGATATTTAAAGTGGGTTGTCTAATACACGGTTTAGGTTAAGCTTATATCAACAGCCCAGTTTTTGTCGTCTTACGCTCGGCTAGGAGGCTAAAAAATTACCGGTTCGTTTCCAGTTTAGAAAGGTAAGGTTCGCCTCCTCGCCGGCTACATCACCATGGCTAACCGGCTCCTTCAGATAGACGAAGTCAAATGCTAGTTGGTTATTAGTAGCTCTTTAGAGTAATACAATGTAGCAGGTTTGGTAGATGGTTAGGTTGTTGAATGCCATGTTTTGTCGCTGACGTTGTTGGTGATATGCGTACTAGCTGGTCGGCTAACGCTGCTGGGTTTCACAGCACCTTTGAATGACACCTCAGTGTACTTCTATTTATTCCTGTTAACTTAATATATTAATGTATTACCATGACCAGACAGCCATAGAAAGGGTGCTGGCTGACTTGTCATGTATGTCGTTTATACGCTGGTGATGTGAGCTAGGTGTTCTGGGGGGTAAGGGAGAGAGAGGCACATCTATTTGCTGGTTTATTGAGGGATATTCATTGTTTAACTTGGGCTATCTGTGTTACTTTTGGATGACTATATTAAAAATAAATATATTATTAGATCACATAACTTCATGTACATATGTAAATTCATACAATGGAGTCAGTTGGACTAGTATTACAAAAAACTTTTACTATTCCGATATTTCAGTTACAATGGCGAGTCCTCGGACCAGGAGGGTTTTAAAAGAAGTGAGAACTCAGGATGAAAACAACGTAAGTTCAAGTATATTCACTGAAACTTCAGACTGTCCGTAGACACTCTAATTGCGAAATTAAAATTCTCTGAACTGCATGTAAGCTATACTCTATGCGTGTTTAACTCCAGTCATGTAGTTAAATTTTATGTTAAGCTTTTACTGTGCAAGTTAATTAACATAATTGTATATGATACATTACAAGTAAAATTAATATCTTATCTGTGTTTTTTTTTCTGGGACTCAATACGTAACATCAACAAGTGCAAATACGTATCTGTTTGGGAAAGGTAGCTCATCCTTCTGCTGTTTCTTGTTTTCTCAGACATGTTTTGAGTGTGGGGCATTTAACCCCCAATGGGTGAGTGTCACCTATGGAATATGGATTTGCCTGGAGTGCTCTGGCAAACACCGAGGCTTGGGGGTGCACCTTAGGTGAGTCTTTTTAATGTGGATTAATTTGGATTATGCAGTTGTATTATATGGTGTTTTATTGTGGGTGTAAGGTGTCTATTAATCAGCAGCCTACGTTTCATTTAGTGGAAGCCAATAAGAAGTGGTGCTGGAATATTTCTTGTCTTTTTGAGACTTGGACATTTCCCGCATTGTGGGTGGGTGTCTTAGCAAATCAGGTTGTCGTGCAGAGCCATAATGGCCCAGTGTCAATCCTTTAGCTTTGTGAGATCCGTCACCATGGACAAATGGAAGGATATTGAGCTGGAGAAGATGAAAGCAGGCGGAAATGGCAAGTTTCGCCTCTTCCTGGAGATACAAGAGGATTATGACCCCTGTTGGACTCTGCAGGAGAAATACAATAGCAGGGCAGCTGCGCTTTTTAGAGACAAGGTGAGCACACCAGACTCACTGCCATTTCTTTGAGTAGTGATTGGTGGTTTGAGTTAGCATGGTGGCTAAGCAGCTAGACTCTGACCAAGTGGTATCAAGGACAAGTGCTAAAACAGGCCTGCTGTTGTTCTTTAATGTGGCACTTAATCTGCTGTACTACATGCCCAGATAATTGTTGTATGGTTTGTTGTAAAATGTCAAATTTACTGTCTAGGTTGCTAAATTAAAAAAAATGTAACCGTGATTGTGCAGGTAGCAACATTAGCTGAGGGGAAGGAGTGGAGCATTGATACATCCTCTGCCAAAGACTGGACACCCCCACAAGCCAAGGCTGGTCTCTCCTCCTCACACCGGTAAGAACAGGAGAAGGTCTGCCCCAGCGTCAGTGAGCACAACACATACCTCCTCATACCGGCTAGTTCAGCCAACCGCAAAAGCAGATTGGGGCCAGAGCGAGACATGGAGACACGCATTAAATAACAATACCTGAAACTCGATTCACAGCAGTTCAGCCGGTCCAGCGAAAAGCTCAGGACTCTCTTCAGAAAAGGCTTTTGAAGACTGGCTAAGTGATGATGTCAACTCCTACCAGAGGTCAGTTTTGTCTTCACACTTTTTTTAGAGAACTATTTTTCTTTTTGTAAATAAACATGATCTATGAAGGACACTGACCAGCACAAATGGGCGCAATTGTTTAATTTTTTAATAGCAAATGGAGACTGATATTTTTGTACTTTGTTTACAGTGGTGGCGGATACAGTGGTCAAGACAATCGCTACGTGGGCTTCGGCAACACAGTCACTCCTCAGAAGAAGGAGGATGACTTCTTGAACAATGCGATGTCCTCTATTTACTCGGTATGACTTTCTGTACTGGCAGAGTGCTTAGACGTGGCTACTATTGGAAACCCTGCTGGAATATGCTGTGCTGGAGTAGAATACCATGTTATGCACAGTTTCTTTACATCAACAAAATCACTCTTCCTGTTATGCTAAGGACTTAGCTAAACTGCTACGCAGTTTGACATATTATTTATGGTAAATTACCCGTTGGTCTTTTGTAGTATGAAAATGTAATTTTTTATTTAATTTTCAGGGTTGGAGCAGTTTTGCAACTGGAGCTACCAAATTTGCATCTGTAGCTAAAGATAATGTGAGTACTCTGAGTGTAATATCCCTGTTTCTGGACAGGGCTGCATGCTCTTAAGACATATTAGTGTCATTAGACGTCTGTATGATGTCAGGTCTGAATAAGTTTTCAATTTGCTGGTATTTTAAAACAAAAGAAAATTTGATATGCATAAAACATGATGTAATGTGTTGTACTTTAATTAGAAACTTTTTTTGTAGCAAGCAAATAATTCTCATTCAGAGCAATGGCTCATGATTCCGTGAAGATATTATTTTTAGCACCATGGGCTGTAACAGCAGTGCTTTACCCAAAATATTATAAAACCTTTTTATCGTCGCTCTCACTGTCTTTGGTTCTAAACACAGTATGTTATCATAGGGATGGTCCTTAAGGGTCATGAGAGTATCCTGATGAGCTTCATGCTAACATCTGCTCTATTTCATACTTATCGCTGCTGCGATTAGTGGACACTTCTTTTTTTATTATTTTAATAAAATTACCTTTATGATTTCTTAAATGTTTTAATCCATTATAACAAATGTTTTCCTTTAATATCACTGCATAATTATGAACATAAGAACTATACAAACGAGAGGAGGCCATTCGGCCCATCGAGCTCGCTTGGCGAGAACTTAACTAATAGCTCAGAGTTGTTAAAATCTTATCTAGCTCTGATTTAAAGGAACCCAAGGATTCAGCTTGCACTACGTTATCAGGAAGACTTCCATACTCTGACTACACGCTGTGTAAAGAAGTGCTTCCTTAAATCCAGTTTGAAATGTTCTCCTGCTAATTTCCACCTATGGCCACGAGTTCTTGTATTTGAACTAATGCTGAAGTAACTATTCGGTTGAACAGCATCCAAACCTGTTAGAATCTTATAGACCTGGATCATGTCCACCCTCAGTCTCCTTTGCTTGAGGCTGAACAGATTTAGCTCAAATAACCTTTCCTCGTATGACATTCCTCTAAGACCAGGAATCATTCTTGTGGCCCTACGCTGCACCTTTTCTAACGCCGCTATGTGCTTTTTAAGATATGGTGACCAAACCTGCACACAATATTCTAGGTGAGGTCTCACCAAGGAATTGTATAATCTTAGCATTACCTCCCTTGACTTAAACTCCACACACCTGGAGATATACCCCAACATCCTATTGGCCTTTTTATGGGAGTACTTCAAAGTATTGCAAAACAAAAAGATGGTTTTACACTGTGCAAAGTGCAATGGCATACCATAGCAACACTAGTGCTATGCACGAGCACCTGAAGAGAAAACACAAGTGCTCGTCTGGATGATGGGCTAGGCAAACCACTGGAGTAGGCAAAACCACCCTAAGTGCTGTCTATTTATGTTTATTAAATGTTTATCTACGTTGACTGATAGTGCCAGTGTCTAAGTTTGTGCACGTTGGACTTGTGACGGTGTTGTAATCGTAAACTAAAACTGAAATGAAAACGGACACTAAATAAAAGAAAATAATTTGTGAACTGAAATAAAAATGAAAACCATGTTTACAAAAAAATGTTGAACTTTAATCTGCAAAAAGTACTGCTACACCACTACCATCTTTTACCTTGTTTAACCACAGTATCTCCTCCTTTAAAAGATGGCTGCTGATCTGTAACTTAAGTGCTTTTCGCTTGTGTTGCATGTGTCGTGCTCCGCTTGCTGAAGTATGAGGATACGCCAAATTTATACAGATTACTAACTTTTGGGCATCACAATACACATCTCATTAATATGTTTAGCCATACTACTAATCTGTTTAAGGAATTGTGCGTGAAAATAATGTGCATATAGTGCCAAAACGCCCTATCTCAGTTATCTAAAGCCCTGGAATGACATACAGTTTGTTCTTGTCAATATAAATTAAACGGTCAAGTTGATTTTCTGGAGGAAAATTAGACTGGTCGATTAATCAATAAAATAGTCGATAGATTAATTTATAGAAATAGTTGTTAGTGGCAGTCCTATTTGTACTTCTAATAAATCAGCTTTCATGATGCAGTTATTTTACTTGAGGTGCCATTGACTCAGAACTGTACTAGAGCACAATAATAAGGTTTAATTTTGAGAGACATAGTCTTACTGCAGTTTTATTATAATCAGTGGTTATTCAGTTGAATAGTTTATGCTTTCATTAAAGTGGATTTGATATCTTGCACAATGAACTGAAATGTGTTCCCAGTGCATGTAGCCCTGTTCAGTGTGTATCTGTATTGATTTGTTATCATTGCCAAGATTTAAGAGATTTTACAAAAAAACTTCTTGTATTCTTTTGTGCAGACAACAAAACTTGCCACCCAAGCAACTCAAAAGGTAAGTCAATAAGCTGACATATTCTGTCAACAGATATATACCGTTAAGTATGCTTAAGCTGCTTTGATCAATTTTCAACAAGCCTGTCGTTTGCTTGATAGCTGTTAATAGAGCTGGTATCTAGATTTAAAAACATTGATATAAAATGAATAGCTCTCTATACACCACCTTGGAGTACTCAGGCAATATAACAATTCTCAGTACCCAGCTGCGATGTATGATCATGATTTGTTTTGAATATGTTTAAAGATGTCAGGCACATAAAAGTAACATCTGGTGAAGGTTTTCATACTTTAGTCATCCTCAGTTCTTGATAACATTTGCTTGTGTTATGAGAGTATCTAGTACAGGGGTGTCAAACTGCAGTCCTGGGGGCCGGAGCCCTGCACATGTTTGGTTTCCCCTCATTTAAAACACCTGATTCAACTCCTTGCAACTCCTTGTGCTAATTACCACACAGCTCTTGAGCGGAATAATTTGTGGCAGAACAGAGAAAGAACTAAACTACACAGGGCTCTGGCCCCCCAGGACTGGAGTTTGACACTCCTGATCTGGTAGGTTTACTGGTTATAGTCTGTTTATTATCTAAAATATATGGCTACCACCTATAGCCCAACACACTCCGTTTATTTTTACGACTTGTAAAATACACCTAGCTGAAGGCATTTATGCCTTTTGGTATCTTTTGGTATCTCTTGATAATCCAAGTTCATTTCAAAGGCTTGTGTTTCATGTACTATCCTATGAGTCTCAGTTCTTCCACGTAGGTGTAAATCATGGTGGCTTTTGTAGACCTCTGTGTAGACTGTAGTTTGAAATGCCTGTTGCTCCCTTTGCCTCTCTGCTTTCTGGACATAGTTAAGGGGCTATAAACCTCCTCCAGAGCCGGTAATCATCGCGTTAGTGTATGCATGGAAATCCTGTCAGTGGGCTCTAGTTAGGCTTGGTCTTCCAATGGGTCCCATTTATATTTCTGTTATTCACTTCACTTAGATTCATCCATTGTAATGTGCATGGTCCATTTCGCAAGCTCATAAGACAGTCAATGCAACAATGCTTTGTGGAGCTGTGAGTGATGTCAGGTTGCTCAGAAATAGTTCAGTTAATGTTGGATGTGTGCCTCCAGTTCAGTTGCCAAGAAGATCCTGCACATTAGTTTTGCTGTTTTTATTTATCGTTTTGTTGTCTTTATCGTTTTGTTATCTTTAACTAATGAAGTTGAGCAGTTTCCAAAACACAAACCAAATCTCCTTGACTCACAGACACCCACAGTAAGCTGACTTTGCTGCTGTTCTGGCTGTAGTAGTAGTAGTAGTAGTAGTTGTTTCAGCAGCTGATGTCAGTAGCTAGATATATGTGGCACCTGCACCTGTCCAGCATGTTCCAGTGGGGCGCAGACTGTAGATTCATGCAGTGCCTGTTCTGTCATCAGTGCTCTGTTGCCAGCTCCCGTCGTCCCCAGCATTTCCCCACAATTTCCAAACCCAGCACAGTGTGCTCAAAAACATCTACATTAGGGCTGCCACTAACAACTATTTTTCTACAGATTAATCTATCGACTTTTATCGATTGTTCGATTAATCTAAACGATTAAACTGATTTTCTGGAGGAAAATTAATTTAATTTTATTTCGAGGACAACAAACTATGCTATTGCAGGGCTTTTAGATAATGTACGACGGCTTTTGAGCACTATATGAACATTATTTTCACCCGCAATTCAATAAGCAGATTAGCAATATGCTTTATTAATGAGATGCATTCTGTGATGTCCAAAAGTTAGTAATCTGTATAAATTTGGCGTGTGCTTAATAAATTAAGTTATTGGAGCACGCCAACTTGCGACAAGTGATAAGCACTGAAGTCGCGATGAAGGAAGGGACAAGATCAGCAGCCATCTTTTAAAGGAGAAGATACTGTGCTTAAACAAGGTAAAAAGGTGGTGGTGTGGAGGTACTTTTTGCAGATTAAAGTTTTTATTATTTCAGCTCACAATTTATTTTCTTTTTAGTGTCTGTTTTCATTTGTTTGTTTACGCAGGAACGTGCACACTGGCACTGTCAATTAACGTAGAATAAGATCAGATTTTAGCCTAAACATTTTCAAAAACACTAATTCAATAGTTATTCTAAGGTAGCAGGCAGACAACTTTATGGCTTTGAGTGTATTTAGCAGCTATAAGGACAAAGGATATTAAAAAGCTCTCCCTACTTATGGTAATTTAATAAACATGAATAGCGACACGGTGGTTTTGCCGTTTCTGGGTCTAGAGTAGCACCTGTGTGTTCTCTCCAGGTGCTTGTGTATAGTGCTAGTACTGCTGTGATATGCCGTCGCACTTTGCACAGTGTAAAACCACCTTTTTCTTCTGTGAAAATTTGAACTACTCCCATCATTACGTAGTGATATTAAAGAAAGACATTTGTTTTAATGAATTAAAGCGTTTTAGAAACCATAAAGGTAATTTTAGTCATCAACTACATCAGCTAATAGCGGCAGCCCTAAACAACATCCTTTGGGTTTTCAGATATGCACAAATGTAATCGATTTTCTTTAATTTGATTTGAAAATATCCATATTGAATTGGTTTTGACTGTATCCTCAGTGTGCATTGCTGCTTTCAGACAGCAGTGTGAGTAGTCAGTGCTTTATATCTAATTTGGAACTCACGGGAATTTCCCTGTGATGTCTAGGCTTCCAGAAATAAGCATATTTATCTTGTCTGAAACTGTGCTGGGTTCCTCATACGCCAAACACTTTGCTTTTCCTTTTCTGTGCGTCCTGGGACAAATTCCCCTCAGCTTGCCTTCTCATTTTGGCTCATTGTCAACAAAAAGCACAGCTTTTTCAATGCAGTAACACTGATGAGCCTCATCTTCCCTTTGTAGAATTCTGTGCTCTCAACTTAATGTCTTGTTTTTCTTTTCTACTTCAACTAGGCTGCAGAGTTAGGCCAGACATTAAATGAGAATGTTATCAAACCTACCCACGAAAAGGTAACGCTGGGAGTTCCAAGTTATTGTGTTCCCTGGCAGCTTCTATTGTTATGCTGCTTAGTTAATTATTTAGTTACAGGCATTTATATTTAGCAGCTAATATTGTCTTTGTTTCCTGTGTCAGTGTCCAGTGAATAGAATGCATGAAAGTATTTGAGCAGTGTAAAATGTATTTCATAGTCAGCCATTTTGTAAATGGCTTTGTCTGTATAAAGAAAAATCCAGTTTAAAAAAAATTCATGTCCTCTCTGAAAACTGAATCAGAAAGAGCCAAATACACATCATTATGGTAATTTTGAATCACAGGAATCTGTCCTATAAATTGTAAAATTGTGTACTCTTAACCTATGAAAATGTATTTAGAATTTCTTGGATCTGAAATGGTAATTTTAGAGATAAAAATAGCTGGAAAAAACCAGTGTTTTCCCATGGCACTGTACCCCGGTGTAAAATGACATGGCGGGTCACATGTTTGCTCCACCTGGCATTAACGGCAAATTGACTCGTCCAGGTTAAGGAGGGCAAGTTGCTTGACGACATGACAACCGGCTTCTCTGAGCTGGCTGTAAAGGTAGGCGATGTCCCAGTGCTGTGCCTCACGCCCAGCGCCAGCCTCCCAGCGTGTGTCCAGGCGGGGGAGGGGGGGAGGGGGAGGGAATGGCACTACAGGTCACCATGCTTCACGTTCACTGCTTACCTCAGGGCTCGAGAAGCACAGTGTCTTTACAGACAGTTACTTCAGTAATTAAGAGGGGCTCTGCAAGGATGTGGGCCTTTTCCTGTAGCCTGAAACACCTGCCGTTTCTTAGCATAACAGATTTAGGGCGGCCTCTCTGGCCCCATTATTACTATGCTCCTCATGGGAGGCTGGCTCGGGTTTGAATGTCTATTTGTATATTAAAACTTTAATGAAGTTCCTGTCTTTCTTCCTCTGTGCTGCCTTTATAATTGTAATGGTGAGTACTGTGTACCTCACAGTTTGGTTTGGTTCTGTTATTACGAATACAAGTTTATTTTCTGTTGTTGAAAAGTTTGTTGGTTTACTTGCGAATGTCTATAGTGTTGATGAAGAAATCCCCCTCATGTTCTTTATGTAAAGCTTGTGTGTTTTGCTTTAAAAGGTTCAGGGGGCTGGCTCCAAGGGCTGGAAGGACATGACTTCTTTCTTCAGTGGGAAGACCGAGGACCCCACAGACAGGTAGTGAGCGAGCCAGGCCTTACCCCAGAGATGGAGCTCAGTCAGTAGAAATGTCAAAATGCCACTGGGCCACACTCAGTAGAACATTTCAAACCACCCAGGCAGTGGTTTATTAAATCTCCCAAGCTGAGTGCTAGTGAAGTGCTGCGGTTTATTTAGTATATTAAGAAACAGCAGGCAAATAAGTTACCACATCCAGTTAAAATTGATGGAATAGGACCAATGCAGAATGTTTGTTTGCCTTCACGGTTGGTTTTGTTTACCAGAATCGCTTGCTTTGTTTGCCTGCACGGTTTGTTTTGTTTGCCAGCCTTATTTGCTTACGTAGTTTGTTTATAAGTTATTTTTGTGGTGTTCTGCCAAAGGTCGTCGGTAGGTGGTAGCTACCAGAACATGGACTCCCCAGAGGGCTCCCATAGCGGCACTGGGGCCAACCAGGATGGCTGGGAGGGCCCCGGGGGGGGCAGCAGCGCCAAGCGCTCCGGCAGCAGTGACAGCTGGACCGTCGCCGACGCCTCAGCAGGGAAGAAGAGCTCCGACAGCTGGGACAACTGGGCATCCGAAGGGCCGTCCAACAACAAGCACAGCACGGGGGACAGCTGGGAGGCATGGGACAGCAACTGGGAGAACATGGGTGAGAGCAAGGCGAAGAAGAACCAGCCCAAAGCTGCCGAGGAAGCCTGGGACAGTGCTGACTGGTAGGAGCGGTACTCTGATAGCGCTCCTCCCCCACGTCGATGCAGCATCGAACTCACACCGATTCCCAACGGTTCCTCTGAAAGTTAATGGTGCAGTCTAAGAGTAACGTAAGTTGTCTTTATAGTGTTCACTTTGACTCAACAGTAGTGCATTTTGTTTAATCTGTCAGATTGATCTCCATCCACAAAGATTCTGTCCCCCTCAATAACTGTACAGACCAAGAATGAAAAACAAAAATCTGTTTTATGATGCCACAATTCTCATTTTTAGTTTGTTTTCCCAAGGAAGCATTTGTTACATTACCAAGTGCTTTTTAAAATGAAATATATTCAGGTAAATTGTGGAATTATAAAATGACAAGTAATATTATTGTTCACATATTAACTGCCTGTAAAAAAAAATATGATTTTTCTGTATCATGCTTGTTATGGAATGCAATTAATTTGGCGCACAGCAGTGCAATAAATTAATATAACTAACACTTTGACATTCTGTCGACGTAGCCAAAGGATTGAATACACTTGGTTCTTAAAAGTGGACATTTTACATACGTTCCAGTGATGGCAAATTTGTATATACTGTAAGCATGTATAATAGTCTGCTGCATCCTAATCTGTTCTGTCTGTCAGAGGCCCTACTAAACTTCAGGTGCTGTTACATGCAGTGATAACTATTGTATTATTGTATTTTCACCTGAACACTGGGATGGTCACACAGCAATAAAATGTGAGATTATCCTGCCCTCAAATTTTATTGCCAAGGCTCTGTGGATCTCAGACCTGCAAAGCAAATTACAAAAAACAGAAAAGTCTCAGAATTCAAATCAGTTGTTTGTATAAAACAAAGCCTTAATATTTAGTGTGCCGGCAGGAGTCGGTGATTGAGGATTGGAATAACCGGTTCTTCTGTAACCTCAGCAGCTGATTGGACACAGCATATCCGTAACTGGGGCTGCTGGAAGCTGATCCATCCTACGTGTGCATTTGTCGAAACTCTACTCAGTTTTAGTGCTGTTTCTCTTGTTTCTTGGAATTGCTCTTGCTTTCTTAACGCTAACAAATTAGAGTGGTCTCTGGGAATAAGGTGCTTCTCTCAAGAGTATCTCTTATTTGTTTATTTCCTGCTGTGGAGTAGTGTACGCTTTGCAGTCTAATGTATCTGGGAATTCATTCTCCACTCCTAATTGGGGGGAAAAATGCATCTGCAATTTAACTGCATGGGTAGGAATCTGCAGTTTTGATGGTTCCAGTTCTATGCTGTAAATAGGTTTAATGCGCGCACACAGTCTTACTTGTTTGTTTATATTGTATGGGAAAGGTATTGCGTGACTTGTACTTGCTTGCTGTTCCCAGATTCATCACGATCAGGTGCAAATACAATAGTTCCGTATGTCTGGGCATGTCGTGTGTAAATAGTTAAACATCATAATGCTGTTGTGCAACAAAAGATACATGGGCTCTATAAAAATGTTTCCCCCCCCCTTTCCCTGAAGTGTGAACTTTGCATTGGTTGTGTAAAGCACCTTCCCAAGGCAGATAATTGTTAAATGCTGTTTTGTTTGAACCTTAAATTTTACCTTGCTTCCATATAAATTGAACAATTGCTGTCCTTAGTGTTTGCTCCATATGAGCTGACAGTGGAGTGAGAAACAATGTTATGACTTGCTCCGCCCTTCCACATCTTGGTTTATATTATATAAAAAACAATCCTTAATCTCTTCATGCAAATTTGCCATTGTAATAAGCACATCTGTTCCATGCAATTTTTGTGAAATACAAGAAGTTGGAAAATCCCAGACAAATTGTTCCCTGCTGTGAGATATGACTTTTTACAAATCATCAAATGACTTTCAGATGCATGAGTGATGAGCTTGTGCACTTAATTATTCAGGACTCATCACTGCTTTTCAAATTTTCGTTCACATGGCTAGTTGCAGCATAAAGTGTCTAATATATCTCTTGCATATTTTCATCATTTTGTCAGACATGGCTGTAATTATTATGGAGATCAGTATTTTTAAAAATAACAAATCTACTTCTTGGGTCCCATCTCAAAAACTGTAGTCACTTTATGCATTTTTTCACAGAAAGTTTGTTGCATGATATACACCAATTTGAATTTTATGTAAATGTATCAAATTCATGTATTGTAGTTTTATTTTTCAGAAAATATAATTCCTTAATTTTGTGTTTAATCAAAAAAAATAATTTGTTTGTCTAAATTATGTAAAGATCAATGGTAGTTTCATAGTTTCACCAAATTTGTCCCACAGTCCAATAGCACCCCCCTCTGGTTAATGACATTTACGTTTTCATTGCATATCCTTCCTGTTTAAGACTTTATTTTAACAAAATGCATTTTTTGAAAATGACAAAGCATTCCAAGGCCAGAAGAGGTCACTGTGCTGGGTTAATGTGCAATATATTTTCATTTCTGAAATCAATCTTTTCCCTTTGGGCCTCAAACAAAGCTGGGACTGGCCCAATGGAGTTCAAACCATGTAACAAAAAAAAAAAAAAAACTTGAATGGGTATCCTTGTTGTGTAGTCCTTTTGTCTGAAAATAAAGACAAAAAACATCAGATGTTGTATACCAATACTTTCTTGAGAGTAATGAAATGTTTCTAAGAAGCTACTACAAATTATCCAACTTTTTATTCTTAATTAGCTTGTTTTTCCTTTAATAAATTTAGCATGAAACACAACCAAGACACTTTACATGCATTCTGGCTAATAATACTGGCTTGAGATAAAGCTAAACATTTACTAATTTCTAGAAAGACTGCAAATCGTTTGTTTTTATAAGACTATGGATTTTTTTTTGTTAGATTTATAATAAATATATTGTGAAAATGTGCAAATATATGTATTGTTAGTTGTAGTTTAGAAATTCAGGTGGTACTGATATACTAAAATATGAAATATACAAAACACTGATTCTTCTACAGTCTCAAAAAGATCTGCATATCAAATTAAAGTCATTATTTAGTTTATAAATTTATGTTAATACTTAAACTATGGCCAATGGGCCAGTTCTGCCTGTTACCCCACCAGCCATGGGATTCAAACCAGTGACCTTCTGACCCAGATACCCACAGAACACCTCACGCAATAATCATCCTCCAACCACATACCCGGTCAGTATCACAGGCTTGAAATACATCAGATTAAAAAGTATACATGTCCAAATCTACGCTGTTTCAGCTGCTCCATTGACCACTCTTGGTGACACTCTTAAAACCGTTTCCCCTTTGAACCCAAACATCCAAAGTGAAAATGACCCTTGCATGTATTGAAACTCCTACATATGCCTTCTGCCACATCTTTCTTGGATTACTGTAATACTGCTCCGGCTGTTATCCAGTAAAGGCTTCTCAGTCAGCTTCAGCTAATCCTACAGAAGACAGCTAGAATCCTTCTGGGCCCAAAGTGATCCCACCATATCACCTTAATGCTATTCAAACTCCACTGATCTTCCGGGACGTCGTAAGAACTCCCTGGTGCAGTGCCTGCCTCGCCTGACTTGACAGTTACACTTGACTTCCTGGGTATTCAGAGTGGTATTCTTTGGCCAGATGTGTCTTGTATGACGGAGGAGAAGACTGAGCTTTTAGCTGTGTAGCGCATACAGTTGTGGGAGGTCTCTTTGCATATTAGGTCAGCTGAATCTTTGGGATAAATACTCCAACAAGCTAACAGTAAGGTTTTATAAGAATGTTGTTACTTTGATTCAGGCCCTATAAGTCATGAAGACACACTTTTTCATGCTTATATTATTTGTTTTTAAGATAATTTGTGCATTTAGCCGACACTTTTTAACCAGTGTGACTACCTGTAGCATTTGGGGCTCTGGGCCTTTCTCAAGACGGCGACAGTGTCATCACTTTGCTGACCACGGGATATGAACCAGCAACCTTCCAGTAATGGCCATAGACTCCTAACCAATGGAGTCACACACCACCTTTTAGTGGATGTATCTCCATGCACTGTACCCAGGATTACCCAGAAGAAACCCATGTGACCTTGGGAAAAAATACGAACCCCCACCCACACTCAGCAGAGGGGAGATTCCAATGCTGCCCTTATTCAGCAGACATTTTGGTCTAGACCAGTGGATCTCAATCCAGTTTCTAGTTCCCGTCCCACCAGAATGTTCCAACTCTACTGTAATCAGACTCATATGGTCCTTAATAGGTTAATAATGAATGTGGCAGGTTGAAAACTGTCTGGGTGGAGGGGGGAATGATTAACCCTTTGAGATACCATTTCATTTGGTGAAAGTATTAGACAAGCGACAAATTAATACTCAACATCATTATCACTATTACAATTATTAGTATTATCCATCCATTCATCCATCCATCCATTCCCAGACTCTTTCAATTGTCTGTCCGCTCATCATTCTAAGCGTTTAGAGAATTAATGATGATGATAACGATTATTATTATTATTATTATTATTATGATCGCATCCATCAAAAGGGGCGGTGCTTTATGGGACTTCGCGTCTAGGGCTGTTCCAGGCCCCGCCCTTGAGGTGTGGCCACGCCGTGTCTCATCGCCCAGAGTTTCCCACAGTACAGACGGTTCGGCGGTTTCGGAAGCGTCGGAGCTTATAGGGTGAGTCCCGCTTCCGCTGCAAAGTGTCTGGCTCCCAAAAAACCTGACAGCGATCGAAGTGGCTTGCGTTTCTCGGCCACGGATGATCGCGCCTGGTATTTTTATTCCTATGGAAAAGTGCACGATTATCGCCGACGGTGTGCTTACGCTTTAAGTATGATTACCAGCCGCATGACTGCCTATTGTCTAACTCAGAAGAAAATGATCATTTTCGCAATAACAGCTGCTTGATTACCATTACTTTGTCAGCAAGCTGTGTTCTAAGTCAATACTTGTAGCTCGGTTGGATTGTAAGTAAACGCGTAGCTGGCCGATTTTTATGATATATACTAATTGTCAGTATTTAAATTGTATGAAATTGACCAGAAAACGCTCGCTGTTTTTTATGCAATGGACTAGCAGTTTCTTTATCCTCTTACCCACGTTTTTTTGTGAATGCGTGCATGCAACTCTTCCTGAATAGTATTTTTATTTTTTCCTGCTAAATAAGGCGCATATTCATATTAATTATCTGAATTGTCAAGTATGAGATGTGGGAACTGGTGCAGTTTTGCACGTTGACCGATAAGACTCGAGTGGAGAGATGTTGCGACGGGTAATTTTTATAACTAGCTTCATCTTCCATTATTTTCCGGGTTTTCCTGGAGATTGATTGATGCACGTAAACATGTACAATTAATATCTGCCAGATAGATGCTCACTGTTGCGCTGGATACATGGAGCCTATTATGTAACCCCAACACAGCACTAGCTACTTAGCCAGAAACGGTGGTCGTGATTGTGTATGTATATAATGCCCTTGGGTAAACTGACCTGGGATCAGTTTGACTATTTAGCCCCTAATGGTTTAGAGTTGAATCACCGATCAGCTAGCCGATCTGAAATCGGTTTTTAAGGCAAAAAGAAGGAAAATAAAAGTAACCGCAGCTAACTGTGCAGCGTGTAGACATTTTGTGACAACGCCGGATCGATGTGATACCTGTTATTCCCCTGATCAAAATGTCGTTGCGGCAAGCAAGGTTAAGATACTTTTTAACTATAAAATAACCCTAACGTATAGCTGGCATTGCAGCGTTGCCTAGCCTGTTTGTGCACTTCAAAAATTTACACCAGAGTTAAAACGCGAAGGAATAAATGATCTATTTTGGAAAATCTATATGCATATATATATGTTTTGTGATTGTCAGTGGGGACTGCGATTATTTTCACGTAAATAGACATAGTACCCATATGTACTGCTTGATCACTGCATTTATTAATCAAATTACATAAAGGGTACTTGTTGAAACCGTCTATTTTTGAGCCCTTAGTTTTGCTGTTCCTCGAAATTTAAAGTTATATTCTGCAGTGATTTATGTGTTTATTACTGCTGATACTTGTAGGGACTGTACCAGCTGTGTAAAAAATCAAATAAGTAATAGGATAGTGGATGAGAACATTATTTTTTTTATTAAATTGGGGGGGGGGTTATGATGTGGGGGTGGGGTGTGGGAGCGCTGTCGGTTTTGAAGGTTTCTGATGGGATGCATGGCGCTGTTTACAGCGTAGGTAGGTCAGCAGTTGCCAGAGTAACGGAAGGTGCACAGCACCGTCTTTGATGTGGAATCCCACACTGCTGTGCATGGTGACAGCCCCAATGCTGATGCTGAACATTTACATTATTGTTGGAAGTGCCCAGGGGTTCATACCTGCTCAGCATGGGTGAAAAATAGCTGCCTATGGGTGGGTGGAGCCTCAGTCCGTGAGCAATAAATGTAAAGCAAAAGCAAAAGATTTCATTTTTGCTTTTTACCCTGCTGGAGTTTTTAAAAAAAATCTTTCTGATGTGCACTGTATGTGCTGTATTATGCCTGTAGCACAGTGGATAAAATGCTACATTTGTGACTCAACAAAATATGTAGCTGTATAAACTGGCAATAGGAATCTGCAGGTTATATAAGTGACTTGATGCGGAAAAAAATGCCTGCCATCTGACTGTGTGCTGTCACGTGGCCCTGAGGAAGGAGAACGGCTTTTATACATATTTACATTATATTTACATAGTTTGGGGCTTTTTTTATTCGTGTGACATGATTCGACGCAGTCTTATGGGACAAGAGAGATGGCGAATGGCTTTATTCTAGGGGGTGCTGTGTCACACCCGGAGTGACATTGGCCTTTTTGCATTCATTTATATACATTTTTTCCCCAGAGAAATGGTGTGAGCATTGAGCTGGTGAGAGACAGACACCAGGAGCCCGTCCGACGCCGAGCTGTCTGGTAAGAGCTGGGCCCCTCGAACCCGGGGCCTGAAGGCCGAGCAGAGGTTTGATTGTCATTTCACATTTCTCATTGCTTAGATGATTATTGTCTTTTTACCATAATTTTTGACCATGATTGTACTCATCTGGCCACTGCAGGTTTCCTGCATGTCTTGTGAGATTTTGTCCTGGTACTTTGTTGTTGTATTACATCACTGTAACAAAGGAATCCCTGCTTGTGTGGCCTTTTATAGTGAAACACATGACAGCCGTTAGATGTTAATTAGGAAATTACCTAGTTTCCTCACCAGCATTTGACTTCAGGGATTCTGAAGCCATGACATAATACATAAAGAATCTGTCTTACTATTTTGTAGTTTTGTAAATGGGGCCCTACAATTTACGCAAATGAGTTAATAGTTCGAGCAAAACTTTGTTATATTGCATATCTGAATGTAATTTTATTCATTCAGAACTAAAACCATTTAATCCCAAATGTTATAAAAATGCTGAGATTTTAAATATCATCATCACGATTACTTGTGGTTGTACAGGATTTTTCCATTTAAATTCTTGTCTGCCCCAGCTGTCTCCGTGAAGGGATTGAATTTGTTTTGGAGTATTTATAGAGAGATCGAGAGAAAGGCTATCCCCCTGTAAAATATATTCTCGATCTTCATATGGGCCAGTGGACGCTGGGACGCCCCCTTTGTTTCCTGAGGGGAGGGGCCTGCTAAATTAACAGGGGCTCTGATTCAGGCTCCACAGGCATCTGTTTTCAATCCTGGCACTTTTATAGCTGTGGCCCATGGGCCCAGACCGTGTCGGACGGCTTTTCCGGTCCCGCCACCGGCCCCTCCCCTCCCTAGGCCCGCCGCAGCTTCCCTCTCCGGCGCTACTCACGCTCTGCCTTTACTTTTGGCCGACTGCCTCATTCAGGCCAGCGGTCGAGACTCTAGTCACTTTATTACAGACATTTGAAGCCGTGTGTGTTAAAGCGCTTGGACTCGTCCTCATACGCTGTGTTTTGTTCCCACTGTCCTACATTAGCGGAATGCCCAACCCCAAGACAGTCGCTCTGACTCAGCGGTGTGCGCGAGTTTGGATATTCATTTCATTAACCCCTGTCCAGACCCAGGACTTCATTTACCCCTTTGCTCCCACATTGCATAATTCATGAAAAACAACCAAGTTTCGTCATTGTTTGTTAAATATCCTTAATTTTGTGTGAGGGGCCCATCTTTTGCGGCCCATTGTCCCAGTGTCTTTCACAGATGAATATGATAACCCAACACAGAACTACTGGTTAACTGCCCCCTGTCTGATTCCCGCTAAGTTCTTTAAGAGTAAGTCATTTGTTCTATGATGCTCCCTTATTTAGTCAACATCTTGACATGTCGTATAAGCCTCTGTGGACAAACTTGCTGGCTTTATTTTCTCTGATTTAGCCTGGTCTACTTGGGAACTTTTGCCCACAGCTAGGAGTGTGACTCTCCTTCTTTCCTGCGAAGTTCTCCATCCATCACTGCTGTATAGATGTGATTGGGGCTTCTGTTTTGTGGGCTTCTATTTGCATGGAAAGCGTAGAGAAAGCCGGTGCCTAGCGCGCATCTGTTTTTGTGCAAAAGTGTGACATCTCAGTGAAGCGGTTTATGTAATCGCATGGGCTGCTGCGCTGTCTTTGTGTGGATCGCAATGTGGTCGGTCGGTTTCATTTTTGTCTGCAGAGACCAGTGTCACCAAAATGGTGCAGCGTGGGAAGGTTCTGGAATGTGCTTCTGCCCTGTTCTTCAAGGGTCCGTCCTGCTTCTTGTTCCTTCACTCTCTGACGTGCACTTCAGTTCTGTCTGCATCTCTCTGCATGTTCACTTGCGTGTTCTGCAGTCTAGGGATGCATCGCTGCAGTATTCATAGCTTAACCGGTTGCATTTCTCATCACAATTCGTTTTGAGGGAGTAAATGGACATCCTAGTTGAGCCTTATGGTCCTGTTAAAATTTTCTACTTTTAAGAAAAGTATGAGAGTTCTGCAAAAGTTTTTTTTTTTCTTTCTTTCTTTCTTTTCTGAAAATGTGTCCAGCTGGAAGACAAAATGGCAGCAGAAGTGGGTCCCAGCAATCTGTGTGGTTTCCTGGACTTTGCCGTGTCACCAGTGAGCCCAGCCAGACTGCAAGCCCTCAGAGACGTTGAATTGTGGGAGCAGGGCTGTTTTTCTTGTGACTTTTGGGCTCCTTCCAAACATTGTTCATTTAGCCGGATTCGGTGCTGCTGGAGTTTCCCGAAACGATCGGAGCCCCCAGGCCACATTGCCCCCCCTGCCCCAAGGCCTCTGTACCCCACTAAGCGCGGCTTGCTGCGTGGGTTTGAGCGGATGTCTGCCTGCTACAAACGTGGCATTATTGCGCTCTCACTGTGTCGTCTGTCCCCAGGGAGTTCAGTCCTGGCACGCTGCGGCGTTGCCGTGGTGCCAAAGTTTCATCCGCTTTCAAACGGGATGGAAACTGAGAGAAAAGACGTCGGCTACATCTGAAACTAACTAAAGTGGCAGCAGGCGAGGACTCTGCTGCAGCGGATGACTTGAGATGAAAAGGATAAAATTCCCTGAGATCTTCGGCATTCTAGAACAGTCTGCCCAATACCATATGAAATTTAAGGAAGCTATGTTAAAGTGCTCTGGATATGGTTATAATGATTCTAGTTACTTTCTGTCATCTTAGTGTAATGTGAATTTGTGTGGTTGCACAAATATAGCAATGCATGCATTTAAAAATTAATGTCTGATTTTAATATCAGGATGTTATGAGAGCAGTCCGTCCCTTACGTGTGGAATGTAAGACTTGCCTTGAGTTTGCAGCGTTCATATATTAAGTTTCTAATTATACTGCTTAAGTATACGTATTTACAAAATGCACAGTAACAGAAATGAAATGGTAAGAAATCAGCAACATTTTTTCTGCTAACAAATTTAGGCAATTGTTTGGGTAATGTCCAACATGCTAGAGTATCCAGATGTTAAAGGTTTTGAGGGAACAGGCATTAACTGGGTCGTAATTAAAGGAGCCTAAGAGAGGCAAACTGTTTTATAAAAGAGTAAAAACAACACCTGAAGTTAACAGGATCTGCTTTTGCTGTTTTCAGGGCCTCGGGCCGTACAGAAACACGACTGGAACTCTGGGCGTAAGGCCAGGCCTGGCTGGGTGTTTGGGATTAAGCTCAAGATCTCGAGTTCTGGGGAAATCGCCATTCAGTAGCTATTCCTGCTTCAGTACTGCCCGCTTGTTGTTGTTGGTCTGCAGTGAGTCAGAAGATTATGGCACATCAACAACTTTGATTTATTGCATCCATATTTATACACGTCCAATTTTAAATGTCTTCATACCTTGTTAGACACAAGAAGTCACTGGTAGGGTTGTTGCGAAAATAGCATCTGTTTATAGTAAAATTAAATGGTTAGCTATAACTCAGTTATTCAATTCAATTCTTTTATTGTCATGTGTCAAGTACATCAGAACTGGATTAGCGTAGCTAGGCTAGTTGCTTAAGAGTCTGCCAGGAAATGAACAGTTTGACTCCCACCAATCCAGGGGTTTCTCCCAGGGCTTTGTGAGGCCCCTTGGGCTCCATAGGGCAGTCGCTGGGAGTCCACAGAGACAGTTCCAAAATGTCGGCATAATAATCCAGCTAATGAAAGGTTTTCAAAGGGGAGCCCTTGTATGGCTGTGCAAATGTAGGAATGCATGCATTTAAAATTTTCCATCAGAATTCAATACAAGAATTGTGAAAGAAGGATGAAAGAAATATTAAAGCCCCCCACCGCCATTCTTAGTTCTTTTTACTTATATGATCATGCACATCGCAGGCTCTGGTCTCTTTTTATTTGTGGGTCTCTGGTTCAAGGCTAAAAAGCCATCTATAAGGGTAAATTGCTCTGATACAGGATGGACTGTTTGCTGCGACCAAGACCTGAACACCACCGTTTTCCCTGAAAAGGAAATATTAGGAAGAACTGTGTATTGTAAAGTGTGCGGAAGGAGCTCCCATTTCGGTAAGCAGGCACCGTAACAAGGAGAAGAGAACAAACGGCTCAGGCTGCTGGTCTTTCTCGCCGTGTTGCCAGGTGACTGCGATCGTTACTTTGTGCCTTCAGCAGCTGACGTAAAATCGACTCGCACTTTGCCAATCGCAACGTTAAGAGACGTCAGGAGATGGAGGATAAAGAAGATTCGGGGTTAGTCGCTAAAGATACAACACATATACTGCCCTGTAGCCTTGTCTATCTCCTCTTCATAAACATGCCGTTCTTCCTGATTCTTCTCTTTTCATAGCCTGGATTTTCAGGCTCTTTGAGGCATGTTGTCATGTGGGAGGTGAATTTCTTGAAAATGCTCACGCCTGTTTATGAGTTATGAAATAAGGCGTACAGCATTGACACGTTTTTCATCTGTGAGCTAAAACAAGCCGTGATTTCTACCGCTTTCCCTGGCAAACATTCTTTCACCCTTTTAATCGAATGAATTTGCAGGCCAGACATGGACACTGAGCACCTGACGTTACGCCGGTTTGTTTTGCTCGTCAGCTTCAGGAATGTTCCGTCCCGCACTGCTGCTCATTTCCCACAAGGAAGTGCGGCTGAAGCTAGAGCCGTTAGTGTCGCGTAGCTGAAGAATGCGGCCGGACCGGAGCGCCATGTGGGATCAGGGTGAGCTGTGATGAGGTCCTTTGAAATATGTACTTAGAAACAGTTATGGAGTTTATACAAGTTCTACCCTGCAAGCTTCATCCAGATATTTAGAACCAGTCATTTTTCTACAGCCCACAGTGCTGACTAGGTTGAGTGGTTAGAAAATACATGGATAGATGGATGGATTCAGTTCTCATTCACTTCCTCCCTTCAATACCACCCTTAAAGTCCTGTGCTGCACCATCCACCTGCCTGCCCTTATACATGTCTGCTACACTGCCCCCTGTCTGCTCTTATATGCGACTGCACTTTGGGTGTCAACTACATTGCCCCCATCCGGCTCTTATACGTGACTGGACTTTGGTGTCTGCTACACTGCCCCCTGCCTGCTCTTATACGGAACTGCTCTTTGCAGGTCAGCTACGGTGCCCCCTGCCTGCTCCTTCTAATTGCACAGTCCATCAAATCTGACCAGCA
This sequence comes from Paramormyrops kingsleyae, assembly GCF_048594095.1. NCBI lineage: Eukaryota > Metazoa > Chordata > Actinopteri > Osteoglossiformes > Mormyridae > Paramormyrops > Paramormyrops kingsleyae. Next base: position 33,612,557 of record NC_132804.1, read on the forward strand.
TTGACGTGTAATTTAGGCTTCATGGTCGACCTGACTTTATGCGTATACTCTTTGGCTGACTGGAGAAGACAAGACAAGTCAAGTAAGGACAAGTCAAACTTTCCCGTCATTTAAAAATATGCAGGCATACAGTGAAATGAAATCGCGTTTTTCCGAGATCTCGGAAATGTTCTCAACCCCTGACTTCCTCTAAGAAGTAAATAATACGGAAGTTTAGATTTACTTGTTTGTTGGTGTAGTTAAATCCTGGCAGTATAATGTTAAGGAGGACTCTGTGCGGGATTCTTTCAGGTTCCCCATTTTCCCTTTATAGCCCTAAGATAGGCAGTTAGGCTAACTGGTGTCTCTATCCAGAGTATGGGTGTGCGTTCTTGTATGTGTGCCCTCTGATGGAGTCAGCGTGGGATGTCATTGGCTCCAGGCCCTCCTGACCAGACTGAGTGATTAGATGGTGCATGGACAGATGGATGGATGATGGATTAAGTTAAATATCCAATATTGCAGTGTTTCCCAATCCGGTCCTCTGGGACCGACAGCCGGCCCATGTTTTTGCTCCCTCCCAACAGAGGAGCTGGGAAGCAGTAAAAGCGGGGACTGCTTTGGGTCCCCAATGACCAGGCTGGAAAACACTGCAACATTGTCTTTGAATGAATGTGAAATTTCAGACTTCTGCAGACTGGCAGCCTGCATGTTCTGTCCTCATCATTTCACGTTGATGGTTCATCGCACTTCTGCTGTGTAAACATGTTAACACCTGAAAGTTCCCAAAATGATCTTCACGTTGTGGAGACTCCTCCTCCCCACGGATGTCTGTGCAGAATTTTCTCATGTCGATGTCTTTCCATTTATTCTTGCTCTATATATATATATATATATATATATATATATAATATGCTTTTTTTGTCAACCACAAACTGAACCCATTTGAATCTAATTGTATGTGGAACACAAAAACGGCCTTTAGTGTAATCCGAGGAGTATCAATCACGGCTTATCAGGAATCATTTCGTCCTAGACGACACACAGTTCTGTATCGGCGACTTCCTGACACTGACAGCCTGAAAACTTTTTCTAACTTTTTTTTGCCTGTTTGAGAATACAGTAAACCAAACACCTGTGGCAATTCTAAATCCCAATTCACTTTGGACTCACTACATCCTACTTTGAACTTGCATAAATTGAACGTCCATTTTCCATAGCCGATTATCCAGGCTCCTTTTACGGGAAGCAGGGGGGGCACCCTGCACAAGATGCCAACCCATCACAGGGTTAGTGGTTACACACTCACCCCATAAGTAGAGTAGCCTGAAGAGCGTTTTTCTGGACCACGGTGGGAAACCAGTGTGTCTAAGGGGAGATGCGTTAAAGCACACGGAGAGCATGCAGCCTGCGCAAACGCAGGGCCGGGTCGGCCTGCGCAAACGCAGGGCCGGGTCGGCCTGCGCAAACGCAGGGCCGGGTCGGCCTGCGCAAACGCAGGGCCGGGTCAGGGGGCCGTACCCTACAGGTTTGGTCCATGCTGCTAGGCTACATGTATTTAATGGGAAAATAACGTGCATTTTGTAGGAGGGTAGATATACGTAATATGTGGATTTGCCAGAGAGAGCACCATAGTCATTTATATGTCTAGACCTGTGCATTGGAGCTATTATGTTACTGTGGTGATTATGAAGAACCAGAGGCCATTGTGGGACTTGTATATGAAAGTAGAGCATTTCTCAGTGTACTTCCACTTTAATTGTTCCTCATTCCTCTCTCTCTCTCTCTCTCTCTTTCTCTCTCTCTTTCTCTTTCTCTGTCTCTCTACAGCGTGGCGTGAAGAGAGAGCAGCAATGCCCCCACCCTCTGACATCGTGAAGGTGGCCATCGAGTGGCCCGGGGCCAACGCTCAGTTCATCGAGATCGACCAGGTCAGCGACGGTCATCTTTACCCCGCACTCCTCATTACTGCTGGCTCTAAACTGACCCTTTGTCCAGTTCATTAATTTCCAAGAGATTCCAACCTCAGTCTTCAGGTTTCCCTTCCATTTAATAAAGGGGATTAACTTTCAGTACTATTATGATGTAAGACAAGTTATATAGAATGAAGTTGTGTTGAAACCAGCAATGAGGATAAGGCTGCCATGGCCTTCATTGTCAAGTAATGCCTTCATTAGAATCATGTGCTGTAGAAGAGTACAGAATATGTTGGGCAACTGTACAGTGGATGATCAGAGATCAGTTATTTGCATAATACAAAGTCGGGACAAGACAAGAAACATAGTCAAGACAAGATAATGACATTTTTGGCATTTTCTAATATTTTGTTCTTTCCGACACTTGCGCCATCTTTGACGGATTGTCCGAATGGATTCCGGATTGATTCCTGTCCACAGAAGAAGCCGTTGTCCTCCATCGTCCGGGAGGTGTGTGACGGGTGAGTGCCCCCCCCCCCCCCCCCCCAAAAAAAAAACACATGGTGACACCTACCTGCCTGTGTTAGCGCTCCACCCCATTTGGTATAGAAGTAGATCACATGCTCGACAGTCCCAGTCACTCGCCTTTGATTGGATCCCCTTTGCTTAAGTTCCTGTTGACTGCAGACATGTTCAATCCCGCTTCAGTCCCCATGTAAAGGTTCGGCCTACTGGCTGCACCTCAGCCCCCAAAATAGCGGTTGATTGATTTGCTATTACAATTCCAGCTTAATTACTAATTTTATGCATCAGTTAATGTCAACACGTCGTTCGCCAGCAGCAGTTGTGTATACAGTGCTTTTTCCGCTTTTGCAGTGAGATGCCGTTTTCATAAAAACACCTGCCAAATCTTACAGGGCTGTTCAGGTGTACTGGGGCCCGTTAGACACACTGCTGTTGCTGTTCATTGTGTCCTGGGGCCCGTTAGACGCACTGCTGTTGCTGTTCAGGTTTACTGGGGCTCATTAGACGCACTGCTGTTGCTGTTTAGGTGTCCTGGGGCCCGTTAGACGCACTGCTGTTGCTGTTTAGGTGTCCTGGGGCCCGTTAGACGCACTGCTGTTGCTGTTCAGGTTTACTGGGGCTCATTAGACGCACTGCTGTTGCTGTTTAGGTGTCCTGGGGCCCGTTAGACGCACTGCTGTTGCTGTTCAGGTTTACCGGCGCCCGTTAGACGCACTGCTGTTGCTGTTCAGGTGTCCTGGGGCCCGTTAGACGCACTGCTGTTGCTGTTCAGGTGTCCTGGGGCCCGTTAGACGCACTGCTGTTGCTGTTCAGGTTTACTGGGGCTCATTAGACGCACTGCTGTTGCTGTTCAGGTGTACTGGGGCCCATTAGACGCACTGCTGTTGCTGTTCAGGTGTCCTGGGGCCCGTTAGATGCACTGCTGTTGCTGTTCAGGTGTCCTGGGGCCCGTTAGACACACTGCTGTTGGTGTTCAGGTGTACTGGGGCCCGTTAGACACACTGCCGTTGGGCGTCTCATATAATAATCATGTGGCATTAACACACTCCTACAGCCATGCGGTTATGGTGCTGCTGAACATCTTAGGCAGTCAAAGAGTGTTGAATTTATCTAGGCAGTAAGTGAAAATTTGCTCAGAAAGTGAAGCAAGTTGACAGTAGAATATATGCAAAAGAACACAACAAAAAAATAACAAGAATTTAGTTTCTTCTTCATATTGTTACTGACATTTTGCTGGATACCTGACCTCTCCAGGGAGACACCTCAGCCATTCCTTAAATTTTGTCAGATAACTTACTTTGTTAAAAGAGTTGAGGAAGTATCGATTAGCAGAACTTGCTAGTGGTCAAGTTCAACAAACACATGGACATATTGGTTGGTTACTGCAAATATTGAGGTAACCTTAGGGTAGGTTTTGACATGGCTAACCCTAACACTCCTTCACAGACGTGACATCACAGTTCTACAGCAATGTGACGATCATTTGGAGTTTCCTTTGACTGCCGGAGACTTTTGCACAGTACTCCGTATGCTTGTCTCTGACTTGGTGATGTTTCTGGCTCTAAGCAAAAGCAGTAAGTCTAGATGTACAGTTTGTGAGGCATTTAGCATTGAGCATTTAGTTCTCCATTTAACACGGATCCACTGGCAAGTGAAACTTCTGCCACTCATAAAATCGCATATTCATTGTTAGTAGCCAGCAGCATGAAGTTAAGAAACATCTGTTCCTTTTGTACAGCATTAAAATATGGGATTATGAAAAGAAGCAAGACGGAATAAATTAATTCCAGGCAGTCCGTTTACACCAGTTTTTAACGCTCGCTGACATCACTGAAGTTTGTGACAGAGTTGCCATTAGAACTTCCATATTTCGCCATATATTTCTCTAAAGGAAATGTTTGAGGACAGTGTGAGGCCATAACAGTTGATTTATTTTGATATTCAGTTTTTCTATTCTATTTTTCGATTATTGTATAGATATTCTCATATACTCAGACAATGGAAACAAAAAAACTAAAAACTAAAAAAAAACTGGTCAATGAAAAGGTATGAATTGTTTAACATTGTTTAAATGAACAGCTGCTAGTGGTTTTGTGTCTGAGGAGGTTAACATGTATATATGACCTTCACTTGGTACAGTGACAGTAAAACTTCAATTGTTTAGCAAGTTGGCTAGTACACAGAAGGATGTTTTCAGACCGTACAAATGTGATTTCATTTCAAGTTAAGCATCCAGTAAGTTACTCACCAATATTTGGAACTGTTTGAGCAAAAAAATTAATATACTGTACCTCTGACAGGTGAGATGTATCGTCCAAAATGCTGCTTTTCAAGACCAAATGCTAATGCTAAAGCCACTCTTATCATGCTAAATATTAATATTTCCCCCGTTTGTTTCCACCCAGCAAGCTAGCACAGGTTGGCTCTGGGAAGTCCCCATTAAACTCGGATGTTTCCCTGACACAAGCTCATTCATGCTGGTTGAATTTAGCATATTTCACACCACTCTCCACTGTCCCCTACTTGTGTGAAAACGCTGGACCTCTGACTGTTTTGTCCGTTTACTGCCAGCTTGATTTCCTTGCCTTCCTGCTGCCCGCCCCCCCAAGTTTTAATCAGCGTGCCGCTAATTATCACTGTTACAAGAATCAGTGCTTTATTTGTCACATACAAAGTCTACAGTCCGGCTATAACCTGCAGTGAAATGCAAGGTGGTCAGCTCTGCTTTGGTAAATAGTGACGGCAAGATAAAGACCACTCTAGGTTAAGAATGCAGACTGAAAATCCAAATTTGTACAATTTACAAGTGACCTTTGTAGATTCTTTGAATGCATTTATTTAAAAAATGATTTGCTTGAACATGCTTAAAACCTACAAACACTGTATTCATAAACGCATTTCCAAACTGTTTAGTATCGTCTATAAAATGCCTTCCGTCCTTCATAGGTTACCCTCGATAGATATCGATAACATAGGTAAATATTTTAATATTTAGCTAGAATGACATTGTGATAACATGAATACAACGGTTTTTGATTACTTGGCAAAGACACAGTGAAAATATCATATAGTCATTTAGCTTGTGCCATCGATTATAGCAATGTGATATAACATGCTGCTCGTTGGCGTCCTCCACTGAAACGGCAGCCGTGCCGATAGGCAGTGGAGGCTCACAGTCTGTGATCACTACAGCATCTATTCATAAGTACTTGCCAAATGTGATTAAGGTATAATTATTAATGGTGACAGTTATCATCTGTAATCAGTCTAAGGGTCACCACAAACCCTGCCAGTAAAATCCCATATTGATGAGTCTTATTGGTAAATCGATTGGCCATTTGGGCCGTGCTCTCTACCTCTATGTCCTCAGCGTTCAGTATGCGGGTATTTGAGGTATTTCTCCTGCACTTCCCCTCACCATACATTTAGAGGCCTTGCGAATCCCGAAAGCCCTGCTTACATAATCATTCTAATTACGCCACCTCCGCCGTCTCCCTCTTTCATTCTGTCTCTGCATCCCGTTCCCTCATTTGCTTCCCTTCTTCGCCGAAGTGTATGTGTTTTCCCAGGCTGCTCGTGCTGCAGTTGCCATGGCGACCGCATACCGCTACCACTCGTGATTATGGCACACACACACACACGCACGCACTCCCCAGTGTGACCTTTCTGAGTAACGACAGTGCTGCAGTGCAGCCCTGTGACTCCCCCATGGTGACATCACTGTTATAAAACAGGAACACAAACCCATGCATGACTACATAATGGAGTATTCTCCATTTTCATTCGCGAACATTTCCAAAATGAAGCTGCATTTACTGCTAATGTAATGTAAAATTAATGCTTAAATTAGGATTACCAGTCGATAGAGCTCTGATTTTGTGCTCAACGTTTTGTCGATTGATTTTCATGTAGGGTTCGGATCATTTTTTACGGGAGAGTCAGTGTTGAAGCAGGCTCCAGCCTCCTGGCAGAGTGAGCGTGGAGCTTGGCCAATGTTTTTTTTGGTGTGTGTTGGAGTTCATGGCTCCGTCTATGGAAGGAATAAAATCCCTGAGTCAACAAAGGCCAACTGCCGTATTTCACAGCAGGCTTCTGGTTCCTCAAAGTGTCACGCTGCTGATGCCAAGCAAAATGCTCGTGTGCAAGTTCGGAGAGCTCATCGGAGAGCTCATCGGAGAGCTCATCGGAGAGCTCATCGGAGAGCTCATCGGAGAGCTCATCGGAGAGCTCATCGGATCACAGCCGATAGTCATGACTGAAAGTCCCAGCCAGCTTTTATGTCAGCTGCCCTAAGAAGAAACTTGAAATTAATGTGTCTCTTCCATCTTTAAATATTTTGATAAAAGTTCAATTGCTAGGATATTAATTTGACATTTCACCCCTATCGTATTATACTCTAGTAAACAGGAAGTCGCTATGCAGCTGCCTTGCCCCACAGCAAGTTAAAATTCTAAGCCTAGCATGTTTCAGCCATTTTACTTAGATGGTATTTCATTTAAAATAGGGTGTGAAAAGTACTAACCTGAGTGTGAATGCAGCTGAATCCTGATCGTTCCTTAGTTCTCCGTTCCTCATCTTTTGCATTTGTTTGAAAATGCCCTTGCAGACGCTCCGGCTGCATTCTGCCGCTCTTGTCTTCCTCATTCTTCTTTCTTCGCTGCAGACTTTGGTTTATGAATTTTCTAATGCGCTGCTTTGAAAGGGTGAACAGTCACACATAATGGAACGGTGTGGCCTCCAGCCGCATGACTGGGAGCTGGTCTATTTTTCCCCGTTAGGAGGTCAGTTAATGTGCTCCATTCTGTGCCTTTCCTTTAGCTCTTTAGTGAAAATGAGAAATAAAAAGCTCAACTGTTGGTGTCAGGATGTGAAGATCCATGTGACCTCATTCATGCCGGCAGTGTTTGGCTTGTTTCTTGGGATGAGGTCATAAGGTCAGAGTCTGTTTCCCTGTTCCCTGCCCTCAGCTGGTCTCTGTCAAGCTCGGAGCAGTTTGCGCTGCGCTACGCCGACGGCCCACAGCTGTATATCACTGAGCAGGTGAGTGAGGCCTTTCTGGGGGGGGGGTTCAGGTGGTGCAAGCTGTGTGTTTCTGTGTGTGAGGATTGTGTAGGGTCTTGTCTCTCCTGGTAAAACACCTGCGTCCACACATCTTTCAGAGCCGTGGGGAAATCAAGAATGGCACCATCCTACGACTGGCCATATCTCCGGTAGGCTGCTTTTACCATCCATCCATCCACCCATCTATTCATCCATCCATCTAGTCCTGGTCAGGATCACAGGGCCATTTTTACTTGGTCATTGAGGAGATCTGTATGCCGTCTCCTGCATCTCGTCGCTTTATTCTTTGCCAACACACGATCCTCTCACTCTAGCTGATGGCCAAGTTCTCAACCAGCACACTCACTGCTGCTCTTTTACCCATCATGCTCATTAAACTCCATTCGTTATCTGCTCTCTAATTGGTCTTAATCCGATTTAAACCAGTTTTCACATTTTAAATAAATTGAGAGATCGGTGGATTTGGCTCATTAAAAGAATCTCCAATAAGAGCCATGCCCAATTAGCAGTATTAGCATGGATCTAATTGGCTTAACAAGCTCGTTAGTCTGCTGAAGGCGGTGTCATGTCCCCCCCGCTCCCCCCCCGCAGACCCGTGCCGCGAGACAGCTCCTGGAGAGGATCCAGTCCCACGGGATCGACGCACGCCTCGAGGCCCTGAAGGAGCTGGCCAAGCTATCTGCCGACCCAACCTTCGCTACCGAGTTCATCAACCTGGAGGGCATCGGGACCCTGGCCCGCCTGGTGGAGAGCGGCACGCAGTAAGGAGGGTCTGGCTGGACGCGGCCGCGTGAAATCTGCTCACCGCTCACACTTCACACGCTCACACCCCCTCACAGATGCCACCGTCACAGGGTTCAGGCACAGGCGGGATCACTGCCGTAAATCAAGATGCTAATTGCTGGCGGTCCCGCCTCCTTTGCCCGGTCATTGCAGCTTCGGCGAGATGCTGGCCTTCACTCTGACTGCCTTCCTGGAGCTCATGGACCATGGCATCGTGTCCTGGGACCTCATCTCTCTGTCCTTCATTAAGCAGGTGAGAGGACATTTAATACTGAATGAGTTATTCCATTAAGGACCACAAGTTGCTATATTTGCAGGCAGAATCGCTGGTGAAATCCGCGTGTGCCATACTGACTGCTCGCTAGGTGGCCGGCTCTGTTTGCGTACGGGTGGAGACCGGAAATCACTGTTAGCTCATGCGGTTCAGTCTCCGGGCCTGTGGGGGCACCTCCGAGAACAGCCAGGTCATCATCATTCAAAAGTGAACATCTCAGTGTATTTAACTCATCAATACTCCAAATTCCCTGGTACTCAGAGAACGATAAATATAATGCATGTTAAATAAGTACTTAATTAAATTACTTCAGAATACCATACAAATAATGTATATTAAATAATATAAAAATAATAAAAATAATTCATACTCAGAATACCATACATATAGTCCATATTAAATAAGGGTTCCATACACACGGTCCATATTAAATAAATACTTTATATTTAGAGTACTATGCATATATTGCATATTAAATAAGTGTTTTAAATTCAGAATTCCATACACATAATGCATATTAAATAAGTACTCTATACTCAGAATACCATTCATATAATCCATCCATCCACACATTTTCTGTACCCGCTTGTCCTCCAGCACTTTTTTGCCCTCGATTGTCAGAGAGGTTTTATGAGTATGGTGGCCAGGTACAGAAATGGCTGCATCCAGTAAATGGAGATCTTAGTAAGCACAGCGTATGAGAGGGTTTATGAAGCCAAGCAGCGTGGTCTTACCGGCGACTCCCAGTGGCCAGTGACTGAAGGCCGTGACTCTTAGCGAGTGCCCTCTGTTTTGACTTCTGGCTGAATCCTGTGCAAAGACAGGAGTCCAGCAAAGGGACATCTGCTGGATGCTGATGCTAACAGCCGCTCCTGGGAGAGCGAGGTTTCGGGCGTCCCCCGTCCTGCCCTCGATACGCACACGCTGGCTGTCCGTATGTACATACAGCTGCCAGTTCAACAGTCTTTTTATTCCTGGACACCCATAATGGGGAAATACGGGGGCGGGGGGTGTTTTCACTGCTGGACTTATTACAGGAAGCCTGTAGTGCTGTGTTTTGTCGTAAATACGTCTGCTCTTTCCTCAAAGGCAGAGTGGCAGACAGATTGATGCCTTTGACACATTTACATGTGTAGAGCTGCTCCGTGTAGCAGTTTTGGGAGTTGTTCTTGTTGCCCTGTCTGGTATGTTTGTTGAGAAGCACACACTTTTCCTAGTAATTTTAAGGCTGTATAGCCGATTCCGTTGTTCCTCCTCGTGAACTTTGACCTCTGAAAAGCTGCCTGGACTGACGTGATGAGTGGGCGGCTGTTGCCTAGCAACCCACAATGTTGGCCTCCATCTATGATATCCCGGCTCCTGCCAATAATTTCCTGCATTTGCAGCTTTCTGCCTTCGAGCCAGTTCCTGGCTCTCGATAAGGACCAAGAGTCATAATTGAGCCTCATTTCTCATTCTTGCCTTTTTTTGCTGGGGATCTAATTCTCCTTTACGATTCACAAGGGTTTCATCCGGATTATTGAATGTCATCAGTGGTCCTCAAAGGCATTCTTCCACACTGGCATTCTTTGGACACTTTGCTGTGGTCGCTATGAAACATTATTCACGCAGCAGCACGTAATGCATCAGCCTCACCCACTTTTTTTTTTCAGATCGCCGGCTACGTCAACCAGCCCATGGTGGACGTGTCCATCCTGCAGCGCTCGCTGGCCATCCTGGAGAGTATGGTGCTGAACAGCCACAACCTCTACCACCGGGTGGCGCAAGAGATCACCGTGGGACAGCTCATCGCGCACCTGCAAGTGTGAGCACACACCCACGCACAGCGAGCGAGCGCACGGGCACGGCTCTCTGCGGTCTGGGCACCGTGGGCGTCTGTCGCAGCTGAAGGAGACCCATGCATCTCTATGCGTCTACATGCTGCAACTCTGTGTGCAAATGGGCACCACATGCACTGTGTGTTTACATAATGTATATATAGGTACATGTTCCTCTGTCTGTTCATATCACTGTGTGGGTCAATAAATTAAAAATATATTTATTTTGTTGCTGCAGGTGTAGTTATTATCAGTATCAGTATTGTCATGTTTAATGATAATTTATGATACAGCACATTATTGGTGTATAGGTGTCCCACAGAAGCTAGTCTTTCCCCCACTGTGGTTGAAATGCTATTTAAAGGCTCCTTCATCTTCTCCCCTCTCTCGCTGCCGCACCGTCAAACATATGGCTCCCCTTCGTCCTTCACACGAATAGTGCGCGGGGTCAGCTTTTGGCTCTCGGACAGGGCAGGCGGCGTTGCACGCGGCCGGCTCTCTCCAGGCATGACATCCGGGCCCTTTGGGCCTGTGGGTCACATCCGGGCCGGGCCGGGCCGGGCCGAGGTGCCAGGGAAGTGCGAGAGCAGAGAGGGATTAGGAGCGGGGGGCACCTGACGGCCGCCTCCGGGTAACGCCGGTGCGCCGTGGGGTCCTGCGTGGCCTCGGACCCTCTGCTGCCGTCTTTCTGAGGCCTTACTGCAGAAGATCACAGAACCAAACAGGCTGTGGTCTTATGCCTAGTGTGTAGTTTCAATTACCCATGGTATGAAATGGAAAATTCCCAGTGTAACAAAAAAATCCTAAATTTTAAATTGGGCACCATTCTGAGTAGCGTAATGAAATCTCATGCCGTCCTGCCCGGGGACGTAAATCACCCCTCATCCATGATATCCACGCCGTTTACCCATTAGGCACTTAGTAATCTTCGCAGTTATCAGATCCGTATCGCATTTGACTTCATTCATGTAACTTTACTTGCAGTATATTGTGTTATAATTGTCCATTTTTACTATTAGTTAAGTTTCTTATTCTGCCTGATTTATAAATTAAACGTTATGATACGTATACATGTATAGGAAAAAATATTATGTATAGGGTTGGTTACTATCCATGGTTTCAGGCATCCGTGGATAAGGGGGGGCACGGTATATATGTTTAATTAGCTTTTCCTGGGGGGTATGAGAGAGAAAATATAATGTACCCCTGATAGCAGCAGCGTGACCCTCGTCACCTCAGGCTTTTGCGCTGAAATGATCATTTCTCTCCTGTTTCTCTTCCACCTGCAGCGCTCAGTTAGCAGAGTGTGCCACGATAATTAAAACATGGCTAATTAAAAGAATTCTAAGGAAAATGGCAGGAAAAGTTCTAAGGTGTTAGAACTTCATATAAATGTTAAATGATTGTTTTCTGGCTTGTTGTGTCCTTGTCATCCAGTCAGTACTCATGCGCTTGGTCATCACTGTTGTATCGAGAAATAGCAGAGAGAATGTATGAATAAGGAGGGCTGGATACTTCTGACTGTCTGCTTCTGCTCTGCTGTCATGCCTTCAGGTCCAATCAGGAAATCCAGACGTATGCCATCGCTCTCATCAATGCCCTGTTCCTCAAAGCCCCTGAGGACCGGCGCCAGGTCAGTGTCAGTCCCATGCCCCCCCTGAGACACAGAGACACACACACACACAGGTTTTTAATTATATCTTTGTGGGGACTCTCCACTAATTTCTATGGGGAAAACTCTAAATCCAACATGACGACCTTAACACCTACCCATCCTTTAACCATAAGCGACCAAAGAAATGGTCCCCACAACGACAAAGAAACAGGTTTTTTATTACATTGTAGGGGGCATTTAATCCACACACATACACACATAGAAGAGCGCCCCCTATAGGCAGTGTGCAGGGGTGAAGGAGTCTTCTGTTTTCTGCCCTGTGTTTTATTGTTCTCATAGCAACTGAACAATTAAGCAGAATGCCAGTATGGCTGTCATGGAAACCCTCCTCAGTTCAGATGAGTGTTGGTGTTTAGCTCAGGGACTTAAGGATCTAAAGCCCGCGTCCAGAAGGTTGTGTTTACAAATCCCCTCTTGACTGAGTGACCTTTAGGCCCTTGAGCAAGGCCCCGACTGCTCCAGGGAGTCTATCTGACCCTGACATTTTGGGCAAAAGTGTCCACTAAATAAATTAATGGAAATGTTGCCTTGGTGTTTCTTCACTGCTGTTAGCTGAGGCTTTCCCGATCACGATTTTAGAACACGGGATTCTTGGCTCCCGCTTCTGATGACTTTTACACCAGTGTAAAACCTGTAGCCTCCAGTATAAGTGGCGGAGCGCCATCTGGTGTCACATGACAGTATGTGGCAGCAGCAAGAAGCCGCTGCAGCTTTTGAGTTTGGACCGAAGTTGGCTGCAACTTTATTTGATCTGTCACCCCAGAGGGGCCGAGTCTCTTCCTCTGGCAGCTGGACTCTGCTGTGCCACGCTCTGTGCCACGCTCTGTGTGTGTGTGTTTAACGCGCTGCATGTGCCTGCGCGGCATGTGTGTGCGTCCGTGTGTGCTTCTGCCGCCTTGTCCTTGCCTGTGTGTAAGTCGGCGCTCTCTGTGCCCATCGCTGTCACATCTGCATCCCTCGCTCTTGTTCCATCCCTGCCAAACCGCCCCGTTCCTGCCCTGCCTTGCCCCACCCCCAGGAGGAACATATTAACCTGCAGGACCTCCGCCTCACCGTGAGTACCCACCTCTTCCTCCACCTCACCGCATTGCTCGCAGCGCTGACTCCGCCCCCTGAGGTGCCCCCCCCCTCCGCTCCCTCTGCCCATGTGAATGTGCTCCCCGCTCCTCCGTATTGTGGCCAGCGCACGATATCCTCTTTCAAGGCCTGAGCCTGTCCAGCGGAGACGGCTGTGTCTGCTGGACAACAGACTTTTCAAGCTGAAATTCAGCCCCATTGGCTCCCTGGTGGTCATGTGACCCCCCCCCCCCCCCCCCCCCCCCAAGATGTGTCTTTGGCTGGCCTTGCTCTCCCTGGCGAGCTGTTAGAGGTGTGTCCCTTTGCAGGAAATGGCAAGCAGCCTGGCCCAGAAGCACCTGAGGTCCATCATCCTCAACGTGAGTCCGCCTCTCTCTGCCTGCTTAAACTTCCTGTGTTAAAATTCACTTAATAACCAAGAGTACAGTGGTACTTTAGTTCTCGAACTCATTAGAACTCGAATTTCTTAAAAGTCGAACCAACCAGTTTGGAAAAAAAAAACCTAGAGCTCGATCTGAATCTCAGAAGTCAAACCATGAACGCCGACCTAAGATAACTTGTACGTGTGGGGAAATGAGTCACGCCGCACGTCTCTCAGCAGAAACAAAGGGTAACGCTTCAGTCTCAGCCTCACATTCGCTGTGATAGCATCGTGCGTGTTTACACTAGCTGAATACATATACTGTATTTAGACAGTAAAATACATTTAGACAATGATATACAGTAACAGTAATTATTATATAATAAAATACATTTAAAAATAAAGATTTCTTATTAATTATTTTAATATTAATAATAAACCATTAATACATTTAATTATAATAATGTTGTCGTGCCGAGCGGGGCGGAACGGAGACAAAGGCGCAGACGTCAGGGTATCGGGAAATACGGGGTTTAATTACAGGTAAGGCAGGCAAAACGCAGACGGACAATACAATGACCGGACTGGGGAGACAAACTGAAACGCGGACTAAATACAGAGGACTAATGACAACAACCAGAAACAGCTGATTCCACACAGGGATTCCACACGGGGTTAATGAGGGGGCGTGGCACACGGGAGGAGCGGACGATCGGGGCAGGAAACATTGTTTGGATACATTTATCTTCTTACTTTTATTAATGTTTTGATAAATGTGTTTAGATGTGTTTACTACAGTATATCTTCTTCTTGTTTTATCCGATTCATTTTGTGCTTAAAAGCTAAAAAAAAAAAAAAATTCGATGTAATGTTTGGGGCTGGGAACCAATTAATTGGTTTTCCATTATTTCATATGGGGAAAATTTGATCAGAACTCGACCTTTTTAGGATTCGAGCCGCAGTTCTGAACGGATTAAGTTCGAGTTCTGAGGTACCACTGTATTTATAAAATGGTCTAATATAAAATACCATGAAAGTGCATAGGAAAATTATCATTTCTTGTTCTTGTCTTGTGATTTGTTGTTTAGTTTGTTTTTCGAGAAACAGGAATAAATATTAATGTATCTCTTTGATGTGGAAGTTTTTCTTCTTATTCTTGTTTACAAAGAAAATGATCAAAAATATTAGTGAAAATCTTCTCAATCTGAATTAGTATAGTGTTGTATTTAAACTTGCCAATGAATGGTGTTTTTCCCCTAAATGTTCCCTGTTCCCTTCTGTAGCACATCATTCACGGGAACCGGCCAATCAAAGCCGAGATGGCGCATCAGCTGTACGTGCTGCAGGTGCTCACCTTTAATCTCCTGGAGGAGCGCATGATGACCAAGATGGATCCCAGTGATCCGGTGAGCTTAAAACACCTATCATTTACTCTGGAATGTAACCCTAATACTTGATTCTAACCCATCCGTGGTTTTCCCTGGAATTGAATTCCCTAACGCTAAACCCTAAAGCACAGGTGTCAATCTCCAGTCCTGGAGGGCCGGAACCCTGCACATTTTTGGGTTTCCCCTCATTTAACACACCTGATTCAACTCCTTGTGCTAATTACCACACAGGTCTTGAGCTGAATCATTTGTGGTGGAACAGGGAAAGAACTAAGCTACACTGGGCTCCGGCCCCCCATGCCTGGAGTTTGACACCCCTGCCCTAAAGTCTAATCCTGAACCCTAACCCATCCAAGGCTTACCCCGGAGTTTGATTCCCTATCCCTGAACCCTAAAACCCTGGAGTTTAATTCATTAGGTGGTGCCAGATAAGGGTCTTTTAATCTGAATGCTTTTTTTTCTTTTTTAAATTGATCTGTTTGTAGTGTGATTAATGAAATGGGGCAGCTCCTCTTTATCCAGTGAAATACCCACACTGTGCTACAGTTGTTGGATATTATCCTGCAGTCTGTAATGTCAAGTTCACTTTCCACTTGGCTAAGCACTTGCCTTCCTGCCGCTAGCTGGCAGGCGTCTTAACAACGTGTCACCCCCCCCCCCCGCCCCCGACAGACGCAGAGGGACATCATCTTCGAGCTGCGCCGGATCGCATTTGACGGGGCCAATGACCCCGGCAACACGGAGAAACGCAAAGCCATGCACACGAAGGACTACAGGATGCTGGGCTTCACGGTCAGCCAGCCCTACAGGGGGCGCTGTCATGCCACTCATGGGCATGAGTTTCACTTATAAGAATCAGCACTATTCATTCACTTTGTAGTCATGTTTTCATAAGTATGTTAAAGTTTCTTTCGGATATGTTCTGATGTTAAATATGTTCAGTTATATTCAAGTTTGTCATATGCACAATAAGTAATCAGTTACACAATACAATGGGGATGCATTCCAGTTAAACATACATACAAATTAAGATGCTAAAAGCAGGCTACAATTAAACAGTAAGTCTTTAAGAGAATAAATATGAGTACGATTATGACAGTAAATACTTAAACACAGTGTAACACAGACGTTAATGTGAACAAGGCTGTAATTAGAGCGTTATCTCTCAACCTGCCCCTCAGAAAGGCATGGACTGCCTGGGGTTCCCTGATGTTTGACAAACACTGAATTAGACGGCTGCTCTGCGGATTGTCTGTATTTAGACTCTGGTGTCCCCACAGAACCATGAGAACCCAGCTGTGGACTTCATGCAGACCCCCCCGGGGGTGCTGGCGCTGGACAACATGCTGTACCTGGCCAGGCTGCACCAGGACACCTACATTCGGGTGAGAGGTGCTGAGTGTCGGTCCCGCTGCGGCAGGCTCTGCCCCAGGCCCGGCCCCTCATGCAGCCCGCGCATCTCCAGAACTGGGTCATCCTTAAATATATTAGGAGGTCTTCTGACTTAGAATACGGTCAAAAATGCATTTGTCTTCTATAAGATGTGTGCTTCAATATTTCCTTCTCTTTTGCTTTGAGTGCAGTTTTACACATTTATATTTATGAAGGAGGGTAGAATTATCTTGGCCGTGTTTATGGTTGCTGCTTAGAAGTGTGGCCGGCGTGCCCCCTCGTGGTGGACGGGTCGCGATGAGGCGCCTTGCCGTTTCTCACCTCAGATCGTCCTGGAGAACAGCAGCCGTGAGGACAAGCACGAGTGTCCCTTCGGCCGCTGCGCCATCGAGCTGACGCGCATGCTCTGTGAAATCCTTCAAGTGGGTGAGCTGCGTAGGTATCCCCTCCCTCACCCATTTACCTCCATGTTATGGATCAGTGCCTGTATCCAGATGGTCATAGGTTCAAATCCCTGAGTAATGATATCACCGATTAGGTCCTAGAGCAAGGCATTTAATCCCAACTGCTGATCCTGCTCCTGGGCATAGGTGCACTAGCATAAAAGTTCACAAAGCAATTGCCCAGATTAAAACATTGTACACCAGATACGGTTTGGGATAAACTCGGGATGCATCATTTTCAACTTCTTTGCATCGGTAAAATCCGGTTTATTAATAAATTATTTTTATTGGAGACCCTATGCCTTTATTATTTAGAAATGTGGGCAATACTTTTTGACCAATAATTTTATATTTAGATTGATTTCCCCTCTCTAAACTCTTTCTGTATCTGTACCATATTGAATTGCAAAGCATCATATTGTTTTGTATGGCATCGTATCGTGTCGAAATGCACGGCATCGCAATAGGGCTGAATCATAAGGTATCACATTAGCAGCTGCTTCATATGTATCAGTAATGTGCCGGGTCACTCTCAGTGCATACAGATTGTATTGCGTCGGCCTCTTTGAAGGAGATGCACAGTCTGCTCCTGATCACTAACCCTCCTCCTGCTTACTAATAATAAGATGTTCTGACATTTTGTGTCGTCTCTGCCGTTAAGCGAATGAGGGATGCAATGACTACCACCCCATGTTCTTCACGCACGACCGGGCCTGGGAGGAGTTCTTCTGTGTCTGCATCCAGCTGCTCAACAAGACCTGGAAGGAGATGAGAGCTACAGTGGAGGACTTCAACAAGGTTGGGCGCCCACTTCCTCTTCCTGGGACGGGGGCGTATGACTAATCCTGAGTGATATCCGGGGGGGTGGGAGGGCAGTTGCCTTGTCTGATCTCCGGGATTCATTGTGAACAGACCATTCAGATTCAGGAGTGGACATGTGTAATGGTTTAGCTAGAAACCAAATCCTTCTTTTTATTTAGAGTTGCTGTGTGGGGCAGTAACGGCCAATTCGTACTTCAATTTTCGTCTGCAGATGAGGGGATGTCAATTTCGTCATCAGGGGCTGACTGCAGTCGGTGCTTGTAGCCCAGATATTTATGTCAGGCAGAAACCGTGTGCGTGAACTGCCCATGTGCAAGATGATTAATTAGGAATTTCCAGCAGGTGGCAGCACCGACTTTCAGAGATCAGTGGTCAACAACAAAAAAGAGGAAGAATAGTTATTGTTGTAGTAGTTATGGTGCAGTGGCATGAAGAGGGTTGGAGGTACCCGCTTATGAAATTTTGCATGCGGTTTGGGGTCCCGGCTAATTTTGTTATAAGGATTTCAAAATACCGCGTCATGCCTTATTACCGTAATACCGTCCAAGCCTTCACTAATAACTTTAAAACTGTTCAAAAAAGTTGACCCATTCCACTATACTGCTTGTATTTGTGTTTCTGGCAATACATCTGCCCCCCCCCCCCCCTCGTCTGGTGGGATATCACTGCTGTATGCATGCACCGACTGCAACCATCTGCATCCACAGCCAACTGTAGTGTGAACACAAACTGCTGGGCGGATGACTGTCCCCAGCCCAAAAGCGCATGCAGAAAAGTGAAGTATGAAGTGGGCTTATGGCAGAAGGTTATTTCAAAGGACAGATACCACATTCAGTTGTGTTTCTGTAAAAGCCAGTAACTGTTGCTACTGATTCTGAAGTGCTGTTGGAATGTTTTTTAGAAGTGCACTGCAAGGCTCCAGGGCTTTCTGGTTAGATGGCAGGTGGATGTACTGGGTTGGCATCTCGACACTGGTTTCGAGTCAGACCCCTGCTGATCTCTTGTGTAAGCAAAGCTGTCACCCCTCTGGTGACCTGCAGGTCATGCAGGTGGTCCGGGAGCAAATCACCAGAGCCCTGGCCATGAAGCCGTCGTCACTGGACCAGCTGAAGAGCAAACTGCGGGGACTCAACTACTCGGAGATACTGCGCCTGAGACAGTCTGAGCGAATGAGCCAGGATGACTTCCAGTCCCCACCAATCATGTGAGGCCGCCGCTGACGCCCATCCACTCTTACCCTTCATATAGTGGCCACATATATTCTACAGCCTGAACGTTTTGACAGGGGGGGTCATGAAGCCAGTCAGGCTGCATTTCAGCACTTGGTGTCAGTTTGTTCACGTCAGCATCATACATTAGTGTAATGATCTGAATGGGTATAATGGTACTATAATGATAAGCTGAAAAGCAGCCCCACACCATGATGTTCGCACCTCCAAACTTCACTGTGGCCGGTTTATGATGAAATGATGTTGTTTCCATTTCCGGATTATGGCCCCAACAGTCCTCACTGGAACATTCAGAAGTTTAGAAATCCTTCTGTAACCAATGGCATCGGTATGTTTTGCAACAATAAGGTTGCGAAGGTCTTGAGAGAGTTCTTTGCTTTCACCCATCATGAGATGTTTCACCAGTTGGGACTGAACCAGCTGATATTAATTTGCACTGAAAAGGGTCAGGATTGCTTTCTGATTACGGATAGATTTCAGCTGGTGTCTTGGCTTTTGGTACCTTTTTGCACCTCCATTTCCTCGTGTTCATATGTATGTATGTGTGTAATTACCCATATCTATGTATATGTGTGTAATTATAATATTTCTAGTATATAAAGTATATAGTCCACTGATAACCTGTGCGTCTTTGCCGTCAGTGAGCTACGTGAGCGCATCCAACCTGAGATCCTAGAGCTGATCAAGCAGCAGCGTCTCAACCGGCTGTGTGAGGGAAGCTGTTTCCGGAAAGTCGGAAACCGCCGGCGGCAAGGTGGGCTGCCAGCCGCTCCTCCGCGGGGAGAAAGACCGTTACATCCGTCCTCGCTGCCATCCATCTGGGCATTACTCATTCAGGGCGTACTCTGGCCCTGTGGCACCTGGGCAACTCCTGGCTTCTCTATGACCGAGCCAGATGTGACTTAATTGCTCGGCTGATGCTTATTGCCCGAAATAATGTACGGCAGTGTTTTATGCTGTGACTACACTGTACAGTCCTGCTTATCCCCTCAGCCCAACCTGCGGCTCTGAAGCTCCAAAGTCAGATCCTCCACTGTATGAGTTGTCTCATGGTTGATGGCTTGTGTCCAACTCTCATAACCTCACTGCCCATTTTATTCCTCTTCCTCCTCCCCAAGACAAGTTCTGGTTCTGCCGCCTGTCCCTCAATCACAAGGTGCTGCACTATGGCGACCTGGACGAGCCCCCCCAGGGTGAAGTGCCTTACGAACTGCTCACCGATAAGAGTGAGTCCCCTGATGAGCGCAGAGGTGTGGGAGCCAGCTAGGGGCCTGCCATGTGGGGGCGGGGCTTGGCCTGACCTTTTGGGAGCAACGGGGTGACAATCAGCAGTTGCATAACTTATTGAAGGGCAGGAATGAGTCAGCGACCTTTGTGGGGAGGGGAGTGGGTTTTGTAAGCGGGGGTTTGCCCCCTGAGGCTGGGGAAGATGTGGGGTGAGCAGCTTTAAGGTCCAGCTGCGTAAACGAGAACATTTTCAGGTGTGGTGGATAAGTGTGGATTTGTGTGACAGAGGAGTCTAGGCAGTGAGGCAGACGTTTTATGGTCCTTCTCTTTCTTCTCTGCAGTACCTGTGTCTGACATAAAGTCTGTGGTGACAGGGAAGGATTGTCCTCACATGAAGGAGAAGACTGCACTGAGGCAGAACAAGGTGGGGCCCTGCTGCAGTCACGGCACCGCAGAGCTGCCCTGAGAGAGGAGTAAAAAGCACAGGGACACAAACAGAAAGCCATCAACTTGCACATTAAAACAGGAGCGAGACCCAATGGCTACCAATTTTGGTTCACCGCAGTAAATATCCCTGCAATACATTTCAAACAGAGCCGTGTTATAAGGGAGTGGAGAGGAAGGTGCGGGAATGTTATTTGGGGACGTGAGCAGAGGCAGGTTTGACAGAACCGTGGTGGTGGGGGGGGGGGGGGGGGGCGGAGAAAAAAAGTCAACATGAGAGGAAGCACACAGGAAAGCAGCAGAAGCCTAGGCTGTTATATAATGGATGTTAACAAGGCAGTAATATGCTCATCACATGACCACGCCCCAGCTCAGGATGACCGCACCCCACAAATGTTTGGTATATAGATTAATAACTGAGAACCTCATTAAGTGCCAGCTAACCCTCATTTTTCTCATCTGTAGGATGGTCTAGAACTTGCTTTCTCCATCCTCTATGACCCTGATGAAGCTCTGAACTTTGTCGCCCCAAACAAATATGAGGTGAGACATGGATTTCCAAAGTACCCTTCCAGGGTGTTCATTTAATGGCTTATAAAAATAGGCAAGTATAGCCATTCCTCTGGAGATTGTCTGAAGGCATTCTGCTGGAATCGAAGTGTGTGGAGGTTAAGGAGCAGAAGACTGGGGTGAAGTAGTCGTTTGCAAGGTGAGGGTTACTGTTTGACGCACCAGGAGGGGCCATTTATTGAATACTAAATATGTAAGGGCTGTATTTGAATGGATAGACGTGGAGTAAGGGTTTGTGACCTTGACTGCGTTTCTGTGCCTCAGTACTGCATCTGGATCGACGGGCTGTGCGCGCTGCTGGGCAGGGAGATGGGCAGCGACCTCACACGCAGCGACCTTGACACACTCATCAGCATGGAGATGAAGCTCCGCCTCCTGGACCTGGAGAACATCGCCATTCCCGAGGCCCCGCCCCCCGTGCCAAAGGAGCCCAGCACCTACAACTTCACCTACAATTATGGCTGAAGGAGTGGGTGGGAGGGCTTAGGAAGGGTGAGGGAAGGGGGAAGAAGAGAGATTCAGCCCCCGCCCCTACAGACCTCCTCTGTAACACTATGTAAGAGGAGAACTTCAGTGGGGCAAAGAAAAATGAAACCATTTTGACAATATGCAGTCTCTTCTCGATTCATGCCCTTACATGTGTTTCTAAAAGGGTTGTTCTATTAATACCGTAATCCAACACTATTGAGCCTTATCAGCTGCAGTATCAAGATTTGTCAAGTATTTTTTTAATTTAATTTTTTTTTTCTTGCGTTAATCCATGGCTTTACCAATGTTCTAACCAAGCTGTTCCGCAGCTTATCCGCGTTGACCGGTACTGTAGAGGTTGGGTCTTTCTAAGGTTACTGTCACCAGTAGCTGTCCCTTTTCTGTCCGCTAATTCTGTACTAATCTCCATTGATTTTATTATGCAGAATAGATTCTATTTTTGTAAAGGAATATATGAACCGAGCCCAGCATTGAAAGGGATCTTTATTCTGAGTAACCTCAGCCTTTCAGCCTGATGTCCTTTGAAAATGTGTGGAAAAAGCGTGTATAGACACCTTCTTCATAATTCTCAGATAGCTATATAATGAATTGCCTGTTTGTTTGATGTAAACACTAGAAATCTACAACATCCTCGTTATCTGCCCTCTGTAAACGCTGTAGTTGCCCCTGTGGACTGTGTGTTGAACCGCTGTACAAAGACCAGCTACCATGAAATCGTCACAATGGTCCTCAGCAAGACTGATTTGCCTTTTGCACAGTAATTGTTGAGAGGTGTAAGTGAGAAAAGTGAGTATAAGAACAATAAAGTAAAAATAGACAAAACAGTCACCTGCGATATATATTAAAAATAAATTGAGAAGAACACTATATTAGAGCCTGTGTGGTTGAGATGGGAGGTATGTCATTCCTGCAAGTCTTTTGTTACATTAAAGTTCATTGCATGAAGTGCATCTGCTTTTTGTAGCTCCTGGCTACACCTGAGGGGTATTCCACAAAACAGGATTTCTCACTTAGCAGGGTTAAATTAAGCTGAAGTCATGATTGTTCAATAAAAGTTTAGGTAAGGAGCATTCCTATTGGACTTCTGACTTCTGTCTTAAGCTAACTGAGAAGCCCTGCGTTGCGGAACGCTACCCAGGTGAACCTCAGTGTGGGGTGGTACCTGGCTGTAGCCTGTAATTTGACATGTTAGCTTTGGGTATGGACATCTATATGCATTGTGATGTCGCCCCTTATGACACATTGCTCTGTGCCAGTGTGGTAATTTATGTATGAAGCCTATATTCTGCAGTCACGGAGGATGATGTATGAAACATCTCCATGGGACATGGGAGTCAAAGTAAACCACGTCTATGATCGCATGGATCTGTGTGTAACCCGTGTGTGTGCTTGCGGATTCACATGGTTCGACATTTTTCCTGGTCTAAGTTGTGACGGCATGAGTTCTGCCTACCAACGCCATCAATTCTCTAAGGCTTTACAAGCAACACATTGCTTAGAAATTGTGAAATGGAGTGTGGCTGGTTTATTCCTGCTGGTCAGATTTGTGTTGCCTGTTTTTTTTTTCTCTTCTCATAAAGAGACCTTCTGTAGCAGTCCTGAGTAATATAAATGTGTGTATGTGATCAGCCAAAAAGGGGTGCTGAGGAGCCCTTGGACTCTTGCTTTGTGGTCAGACTTCTCCTGCAAAGTAGCAGGTACCCTAATGTTTACAGAACTAGAAGTCTAACAAAAACGTTGTAGGTCTGCATGCCAGGAGGGGACATTTTTGTTGTACCCACAAGAAAGTTAAATATTCTAATCTATAATTCTGATCTATAAATACATACAGCGATTTTATAAATGGGTTAAAATGCTGAACTGTAAGCCTTAAATTGCTTTTGGATATTGCGGAGTAACAGAGTGATTGTTATAGTGATAAAAATACAAAATAATGTTTTCTTCCTAGGCCTGTCATGTGTTCTGGGAACTCATTCTGATAGGCTTATAAAGAAATAGTCTGACCATAGGACTTTTTAAACGTTTTGCAATCTCTAACACAGGGTGCCTAATCTAAACTGCACAGACACATCCCACCGCATGAACAAGATACTTCTAAAGAATATACTGACATTATGGAGCTTCTTTAGCAGAGTTTTTCCGCTTCTGGTCACCCCATTCCAAAGACATTACAGGTTCCCCAGCTGTAATACCCAAAAGGTGTATAATGTCATAACAGATACTGTGTTGATCTGCTATAACAAAGGGACTCGTTAAGGGAAATCTGTTATATACAATCTAAGGGACCGGACATTGTATAGTGGCTGTGAATTTTGGTACCATTTAACATTATTTCATACTTAAGTAATTTCTTGTGAATGCTAGTAGTTATAGTGAATGACATGAGGTGTTGAAATAAAATATATTGTATAACCATACATATATGCATAAATATATATACATATATATATATCTATAAATATAAATCTGTATATTTTGTGTTGCCTTACTGAGACAATTGTACCGAGTGAATAAATCAAAGTTCTACTGTTCTTTGTATTGTGGGCGACCTGCAACACCTGGCTACCACTAGACGGGTAAAATTCTATAAGGCAGCTGACTGCAATAATGCCACCACCCACGCACATGTTTTTTCTTCATTATGTTCGTTTACTGACTAGTTTCAAATGTTTATTTAAAAAGAGTGTCCTTTAGGATATTTTATTAGATCACAAATTTGAATCAATTATACGGCGGTACACTGGACATAGTTAAATGTCAGTTGCCTACTAGTTTGAATGTAAAATAAAACGTTATTGTTTATATAATAACGGGGTTTTTTTTCATGACAGCGCGATTGCTAACATGTTTTAATCACGTTTAAATTGGAATGTAAATGAATGTTACAGAATAATAAGATTAAAAACGGTGCTTCCAAGTGTTTGTATGACCTTAAACGAACTTTACGACACATTAGAAAAAAAAACTTAAACTAATAAAAAGCTCCCAAAATAAAATTGTCTATGACTCTTCGACCTATTATTGACTTAGAAAGTCATTTTTTCCCAATTAAAAATGTAGATACATTAGCTGGTTTTGCGGCAGTGCCCGCCTATCGCGATATGCACCGCCACCGAATGACTTCATGTCGTAGAAGTGACGCGCATCTTTTACGAAATAAACTACAGATCCCAAGAACCCTTTCGGCCCTCCTTCGCCGCCCAGCTTGGTGGGCTGGCTTGTTACACTCCCACTGCCGGAAGGTTTGTTTGTATAGCTAGCTGTGGAGAATTAATAAAGCGCAGTTTATTTTCTAGCACTTTTTAAATTTGCATAAACAGGAACGGATGCTTTAGTGGTGAGGAAGCAAGAAAGGCTGGCGCGTGTTTGCTCGGCATGACGTGCCCCTTCACAAGGCAATGTGGCCTGTTTTGACGACCATGAAGGAGGGGGATGTTGCCACCAAGATTGCTAATTTCAAACCATGAGTGCAACTGCCGGAGATATCCCTGAGATTGCTGGAAGTGCAAAATAACAGTCTCTATGTCTTATGAAGGAGCAACGCGACGAAAACGCTGAAAATGTCCAAAATGAGCCGCACGGCAAGATGTACCTAAAGAAAACTAAAAGTGCGGGTGCCTCCTCTCCTTTGAATGGCATCGGAAAACATGGTAGGATTTGTTAATTTGATATCCATTATCTGTTGTTTACGCTAAATGTGTTTATTGCTGTTCAAATGTATTTGAACCGTTTTCCTTTTATGGCTGCTGTCAATAAGTTCGCTTCTTGTTGCTTGTGTCTGTTATTTGTGAAACTAGAAACATGTCTTTAGCCAGCTCCGTACGATTTTAATACTATAAGGTAAAATAAATTTACAACAGAATCGTATCATTCCGTTTACATTTTACATACATTCGTGGTTACAGTACAGAAAAGCTCAGAATCGCACATTTCTGGCTACCTGGTGGGTTGGTTTATTTCCACTGTGTACATACTAAATTTAAAGACAGTGTTGTTTATTTAAAACAACATTAACGTTATCCTTTATTTTTATCATTATCTGACAAAAATCAGTAATAAAAGTTTCTGAAACCGCGGATTCTATGTTTCTTTATCGGCCATCTCCGACTGTGCGTATTAGCTGACAAATACTGACAGCGCTGACATGGTGCTCATGTTCATTCGGGGGTCGGTTACTTTAAGGCACTTGTAACACTCATTTTCCCGAACTGGGTCACTGGCATAAGCGCTCACTTGTGATTCAGGGCGCTTTTTTTGGCTGAGGAGTTCTGCTGTTTCCCCGGCTGATCTTCTCGGTCATGCGGCCAGACTGGGACTCGAAGAAGAAGAGGAAGATGTCCGAGATTCATCAGGCCCTGAACGGAACCCCGCCAGATGTGGCGGCTCTACGGAGGATGGCCATCAGCGAGGGGGGACTGCTGACCGACGAGATCCGCTGTAGAGTGTGGCCCAGGCTGCTAAATGTACAGACGGAAAACTTGCCTGAGAAACCAGGTAGAATATGGGGGAACAACGGGCAGTTGTCAACTACACCCAAGACAATGCATCTTTAAATAGCAGTAGCTTTGTTACGTGTGATTGGCCCAAACCTACATTTAAGAATATCTCATGCACTTGGCTGACTGTCCCTGACACAGCCATCAGTACTTGGCATTTGTGTGGAAAAAATATGAAGTCAACTCAGAACATCATAGCATCCGGTTAAATAACCTCATGTCAATATTGCACGTCATCTTAGTCTAGTGGACAGAGGGGACATTTGTAGTTTACTGCTTCTGGTCTTGCTTATCTTTGTGTTCCTAGCAGGGGAAGAGCTGCGAGAGAACAACAAAGACTACAATCAGGTGTTGCTGGATGTCAGACGTTCCCTAAGAAGGTTCCCTCCTGGTGAGTTTCTTTTCTGTTACCTGCCGATATCGATTAAATGACTGAATTGTTTCTTTAGAAATGGAGTAGAACTGAGCCTAGTGTCCTGGTAGAAGGTCATGTGTCATGTGAAAAATTATAGTAAGAAAAATAACTGCTTCATACATTTGCGCAGTATAAGCATTGAACACAATGTTTGTTTATTCCGAAATGGAAAAGAAACCATTAGCGTGCACAAACAGTTTTCAGTTCTTCAGATGCTGGGGGCGGTGTGTGGCTAAGTAGGTAATGACGCTGTACCCGTTATCAGGAGGTTGTCAGTTCGAATCCTTTCTTAGTTGTCCTTTGCTTACAATAAAAGTGTGTGCTGTATAAATAAATATCAGTGTTCAGATGACATTTGAAAGAGTTCTTTGTAACGGGGAAAAAATAGCAGTCACTTCAGTGAACAAGTCAGAGCCACATCTGTGGCCTCAGTGGATCTCAGCCTTGGAACTTCTGAAGGAAAAAAAATGTGAGACATGGAGATAATTTCACAACTTATTCTTTGGAAATGGGGACACGGTATTAAGTATTGCTGATATTCTTTTGGAGCAAAAGTCATTTGGTCATGCTTTTGAAATTGTATGTTTACTGCAACATATTCAATTTACTTTAGAGTTCTGAACAGGATATACAGTAGTGTGATTTGCATCGATCATAATAAATGACCATAGTGCACTGATGAGCATTTTCACAAAAAATTTGGTCTTGGAACCAGAAGGTTTGTGAGTCAAAACCTAAATAAATGTAATATGATATAGATAGCAGCAAGCAGAACTGCATCAATAAAAAATTTAGTTGTCCAAATCCTTACTGTACATTTCTTTTATGAAACTGGTGTTGTATCTGCTTGTATGTGTCAAAGCTGGTTCATACATCTCCGCACACGTACTAGCAGACTAGCGCTTGACGTCATCGTGTGCCTCCGCAGACAAACACCTGCCGCACTCCAAGTTTGTATCTGCGCCGCACTGAAGGCACAGCTCTGGGCACACGGCGCAAAATGGATTTGCTAGCGTCCCCTTTAAATAACAACATGGATGCTTTTGATGAGCATTGGGGTAGTTTGCAAACCTTACAGACTATTTACAAGGGAATGAAACTGTTACATACATGTAATTGCGTACGTATGACAGTGCAGACTCGTCTCGAATTGAAAATCTCACGCCAGCCAGCTGACCAAAGTTGGCAGCCCTGTGAGCTGGCTCTCTGAATTTGTAAGACATAGAGAAACAGACACAAACCTCACTGTTGTGGTACATGTACAGGGAATATCAGAATAATCCTTTATATTATTATTATTATTATTATTATTATTATTATTATTATTAATAAAAATACAACAGCTCTTCGCCTACTGTTATTATAAAAACAACACATTGTTTGAATGTACCAAATACGCGGCTTGATTGGAGAACTATGAACGTTTCTTTGTCCACATATTCAAAGTGGATATGCGAGTTTTACGCTTGTGCGGAGAAGTATGAACCAGCCTTCAGTCTCTGTGCTTGGACAGCAATTCAGTGCTAATTGTAGTCTGAAAGTAAGTAGCTGTGCTTTGAGTAATTCTCACTTTTGTTCCTTTTCCCAATGTTGTGAGTTTTTCTTGCCTTCACAAGTGTAACATCTATTTTAGATAAAATTTAAAAATAAAATCTCAAGTGATTCAGTGGGAACACCTTCAGCACTGGGGGTTGATCTGCCACCCCCATTCCATGTATGTAAAGTCCTTTGATATACCGGTATCCATATTGTACCATGATGCCTAATACAGTGGTACCTCAGTTCTCGAACTCACTAGAACTCAAATTTCTTGAAAGTCGAACAAACCAGTTTGACCTAGAACTCGATCTGAATATCAGAAGTCGAACTGTGAACGCTGACCTAATATAAATTGTACGCGCCAGGAAATGAGTCACACGGCACGTTTCTGAGCGGAAACAAAAGGTAACGCTTCAGTGTCAGCCTCGCATTTGCTGTAGTAGCAGCGCTTGTTGGTGATAATGCTATTTTTTTGAAAATACTGTATCAGGTAATACACTGTACTTTATTTTGTTAGCCATTGCTCACCAAAAAGTTACGTAATAGTTGTACAAATGTTACAACCTAAAAGTTTGCTATTCACAAACAAATTAATGAATACAGTTTAATAATAAAAATAAACAATGGACCGCATAGCATAGTCTAGTCTAGTGTTGGCGCAGTGCTGGGGCATGGTTTGGGGTAGTGTTGGGGCATGGTTTGGGGTAGTGTTGGGGCATGGTTTGGGGTAGTGTTGGGGTACATTCTTTAACGTTTTGGAAGCCATTAAGAAAAAAAATGTTACGCACGGCTATGGTTGCCAACCGTCCCAAATTGTCTGGGACATCCCGAAATATGGGTGATTTTGATTTGTCCCTTCAGGGGCAGCTCCAGTTCCGTATTCCAATCACAGCCTCGTCGGCCAATAATAGACCACAGTAAGCATGGCAAAACTCATGCAAACGTTGCTATGAGACACGGTTGTTGGTGTGCCTGTGTGCATCGACAGAGTGATTAATTTAGTGAATAACAATGCTATGGATCATTTTCATAGAATTTTGACAAAAAGACAAAAACAATTGTCAATTGAACAATTTTTAATTAAAAAGGGTGAGAAAAGAAAGAGAGATAAGACCCCTGAAGGAGAATTGCCTTCAGTCATTATAGAGGAAGATTCTTCTTCCAAAAAATAACCCCCTCTCCTCCCCCCGAAAAAAAATCCTCTGTCTTTGAATATGCAATTTAACTGTCTTGGTTAAGGTTAGTATATTTTGTATAATGTTTTTTATTACTACTGTTACTAAGTGTTAGTTGTGCATATGTTCATATTGCACATTCAAGTTTTTTTTCCTCATTTTTCAAATGTTTTGCTCTTGTTCCTACTTTAAATACAAACCCTTAGCATGACTCAAAGTAGTAGTGCTGTGTCTGAGTTCTACTCCTCGTAGTCTGCGAGATCTGACTGCAATGGCAGCACTGCCAGAAGGGTGTAGACATATCTATACAAATATCACCTGCATGCACATTACATCTTTTACAATAACCAACTCCTGATCCAAAAAAGCTATTGTATATAGTGGCCCTGTGTAAAAAGATAGCTGCCAGGAAAAAGATCAAATGCATTTCATTCAAGGATTCAAAGTTTTTATTGTCATGTACAGACTACAATGCAATTCTTACTTGAATGCCTTCTTCACAGACTGGACGATTAACCAAATAAAGCAGCGCAACATTACAGTAACTAACAATAAATAAGCCCCTAACTTATGTGTACTATTAGAGCATTTATGTCATTTATTTAAACTTTATTTTACCAGGTAAATTAACTGAAAACCAGTTCTCACTGCTTTACGTGATATTCGGGAGAAATAGCAGATTACGCATCGGAACTGCCTGGGATACAAACGTCATGCGTGTAACTAAACTCTTCAGCCAATAAGGGCAAAGGTGTGTTGTCACGGAGGCGGTTCCAGTTTGTACAGCCTTGTGAGAGGCCGCAATGCATCTAACCGTAATGCATTGCATCAGGATCAGAATGCATTGCTTTAAGCCAGCGCTGTAAGCAAGTCGAACGCACCCAATGACCGGACTGGGGAAACAAACTGAAACGCGGACTTAGTACAGAGGACTAATGACAACAACCAGAAACAGCTGATCACATGGGGATCCCACACGAGGTTAACGAGGGGGCGTGGCACACGGAAGGAGCGGACGATCGGGGCAGGACAGGGGTAATGTTGGGATACGATCTTTGGAAGCCATTAAGAAAAAAAGCTCTTGTTTTATCCTGTTCATTTTGTGTTTAAATGCTAAAAAATAAAAAAAAAAAACATATTTAGGTGTAATTTTGGGGGGCCGAGAACCAATTAATTGGTTTTCCATTATTTCTTATGGGAAAAATTTGATCAGAACTCGAACTTTTTAGGATTCGATCCGGAGTCCGGAACTGATTAAGTTCGAGAACCGAGGTACCACTGTATTTAAAACCAATACAGTTGTATCCTTTTGCTATTTTTGGTATTTCATGAAAATGTGGAGCACATCTCTACTGCAAACATCATAAACATTTTATGTAGTAACAACATGTAGTAGACTGTTTAAAGTCATGTTTAGCCTACATGCGAGTTCATTCATATCCCTTTCCCTAGTTATGAAAATTAGACAAGGCTAAATGATGAATAGACTACACTAGCTAAATATATGTATTCAGCTAGTGTAAACATGCACTATGCTATCACAGTGAAATGAGTGAATGCGAGGCTGGGACTGAAGCTTTACCCTTCGTTTCCGCTGAGAGATGTGCAGCGTGATTCATTTCACCACGCGTACAGGTTATCTTAGGTCGGCGTTCACGGTTTGACTTCTGAGATTCAGATCGAGCTCTAGGTAATTTTTTTTCGAACTGGTTGGTTCGACTTTTAAGAAATTCGAGTTCTGATGAGTTTGAGAACTGAGGTACCACTGTATCTTTATTGTCATTGTAATGGGTACAACGAAATTAGGTGCAGTCCTTGCGGCGTCGAAGAATAATAAGAGCAGGGGGCTCAACACATAGCCCTGAGGAGAGCCGGTACTGATACTGATGGCCGAGGAGATGTGGGAGCCCACCCTAACCCTCTGTGCGTTCTGTCAGGAAGTCTTTTAGCAATGTTTTTGCAATGAAGTCTACTTGCAATGTTTGCAATGCCATCCTTTCAAGGAAATTTTGAAAAGTTTGGTCAATAAAATTAAACTAATTAGGCAGTTGCAGACATCATAAGGAAGAATACTGTGAAATCACGAGGCTTACTCTCATGAAGAATGCACTGATGCAGCTTGACTCAGTGGAACAATGATTTTATTGTATTTGAAATGTTTTTATTTACATATGTTATGTAACTTGTTCATACAAAAGAGAAACTGAAAAGCACAAATAGCTATTTTTAGCCCTTTTTTTGTAAAATGGAACAATCTGGTAAGAAAGTTGATCTCGGTACATTACAAAACAATGAAATGGGACATAGATATATTAGTATAGTGTAGGGCAACTTGTATGTGTATGTATATTTAAATATTTATTAAAAGATTGGATCAGGTACTGGGAATCGGCAGCTGTAAACATTGAATGGATCAGGTCGGATCGAGGTACCAAAAAGTGGATCATGACATCCCTAAATCTACCTATGAAATGACATTTAATTATGAATATTTCGCTTATAATGTTAAAATATATATATATAGGTCTTGATTCAGCTCTAGTCTGCAGTTTGCATGTCTTTCCCATGTTGGTGTGGTGCTCCAGTTGTTTTCAACAGTTCAGAAACATGTGTCTCTCACTTGCCCCCAGTGTGTCACCATGTATATGTGCTTTGACATGGACTGGAGCACAATATGAGGAAAATCTGCGATGTGCTGTAACCATGTAATATTGCAATGTCGTTATGGCTTGTATAGCTATTGAGCTAAATGTATGGTTATGATTGATAAAAACATGTTGCTAACAAGCTAAATATACATTGATACTCTAACACAGCATGTCAGTTATTCCGTCAAACTAAATGTAAAAGATTTTTCATGATTAATTAAAAAAACACACCTTTTTAAAAAACATTGAGAAACATTAAGTGTTTTATTGGCGTGAATGGCTGCTGCCGCAGTAGGGGTGAACTCGAAGCTTTCACCTGACCCCTCCATCATCCTCATTCATCGTGTTTCTGGCAGTCTTTTTCAATCTATTTATTGCGCATTTTCATATCACAATGACAATGAAAATATGGGACACCCCTGCCTTCTGCCATGAGCTTGCTGGGATTGACTGTAGGATGGATTGATGCATGGTGTGAGTGATGGATGGATAGATGGGATAATGGATGGATGGATTAAAATGTGGTGGACGTGGCCCTCATGCAGGCATGCCAGATGAGCAGCGCGAGGGCCTGCAGGAGGAGCTCATCGACATCATCCTCCTGGTGCTCCAGCGTAACCCTCAGCTGCACTACTACCAGGGTTACCATGACATCGTGGTCACCTTCCTGCTGGTCCTGGGGGAGCCTCTGGCCACCGTGCTGGTGGAAAAGCTCTCTACCCACCATCTCCGGTAACCGCTCTGCCCAAAACCCGAATGAGTGCTCATAACTTCATAGTTATATTGGGGGATCTTATTTGACTCCCAACTACAGGAGTCCTGCTCTTATTGCATCGGATGTTCCAGTGATTGATGTTGTTGTTTAGATATAAAGGAATTTTTCTTATCATCCTTGAAGTGGGCTTCAGATGGTAGTGGGCCCGTTGTCTAACTTTGTTCTGTTTCTTACAGGGATTTCATGGACCCCACAATGGACAACACTAAACACATTTTAAACTATCTCATGCCAATCATCGAGCGGGTCAACCCAGAGGTGCACGATTTCATGCAGCAGTAAGTGGTAAACCTGCAGTTACAAAATCCTGGTGTTTTCCTAGCTAATTAAAGTATCCAGTAATGATATGGCTCAATCTCTGGAATGCTGAATGTGTTTTGAGAGGTGGCATCTGGAGGGCTTTATCATTTTTTATTGCATTTGTGCTGTTGATATTTTTATTTTGTGCTGCTTTAGTTTCTGAGATATAAATATCTGTTTACATGGTGACATCATCATTGTGCTTCCCCGGTCCAAATTCCATCCTCCGTAATGTCGCCCAGCTGTAGCGTTTACATCAATAAAATACGGCACACTCCACCACAAGTACGGCACAAATGACTGAGACTATTTTGGTCGAAACCGGATGCAAATACAGGGCCAACTTCATGGCGGTGACATCACCATGTAAACAAAGATTTATATGTCAGAAATAGTGCTGTGAAACCATTAAAATTTTCAATCAGATTAATCACAGGGTTGCTGTGGATTAATTTAGATTCATCACGATTAAATATAATTAATATACATATTAATTAATATTTTAATATATAGATTAAAATAATTTTTAATCTATATTAATTGCATTTCATTTTGCATGAGCAAACAGACTCAAGAAAAAAAGGAATATATATGCACTTAACATGTTAATTGAACATCTTGAACACGAGTCGGATGCATTCCATCTGCCTCAGAAGTGCAATACCATGGATCCATATCAAAAAGCAAGATTTTTTGCTTAGCCGGACAACTTGTCAGATTTAAGGTACCTCAGTATAAATGGTCTTATCTTCTTTAATTTACAATTAGCCCGATCTACCGTAAATCCGACAAATAATCAGACTAATCTTGAAATCCAACTCTAGCCCAGTTAATTGCCATTGTTAGCAATATCAGTTGATAACACATTACGCGTGGTGCTTTACGTATAAAACTCCGTAGCAACACGTCCACAGAAGTTGGACAGTATAGTGTGTGCAACCGATTTAATGAGCCACAAATCAGAAGTAGTGCTTAAACAGTATAAAACTACAACTTTCCCTTCTGTTGATAAATGGCGCAGCCATCTTGGATTCTGAACTCAGGATCCTCTGTGCTGCTCTGAGATATTTCTCGGATCTCCGAGAAACAGGATCGGGCATGTCGTCACTTCTGGCTTCAAAACTCGGAATCCGACTCAGAATACGAGTTCCGAGGGCAAATGGAACGCACCAAAACTGCCTGAAATGGGTGACAGAGGCATTTTTGGGATTTTCAGTTATTCTGCACTGCAGATGGGTTAATTGCGTAAAAAATTTTAGTCAGTTTAATCATGATGATGGATTAATCCGCGTTAACCCGTTAATTTTGACAGCCCTAGTCAGAAACTAAAACAGCAAAAATGAGAATTTCAGTGGCACAAACCGGCACAAACGTAGCATAAACGATTGAGACCAGTTTGGTTAAAATCTGAAACATATGGGGGACCAGCTTCATGCAGATGCCTTTAGCTTGAGGGAAGAGAACTTGTGTTAAAGGGTTTATTTTGTATGACTGTGTTGTGTAACGAATATATAAGCTCACTGACATCTGCCCTGTATAAGGTTTGTTTAATTAGTTCAGGTAGATTAGATAGATGGATGCATGCATGCATACTTTATTAATCCTGAAGGAAATTTAGCTTTCAGCATTTAGTTTTTATTATTGCCTTTTGATAACCTTTACAGTCTCTTATTGTCATTTGTTAACATGCATGGCACAGTTGTGCCAGTTGTAGTCAAGGAAGCAGTTTTGAGGAATAAAACAGTAAGAGACATCAGACAAACTTTAGGCCTACTAAAATTAATTGACTGGAACATTATTAAAAAGAAAGGGAACCCTGGTCAGTGTTATAATCACAAAAGTTAGGCCAAGGAAAACCTCTATAGCTGATGACCACAATTCTCAGCATAATGAAAACATTCTTCAGGAAACAGAAGTGGATTTGATAGTGACTGCTGTCTGCAGAGGAACAGAAATACAGAAGCTGCGCTGATGATGCAAACCACTGGTTAGCCACAAAAACAGGACGGTCAGATTTTAGTTTGGAGGTGCTTGTCAGCAGAGATTAGGAAAAAGGTCTTGTGGAGCGATAAGACCAATATTAACTTATATCAGAGTGATGGCAAGAGCACAGTGTGGAGGCGAGAAAGCCAAGATACAAAGTATACCAACTCACCTGTGAAACATGAGGGTGCTGGGGGTGTTGAGGCCTGCTATGTATGTCTGCCACAGGTACTGGCTCACTTGTCTTCATTGATGATGTAACCGCTGATGGCAGAAGCTACATGAATTATAACGTCAAGTTCAAGCAAATGCCTCCAGTCTCATTGGCCAGCTTCAAACCAACAGCAAGACAATGATCCTAAATGTACTTCTAAAGCAATATGGGAGTTTCTCAGAGTTGAAAACTGGAAAATACTTCCCTGGCCCTGTCAGTCACCAAGACTAAATACTATGCCTCCCATATGCCAAAGAGTGAACTTAGGCCCTCAACAAGTAGGAGCTGAAGGTGGCTGCGTTAGAGGTTTGGCAAAGCATCACCTGAGAAGATACTCGGCACCTGCTGATGTCTGAATCACAGACTTCAAGCAGTCATCATATGAAAGGGACAAGTGACAATGTATTAAACAGGACTGCTTTAATATACATACCATTGCCATTCATCCATTCATCTGTCCATCCATCCATCTATCTATACATACATTTTCTGCAGCTTATCTGGGGTCGGGTTGCAGGGGCAGCAGTCTAAGCAGGGATGCCACCTCCTCCAGCTCCACAAAACTAAGATGTGATACTGAGGCCCCAAAACTGGACCCCTTCCACCCCTTGGCTATGCCTAGAAATTCTGTCCATAAATGTTATGAGCAGAATTTGTGACAAAGGGCAGCCCTGGCAGAGTTCAACACCCACTGGGAGTGAGTCTGACTTACTGCTGGCAATGCGAACCAAACTCTCGCTCTGTTTGCACAAGGACCTGATGGACCCTGTACCCCAAAGTCCTGGAGCCCCCCCCACAGGATGCCCCATGGGACATGGTCGTATGCCTTATTCAAGTCCACAAAACACAAGTAGACTGGTTGGGCAAACTCCCCTGAACCCTCCAGTATCCTTGTGAGGATGAAGAATCCTCCTGGATCCGGGTTTCAACCAATGGGGGCACGCTCATCTCCAGTATCTCGGCATAGACCTTCCCAGGGAGACTGAGGATTGTGAACACATCCTCCGGTCCATTTTCTTAATGATTGGGACCACCGCCCCAGTCTGCCAGTCCAAACACACTGTCCCCGACATCCATGCAATGTTGAAGAGGCATGTCAGCCAAGACAGCCCCACAACATCAAGAGCTTTCAAGAAGTTAGGGGGAATTTCATCCACCCCTGGAGCCTTTCCACCCAAGTTATTTGTCCACTTCAGTGACCTCAGCCCTAGAGATGGGCAAGTCCTCCTCTGAGTCTTCCAACTGTACTTCCTCCGAGGAAGGCGTATCAGAGGGATTTAGGAGATCCTCGAAATATTCTTTCCACCACCTGACTATCCCCAGTTGAGGTCAACAGTTCTCCATCCCTACTGTAAATAGCATTGGTGAAGCCCTGCTTCCCCCTCCTGAGTCACCTGACAGATTAGCTGAATCTTTTTGAGGCTGACTGAAAGTCCTTCTTGATAGGTGTGGGAGGACTCCCTCAGGGTGTAAGAGAAGTTCTGCCGAAGGTGTGAGTTGAGGGTCTCCTGGGCAGGGGCCTCCGCCAGACGCTCCCAGTACACCCTCACTATGCTTTTGGGACTACCAGGTCTATCTGGCATCTTCCCCAGCCATCGTATCCTACTTACCACCAGGTGGTGATCAGTTGAGAGCTCAGCTCAATACCATTACAAAATCGATCATCATAGTGCATCCTAGGGTACTCTGGTGCCAGGTACACTTTGGATTACGATCAGGCAGGTCATTGCTCCCAATCACACCCTTCCATGTTTCACTGTCATTACCCACGTGAGTATTAAAGTTCCCCAGCAGAATAATGGGCTCCTTCCAGCATCCCCTCCAAGAAGGCCGAATTCTGCAAACTGGTGTTCGGTATATACACACAGACAACAGTCTGAGCCCATCCCCAACTCAAAGTTGAAGGGATGTGACCCTGTTGTCCACTGGTGAGCCATGTTATTTCTTCATGCTATCCCTAGTCGGGTGAAAGCCCAGCTTTCCTCGAGCTCACACCACAATTTGCCTTGGGAGACCCTTCCATTATGGAGGGATTGTGTATGGTCGTTCCTACATCGTGAAACCAAGATGTGGAGTACAGAGGCAAACATTCCAAATTATGGAGGACATTTACTGTATGTAAGGTGCTATACTGTACAAAAGTCTTAGGCAAACCAGAAATTCTGTGTTTAAAAGTGAAATTCAAATGGTGTAAAACTATGATGTCTGTTAAATTATGTTAGCTTAGCCATTTCAAAATCTCTCCTGAAGTCCCCAGTGTTCGCAGTAACCATCCAATACACACATTTGTTGACTCCACCACTGGAAAATATACATTTATTACGCAGAAAAATCATTTTCATAGTAATTTTTATGATCTCAATGCTTTTATATGGTACACTCATTATAGATCAGTTACACAATGCAGTGCACATCTACTAAGCATTTTAATAATTACTACTAATGGATCTTTATCTTTTTCCTGGGAGTGTGATTGTGTTCTCAGCCTGGTGCAGTGACTGGCACTCTGAGGCATGTCCATGTCCTCCTTTCCCGTCCCCAGGGCAGAAGTTGGCACCATCTTCGCCCTCAGCTGGCTCATCACGTGGTTCGGCCATGTGCTGGCAGACTTCCGTCACGTGGTGCGGTTGTACGACTTTTTCCTGGCGTGCCACCCTCTGATGCCCATCTATTTCGCAGCCGTGGTGAGGGAGTGCTATTGTGGCTTGTGGTGAACTTTTGTCTTAATGAAAAATTCCTAATTCAGTCATAAAATCTATGGAGATGCAAGCATCAACCACAACTACAGCTCATCACACATATGGAGCTACAGGAGTGGTCTTTATCTACATTTTTACCTATAGTAGAAGATTTCAGATTTTTAATGTTTTTAGAATATTGTAGCCTAAACCTTTCTTTGATTGAGGACAATTTGAGCCCCTACTACCCAATATTGCTGTTTTTGCAGCAGTTTTTAATTTGGCTAACTTATTTAACAAATTGGATGTTACATTTTTTCTCAAGATGCTGTTCTGTAGCATTTTAAGTAACTTGAGCCTTTTTATCCTACTGTACTGAACCTTTCAATTTCAGTCACAGCATCCTAACGTGCTGAGCCACACACTGCCCCCAAACCCACTATTAACTTACCTTAACAGTTCTCAGAGAATGAAATGTGGAAATGATTAGCAAGGTAAATACAATGAAACACTCATTTATATAACAAAGTGTTTAAGCATCAGGGGTGTTATGCAGCTTGCATATTAAACTGCCAATTCAATTAGCTTTGTGTAAAAATTGTTAACCAGTAAATTAATAAATGAAAGAGGTGCTGTAGCCAGCACAGGTGCTAAGGACCTGGACCTATGACAAATAGGTTTCAACTACTGGGCAGTCCTTTCTGTTGTACTCTTGGGAAAAGTACTTATTGTTTATGTGGCTAACATATCCTACTGTGTTTGTAAGATGTCATTAATTAGAGTGACATTCTAAGGCTTACAGGCAGGATGCTTTAGTCCCCTAAATGCATGCTAATCAGTCAAAATAGTGTGTTCTCATTTATTTCCATTTAAATCCATAAAAATATGACATTGCACCTTCTAGTCTAGGACACTAGGACCCAGGGGAATTGTGGCAGCGATTGATCAGTATGCTTTTGAACATGTGGCTGGGCATGAGCCCTGCTCACGGGGGAGTGCCTGTGCTTTATGCTGCAGATCGTGCTGCACCGGGCGGAGGAGGTGCTGGAGTGCGAGTGCGACATGGCCTCTGTGCACCACCTGCTCTCCCAGATCCCACAGGACCTCCCCTACGAGCCACTCATCAGCCGTGCCGGGGATCTCTTCGTGCAGTTCCCTCCGTCCGAGCTTGCCAGGGAGGCAGCGCAGCAGCACAGCCAGCAGTGAGTTAGGGGACTGGGCTCTCGTGGGGCACCAATGAACAGTCGCTGTTTTACTGGGTAAAACACCTAACCTCAATCATTATATGCATAAGCTGCTTCAGGTGAGAATGTCTGCTGACTAGTTAAAATAAATGTATAGGAATTGATGAGCATTCAGGAGTATTAGTCTCATTTATCACAGCCCAGAGGCTTTTGTTGAGCTCTTTGCATCAGTTTTTTCAGTATCCCAAAGCTTAAGCCTTAGGAGTTAAATACTCTAGTCTAGTGGAACGACTGTTTAGATAAACAATCCCCACATATATATTAGAAAGTCATGCACAGCCAAAACTGACGCACAACACAATTAACACATTATATTATAGATTATATCTACATAATTGTGTATAATATGTGGAGGCATGCTGGCACAGCTGCCTCACATCTCTGGGACCAGTTTTCAAGTCTCAAGTCAGTCAACAGCAGAAACATGTTAAGGTGAATCAGATACGAAATGGTCTGTGAATAGTGTCTGCACCTTGCGGTGGGGTGGTGGCCCATCCTGGGTTATTCCTTGCTTTGTGCCCATAGCCTCAGAGTCCTATGACCCAGAATAGGACAAGCAGGTGTAGAGGATTGATGGGTCATTCCATGTCAAATCATCAGGCTTTCAGACCTCATCGTCACGGATTTTAACGAAACTTGGCATGCACATGAGTAACTCATGAAACTGAAATTGGGCGAGTCTTGGATCAATACTGAGGGAGATTTAAACAGAGTTTTAACTTTTTTGGGGGGGGGGGGGGGCTATGACTTTGGCTGGCTAGATTTACCTTAATGTAAGCTGCACAGAAGTGGTCCTTATACTGCTTTAAAGCTATTGTCCAGCTCTATAGATTGAACAAATAATATGCCATCCCCATTAGAATAATTAAAATATAAAAAATTAAATAACAAAAACCTATATTTCAAAATTGATCGATTTTTTTTAAATTTTTTTTTCCTTTTCTCTTCTCCCCCCCTTTTACTAAAGCTATATCATAATGTCATGAACATCTCCAGAAAATTTGGTCTTTGGTTTTTAAGTTGTTGCTGAGATATCGTGATGTAAAGGTAGCGTCACATGGTTTCATATCACTAATGGGCCTTTTTAATGGCAGCCAAACTGACTTGAAGTATGACGAGCACAGGTGTAAGTAATTACATTAATTAAGGTTACAAATATGCTACAATGAAATTTAATGGAAGCCTCATTAATGTCATTGCAGACACCTATAGATGGACAGGTGGGTGGGTGGATGGTTGGATGTATGGATGGACAGACTGATGGACCATTATTACATTATTAGATATACTATAATACTATAGCATTAGTTTGACTGCATACATTATTGGTATAGCTTCATTATTTTGTATTATAGCTACATTATTAGACTTAATAGCTACATTGACGTAATACTTTGACAGGCTAATAAATCACAGATGACTATCCTGATGATGTGTGTGTGTCAAACACCCTGAACGGTAGCTGATGAAGGGTCTCTCCCTCTCTCTCTATCCATCTGTCTGTCCCCCCCCAGGACGGCGGCCTCCACATTCAAGGACTTTGAGTTGGCGTCGGCGCAGCAGCGGCCCGACACGGTGCTGCGGCGGCGGCGGAGGGAGCAGGCCGTGCTGGCAGGGCCTCCCGGCGCGGCGGCGGTGGCGGTCGCGCGCCCCCGGGCCAAACGCTTTGTCCGGCTGGCCGTCATGGGCCTGACAGTAGCCCTGGGGGCGGCGGCCCTGGCTGTGGTCAACACAGCACTGGAGTGGGCCCCCCGACTGGACCTGCAGCTCTTCCCCTGATCAGACTGCCGCAGAACACCTGGGACTTTCTCCAATGCTTCAGAAGGCAGGGGAGAGGAATACTTCTGTGGACCTTCATTAATACATGTATATATAAATAAGTGTATTGCCCACAGAGATTAAACTATGCAGAAGGACAGGGAGGCATGCTTACTGCCCCCATTACAGAGTGCTTTGTAAAAACCGGTTGCATGCTTCAGGGATCATTCCCCGTCTTGTTGGTGACAGATTAGCCTCCAGTTAGGCTTTCGACTGGGCAGTCAGCACCATTATCTAATCATCAATCCTGCTGTCTAACCCTCAGCCTGAAGTGCAGTTCAGCAGCAGCTCGTCAGAAAACTAAAATGGGCTTTTTCAGGAACCGTTTAGACCGGAAGTATCATACTAAGCTCTGTCATTGTAGCACTAGTCAAAATGTTTTTATTTTTGTAAGCATTGTGTTCTGTAAGTTTGGAGTTTTTTTTCACCTGTTTGCTTTTTAGGTAACATGGTTTATTTTTTAGGATGCTACCAAATGTGATTAGGTTGGTATTTGCCTGAAGGGAAGGGTTGTGCCTTTGGTTCATCCAAAAGGAGTGACCTGGTTTGAAGAATACTCACATCTTCACTCTTAAGTCTGTCTACATTCATCACAGGACCTAAAGCTAACAGGACTGTAAAACAGGGTTCCCACCTTCTGTTGCACATAAAGGAAGCTTGTTTCAGCTTTATTTCTGTGTTATGTACAGAGTTATTTCCAAATAATCACAGATACGCTGGGGGAAGGGGGGGACCACTAGATTTTGGTGTTGTAGCGAACACAACTGCTGTTGAAAGTACAAGTCAAGCTAAATAATGGTGAAATGTGTTGTCAGTCTTTAGTCTGTCGTTAATTGCAGGAATAAAAATATTACTTGTATATTAAGAGTATTACGGTATATTATATGGAATTAAACTTCTAATAGTTTGAAAACTAGATGAGAAATTTGATCATATGGACCACATTCATTCATTCAACGTGGCTCTTGGAGAATAATTTTCTCAGAACTCAGGTAATCTAATTCCATCACCTCGTTACCTGTTGCTCTTCAGGTTGGTTGAATTTGGCTGCATGAAGCCAACCAGGGTGTGATGGAGTTTATACACTGGGATATGTGGCTTCTGGTAGGATGCATTTCCCTGGCTGTGCTGATATCTGCCCTAAACGTTGTCATGGAAACTCCTACTGGCCGATGATGCCATCTTGAATAAACGATACAGGAAAGTGGCTTTTCGGGTATTTTTTAACTTAATGGCTTCTATTTGGCTACCTGCTGCTTCTCCAATCTTTTGAATCAAAGGTCAGCCTCAAAGACATGAGTCATATCGCAGATCTTTGTAATGTAAACTCTATTTCTTGTACACCTTATAACAACGCTCTTCCTTACGGCTCAGATTTACCTCACATATTCACGATTTAAAAATATTTTTTTATAATATTTTATATACAACAAAATCCAGTTAAGAGATTGTCATATCCATACCTGTACCACTATAAAACTTCATTTTAATCCTTTATATTTGATCAAAAGGATCAAAAAACAACAATCAGTAGTCACTTTGAATCAGATCTGTAATGAAAACCAATATACTAACTTTATAGGAACCTATAACTGCAAAGCTGTTTTGTATGATTTGGGTTTAGGTTATAGCAGAATGGGATTATGATGTCATAATGATGACATGATTGAGACAAACCTATTAGACTGTAATCTAGACATGAGCTAATGATCATGATCAGGCACACCGTACCCCTGAACTAGATAAGTGGTTATGGATGTATAATGTTGACAAAACAAAAAAATGTCCTTTATTTTTAACTTCGTAAACCTCAGAATTACAATTTCAACAAAATGAAAACAAACTCAAAGTAAGAGATGCACTCAAGTAAAATGTATGCCCCTTATAAAAGGTATACAGTACTGCTTAGTGTCCGTACTTCCGAAGGAAAGAATCACAGAGACAGCCAGAGATGATTCTCAGCCTCACGCAGGGGACCTTCATGCAAACTGCCTTGTGCCTCAGTCCTACTGAAAAAATATTTCTCTAAATCAGGGGTCTCCAACTCCGGTCCTGAAGAGCTACCGTCCAGTAGGTTTTCTATCCTACCCGGCTACTGATGAGCCACACCTGTTCTCAGGTAAATACCA
Source organism: Paramormyrops kingsleyae (assembly GCF_048594095.1). Lineage (NCBI taxonomy): Eukaryota > Metazoa > Chordata > Actinopteri > Osteoglossiformes > Mormyridae > Paramormyrops > Paramormyrops kingsleyae. The sequence goes on from NC_132804.1 coordinate 33,655,443, forward strand.
GGAGCAGGTGTGGCTCATCAGAAGCCAAGTAGCATAGAAAACCTACTGGTTAGTAGCTCTCCAGGACCGGAGTTGGAGACCCCTGCTTTAAATCCATTTAGCAATTTGTCACATGTTCTTGTACACATATTGTACAACTTCAGCTTGGCAAATGTTAGCACTGGGAACCCCCCCCCCCCATGATCTGCCACCCCAACCACCCCAAGCGTCAAATCTTAGAATCGCCCCTGGAAAAAGGCCATTTTGGAAAGTAAGCTGCAATCATTTTTAAAATGTAGCTACTTAATTTGAAGAATATATATATAATTTAATTAACCAGGTAAGATAACTAGCCTTGAGCCAGGAGTAAAGAACAGAGGTGGACCTGGGGAGACCTGCAAGTCCATTAGGTACAGAGGGCTCCTCAGCTCAGTGGCAGTTTTGGCACTGAGGGTGACAGAGTACTCCATTCACTCTGCATCTGCATCCACCAGAAGCATCCCCATGACCCTGTCGAGAAGGGAGAAGGTGTCACATGCAATGACTCCATTCTGTTAGCATGGCTAAAGACGTGCTATCTGTGTGCCTGCACTGTGTCACGTGACAGCGGTGGTAAGCAGCCCGTCGTACATTGGGTCCCCAGCGCGCCTGTCGGGTCACCCAACAGATCTCCGTCTTGCACATGACACAGCACATCCAGTCACATCCATCCTTCTTCTGCACGATGATCTTGCACTTGGGGCAATTCATGGCCTCCCCAGTTTGCAGCATGGTCTGTCAGGGTTAGTAGCACATTTCTGGTCTCAGATTTAATGTTGGGCAGCTCTGTATTGCATTTCAAGCCTTGTGTGACATTTTATTTTAATGACATTTCATTTAACTTTATCTACATTTCTGATTGACCACATTCCTCAAAAAACCAAACATTAACAGTCTTCACTTTGCCCTGTAATGACAATCAGAATATTAACTTCTATTGGGAATTGCGATAACGACATGGGTTTAGGGTTCACATGTCATGTGTCGGATCTGATTGGTCAAAGGCTGTGTGTCTTTTCAAGGCGCTCTTACGTTGAGCATCTCAGTGGTTTGCCTGGCAGCAACGTCGTTTTCGGCCCTGATGCGCAGGTCATCTTGGTATTGCTGGCAGTCCATGTCTTTGTGAATGGCCTAAAGAGAAGAACCAGCAGGCTTAAAACTTCCTGGAGGCAGTAGACATACTGTAGGTTAGTATACTGGACATCCAACTACAGGTGGTGCAGACATTTCCTGTGTTTGAAGACTAAGGGTGATTTTAGTGGTACTAGTTTGGCAGTCAGTGCTGAAATGATTATTTTGACAATAAGTCGCCTCACCTGGTGTTTTAAGTATAGTAAAGTAATCTAAGGTAATGTTGAAGATTTCAGAAATTCCGGACTTACCACAGGCTCAATATTTAGGTTTCAAATCATTCTTACAGCAGAAATCACTGTTTAATGGAACCATCAACAGGACTATTTGCAAGGGCTTTACAAGCGACTGTCTTAAATAAAAGCATCTGCTTAAAAACCAAATGGTGTGATATCAGTAGCAGAGCTGCAGATAACGGAAATGACACAGGGGCAGAAGGTCACTTGGGAGGTGCTCACTTTGCAGAGCAGGCAGTTGGTCTCATGACAAAGCTGACACTCGAACTCGTTGACCTCGTCTTCGAAGATGCACCAGCCTGCGCAGTCCGGGGTCTTGCAGTGGTAGCTGTTCTCGCTGCGAGTCTCGGCAATGCTAAGCCTTAGCTCCAGAAACTTGGCATACTCTTCTGGAGAAAGAAGCTAGCAGAACACAGGAGAAACACATCAAGTCTCGCTGACTGTTCTCGATTCATATTCAGTCATCCACCCATTATCAGTCGCTATTAGTCAGGTAATGTTATTCGCAGGTCAGTTATGTGATGTCATGAGCAAGATTCTGGTCTTGAAAGGGGACACTCGAAGGTGAACAGCAATTTAAAGCACGAGCGTGGCTTTGGATTGTGTGAGGAAATGACAGCCTTTATAGGAAACCCACGCAGGCACGTAAGGACATGCAAACTCTACACACAGAATTTTTACATATTGCAAAAATATGTTTTCATTCATTTTGCAGTCAAGTGCCCCAGAGAGAGCGAGTGAGCGGCAGGCCTTACGGCTTGAATTTCTCTGTCCTGCAGCTTGCTTTCACATGCATAGACATCATTACTGTATGGACAGGACACTTCAGCATCCATGCGGTTTGTAATTGTTCCTTTCAAACAATCCCTTTAAAAACAAAACAAAAAAAAACACAATGTCTGCATATTTGCATATAATGTTTTGCATATATATCTGCATATAATGTACATTCTCTGCGGGCCTGAAGTGCTAAATACAATGCAAAAAAGTAGCAAAATGCAAAACTATTAAGAAATAACATACAAAAAAACACTCTTTTCTCAAAGCTTTGTGTGTTTTATATTATCTATCTATCTATCTATCTATCTATCTATCTATCTATCTATCTATCTATCTTTATGTATTTATCTATCTATTTTGCATTTTGAGGCCACTGTAAAATATCCCTGTCAATTTCACAAGAATACTTGTAAACAGGCCACACTGCTGTCACGGGCACATTAATTACAGACTAAGGGAGGTCAGCCAGTGGCGGATAATCAGAGTCATACTTGCAGAAGTTGTGAAGGCACTCGCGAAGTGTGGCCCCATCTCCTGGAGCTACCACTGTAAAGCATATGGGGCACTCCACCTCTTCTTGGTTAGGAATCAGGTTGTGCTCCTCTGTTTCTATTAGAATATGGAAATTTCTCAACCTTTCATCTTCCAGTGCCTGCAAAGTTAAAACTATATTCAACGTTGCGTTGCAAGACCAGTCAAATAATACTGAATAACGCTGAAATAACGGTGCATAATGTTGCCTTCTAGTAACAAATATCACCAGAACCAATATCCAATATCTTCTAAAAGGACCTTGATTATTTCTGGATCATGTGAGGTAGTATATGGGCTATAAGACATGGACTAGGAAATGGTTATACAGTATGCTCACATCCCCTGCTGTTGTACCCTTAATTACCACAATCTATTCATAGAAATATACAGCAATATAAGCTGGCAAGTAAACAAGCAAGCAAATAAATAAATAAATGATGAGTAAATGAGTAACAAAAATATTTTTTCAAAGAAGGCGCCACCTGTTCGTATTGCAGACAGGAAATCTCCTCTTGTTTCAGCCTGTTCTCCTCCTCCACATCTGCCTGGTAGTCATGGGGGATTTTATAATCTGCAGGCGTTGGTTCCCCGCACATCTCACAGCCAGGACGTGTCGGTTTGTTCAGAAACGTGCATGTGGGACATGACCACCCCACCTACACACACACACACACACACGATTGCCGATTGACTCAGCCCTGATAAATACTTTATGTGATGTAATGTCATGGCAGTCTTAACATAAAATGCTACTTATAAACTGGGACATTATCAGAAAGTGGCACGAATCAACTGTTACATAATCTGAGGTTTAACCAGGAGGATACACAAAACAAAAATCATGAAAGCCATTAATCATGAAAGCCTCAAGACTGATGAAGGGGAAGACGGCAAATAAACTAATTACCATTAACAGTTTGCATACTCCACACAATCAAAATGCGACAGTCTAATTGTCGTTTGTCTGCTGCATTGCTCAATAAACAATAAATAAATAAAATTTTCTGTTTTTGCTTGTGTAAATTAATCTATGTTTTGGCAAAAAAAAATCCAGTACTGGCATATGCGAAACAAAGAATGTGCCCAAACCGCATCAGATGCAAGCTACCTGTCCCCTTAGCACAATTTACTGCTAACTTGAACTACCAGATGTAACAGACAGAGAAATTATATTAATAGCAAAACAGGAATATGTACAAAAACAGACCAAGGCCATACAGTGTACTTGTGAGAGTTAGGAACAATACACAATGTATCAAACATACGATTTACTCATGTCAGAACTGAATAGTTAAATATCTACAATTAATCAGGAATGCTCTCCTCTATCACAAAGTCTTTGTTTTGAGTTTTGTTTTCGTATGATTAGATCCCAACCTGTGGCTTTGGAGGAGGTTTAGGCTTAGGCTTAGGCTTAATAATAGGGGGCAGTTTTGGTAGGTGATTCCTTGCTTCATTCTGCACACCCAGTGTTCCTCCAGCACCTCTGGGCTGAAGTGAGTCTGCTTCCATGATTTCAATGATGCCTTTAAAGGTTACACACATGATCAGTACTTATTTACCATCAGAATTGTGCTACTTAAATGTCAGCTATTGCGTTACAGAATAATGATTTACCTCCCATCATTAACAATATTATGTGACTCAATCAGCAGGATTCATTTGCATTCAATACATATCCTCATATCCTCCTGAGATCCAGGGCAAAGAAGGTTTATCAATTTTTATTTTTTTTAACATAAATTAAATGTTGGGATGGTAAAAAGCATACCCTCACATACAGTATGTCAACTGTCCTCTTTAAGGAACAACAAGACCTAAAAGAGTAGCATGTATAGTATGAAAGATAAGAGCAAAAATCTAATGTCCTCTACACAGGACAACTGCTGGATCTCAGGAGGATAAATACATATTAACATACTCAGACATTTTTATTTTGAATTCCATCATGTCTAAGATATTTTGAGTAGTACTTTATTGGGTCAGGAACCGGGGGAATTACCATCTAGACGCTGGATTTCCTCATATTGTTTCTGCTGCTCACGGCTCAGATTTGCCTTCTTAGCTGATCTGAGGTATAAGTACGCTTGGTCTCCATCCTTCCGCACCCCATGGCTGTAGAGCGACTCATCGTCATGGGCAAGCCGCTTGCCAATTACCCAGGCCTGCAGGCTTGGATGGAATCCAAAGTCCTTGTTCACCTGTAAAGACACAGACCACATCAATAAGGCAAAGAGCACCAGATATCCAGAGGCCAGTTCGTTAATTTTGGCGCCCCACTTAAAAAGTCACCGCCCCCCTCCAAGTGTAATGACTGTTTGTGGTTTGTGGGCCTCATGCACATGTTTACTTTGGTGATGACAAAGACAGCCTCTGCAGATATCAGCCCCATAACGTACACTCTTCGGGGCATGTCTCACATGGATCATATGATTGCAAGGGGGAGGAGTGGTAAATGGCCCTTGGAAGACATTTATTATTATTAAACATTTATTATTCAGAAATTAAAAAGTGGGTTATGATAAACCTTTTCTTTCAGTTCTGAGATGGTCATATCTGCTGTCACTGTCAATGTTATGGGAGCAGTTAATTCTTGAATGGCGTCTTCAATTCCAACCTTTAGCCTGAAAGACCAAAACTTTTTTAATATATGTGACATTAGACAGATTAGACTGATAGATAGGCAGATATTCTGTTCACATACCGTATCTGGTTGTCGGAGTACGCTTCACCGCGGATCCTGACGGATACCGGCAGACTTAACTCCGCCAGTAACGCCGCGTTTTTCGAGGAAGTTTCTATATCACCACTGCTGAGTGCTTCGCTTAGGGACCGAGCTAAACCCTCCGCTGTTAATTAAGAAGGAGATACAGATGTGGCCGATGTTAAGGCTATGTGTTTTAGCTTATTTACAAAATGATAAGTCTATACGTTTCATAATGCCGCCTTCACATAGCAGATATTCATCTACACATTTGAAGCTCTATGTTCGATCATTTACATGAAACGTAAATTATAGCCTATCGTAGGAGTGCAACCATATGCACCCTTTAACGCAGCTTTAACCTGGTGCCATAACCAGTGTTCTTACCCATTTTCAATAGGTCGGAATCTGGAACTTGAGGCGCAGCCATTTCTTACTGTCAAATGACCTGTGCAATAAACACGCATAATAATACATAATAATAATGCAAAAATAATAATTAAATTGAAAACGAAAGTGCTTTGTCATTACATTTTTACACCACACTTGTTTACGCAAATTTTTTCTAAAAGTATTGCTGATCGTCATCATGGTTGATCATTAAATGTATGAACAGTACTAAAAGTACTGAAACATATTTCAATTACGCCAGTAGGCTAATTGTATAGTCAAGTAATGTCAGTAGATCAGTGCTCTCGTTAATTACCATGTTCTTACCTTTATGTGCCAAACTATCTATCTACATACTCTTTGCAAGAAGTGAATAATCAGTTTCTTTCAGAATGAAAAGCGAAAGCAAAGTAAATTCCAGGAAGTAGGCATTTAAAGGGACCCTTTACAAAATGAGATGGACCGTAGCTGTAGCCAGAGTCTACAGTATATGAAGACTGTCGGGCATGGGCGTAAATTATGAGAGGGATGGGGGGAGTTGTAACCCCCCTAATAATCAAAACCAGCAAATACAACCCCCTGGACCTCCCTAAATGGATGGAGAATTCACCCCCCCCCCCTAGTACCCCCCACCACCACCACAAATGATCAACCGAAAGTTAAGCACGTATACTGTCAGGCATAAATAAAAATTAAAAGATAGGTTAAAACTGTAAAACGTAATTAACAACAGTAGACAACAATAAACAGACGACTAAAGTCTTCAGATTTGCATATCTGTTAAAACAGCCCAATTTGCCTTTCACAATAATAAGCAATTATCTAACAATAAATCATTCTGAGAATTTATAGATTGACGACTTACATTAACAATTATGAATTAATATTTTACTTGGGATCTGGAAGCACTGAATAGAACGTACGGTGTCATATATGTTTACTGGCTTACAGCAGCTCCAACAGTAGAAACACACATTTGGGGAAAATAATATCGAAAGCTGAAAAACTAGTTTCTAGCTGAAAATTCTTATATCACAATAAGAACTGTGACATTGAATTGAACTGTAATCACGAACGTATATTTAAATTATGGTAGGCCTACTCACTACTGTCGTAATGAAAATGCGCAGGTCGCAACAAATATGTCATAGAATTCAAAATCAATGCTAAAACAAGAGCAATATAGTCAGTTACAATAATAAAATTAATTTGCATTTAAAACATTTTTGGAGAAGGGTAAATTCTAAGAAAATCTCACGGCATTACATTTAAGTATCTTTGAATAAAACTTGAGATCGAATTATATTAAATGAAAAGATGCACACAAGAGGAAAAGCGTCGCAATGTGCGTTTGTGGCGCCACCGCCTGGTGTAGGTAGCGCACTACACATTATTTATACAAAAATAAAGACGTTTGAAGGAGCGAAAGGTTTCCGCATGTGTAGCTAGTGTATGACACACAAATTGGGAGATTTCAGATAAAAAAAAGTCAGCTGTTGCAGCGAAGGCTTTAATAGCCTTGAATATCAATTCAAACTAGGATTAAAGAGCTGGGATGAGGAATTTGGAATTCCGTTTCAGTTTATTTAATGGACGGTACTGGAAATTTCATAGTAAAAAGGAAGACATTTTTATTAGACAGAGTAGCATAAGCCTTCGACAACGATCGATACCGCGACCGTAAACTTGAATTATTTTGTATCTTACCCGGAATTTTTCCATTGCAGATCGTAAGTGTTAGATATTACTTCGCCGACGGGCGAGTGGTGAGCGAAAGCCGCCGGAGTCGCTCTTATCGGCCGGTGTGTAAATGGAGGCTCGGCCGAGGATATAAAGGCCTGGGGGGGAAAGTTATCGCTTCTCTTATCAGTTTGCATGAAATATTACCCGATCGGGAAATAAAATAAAAAGTGAAACGGGGAGCTTGGGCTGTAACTGTGCGCATTGGGCTGCTTGGTGCATCGCGGGTGATTTGCGCGTCTACTCCCCGCGTCCGACTCCTGTCACCTGCGCCTAAGCTCGGATCGTCCCCTGCAGGGGGTCGCGGAAGCTAAAAAAACAAAATGAAGCTGTTGGAGAATTCAAGCTTCGAGGCCATAAACACGCAGCTGACCATAGAGACCGGAGACTGCCAGATAATAGGGCGGTAAGTCCGTCCCGGACAGCTTTATGCCCCCCCTCCCACTTTTGCAGAAATACGGACTTAACTTACAGTTTTCAAATTGTAATTTCAGGGATATTTTCCTGTCAGTAGCACAGCATTTGTTCACTGGGAGTCTTTCTGTTTTGGGATACTTGTTTGTACAGAAATTAGTACGATTATTTCTACTACTAGTACTAGTAATTAGTATTATTATAATTGTTTATTTGTTATTAATTGTTATTTTATATTTTACTGTTAATTTTAGTAGTTGTAATAATATTAAGAATTCATTAATAGCAAAGTGCTATTTTTATTATAGGTGCTGTTTATTTTACAGAGTGAGTGGGAGGTGTTTATGTATGTTGTGCTGCATTTCTGTATGTGATATGTACTTGTAGTGCATGAGACTCCTTTACCTTGTCCTTAGGATCGAAAGCTACTCCTGCAAAATGGCAGGCGAAGACAAGCAGATGTTCAAGCAGTTCTGTCAGGAGGGGCTCCCGCATGTGCTCGAAGCTCTGTCCCCTCCCCAGACCACAGGCATCAGTCCCAATAAGTAAGGTCACAGTCTACATGCAAACCCACGGCTGGGCTTTATGCTTTATAAAATGTTTCTTTGTTATTAAAATTCACCAAGCCCATTTTTCTTCATCCAGCCTGCAGAATTTAGTTTAGGAACCTACGTGTTTAAATTTGCATGCTGTGTATTCTGTAAGCTTATTTTGAAGCAGAACCAGGTTTCGCAAATAAAGCACCTTGGATCTAAAGAACTCGAAGGCACACATTCCCAGAGCTGTGGAATCACGCTGTATTGTTTTTTTTAAATGTGTCGGGTTTGAACATCTCCACTCTGCCTGTTGGTTTCTGTTGCTCCTCTCTTGAATGGTGGTAAGACCGGAGAGCTGTGTGAAACAGAACATTTCCTAATATAGACACACTGAAACACTTGCTACTTGCAAAAATGCAATGTCAAGTCACCCCACCCAACACCCCACCCCCCAACTTTCAGGCTGAGCCAAAGCCAAAGCGGCGACGAGGCAGAGGGGCCTCTCTCCGACAAGTGCAGCCGCAAGACGCTCTTCTACCTGATCGCCACCCTCAACGCCTCCTTCCGTCCCGACTATGACTTCAGCCGCACGAAAAGCCATGATTTCAGCAAGGAACCCAGTGTTAACTGGGTGAGGGTGCATGCCGACCAATCCAAAGCTCTGTCTGAAGGAAGTGACAGTCACGTATAGTATTAAGCGATTCAGTTGGTTCAGAGTTACTGCAAAGTGAATGCAGTCACCCTTTTATAGGGAACACTGTGAAATGAGACTTTCCTTGGGTCCTGGATGCCCCTTAAGGCCTGTTTGTGTCTGCAGGTGCTCAATGCCGTGAACAGCAGCCTGTCTTCAGCTGCAGGGGGTGAATTCAGTCGTCTTCAGCCCCAACTCTGGCAGGCAGTCGATGATGAGATCTGCCTCTCGGAATGCGACATCTACAGGCACGTGTGGCAAACTGCATCCGCTGTCTTTTTGCAACTTTATGTTGTGTTTTTGTTAATCTTTATATAGCGGCATGAGTTTTTGACGTTAAGTCTTCACTCAGCTGAGTATTTCTTTTATTTTCCAATGAGGTTCAGTACCTTGCTTGAGGGAAATGCCATTCGGGAATGAAAGTTTCTCCAATTTTGTTTCTTACGTTCTTATGTTTTTATTTTGCTAATAGCTACAGGCCCGACCTGGATTCAGACCCATACGGGGAGGAGGGAAACCTCTGGTCATTCAACTATTTCTTTTACAACAAGAGGCTCAAGCGGATCGTCTTTTTTACATGCCGTTCTGTCAGGTGAGACTAGGGGGCGCCGTTCTGTCAGGTGAGACTCGGGTGCCGTTCTGTCAGGTCAGGATGGTGGGCGCCATTCTCTCAGGTGAAGCTAGGGGGCGCTGTTCTGTCAGCTGAGGCTGGGGGGCGCCGTTCCCTTGTGTCATTCGGGCTGCCTCACCATAACCACTGTTTTTTCCACTCCCATGCATGCGTTTGACATACTGCTTGACATGGCAAATGGTGGCTTTGTGTGGAAATCGGCAAATTAAATTACCTTATGAGTTCAGAGGGCTTCATGTGTTCTTTGCGTCAGTGTGTTCATGACTCCAGTGGACTCTGAAACTGGGAATGACCTGGATCTGGATCTAGAGGAGGGGAGCTTTGAGGAAGAGGAGAACATTGATGAGGACAGGTGAGCATCCCTGGTCAGGTAACCTCTCCCCATCATCTGCATGGCACCTCAAGCAACAAAGAGCTTATCGCCTGCCCTCTCTCTCACTGCTTCAGTATGGTAAGGCAGCCTTAAAAATGTATATTGGCAAGTATGAGCGTATTTATGTTGTAACTCCTGAATAATCAGTCAGCTGTCCGTTTTGACTCACAGTTATGACATCAAGGCTCATTCAGCGTATAAACCTGCTTGCCCAAGCCCTGTATTGCAGTCATTCATACAGCGAGTTGTGCTGAGTGGACGTTCTGTGGAGGTCGTCTCACAGGCTAATGCCGGCTTCATCGTGGTGCCTTTTCTTTCTGCAGGTGTGACACGTTGTGCACCTGATGAATCCAGGGCTGAACATTCCGGAATCATCTTCTCTGTAGCTACTCTCCAGTACGCCTGCAGTTGAGACACCAGCATTTTTGATAAAGCATTTAACTCAACATGCATTTTGCCTGAAGTTGGTGTGTTAATTTTTCAGCTTTTGAGATTGGAAATCCGACTGCATGCTAGAGTGTGAGGCAGTACCATAGTAATTAAGCTGATTGTTCCAGCAATTCTTTATTTCATAGCTTTTTTCTTGCACAAGCTTGCACTACTCTGCCTTGTCCTTAGGCATTCATTTTATTTATATTGAGGATATATCTTTACTTTTATATGAAATGTTTTTATATTAAACGTTTTTACTTGCAAGTCAGAGAATAATATTCCTTCTGTGTATAATATCACCATAAAATCCTACAGAAATGTATGCTGAGATGAGAATGGACTTTGAAACTGTATAAGAATTTTACTTTGTGTGTGTGTGTGTGTGTGTGTGTGTGTGTGTACATATAATGTATATTGGCTATATGGTTAGGAGAGAATTAAAAAAAACAAACATTATTTTTATTGGGTGTTGCTGGTGGCTTTGTTGCAGTGTATGCAGTAACATGTTCATGTTCAAAGAATTGTTTCTCTGCCAAACCTGCTTCATCATTCCAGTCTCGGTAGCCCTTGTATAGTGTGAGGCCCTTTCTGAGCCTTGTCATTGATACTTAAGAATCAGGACATCGACAAAGTTAGTGAAATTCTCTTTAAAGTTCTGTTTTTGGACACTAGATGTCACCAGTTCATCATTTCATCATAGTCTCTACATATAGACATATTATCACTGTCCACTTTATATACTTCTCTATGTATGTATTGAGGTTTTATTATAAGATTTTTCACATTCTGTCTTGAAGCTGAATGTTGAAGGTGTTTTCCAGCTGTATTAGTGATTAAACTTTCACGTTAAAAGAAACCACTGGTTTGAAGTTGGTAAGCATCCATACTATATGGCTTTTGCGTTTTGCGGTGTGCTGGGATGGTTCTGGCGAATTTTATAGAGTCCTGAGGCCATAACTGTAAGAATCATAACTTAGAAAAGTGTAATGAGGTCTTGAGACCTGAATTTAGTTGTTTTCACCAGATTGTGGTGATGAATAATTTCTTTAAACAAGCGACCACACCTGTGATCAGTGAGTAGTCAGTTGCTGGCTTGTAATGTAGTATTGGGTTAATTCTTTTGTCTTGGCTTTTAATTTAACCAAAGCTGGGCTTGAATTTTACATTTTTTGCTTGTGTTTTGACATGTGAGTAATCTAAGGTGTTGCAGAAATTCCATTTCTTCAGTGGGCAGTATTGGGCAGATTACCTGTTTTTGTGTGGGGTTTTATTTTGTTAGCGTACTGTTGGCCATGATAGTTATTTAACACAATACAGTCTTTGTAAATTCCAAATGAATCAGAGTAACTCTGGCATGATGCCCTTCATGCCGAGGTTTATTTTCTGTGTTTTTTTGTTAATAACCCATTATGCTAGGTGTACAATTGTAGTTTTCCTAAATAAACCTAGTTAAACTAAAGTATAATGGATGTAACGAAGTGGGCTTCATACTGAATGAACAGAATTAGCTGTAGGGTATGTTCTTAAGAAGTATGTATCTCATTTCATTTGTAATAGGGTTAAGAACATGAATAGCATGACTTTTTGTACTAGGGGATTGTAATGTCTTTGTTTTGCAGTCTAATAATAGTACTATCAAGGTATTGTAATAGTTTCATAAGGCTTTCATTAGAATTGCAGTGTGAGAAGGCAGCTACTGTTATTTGCTGAACTTGTGAACTATGATTGTGTTTATAGCTTGGTTCTGTTTTCATGAAATGGGGCCCCCAGATAATGTTTGTTTAATTCTGAGTGACTTCTATACAGGATCTTAAATTCTATATTTCACTTTAACTCGGTACATTTGACCTCAGAAACATATGAGTTCAAGTAGAATTCACAGTGAATAAATATAGTTAGAAATGGGTACCAAATGCAATGGGACAAATGACAAACTTGTAACCTTTCACTTAACAGTTGTGAAAAAAATAACCTCCAAATGTGTTATATATATTTTTTTTTTACAGTTTTTGTTGTCTTACATATACATACATTTCTCTTTATTTCTGTATGTATATAAGTATAAAGTACATTTGAGTTTCTCAAAGCTATTATGCTTTTACTGGATGTCTGATCCAATAAACATTCCTCCTAAACATCTCTGTCCTCACTGGTGTATTTGCATTTGTTTAATAATTCTCATTCCAGATATAGACATACAGACTTTCACATGTCAATTTAAAATTAAAGCCTGGGTTATATTTATTTTTACTGCACTTATTTTAATATGTTTAGTTTCAGTTTTTCTTAAAAAGACCTGAAACATTTATTGTAGTGTTTGTTTTTAACCCTTTTAATTTAGTTTTTAGAGTGTTTTTTTTATTATTATAGACTGATAAAGTGCCCTTCGAATATTACCCCCCCTTAAAAAAGAAAAATAAATAAACAGAGTAATAAAAGCTAACTTTTAGGACTAATCCTTTAATTATTTAAGGGCAGTAGAGAATTTAACTGATGAGGGGATTTTTGCAAAAGATTTGTTTTTGTTTAAATAAATGGAACGTTTTCCTGAACAATAATGACTTCGCCCTGAGTCTGTTTGAATGCTGTGTATTTCCTAGTCATATAGTGCGGCATGCGATACAGAACAGCGACATGGAAGTTCCGACTCATGAAGGCCTCCTTACCAATTGATGAAATGTCAAAACCCTCACCACACGAAAATACTCCTCCCTTACCACACCTGATTTTGGTGAATAGACGCTTCTGTAATAGTGAAAGAAAAGCACATCCTCATAGCGGACAGTATTAAATAGAATATCCTGCAGTAAGGAACACAGCCGTCAGTGTGGGACATATCACATGGTCTCTATGGGAATGATGTTGACTGAGGCAAAATGTCACATCCTGTCAGACATACTTATCCTGGCATTATGAGTCCGAGTTTCTTCCAGCCTTCCCAGTATACTGCTGGGTTTTGCGGGGTGACATTACATAGCTAGTGCAATGGCGTATATCCTTATATCCATCTGATAGGAATATGCAGGTTACACGAGGAGACGTACTGTAGCAGGCATCTGCTCAGAGGCCAAGCTCTAGTAACACAATATCTACACACAAAACACTGGGAAACCTGAGCTTATCAGCACCATAACCATTGCCAGTGTTTATCATCTATTTCATTCATAAACAAGGCAGGCTGACAAATCACTTTATGGCTATGAAAACATTTGGTTTTCAATTGAAGAACTTGCACAAGTCTGAAGGTGTTGTTCGCTCTTTGAATAGCTTACAGGTTACACCCAAAATCTTTTTCTTAAAATGTGTCAGGTAAAACCAGAAATGCACAAAAATACTAGATGCCAGTTTTCCTGGAAACATCACTGGCCTGCAAGGGGTTTGGGGGGGGGGGGGGATGGTGGTGGTTTGCAATCTCCACACAGAGAACAGGGGTGGAATTCTAAGCCCCTCCCCTGGAAGTGTGAGGCACCCTATGGAAATTAGTTTTGCAATATGAACAACTAGTTGAACAGAAGTTTAGCTGATGATGCGTTTGACACATTACTTATTAATCTAAATAGGGTTAGGTTATCTTTAGAGTTCTCTCTTGCATTGGTCAATCAGTATACAAAAATTGTTTTACCATGCAGTTTTAAATCTGGTTTTAAGTCTGTCCTGGGTAAAAACACATATATATCAGGATAAAGAAACATTTGCTTCTTGAGAGGAAGACAAAGACTGTCAGAATTAATCAGAAACCCTTTTTGAACATTATATAACCAAATAGGCTGTGATACATTTTGCATTACTTTTGAGTTCTAGTCATTTCTAGTGATATTTTCATGGTAGTTTCCTGGAACTAGTCAACACTGTATTGTTTCGTATATTCATTTGTAGTTACATTTTTGTTCATTTTTCAGCTGGTGAAAAAAACTATAACACTTCATATAACATGTAAAACACGTCCTATTAATGCCTGTGCTCATTTTTTGCAGATGTAACAAAGGACAAAGTGATCAAATGTTTTGTAGCAAAATGGTAAGAATGCAGTTTTTGCTGCTCTACAATTCTTCTAGAAAGGAGGACAAAAGAATGTTTTTTAGATTTTTATTTCTTATTGGCAACAACAAAAAATATACACTTATTTTAAGGGACTTATTACACACCCCCAAAACAAAAACAACCATGTAGTGTGCATTTTCTCTGCATAATAAGTTTATTTACAAAATTCACAAAAAAGGGTGGTGATCTGAATGCAAGAACAATAACATGGCGGAACACAGGAAGTTATGCAGGTTCCAGGTCCGATTCTTCGTAATGCCTCACTACGGCCCGCAAACCGTGACTCCGCCAGCTTTAGACTGGGGTTTTGTACAGGTACCAGTTCACTGTCACCCTCATCCAGATCCTCTCCAGAGTGGCGCAGACACGGACATTATGTGGGACTATTATTTGTGAACTTGGACAGCGTGCACAGGACGACATAGAGCACATTCTTCATACAAAAAGAAACCCTGCACTTCAACAAATGGGTCATTTTCACTGTTACAGGCAGAATGTCAACCTATCGCCATCCACAATGACAAAAGGGTTCAGTTTACAAAGGTCTATACACTGAAGAAAGCTACAGATGATTCTTTGGTTACAAAAAGCACCTCATATTTGGTTCTGTCTATGTCTGGTGAAGATAAATAAGAGGGATAAAACAGGAACTAGAAGACAAAAAGGCACTTAAACGGTCAGATCTAGATTTTCACTGCAAACTATGCAAACAGTACTAAAAAGGGCACAAATATTCTTGTGCATCAAGTATTCCAGGATTGGTTAACATTAGAGGTAACTCACACCGGCCACTTTAGACCTAAAGAGACAAATTGTCTCCTGCAAGCCTCTTCCATCGACAGTTTTGCTCACTCTCGAAATGGAAAAGACTACATAAAGGGATAAATACTGGTATGAATTGGCTGGACGATGCAAGGGCGGGTGGCTGGATTCGGGAGAGGATCGTTTTCAAATTAAGTGGAAGGTCGCAGAATGTCGCTGTCGCAGGTCCGAGCAGCAGACGTGAAGCCACTGGTCTTGTCAGGTGTTTTGTCAACTTCAGCTATATCAAGGGAAATCGCCGAACCACAATGAAAACATTATAATCCTAAAAATGCCTCAGAAAAGACTTTTCATCTTTCCCCTGTCAGCTTTGTGTGGTTCTCCATTAATAGAGAATCTATTTTTGTTTTCTGCAGGTAAAACACTACTCTCACCACCGGAGAACATGAAGAGGAAAATGTAGACTTCAACAAGGTCTCTCTTTTATTCATTTTACTTTGAATTACAGAAAGTCCTCATCTTCATTTTTTCCAAAGTCTGGTACGACTTGGTCCGTGCAGTTCCTAGGGGTGAGGTGGCTGCTGGTGGCCAATAGGCTGGGAGAATTCAGCCAGGGATGCAGCAGAATGTCACTGGACTCCAGTCTCTCTGAGGGGGCCTTCCGTAACATGCACCTCACCAGACACTTGGCGCTGGCAGAGAGCGAGTCCGGCACCGTGAATACCCCCCGACGGATTTTGCCGAAGAGAGCTGCAGGCTCCACGTCCTGGAAGGGGTAGCGACCCACCAACATGGTGTACAGCACAACGCCGAGGCTCCACACATCCGCCGCCTTCCCTGAGTACGAGTGCCGTGAGTTGAGGATCTCTGGCCCGACATAGGCCGGGCAGCCATGTTTGTCAGTCAGGGAATCTTCCTCCCCTTTAAGGATGCACGAGTCCTCCAAATCCTGCAATACCAGCTTCGTCCTGTAGGGGCAGCAGAAGAAATGTTACTCACCTCCCCCATTCCCAAAACACTGGAAGCCGTTAAATATAAATTTGAATTCTCTCAGGTCATTACTGTGACATTTGTACCACCTTGCTCCTACAGTGAAAGTTAGTCGTGACAGGTTACGTAAGCAGGAAGCGCTAGTTCTTTTTCTGGAACTTAACAGTTTGCTTCACACGTCTATTTGCATTAAGTCAGTCGAGGGAAAAAAAACTAAAATGCACATTAATATCTGACAGCCCACAGGCAAACAGATGCACAGCGAAGCGACTTGCTGACATAATGTTTCTATAAACAGCAATGGTATAGAGCGATAGCATCAGGCCTGGCAATAGCTAACACTCGCGACTCGAAGAACTAACATATGCAAATCAGAATGCATGCTGCAAATATAAATGGACATGTCCAGATACTCTATACTTCTGCTGAGAATATACAAGGTTATTAAACTGCTAATCTATGACTGTTTCTCATTATAGCCCAAAGCCAAAGTGTGTGGTAAGCTAAGTTTGGGGTCCATTTTTTAGCCAGGAAACTAACCTACACAGTACTGACTTTTAATACGATATAACCACACACCATGGAGGGATTTTCGATCTCGCATAACAGAGCATTTTGCCCGCTCTTGTTTGCACCATTGCTATAATATCTTGGGTCGCGTGGAGCTGAGTGCTGATGACTCAAATATGCCCGTCGCCCCCGCAGGCCTGTCTTGTTTTTGTGGCCCCACGGGAGTTCAGTTTCGACGCTCTCACTTGCTCAACACGCAGCCTGACATTTCCGTCAAGCTCTCGACGGAATATGCACGCCACTTGAAGGAAAGCCAAGTGGATGACGGAGAGTAGAGACCCCTCGGCTCACGGACCGCGGCCATCACGTGACGCACGTAGCTGGTGCTCGCGGGCGGGAATGCGGCTGCCGTCGGGATCCATTACCAGAAACAGAAGCAAGGCGTCTTCCCGCTGACTATCTACCTTTCAACCGTTTTACGCAACTGTATGTTTTTTAAGATGTATGGAAACCCAATAGGCCTAACTGGACAGCAGATACAGACAAAATCATCTCTTAAATGAAAAACTGATTGAGGGTACCGCATATCTGAACCAGACCTCAAAAACCCACCCACCCTCCCCAGAAATGCTTCTTTAAAACTGTCTGAATATACTGGCTTCATTTCATTGTTGTGCATCCAGTACTGTAGTAGCATCCTGCCATCAGTACTCCCTGCTACTGCCTGATAGTTTAATAGACAGACTCGGATTGGACATCACCTTATTGATCAGTGGGGATACTGACCTCTGCCTGTCGGTGAAGACGAACTTGCGCAGCTTGAGGTCGCGCAGCACGACGCCACGGCAGTGGCAGTGAGCCACAGCGGCGGCCATCTGTCGGAAAAGCCCGGCTGCCTCGTCCTCGGGCAGCCGCTTGCACGTCCGCACATACGAGTGCATGTCACCATAGCTGCGCTCGAAGAAGACGTAGGCGCTGCGCTCACCAGTCACCACCTCCGAGATGGGCACCACGTTCTCGTGCGGCAGCAGGAGAACGTAGGGGGCGATCAGCTCCCGATACTTCTTCATGGGAAACACCTACGGGTCAGAACGGCAGTCAGCAGGGTTAATACGCCCCCGTCCTGCAGAGCAAAGGTCTCATGCTACCTGTAATCAGAAATCTGCCTTCTGGAGCACGGACACATCAAAAGTAAAGCGCTGTATCGCTATAACGAGATTTCAGCACATCGGGGATGTCTGTGCTTCTGAAGTTCCATGCAAAAGCCTCCCCTGCTGTTGTTATGCTTACGGTCTGATAAATGCCATGACAACACCCGTTGTTTGAGAAAAAAAGACACACGTCCCCAGCAGATCACCTCAACCCACAGCAAACTGTGCCCAGCAAGATCAGGAAAGTCCTCTCTCCCTGTCCGTCTGGGCTCTCAATTAATTAAATGGATCTGATGTAGACGAGTGACGTGACATACCTTGCACGTGTACTCCTTTTCTGTGACACTGTGCACGGCCCTGTGGATCTGTGAGCCCTCCATCTTCTCCAGGAGGATGTAGGGTCCGATCCGGGAGGCGCTGGGCTGCTCCCCCCCACTGGGCCTTGGGCTCTGGGTCAGAGGACGGAGGCACGGGGCCAGGCCCGGAGAGGGAGGCTGGCTCAGGCGGGGTCGCTTGCATTTCGGGGTGTCAGCATCGAGGGATTCCTCGAAATCCACGCGCTTCAGGCGCAGAGGAAGAGTGCATGGGCCAGGCTGCAGGTTCACGCTCATCTGCAAGACAGACAGAGTCCTTTACACCACTGCCAAGCGACTCTTCACAACAAAGAAAAACTAACCTTATAATGAATAAACTTTAAGCAATAGATTGCCAAGTGCTGTTTGGCAACCTTCCAGCATAAAACTGCTATAGCAGGTAACCTAACCTAATATTGTACCACAAACATTCAATTTGCCAATAATCGGGTCACTTGATGCAAGGCTATTGGAAGTGAAGAAAAGACCGCAATCAGCCGTGCTAAAGCACGGAAATCCCTTTTAGAGATAAAACCCATATTTTGTCAGACTTGTATGACGTCACCCCCTCCTTGGCGTCCGGACTGACGCTCGTCTCCCTTCTTTCGAGGACAATAGGCCTGCATGACGGTCATGATCCAAGCAAGATCAACTTATTCATCCCGTATTACATTTCCAAATGCCACTGAACAGCCCCCCAGGGGAACACGAATCATTGCGATGATTTTCACGCCACAATTCCAGTCAATCCGTACAACATTTATATAAATAAAACAACGCGAAGTCGGTGGAGCATCCAAAGAACAGCTGTCTTAATGGATTGCTTGGATTTCTTAATGTACTAAGCAGGTTGAAACAGCATAATATCCCTTATTGCAGTATGCTTATGTGCAACAAAGAGATGACTGGACAGCGGAAGAGGTGATTCATAAGTGCCGCTGCATCCCCTTTTATATAGCCTGTGACGCCGTGCAGGATGATCAAGCCGGTGATTCTGCATTACTAAAACAAAAAATGACTTCAGCTATTTCGAAATATTTAACATCGGATCTATGTGTCAGCGCTGTAAGGCCAGGATCATTCATTTAGCCTTTAAGGACGTAATGGCAGCCGGCGATCGCCGCTTTTATAAACACAAAACATTAAGTTCTTAACGAGTGATCAAAACCGGGAGACCCAAATTAAAAGTTAAGCAACGCACGATCGCAGTATTTGCTAAGTATGCGTTCGCACGGATGTCCCCGCTTTTAATAATAAAACAGAACCAAAGGACAGGATGTCTGGGTGCGTAGCTGTAACTGCACTTGTGAATGGGGTCATTTCTCTGATACAGTTTGAACCAGAATTGCATCATCGCCTCCATGAAGTTTAACCGAGATATTTTCCCCCTCCTTCCCCATGTAACCCTATAGGACTATTCATGTTTAAATCATGTAGGACTCGATAGACCTGCGCATGTTGACTAGCAACGACCGGATCTGACATTTAATAGCATTAACACGTAAAAAGAAGACAAGAATTTTACCTCGTCCGTGGAAGACAAAGGCATCTGCTCTTCTCCAAAAAAAAAATGCACAAATGCTATGGCAATTCCCGTTTGTCAGTGTTCTATTTTTCTCAAAAAAACATTCCCAAAAGATAAATGTTGCGAAAATCAAATTTTAAAATAAAAAACTTCAAGTGTTACTTTCGATACAGAATCGAAAAAAAAAACTAGACAGTATAAAGATAATGGCGATTTTTTTTCTTGATTCTACTGTAAAGAAAAACAAGTAATGAATCAGCTATACGTTAAATTGTCGCCTTTGGTTTTTGTGATTGTTAAACGTATCCGGAACTTTCCCAAAGAAAAGAAAAGGCAGTCCAATCATATATGGTTGCGATCGACTTAAATGGTCGTGGATGGCTTTGTAGTAGCGGACTTGCGTAGTTTTCACCATGCACCGGTGCTGGCTTTTGTTGTCCTTACGGGGCTCTTTGTTCGCTATTCCCGCTGAATTAGCTATCAATCCCAGTTCCCGATATTTCAGATGCACACCGATTCACCGGAGGGGTTTGGCAGCACTTCTCACTGTCCTGTCCCGCTTTTTCCTTGCTCGCGATCAAACTTTAAAAAGGCGATCGTGAGAGTCGGATGTCCAGCTAGCGTCTCTCTATCATACGTTGGAAAGCAGCAGTGCTTATTGTCGGAGATGTGTAAATAAATTAACATCAAAAAACCGATTTGCTTCCCAGCCCAAAACAGGCGGCTTAATCCAATTAGTCGGATCCACTTCGGGTGTCGCCTCCAGCCTGACTCGATCTCCAAGCAGCAGGCAAACTGCGTCGACCCTGGGTATAGGACAGTAATGTCTAATATCCCTTACTCGCTTTACAGTAGGGTTTCAAGTTAATGATGCTGACTGCCTGTGATTGCGACATCCTAGCTCCGCCTAGCTGCCTTTTTTTCTGATGACAGGAAGGTTGACAAAGCCAGGCAGCGCCGACGGACGCGACGTGCCGCTGCCCCCCGCCCTGTAAATGCACATCTAGCTTAGGAAGAGGCGTGGCTCCCCCCGCTATTTGTTATTGTGGCGACTTTCAACAAGTTACACATTCCTTACCAACTCGCCACATTATTGCAATTTCACGATCCGCAGATACTAACAAAAAGCCGAAACTGTTAAATGCTTCCTACCCTACGCAATCGCACCAGTTTCCCGTTTATCAGTAGTCTACATTAATAACATAACTTAATTTTCATTAAACCTATTATTGACTTGACCGAAGTAGTTGTCGAGTCGGATCGACCCGAAAATAACCATAAATGTGAGCTATTCCCTCTATGGAAAAATAGGGTTTACCATGGAAAGGTTAAGATGAGGTCATGAGCAACAGTTTGCCATAGCACGATCTGCCCCACCCTACTGTATGACTCAATGCTTGTGATGGTATTGCACCATTGAGTAATTAAAATACTAACAAGCTGAGATAAAAAGGAAAAGGAACGACGGATGGATGGAAACCTCTTAGGCAGGAGCGCTATGATTTCGATTATTCAGAGACAACGCATGCGTTACTATGGGGCGTCAGTCTATATTAAGTTTCGCAACTATACGAAATAATTAAATGTTTCTGTTTCATCATGTTTTCTTACTTTCGCTACGGTTTTTTGAATATACATCGTGAAGAATTCGAGCATTATGTAACAATAATATTTCGGGAAAAAATCGCAGCGTTAACTACTTCTTGCCATAGTTAAACAAATATACAGTAAATATGATCAGATTCTTTAGATGGGTCTGTTTAGGGTGTTTTTCCGAGACAGGTGGCAGATGGCGTGCAGGTTGACTACTTGCTTTATGCAACCTGCTCGATTTAGGTGGTAAAGTTGTTCCATCGGCTCCATTTCAAGTTCGGCTTGCAGCCCCGGCTGTATCCGGAGTTTTCACATTTTCCCCAGGGTCGTGTGGGTTTCTTCCGGGTCCTCATGCTTTATTTTTTTTCAAAACCCACATTCACACATTACGTAGGCGTGCTTTTTACAGCCCGATTTATGACTCTAAATTGCTTATAAGAGGGATCGGCTGACTTGTTCTACATCTGGGACCCTAACTGGATTAACGATTACCGACAGTGGATTTGAAGGAGGCACCGCCGTAAGACGTGCCCAGACTTTTGCCAAGAATCGGAAGTGATACTTGATTAAAACGCTAGTAATTCACGTCACATTTATGAGAGAGCGGTGGAAGCTTAGGTGTGTCCAGCATGTTGATTCGCATTGATGCCTGCCATAATTGAGTAATTTATTATTCACCTGACGTGGAAACACGAGCAAGGATTATGCATTTATAGAATGATGTTTTAGGGAGCTGTTTAAATGGGTGAATACAGGTGCCTTTGAAAATTAATGATCTCAGTAACCTAGATTTTGCAACTGACACATAAAACGTAAAATTAAGATAATGTCGTAAGTCGTTAGCTTCGGAAAAAGACCAGGATGTACGTCACCCAGGAGAAGTGGTGGGAAAATGATGCGGGCGATGAAGAAGATGAGGATGATGTACATGAGCAGAAACACAAGAAACTGATACTTGATATAGCGCTTCTTCCTGCGACAGGAAGCATTTTGCTTGGGGATATGGACATGCAAACCTAAAACCCGGGAGAGACCACGGAGTTACATAACTCGAATAGCTGCAGAAAAATGATCAGTTGCATTTAAAAATTATTTTAAAAATGTAGGCTACGTCACAAATGAGCATCTGCATCAGTTAACCGCAAAATACGAATCATATATATGTGCACAGGTTTGCATTGAAGTGTTAAATGTTTGTTTATTTCTTTGTTTCTTTGGCCTAAATGGCAAGGCCATTAGAATAATCTATTTATGAATACATACAATTCACCATGTAATTCGAGCTTGTGTAATGGGGTGACATCCTGTCTTTGGGTTTCCCAGCCTTGTGCTTTGTAATTCCCCTGTACTGTAAAGGGTTATGTAAGATGGATGGATTTTTAGGTTTTTGGCTTGTATGCCTATTTTTATTTAATTATGATGTTTGTGTGTTTATACCATTTGACTATAATCTTAGCTAATGGAACTCTTTATGTAATACATTGCCCTGGTATGATAAATGGAGATAAAGAAAAGTATGTCTTATCTGCAGTATGAATGGATAATTGTGGTAAAACTGATAAAACTTCACTGCAAGAAATGTCCTGACTTTTGCAGCATATCCACAGTAAATAAAATGTGTATGCTATCTGTTACGCTTGTTGTGTATTTTACTTTTAGATTACTGATTACAGTTAGTTCGGGGGAAAGCTTTGACGTCACAGCCTTTTGTAACTATGGTTCGAGTCTGACTAGCTTGTTATTTGAAAACCCTGTTATTTTGCAAATACCAGTTATGCCACGTGTGATTGCTCTATACAAAGACTTAATACAGAAATTACATACACATGCATACTTACAGTCTCTAAATGAATTTTGAGGGAAATACAGCACCTTTTTTTGGTGGGAACCCCCGTAAATGTATGTGATACTCTGTGGTCCTAAATTCTATCACTGTCTGTGTGCGGGGGCGTTGGAAGGGGGGGTCACACCTTTCTGCCAGAGATGCTGAGTAGGCGGCTTTTTTAAACTTTTTTTTTTGTAACGAAAAACAATAATGTGGTCTCACCACTACTGAAACAAGCATGATTTTGCCTAGACCGTGGGCTGACTGACTTTTAGATGGAAACATTTACTGTGCAAAGCAGAAACATCAAATTCATCATTTAAAAAAAAACACCTTTGCTAGTGGCTGTATACTAAATCTCCACTAATACAAAATATTATTTCTTTTGAATACTTCATGTTTGTGCTTGCTGTATTTGCTGACAAAATGCATCATTTGGTTTAGAAATATGAATATCGTGATGGATGAATTTCTCACCTTGCCCTTTGTCCTGCGATGCACTTAAAAGTAACCAATTACTCGAGTTTAATTTTATTTTACTGCAGGTCTTTTCTGTACTAAGAGAACCACCCATGTCGGGTTAGGTAATATAATCCCCATGAGAGCAAAGCTCTTCCCAGTGAAACGCAGCTTGTGAAGGTGACATATGCATATGAGAATAGGGCGTGACCTAAGTGTGAGGTGACCAAAAGGTGTGTCCTATTTAGCATAGACTGGTGTTGACCTGCGCTCTGTTTCCACAGCTCTGTGATTAGAAAAGAGGAAATACTTCAGTCAGCCTGCTTAAT
The DNA here is from genome assembly GCF_048594095.1 of Paramormyrops kingsleyae. Lineage (NCBI taxonomy): Eukaryota > Metazoa > Chordata > Actinopteri > Osteoglossiformes > Mormyridae > Paramormyrops > Paramormyrops kingsleyae. The sequence continues at coordinate 33,679,591 of NC_132804.1, forward strand.
GCAGAGGGCACGGCAAAGGTGCCTGAAAGCTAATGGGATTAGCATAGCGCTCGAATAGCATTACCCTATGTATCTTAAGTGCATGTCGCAGTTAGTGGCTAGGTAGTTTTGTTTCTGTTTAAATCTTATGGGGTGAATTATTGAGATAGCTATAAATAGTTGGATAATGTGGGAATTGTTTTTTTTTTTTTTGTTTATCATTAGCAACCCCCCCCCCCCCCCCCAGGGGTGATGGACCAGGAGGGGCAAAGTTTAGCCACTAAGCTGTTAGCTGGCTGATTAACGAGACGGCCTTCCGGTGGACAACTGTGGGGAAAGATCAGCTGCCCCCCTTCCCATGGCAACTGCCGCTAGAGATCAATGGCCCGTTGCGTCACGCCGTTTTGTGCAAGAGCCCAGTTAATCAAAACCCCAGAGCCTTTCAGCGGCGGAAAGTGAGGTTTAAATAACATGCCATTGGACTCCATTCATCCGCCGTGTTTTTGTAAATCCGGCAGCGCTGATTGTGAAAGCCCCGGATTCCAGTGCCGCTTTGGGTTCTACAGCATAAACAAGCAGTGTTGTGGAATTTTTTTTCTTTGTTTGGTACTCTTCATGACTGCCTGCATTTTGGCAAAAGGCTGTAGGCCTTGTCGAGAGAAGCCTGATTCCCAGTCCTGAATTATGCTTCAAGATCCGGGTCTGATGCTGGGTGGGAATATTTCATGGTAAGCCCATGCAGCATTCTAATCATTTCGTAAGTATAAATCGTGTCAGGAGCGTTCAAAAATATCCGGAATAATACAAGAAATATATTAAATGCTGATTTCTATTAAACGCAATAAGAAAAAAGGAAATTAACCGAATCAACAAATTAACTTCAAAGGGTTTATGCAAATCAACAAATTAACTTTACTGGGTGTTTGGTCGCTTTCTTCATTGTTAATTGATTGTTGCAGCTCCCATCTCCCATCCTCTCTCTGAACCAAACAGTGAATTAGTCTGTCAATGGCTACTTTGTCCATCCATCCATCCATTTTCTCTAATCGCTTGTCCTATTCAGGGTAATGGGAGGTCCAGAGCCTATGAGCACAAGGCAGGGAACAACCTAGGATGGGGCACTAACCCTTTGCAGGGCACAGTCATGCACCAGTCACTCACACGTGCACAGCTACGGGAATTTTGGTGCATATACCTCATCTGTCATTTAAAGACACAGAGTAACACCTGGCTCGTCTGAGATAGGCGTTTAATCTCCTCAGAGTGTACTTCACAGCTCACCCCACGCCTGCATGGCCTGAGCTGCAGGAAGTTTGAGTGCCATTTTCTCACGGCTCCTCCACATCCTTACTTGAAAGATGGACCCATGGGGAAGAGCCCCCCTGCTTTCCCCCCCCCCCCCCCCCCCCCGCCACTGCTGTGTGGTGTTCTTAAATGCCATGTGGAAAATACATGTTAATTGAAAGCTCGCCACACATTTAGCAGACTTTTCTCCAAAGTGACCTATGAGCAAGAATGCAGTATCATTCTAGAGCAACTGTATCAGACAATCTCTAGAGCAACTGGGTTGGGGGTGGGGGGTACAGTTAAGGGCCTTTTTGATATAAACTATATACTTCAGTCACAGCATCCTTACTTGCTAAGCCACACACACCCGTGAGGTTACAAAGCTCCAATGCTGTGATGCGCGTTGCATAAACAGCAGTGGTGCACCGGTGTGTTTTTAAATTCGCAAACATTTCATATTAGAATTTCACTGTCATTAAACTCACGGGATTCTGCCTAAGAAGTGTGCTAGAGTGGGACGGGTAATGCCATGCCTTTTGAGAGCTGAAACTCGCACACCAGATTAGCTAACAGATAACACCAGCAGTAATACAGGCAAACTGCAATCCTCCTGTCATTGTGGCTGTTGTTAACCTAGCTAACCCTTCGAATTATGTCACACTGTTTAGCCAGATGTGTTATAAATGCTTTTTAAAGAATTCTCTATGCATATTAAAGGCCCTGTGATAATAAACCATTACCTATGATAATTATGTTCTGGGAACGGGCAAAGATAATGAAGATAATTAAGCATGCAAAGTTCTGTTTTGACATGGGTTGCTTCGTCATTCAACGTATGGTCAATTAAAGGTCATGTGTTTTTTTAAATTGAATGATCTTTTTTTATGAGGTGTTTGTGCATTATCTTATCAGATCGGATTTTTTGCTACAGTATATATATATATATGATATATATATATATATATGATATATGTGCATGTGACTACAAGGATTTAGGGATTGGATACGTAAAGTGCATGGACACAATCTACTTATCAAATCAAGGCAAACTTCACTGCACACTGCACTTTAAATACATTACTTATTTCTGTTCACTGTATATTGCACAACAATCATCTCATGTGTCACCACTTGCCACTTTTTTTGTATACGTTGTATATATTGTTAAATTCATTCTTATTTGTCTGCACTTTTTTACTCTGTTTACTCTTTTTTGCACAGTCTTTGGATCGGTCAGGGTTCATTTCATTACATGTTGTACTTGTTATAACTATGTATGTGACGAATAAAGAATGTTGAATCTTGAACCTTGAATGATTAACACAAATCTCTCTTTGGGAATCATCAAAATGAGGGTTTCCTGGGATCGGCTTCAGGATCACTCCAGCCCACTGTATGGCTAAAGACCCAAAATCACATACTGCAGAGGCAGGCAGCCCTGATCCTGCAGTGACGGTATCCAACAGGTTTTATATCCTACCTGATGAGTTACTGTCTGCCTGAGATCAGCTGTTCTACATCAGAGACCAGGTAGGATAGAAAACCGGCTGGATAGCAGCAGTCCAGGATCAGGGTTGCCTACCCGGATATACTCCTTGTCAATGGCTTGCATTTTTAAAAACTTGACGATAGGTGACAATAAGTGGCAGGAATGGTCAAGTATATAGGATGGGAAATTCACTGGAAATTCCAGATATTTTAACCCACATAAAAATAAACATGTGAAAAGCCATTACATTAATAACAAGAAGAATATGCATTATTTCTTCTGAAAGTTGAAAGTGCAGAGCGTGCATATGTGGAAGAGTTGAGCAACAGGACCTCTTCAGGAGACCGCTATAGAGGAAAGCATGACTCTGGGTTACTTAATCGACCCACTTCTCCATTCTGGATTTTGCATTATTTCAGTAATTGTTTTTCTCATAAGAAAGGTCAGGGACACGATTACCTAACTGATGAATTAGAATCAGGGCCCAAAATGCTTCGTTCAGCTGTTTCGGTGAAACATTTCACAACAAAATGCCCAGACTGTTTTGTAAAGATATAGCCAGTGAACATCTCCTCATAGTGGACGAGCAACTGTGTTAACTAGAATTGTGTACGAAATAAAATGGTTCTGTGGTTTCTGTGGGCTTGATTTGCTTTGGGCAGTGTGTGGGTCTGCAGGGTAGCCCATGATCAGAATTTCACTGGTTCAAATCCCGTGGCAGACAGAGTGATGTCACCATTGGGCCCTTGAGCAAGGCCCTTAACCTCAATTGCCCCAGGGACTGTCTGACTCTGCTCTCTCAAATGTTTGTTTCTTTGGATGAAAATGTCTGCTAAATAACTCAATTTAATGTAAATCATATATTTTAATTAGATTCTGTATAAATGTATAATTTACATTTTTATAAATATCATCATGTTTAGTTCAATTGTTCTTGTTTGAATAAATACATATATGTTTCTATAACACATTTATATCCATATATGTGGAGATGACCATCTATCAGTGGCCCCCGTAAAGTGCTAATTATGTTAAGTGTGTAATCCAGGTGATTTCTCACCAGAAAAGTTTTCACTGCTATTTTTGTCCAAAGGTTTTCACTGCCTTGTTTTTTGCTTTTATTTGCATGTTTTCTTATAATAACAGAAGCCAGCTTCATAATCTCAACCAAGCGGTCCTGGCACTTCTAACACTGTGCAGCAGAAGACATGGCTAATACAGTAGATAATATATGTACATACACTGATTAGGCACCTAATTAGGTGCATCTGCTTGTTAATGCAAATAGCCTGCAGACAGATGCAAAGATAACAGCTCAGTACAACAGTAGCACTTCCAAATTCGCAACCCGACAACCCTAGAAACAGTTCTGGAGATAAAATGGGTTCCTGCCTGATATTGCAGATTTTGCTTGATAAAGCGACCCTATAGTGTATGTATGTATGTTAAAAATGTGGTCAGTCAAGAATTGAGAATTGAAAGGTTGCCAATCAGTTTCCCACAAATCAGTGCTGCAAAGAATTGTGTAACCTGACTACCTTATATAAAAGACCCAGGAGAAGTTCTTTAAGCTTCTGCTATCCAACTCTATGAATGAGTAAAATGTAAGCCAGACAAGTCACTTTGAACTAAAGTGTCTGCTATGTAAACATAGATGAATGTACATAAAGTACAGCCCTCTAAAACAAATATTGATAATCTGTTAGGTAGTCCATTAAAATTCACAGATAGAATAGTAAAAGGTGGTTTATTTTCGAACCTGCGATATCCACACAGAATTTTCCCTATTATCAGTGCTTCTTAGCATTGGATTGAGTGATTAATTCATTGGAGTGATTTGTACATTTAAAATGCACTTTACTGTTGGTGAGGTTAGTAATGAAGGAGGAAACTGCTGTATGGGAGTAGCTAAGCATGACTGAGTTAGTACAGCAGTGCTTTCCCTGAGAAGGCCAGGGGGAGTTGTTAGGGACTGCAACAAAGCCCAGTGTGTCTGAGTGTAAACCGAGTGTGGCTGACTCATACGCACAATATTTAATTTACTCTTCTTTTGACAAATATAAAATTGGAAAATGAAAACCCTTCTGGCATGGTTGCCATGGTAATAATTGCCTATATCAGAGACCATATATAAGGTATCATCAAAGAAAGGTTAAGGTTCATAAATGTTATGCTATATTCTCTGCTAAACTGAGCAAAAGTAAGATAAGACAATAACTCTGACCCCCCCCCCCCCTCCCCCCAGGGGAATACAGTCCCTCCCCAACCATGTGATTCTTAATGCTTGGGTGGCACAGGCAGGAGGGAACAGATACAATTGCATTCATTTAGCAACCTCTTTTGTCCAAAGTGATGAGCAAGTGGCCAGAGCTTGGGGTTAAAAAGTGTACAGCACTCCTAGAGCAGCTGTTGGGGCTAGGGGCCTTTTCTCAGGGGCCCAGCGATGATTTTATTACTGTTCCGTACCAGGGCCCAAAGTATTGGTGTGCACAGGTTTCTTGGGGTTATTGAACAATCAGTGTGACCTGCGCCCTGCTGGACTGTGCCACACCACGCAAACGCCCAATCTCCGTTATGTGGCGCGTAAAGGTGCACAGGCTGGCAGAGGAACCTCATGTGCTGCTTTTGAGACACGACATAGGTGCCTCGTTATATCTGTGTGGTATTTCAAGAGGAAAAAGATACTTGTATGCATCTGTGCTCTGAGTCAGCTGTGTTTCTATTTGAATGACAGGCCTTTCATAACGCGGCTGCTGAAATTAGAGGTCCGGTGGTGTGACTCAGCCGCCGTTTGCCGCCAGGGCTGACAGGACGGCGCTGCCGCACGGCTCACATGCTCCGCCGTTCGTCACTAGGGCCCTCGCACGCCGATAGGACGCCGCTGCCGCACGGCTCACATGCTCCGCCGATAGGACAGCATTGCCGGACGGCGCTCCTGTGCTGCCATTCACCGTTAGGGCCTGCGTGCCGACAGGATGGAATTGCTGCACGCCGCACACGCTTACGGAATGACAAAAGGGTCATAAACGCCTCAACTTACAAGTCGTCTTAAGCACCTTACTGATGCGTTTTTTTTGCTTCTGTCGTTCTTGACACGTTAAAAGCGCGTTTATGTCATGTAATTTCCACGTTAAGGTGTAAGATACGTGTGTTTCAGACGTTTTTTGTGTCTCTTTTTGACACGTAATCGACGCCTTGTTGACACGTTTTTTACACGTTTTTTAACCCTAACAGCGCCTTGATGTCACATAATTTATGGCGTACAATACACCTGTTTGACGTGTTTTTTGTGTGTGCACTTAAAACATTGCATCAGTTGAGGCCTGTATGACCCTTTTGGCGTTCAATACACTCTCTGTCGTTTGCCGTTAGGGCCGATAGGACAGTATTGCCGCATGGTGCTCATGTGTCATCATTTGCCATTAGGGCCGGCAAGCTGATAGGGCAGCCCTGCCACACAGTGCACACGCTCCGCCGTTCACCATTAGGACCAGTGTGGCACTAGGACGGCACTACCGCATGGCACCACTGTCACTGTGTCCCTGACTCACCACGAAGATGGGAGTCATATGATCAGGTCGCCTCCGAGCAGTGAAACACGAGCCAGCATCCCATGCTGCTATGGTGATGTGGCCTCATGTCGTCGTGACCGTGATGCATTCTGGGTACCTATAGCTCAATAGCACATATTGAGTCTAGGGCTAGGAGGGGGGTGGGGGGTGGCAAGCGTATGACCTATTTTCAGCAAATTGCTATCTGGTGAGTTTTAATACCCTTTTGTATCTTTTCTGATTTACTGTAGGCCTAACTGTTTGCCCCAAAGCCAGTCCTGGCGTGGCTCAGCAGTGTTAGTGTTAGCGTTAGCGTGTGCCGCTGCTTGTCCACATATAATGCTGGCTTAAGGCAGAGTAATACACAAGCGGGCAGAATATCCCGCTGAGCTTAGTGTAACACACAGGACAGTCTACCTCCCTTACAGCGAAACCCACGAAGCGAACCACACCTCCCCGCTCAAATGTGTGAATCCCATTGTGCTTTATCTGGGTTTGTGTTTGGGTAGGACTGAGTAAACAACTGCGTATTTGCTGTCTCTTTCTGTCAGTAACATATCAGCTGTAGATGTGGAACTGTAGGGCTCAGTTAGCATGTAGCTTTAATGGGGTATGTTTACTACCTTAAAATTACGATTGCTGTGACTTACATAAGCAAATACAGTATGAGTTGCCCGACTTAATTATAAGAGCTGAGTTTTAACACTACTGACATCGTATTTTCCAATAACGCGAAACAATGAATAAGCTTGATGTGTAGAAAGTGGCCCTGGCGGAATGCTAACGTGAAACAAGGCTGGCAGACCAGCTTGCAAACACATTCTCATAATTTGGGAGAGATAGTGATGTATTGGTTGTGCAAAACATTACCCAGGAAAGCACAAGAATCAGATAAGCAGACAGGCCAGTCACAACCATAACAATGCCAATGCAGCCTCTGATGCTGAAACAGATGATTTCAGTCTTTATGTGATATCTGGCTTTGTTTCAGCATGACCCAGCATCCACAGTCAACAAATAGTGGTGGGTATTGAAATAAAGACTGAAAAAGGCATGTCAGCAAGTGTAACTTTCTTAAAGATATAAGTTTCTATATCTATAATTGAATTCATACGAATATATCTGTCTATATATCACCATTCATCCATCCATCCATCTTCCAAATGCACATTCAGTAAAAGCTCAGAAAGGGCTCAGAGTATGTCCTGGGAAGGATGGAGCAGGCAAGAGACACACAGAGTAGGATGCCAGTCTGCCTCAGGACACACAAACACAAACAGACAGACACACACACATACAGGTTTGTAATTATATCTTTGTGGGGACTCTCCATTAATTTCTATGGGGAAAACTGCAATCCAAGCATGACTACCTTAACCCCTACCCAGCCCTAACCTTAACCATAAGTAACTAAACAAAATATGGGACTTTTGACTTTGATCTTGTGGGGACCGAAAAAATAGTCCCCTCGATGAACAGGTTTCTATCACATTTCATCACATTACAGGGGCATTTGGTATACATAACCTGCACACACACTCACACACACTTCCACGTGCAATCAGACTGTATCACACATGGTAGAGTATCGCTCACCATAATTGTTTGAGGTTCCACAGGTAAAGGTCTTTCACCATGTACTGAAACATTGAAATATCGCAAGTTTACTCCCAAAGGCTTTTTCTGCAGATCTGTAAACACAGTAATACACACACTGTGGGCAATTCAGACACCGGTTTCCCTAACTGCAGGTCTTTGGGCTGCAGGACGGAAGTGGTGTAAAGCCACACGACAAGAGGAGAGCATGCAAACCCCACTTAGCAGGACGGGGGCCGGGTTAGCGCTCCCAGCCCCTGAGTAGTGTGTGTGTGTGTGAAGGCCGGCATTCAATTATAGCCTTTTCAATCAATTCAGTAAGATCCTGAGGGTTTAGCCTGCTCTCATAGACTATGAGATGAACAAAGCATGACCATTTCCTGAAATCAGGGTCTTCAAGCATGAAAAAGTGTCTGTCAGACTGCACTGCATGGGCGCTCTGTCCACGGTTTCGCCTCTGGCTTGGCGCGTGGGTTTCCTTTTTATGTCACAAAGACAGCCTGTGATTATGCATGAAAAATAAGCGGGATGCTTATGATTAAGCGGAGAGGCGGCCATCTTAACGTGGCTGGTGACGGCATTGTTAGGAGCTGGCGCGCTCAGCACAGGTGACTTGCTTCCACGTCTCGCGGAGCCTCTGCGCCGCTAGGCTCTGTGGCTTCTTGCTTTCTCATCATATAAACAGGATCTTTTTGGGAGTATCCCACTCCAAGCTCAAGAAGAATTTTTTTTTACAGGCGAATCCTGGGTTTCTCAACCGCGGGACCAGTCATGACTTGTCCTGCCACGTATTTGAGTGGCAGATGCGGGAGATGTCTGGGCTGCCCTCCCCACTGCGCCCTGCCCCCCCCCCCCTCCCCCACCGCCACTTTGCGCAACTGTCAATAAAGGACAGTTAAATATAATTGCACTGTGTCGAAATTCAAAGGCGGACCAGAAAGAGTCGTTTACTGTAGGTTACCTACGATTCCTCGCCTCTGGTTTTTAACTAGGCGTATGTCCTTGTTTTTTTTTTTCCTGTCTTTCGCTGGGAATAGCATGAGTATTAATTATAGAGCCTGATTTCAGTGTTGGGAGCCAACTTGTGCCCCCAGCCAGGCATTTAGTTGCAGTTGCCGTGGGTGCAAAGCCCCCTGAGTGTATGGCTCCCCGTCTACTCGCTGTGGGGGGGCGGGGAGGTGGTGGCTAATGGCTCTGTTTGCCCTGGCAGACTCCTGTTTCCCCTGTTAAAAACACTGAAATGGGGTCACGCTCTGCTACTGGAGTCACAGAGGAATTCTTGGACCCGGGGCAATATCTACCCCCCCTTCTTGTTCTCCTTCCTGGAGAAAACGTCTTGCATAAGACAGCTTTGGTCAGACCCGTGACGGGCTGCTCTATGAGGCCTAGCCCTTGGGCAACATTCAGGCCTGTTTGTAAACCATTATTTGACACAGCATTGGCTAATATAACCATTCATATTGACTAATATAACCAATGTTTTTTTTTCAAAAAAGTAAACATGTTTTGGTGAGATTGACCCCACTTTTTATGGTACACTAATGAAAAGCGAGGCATTACATATTATTTGTGCAGGGTCAAGTATTCTGTCAGCTGAGATAGTTGCATACATTTTTATGCTTTGTTCAGAAAGTTGCATTTTTTTCTATGGGACTTCCTTAGAGAAGCCAAAAATCCGTATATGCATCAGCCTATGGGACAAATAGGAAAACTCGCATTGCTCTGGGAGAAATTCCGGTTTTGCAGAAGTGCAGAGGGCAAATGGCAAAGGCAAATTTATTTATAGCACAATATCATACACAATGTGCTTTACAGATTTAAGATAGAAAATAATATAGATACAAGAAACAAAAAAGGCGATTTTAAGAGTTAAAATGGTGCAAAGTGAAACACATCTAAGTTAATCAAGGGTAGTCAAGAAAAGGCTAGATTTGAACTTCTTTTTAAAACTGGCAGCAGTTGCGGCAGTGATTTCCCAGGGGGGCTGATTGCAGTGTTGAGCGGCATTATGGCTAAACGCCATTTCCCCTTGTTTAGTTCCTGCTCTAGGCGCCACTCGCTCCTGCAGGTGTAAGAGGACGGACAGGCTTATAGCCAACAAGCATAAAAATGGGAAGCTTGGGATAAGCGCTAAATGACTAGCATTAGCAGCGCAGGCAGCGTCTCTGCTGCAGCCCGTGTGTCAGAGATGCAGAGCGCAGCCGAGGGCAGAACGCCGGCTGCTATTTCGGGTATGTAGGATAAGAGCAGATTGTTGCAACTCACTCTCGGGGTCAACAGGCAGGATGTGATTATGTGGGTTATTTCTCACCAGCAAACTGCAGTGAGCGAGGATTTCCTCCCACCCTGACTGACTCTTTGGGGGGGGGGGGGGGGGGGGTAGCAGAGGGTATAAGGTCTGTGGCTTGCAATTCATTTCCTGTTTTCTGCCCACATGACGCATAAAAGGGCCTCATTAGATGAGAATGACTTGTAATTGGACTTGTGAAAGGCATCTTCTGAAAATCCCTAAAAAACCACCATTGCCAGACTCCCTCTTATCACTGCTGTGTTCACACATCGTCACATGAAGCCTGGCTGTTTGGTATCACAGCTAGTAAATACACATATTTTAGGACTAACCATTTTTACCCATGAACAGATATTTTCTCAGGGGTCAAAATATATTCTCTGCACCTAACAGGAGGTATAAAAGGAGCTTGGAATGTGAGGGACTCGCTGTATTTTATTTATTTCCGGATTTCCTCTCTCCTTACCTTTCCTTGCCACCGGCTCTGTGTAACCCAATACTGGCACACAGGACGTAGCAGAGAGAAGGACAGATGCTGTGTTCTCTCTGTGACATACACAGGCCACGTCCCACAAACAGTAGGTTTTTGTCCCAAGTGCACTTTAATACCTCTGTTTGGGGGCTTTTGCGTTTAGTTCTTTTGCATTCTACTGCCTTTATGCCCAGTATGATGGTAGAAAAAGAGAAAAGGCGTTTTGTGAAAATGTATTGGGTTACAAAGAAACAGAAAACAGCAGTAAAAAGTCTTTGTGTGACACCGGAGACTCCCAGGGCTCTGGGCCTGAACCTGACCGGCTCCGGACTATTCAGAACCACGCTGTGCCCTCCTCATCCGTCGAGTCCCACGTGAGCCCGGTCCGCTTGCAGTGAGGGAGCGCAGCACTGATGTAACCGTCTGTAACGCCGCGCAGTCCTAGGGGACAGCATCGCATCATTTAAGGTGCCGTGTTGACAAGATGTGGCCTGATGTGGGGGGGGCTGTGGGGGGGGGGGGGGCTGTGGGGGGGTGCGTGCACTATTCGGAGTCACATGGCTGCATTTCTCCTGCGGCTCCGTGCCGTCTTAGGGACTACTTCATAAAGCAGGCCCAGCAAATATGTACCAGTATATTTATATATGTACGTACATTTTTAAAAACATTTTTTTAATACATGCTTATATTTGGAAAGCATGTGGGATCAGCTTTGTGGGAGTTTTATTTACACTGCAGCTCCAGTGCTTGTTTTTCTGCATTTGACTCTTATAGACTTTGCTGTGTGGTAGCCGCGTGACGGACCTGTGGCTCAGAGGAGCTCTGAAATGACTTTCCCATCACCGTTATTTAACGGCCGATAGCTGTGATGTGCAGTGGGTGTAGCACTGGGCTGCTGCGGCTGGTTGCTGTGTGTAAGGAGACACTGGGTCCTGCTCCGTGTTTAAGCCTGTGGACAGAGGTGTGCTTTAGATCACCTGCTCCCTCGTGCAGGTAAGGAGAGCTCCACCCCTTCCTTGCAGGCATCCTCGGGCCTTTCACAGCCTTTTATTCTCGCCCTCCCCTGTTCTCATTCTCCCAAAGGCTGTCTGATGTAACACTACACATCCCAGGAGAGGAGCTACAAGCTGATTGGCTGTTAAATGTTCCACCTTTATTCTCGCCTTTCAGCTCTTGCCTGCTGGTACTGATTACTGCTTCCTGTCTTAAAACCACTATAACAAGCCAGTCTCTTGTGGGGGAATCCAGTAGAACTCCATTCCACCGACTGCTCTGACTCCCATAACAATAACATGCTAGCCGGGTTAGGACACCATGCTTGTGATCGGAAGGTTGTGGGTTCAAATCCCAGGCCCACAGTGTGATGTCACCATTGGACCCTTGAGTTAGGCCCTTAACCCTAATTGCTCCTGGGCCAGGCTGACCCAGCTCTCTGCTAAAGGTTAAATATAATGGATTCTAACTGCAGCCTCATCGCAGCCCCACATGACTACACGCTAGGTCTAAACCACAATGAAGCCTCTGCACCTGTAGGAGTTCCCTCCGGCTCCACAAACCAACCAGTATGATGGGGACTGAGGAAATCCATTCATGTCAATGATGGCGCATTTGGGAAAACAAGTGCACATGTGGACAGCTTTAAGTAGCGCAGGGTGTAAATGGAGGACCAAAAGAAAGAGTAAAAGACACAGCCGATGCATAATCATAAAAGCGTCTGTCTGCCACACGGCTGTGGGAATGACAGAAACGCACGTCTCTCACAACTAGAGAGTTTTGGCTGGAGGTGCCTTTAGCACAAATTTATAACTGTAACTTAATGAAAAATACTACGCCTCATATAAATGCAAAATGTGCCATATTTATGTATTTTGCGGATGCTTTATAGCAAGGATCAGACTGGGTCTCTGGAGCAAATGGGGTTAAAGATTTTGCTTGAGGGCCAAATGGTCATGATTACTCTGCCAACCATGGGATTTAAACCCACAACCCTCTGGATATGAGCCCTAAAACTTTGAGCTATACACCACCCATTATTACAATGGATTAAAAGAAAATGAAGGTCTAACGGGGCTCTGTCACTCTAATGTCAAGATAATTTGCAAAATGAAAATGACTCCTGAAACTGTGCCCCTCATTTTGGTGGGTTAGAAAATGCCCCAGTGAATGAAATGGATGCTTCTGCTTTTTTTGTCTAGCTGTCAGAAATGTAGCAAGCAGATTTAAACTAATGCTTTCCAGAAATGGCAGGTGAAGCCTGCTTTGTCCCTGCGTTTGCACTCGCTTTCTGTTTCAGTTTGTCAAATTCATATCATAACTCATGAAAACAGACACACAGAAACCAAAATCTTTCAATCAAAGCCAGGAATGCAATATTTAGCTACCTCACATCGAAACATTAATGTAAAACCAGAAGAAAAAGAAACACTTCAATGTATTCATTTTCAGTGTACTTATTTTTGGTCCATTTTTTGGACAGAATTATGTCTCATTTCCACTTATATTATGGTACAAACAAACCAAGCTAAAGACACTAATGTAAATAGATTGGGATACATATTTGCACATTTAGCCAAATCTGATGCCCAAACACAATAAAGTGCAACTGCAACTGCTCTAGAATGTTCTAGCCATTTCCAAAAGGCGTGAATCTGCGTTTTCTGAGTGCTCATCTGTGGCCGCGACGTGTGCCGAGGCGAGCCGCTCAGTTAGATCGGCTCGCTGGACATTCCTTTTCTCTGCGTCCTGGTGTGTCGACACAGTGCGACAGGGCAGCGGGTTGAGCAATGACAGCACCTGTTGCACAATCGGCCCTGTTTCAGGTGCAAGTCTGCGTGGCTGTAAGTCAGCCGCTTCTAGGAATGCGATACGTGTTGGGACGTCGGGTGAGGTAATACCTCGGAAATAACTCTAGGATCAGGCTGCGTGGCATGGGGGGGGGGGTTGCGTAACAGCCCGCCTGGGCCTTTGAGCACCTCGCCAAGGCAGATGCGCAGGGCTGCTACGCTAAGGCGCTAAGTCCTGCTGGAGCTCGCGGCTACAGCAGAAAATAGAGTCCCGCTTCACCAGCTGAGGCTTCACAGGGTGATTTATCGAGTTCTTCGCTTCCGTTCCGGCTTGAAAAACGTTGTCCCTGTCGACAATAAGCCCAGATGAGGCATCGTTAACGTGCAACTCCTGGCAATGTTGCCTCCGCTCTCTGCAATACGGTCTGACTGGACTTTATCATGCCGTAATGAGTGGCAATTGTTATGCAATTCAAATGCCTGACACTTAGCAATCACCTGATAGCAGATAGTTTTGGTCACTCTAGTTGCGGCAGGTTTGCGACAGCTGTTTACCGAAGGGAGTCTATGGAGAAAAGTACAGAGAAACATACTGAAACTACCTGGAAGTCTGTGAGGCAGGTAAACAGTCCCAGAGTCCTGCTGCCAGGAAGTGTTTAAAGATTGTGTATAACAAGAAAACTTTGGTAAACTCATCCCAGTCCAAAAATACCTTAACCTGAAACACATCGCACGACTAAAAATGGAGCATGATTGCAATTGTGTGTTTAGACAGAGCCTATGTATGGTAGCAAGCAGCCTGTTAGGTATGAATTTGGCAGCCCTTCTTCAAGGCAGAGGAAATGCCTTTCACTTGAACATCTACTCCTCTTTCGGGAACATGATCTGATGTTCAACTGGGCACTAGCAAATGTGAGCTCAGTTATACAGTGGATTACTCTGCAGCAAATAATTTATAAAAGTCATTCATTTCAAGGCAGCTAAAATAGTTGTTTAGGCACTTATAACCAAAACTCCAAAAGAGTTCTACTGTTGTTCTCTTTCCTACAGTATCCTTTTTGTAGTGCAATTCAATAATAATGAATGTCCTGTGTGTATTTTCTTCAGTTTTAACTATATGTGATTCGAGGTGAAAAAGTTCATGAAAGGGAGTTTTAGGCAAGCGTGGAATGCTGTGCCACACTAGAGTAAGAATACGGAAATTCATTATGGACCACGAAGAAATCAGAAGCTCTTTCTATTTAGAATTTCAAATCATCCTTCATCCATCATGCAAGTGCTTGCAGAATGAATTTAAGATCAGCTTATTTAAAATTACAATTTCAGGTAGATCAGGGAGTAAACAATAAGTAAATGAACTAAATGGAATAAGCATGATGAGATTGCTGCTGAGTTAGCGATGTGATTCTCTCTGCTTCCCTTGTATACACCATCGCTACCGCTTCCTGGAAGCCCTGCTGGTTTCCTCAAGGATCTCTGCTTTCCTCTCGCAGGCCAAAGGCTTGTGTTTTAGGTGAATCTGAATAACTTGTAATGTTCAGTGTTTTGGAAATGTGCCTCTTTTCTTTGTATGATATTCGCTTGCATTTAACATGCATTTAATTACATGCAGAACTAGAGCTGACTTTGTTTAGGAAGACGACAATTATCTTTGAAGCATAAAGGGTTCAATTTGTCTGCACTACCTTTCACATAAGAGACACTTTTGTGAAAAGTGCTGTTCTGTTTGAGAGAGCAGAGTCAGACCGTCTCTGGAGCATTTTGGGCTTAAGGGCCTTGCTCAAGGGCCCAATGGTGACATCACTCTGCCAGGCATAGAGTTTGAACCTGTGATCTGCTGATCACAGATGCACAGCTTAATCTGCAGAGCCACATACCCCCTACCTTAATGGCACTTTATGTTCAGCTTTTTCTCATGAAACTGTGTTATAATGGAAAATTAGTATTTGCACGTGTTTCAGGAGAATCTTGGGGAAAATTCTAATGTCAGCGATACTCAGAATGTCCAATTTTAGAAGAAACCTGGGAATTTTTGGCTGATGAGCTGTTCTTTACTTAGCATTAAGCTTCCTGATCTAAGGTTTACATGAAAAGGGAACAACATTTGAATTTAGGAACAATTGTAAGAGTCTGGCAAGCACAAATCCCAAGCTTTGCCAGATTTAACGTTACGAAAATCAGAAGTCCCATTAAATGAAGATCACATGGTATCCGATTATATAAGAATATCCAGTGACCCATTACTTTAAGTACTTCTGATCCAAATGCAAAAAAATTAAGCTTTTCAGGCTCAAAGGCTTGTCCCATCTATGAGAAATTCACTGTTTATTTTCTGTCATTCTTAATCTCAGTATGTCAGGTTTTGTCTCAGTCCTGAATTCTTTATTGAGGACACTGACTTTTTATCTAGTTATTTGAAAGGTTGCTTTTTCTGACTTTTTTTAGACTTTTTGAATGAGTTTTTCCATATATTTACACTTTTCTTCCAAGGATAGTAGCAGAGTTAAAATAAGGAGTGCTAAAATCAGAGGTAAGAAGATGCCAACATTATATTTCAAGATGGCCTCAGTGCCAAGAAACATCTTCCAGGTTAGGCCGCATATGAACTGCTTTCACTAATGACTTTCTGCTTTTCCAGTGCCTTGGCACCTTCCCTTGTGTACACTGGTGGATAGGGACACCTTAAAATACCATAATTACATTTTTTTTCCAGGAATTCAAGTACCCTTTTCTGTTGAGTAAATTTTCAATCTGGAAGCCCAATCTGGGGGAATATCTGTGGAGACTTCACAACTGGCTGTCAACAAACAACAGAAGCACTTCAGCAAACCTACAAATAGATGTCCTTAAATGATCTGCAGCTTTAACTTCTGAAAAAAGCACCACTAAATATTTAGTTACTTCATTTACTTAAAATATTTAGGCTCAATTTCACAAAATAGATCACTCAATCATTTTTGAAATACGTTTTCAAAAAAAAACTGGGTGATTTCCTTTGGATAATTTACTCGGCATGTAATTTTAATGACAGCAAAGAAAAGCGACTTCTTGGTTTCTTTTTCTATTTCTTTTTCAGCCCTAACTTGTCATGCAGGGCTTTGTGGAAAAAGAAAGTATTAACAGGAAAAGGCTTTTTTTTTTTTTAAAGCTAAAGAAGCTGAGTTTCCGAAGACAGAGGTATTTCCCAGCTGAAAGGGACACAGCTGCCCACATGCGGGGTTTGCGCGGGGCCCTCCCAGGATACCCTGCAGGACTCTCAAGAAGGGCAGCCGCTAGAAGCCGTTACTCACTTTATTCCCAGAAGGAACGGACGTAACTCGAGCGTGGCTTGCAAAAAAAAAAAAAAAAAAAAAAAAACAGAGACCAGAAAAGTCTCCAGTATTTTTGGAACACTCCTTTTGGATGCTGTGAGGCATAGTTGCTCAGTTTCTTAGTTTACGTCTGGGATGGGGGCGATTAAAATTTTAAAGGTGTGTGTAGTGTAAAGTACCGATGGACTGGATCTATTACCTGTTTGTCTTCATTTCCTAATGTGATTACTGCAATTTTCACTAACATTCTCGAAAGAACGTGAAAAAATGAAAATTAAAAAAAGACCCAATTACTTTTCAACAATTAAATACCTGAGTATTCTGTTATTTCGATGGGCAAAAAATGAACAACTAGTCATAAGTGTATCAAAACACAGATAGTCGATCATCTATAAAATACTAACAATCAGGATCGTTACAACAGACCGATAGATTTTACGTGATCCGAGAAGTATTTCAGGGGAAGTTCTGGTGTAGCCATGTGCGTTACCGGGAACTGATCAATGTTACAAAATTCACTTGGTGAATCTGACGTTATGTATTTCCATGTTGCATCAGGAAACTCTCAATTCCCCCTGGCTCTGTAACAGTGGTACAGGATGACTCACTGTAAAAAAAAAATGGAGGACTGTAGTCATGGATACAGTCAGACCTTCAAACAGAGACAGACAGTTCTGAATGCCACGCTTATGTCAAATATGGCACTGCTCTGTCTTTGTGTCCGGTGACTAAAGCTGAACTCACTTCCCAGTTTATTTATCCTTTAACAGATCACTGGAGAGACCTGCTTAATTAGCTCTTTATTACACCATGTGGTGAAAGCCTTATTCAGGAAATACTGAACACCCTTGCACAATATATACTTCGATCACTACACTACACTATATTGTACAATACTATACTATACTGAGAACCAGTAATTTAAAACAGAGTTATATTATGATAAAGGTTTCTTTTTTCCTAAATAATAATCCACAGGCACTGGCAGTTTCCTAACCTGAAATATCATAAAATCTCTATAAAACGCAATAAAACAACATATTCCTCATATACTAACTTCTCTAAGCACGTTGCTACCTGGTATTTCTGGAAAAGGCCAGGCAGCTCTATTTTAAAACTGTCAGCTCTGACATTCTGAACACCCAAGGCGATATGAGTTTAATTCTGGTTAACTCTGAGGTCATCTAAGGAGTCCTCTGGAACTTACACAATACTGTAACCTTGGTGGAAGCATCGCTGCACAGGCTAATATACGTATAAGTAGTGTGTTACACTACACACACTGAACTAGCGGCTCAGCAGCTACAGCGGGATCTTAATTTAATTAGTGACTGGGCTGACACCTGGCAGATGAAATTTAACATAGACAAATGTAAGGTACTCCATGTAGGGAGCAGAAATATAAAGTACAGGTATTTTATGGGACCTACTGAAATAAAGGTAGCTGATTATGAGAAAGACCTTGGTGTGTATGTTGATGCTTCCATGTCTCATTCTCGCCAGTGTGGGGAAGCAATAAAAAAGGCCAATAGGATGTTGGGGTACATCTCCAGGTGTGTGGAGTTTAAGTCAAGGGAGGTAATGCTAAGATTATACAATTCCTTGGTGAGACCTCACCTAGAATATTGTGTACAGGTTTGGTCACCATATCTTAAAAAGGACATAGCGGCCTTAGAAAAGGTGCAGCGTAGGGCCACAAGAATGATTCCTGGTCTTAGAGGAATGTCATACGAGGAAAGGTTATTTGAGCTAAATCTGTTCAGCCTCAAGCAAAGGAGACTGAGGGGGGACATGATCCAGGTCTATAAGATTCTAACAGGTTTGGATGCTGTTCAACCGAATAGTTACTTCAGCATTAGTTCAAATACAAGAACTCGTGGCCATAGGTGGAAATTAGCGGGAGAACATTTCAAACTGGATTTAAGGAAGCACTTCTTTACACAGCGTGTAGTCAGAGTATGGAATAGTCTTCCTGATAACGTAGTGCAAGCTGAATCCTTGGGTTCCTTTAAATCAGAGCTAGATAAGATTTTAACAACTCTGAGCTATTAGTTAAGTTCTCCCCAAGCGAGCTCGATGGGCCGAATGGCCTCCTCTCGTTTGTATAGTTCTTATGTTCTTATGTTCTTATGTTCTAAGACAGGGAAAAAAAAAGATTTTAAAAACGAAGCTCAGTGTGTAAAATCCCCTGTTTAAGGGAAGAAATATTTCATTCAGATACTTTCGATGGGGTGTCAGAAGCATTTCTCTCTGTGGTAACGTAGCTTGTGATTTTCCCCGTTCAATTATCCTGTCGTTGAAACAAACAAAAATAATGCTGAAAGAAATCACTCTGGCCTACATCTGAAAGAGAGAAAGGTGATTCTTGCTCTGTTCGCTTATAGTCTGTTTGAAGGCCACCGCCATCTCTGCAGTTGCACTTTCATTAAGTCAGAGCACTAGCTGCTTCTAGTTAGAATTCTTTTAGGGCAGCAGTCTTTGCGGACGCCTTGTCTCTGCTCACGCTCTCTGCCCTTCCTATGTGGCCCTGAAGGTGTGTGAGTTGGTGAGTTGCCACCTGCTCATCCTTCACCTCTGATCCCAGCGTTCCCAGGGAACAGGGGCTTCATTAGAACGAGGTGAAATGTGACTATCTGCTGTAAGTAGGACATTAACACAACAGCCAGTCCAAAATGTGTTTTGACTAATGGGAGACATCTAAAAATAAAATGATCTTGCAGTTACATTGTTAAAGATACACCTCTCCCCGCTGTTTCACCATTATGAAACAGTGACTGAATGAGTATTGTTATATAAATTGGTGCTGAAAGGCAAGATTAACGGGAACTGTAATGTGTTTTTGTCAGTCACCTGCTTCAGGAATAGGAACTGCCTGGTGTGGAATGTTGATAACATAATCAAGATCTGTCTAGTTCCTACCTTAGTTTCTATTGTCTTAATGACCAATGGCACAGAAGAGAGTTTGACATTGGGGTGGGGGTACAACTTAGTAATATAAGGGCAAAAGTCTATTTATAGGGAGTTAGAATGAAGGCAAACTAAATATCAAGGGTGTATACAGCGACCCCACCTCCCTGGTATATACACCCCTGAAAATGATACTTACTTTCAGCTGTCAAGGGTTACATATAGCACTGTAAAAAATTACATTTTTGAAGAATCTGCACTGTTAAATCCTGGTTTAGTGCTGGTTCTGCTGGCAGAAGACTACACTGAGTGGCAGGCTACTTCCAGGCTTAAAGTTTCTAAGACAGCAGTACACAAGAACAATGTGAAGCAGGAGATACTGCGAATGACCAGAAACCAGTCAGGTCGAGGATATAATTGACTATCCAATGGCAGAGATGACTGTCAACTTATCTGGCAGTTTTCCGTGAGTCTGAGGATGACATCAAGTGACCTTCAAAAGGAACGGGAAACATTAAGTGCTGGTGTGAAGTGCACTTCTAGGACAGTTTGTATCAGGCTCCTAGAAGCAAAACTGAAGTTCCATAAAGTAAGGAAGAAGCCCTTCATTAATGAGAAGCAGGGAAGCCCCAGGCTGGGGTTTGCAAAAAAAGTGTATTTTACCCACGCGCATACCCATAAATTGATAAATGAGTGAAACTAAAAATGTTTCTGTGGTCTCTTAATTTTTTCCAGAGCTGTACTTAAGTTGGATAAGAAGTACTAAAGAAGTACTAAACCTTCAGAGCAGAAACCTACTGTTCCATAACTGGCTGACATATGATAAATGAGTCCATGAAGGAATTTGCCACATCAGGAAATGCATGGAAGATTAAACCCTAACCCTAACCTATTTTAATGTCGCAAACAAACAAAGGCCTAGTTTACACTTACAAATGTTCTCTTTGATACAGCTGGTGCAAATGATGTGTTTTTGCATTCTTGTGATGAACTGCTATTGGTCATGGGAAGGGGAGATTAAACTTTTTAAATGTGTTTCTTCTTGTTAAAGCTGATGATGAAAAGTGTGATGACTTTTAAAATAGCTTTAATACGGAAGTCAAACAGCTTTGTAAAGCGGACAGATCTTTTGTGTATTTAATGGAGACTTCACAGAGAGCCTAGGAGGGTATGATTAGTGTTTTGCGTTCACTGTACTCTTAATTAGGCATCCATTATTTAATTTCCTTCAGGAAGCTAAGTACCTTGAATGTGTAAATAAAAGCAGGTAATTATATGATCTGCGATGGGTGAGCAATAACAGGACTATGCACTAACTATCTCTTGTAGGAAATTTGCTGAAAATGTTCTCTCACATGGGGATAAATGTTGCTTAAGAATTGCTTAAGATTCACAGCTTTGCTATTTTGAAGAATCATGATCATAAGCTGCTGAATTTCTTTGCAAAATCTTTGACATTTTCCTTCCTGTTATTTGTACTGTATGTAAAGCCCCTTATTATTGTTCCCAGCCTCATGTCTTTGCTTCACAATCTCATGTACTTAGCAATTCCCAATAATACTACTCAGCTTGCTGTGTGATGCTGCACAACACTCATATATACATGACATTTACATATTTAAATGCATAGATAAGAATGTAAGAAACTTATTGGAACTCTTGTTATTATTGTTAACGGGGGTCATAGATACCATGTTAAAAGTGCGAGGGGTTACCTTGAATGTGGTTTTATGAAATTCCATCCATCCATCCATCCATCCATTCTTCTATCCATCCACCTTTTTGGGGCTCTAGGCAAAATATGATTTTCCTAGTTGTTATTCACCATCTCCCTTCCCATTCTGACTAGCTGATTGGCTGGCCCTGCATCAATCCATCCATTCTGCTTATTCATTGAAAAAATATCACACCTTTTAATACAGTATATGTGGACAAGAGTTTCCTCCTGAGTGACACAAATTGCCCTGATTAAGTTCAGTTTCTGAATAGCTTTTCCTGAAAATGCAGGCATGTCTTTTTCTAGAGGTATTTGGATGTTTTCCACAATGCATCGCGCAACATGTCCTACTCAGCACTATTCCGACAAGAGGCCATTCTTCCACACCTCCAAGGAACACACAGACTGCTGCATTTGTGTGTGTGTGTGTGGCTGTGGTTCTTTCGGTTTCAGGATTACTGAACAGGCAGTCCGGGGTCCGCTTTTCAAAAAAAAAAAAAAAAAACAAAAAAAACAAGTGAGTCACCTCTTTCCCACGCAGAGCCGGTCACATGACCACCACTCGGCTCTTGCTGGCAGGGCTTCCTGTGACCAGCTGTCCGGCAGGTAAGACAAACAGGAAACAAGAGAGGAACTCTTCAGGGTTTCAGTCGTTTGCATGAACA
Source organism: Paramormyrops kingsleyae (assembly GCF_048594095.1). Classification (NCBI taxonomy): domain Eukaryota; kingdom Metazoa; phylum Chordata; class Actinopteri; order Osteoglossiformes; family Mormyridae; genus Paramormyrops; species Paramormyrops kingsleyae. The sequence continues at coordinate 33,701,638 of NC_132804.1, forward strand.
CGTCAGGGGATTTTGGGCCATGTGGATCTGAGCACCTGTGTGGGTCAGATCATTACTTTTGTGGCTTTCAGAGGTTTCTGAGCTTGTCAAGACTGTGTGTGGCAGGGAAGTACAGCAAGTAACAGTTAAAGATTTACCCAAAGCTTCTCATAGAATGTGTCCTGTGAGAAATAGGGCGTCTGTGTGCTTCTGTCGGCCTTTTCCGCTGCTATCTTTGGGAGCATGGTCTCGGGGGGAGGAAGAGAGGTAGGTCATCATCATCCTCTCCCTGCGTCAGCTTCGGATGAGGGGACAGATGCCTCCTGTCTGCTGCGTTCAGCGAAATCATGTCCTCAGCCTCCGTCTGTGCGGCGATGGAAAGGGACAGGGCCGCACAGCGCCACAAAAGCCCCCACGCAGTCCAAAATACCATCCACCGCTTCCCACATTAATTACAGGGGCAGAGCTAAACGCAAACATGTGGCTGTCTGTCTTTGTTTGAGACCCACTCTACGCGTACAAATAAATGGAAAGACCACAGTTTCCTGTTTGAAGAACCAATTCTGGCTGTTTTTAAGCTCAGAGCAGGTCCACCCACACCTCAATGTTACTTCCTTCAGAACACAACACCCCCCCCCCCCCACGGTGGCTGAGGTGAATGTCTGCATCTTCAGAAGCGTGCTGACTCAGCTCACTTTCCGACCTGACCGTCTGCCCCGCAGCCCGCGCAGCCCGCGCAGCCCGCGCAGCTGCGTCTCTGCTGCCGCACGGCACGGAAGTTTCCCCCCCCCCGACTTGCCGGCACTGCGAAGCCTCATCTGACAAATTGCCGCGGCCCTCGGCATGTATGTTTGCTGTCTGTTGTGGTGAGGCCTTTTCGCAGTTGCTTTCCCCCTCAAAAATAGAGATCATTAGAGACACTCTGAAGCTGAGTGGTCTATACATAGCGACACTGGGCTGGAGAGGTATAGCTCAGGGTTAGCTAAGCACGCTCTGGAGAAACATGCTATTACACTCAAATACAGTCGGCTGATGTAAGTCTCTGAAATTCTCGTAAAGAAAACATGCTCAGGACCAACTGTATGTCTGTTTATAGCCTCAGTCTGTCGCTGTCCTCTGAAGGGAAAAAGATCACATACAAGTAGCTATTAAAGGTAACACTCCCTGCCAGTGATATTCGTTGGTGTTTTCCTGTTTAATTTCTCAAATAATAGGTTTACGTTATACAGCTTTCATACACAAGCAGAAATCCATTTTTTTTATTTATGGTTGTTTGCCATGCAGTTATATGTCAGAAGAAAAGCTCATTCTCATTCTCACATTTTTCTGTGGTTTACATTAATGCACTGCTCTGAGGGCTATAACAGTAACTGATTATTTACAAAAGTGCTTCCACAAAATAAACAACACATACATGATAGACAAAGGCTGGTTAACTGTGACATTATAGAATTGGGGAAAACAAGCTACCGAAAGGTCAGGACATCACTGAAAACACACTCACTGAGAAAAAAAAAACTTTCACCTACTTGTGTAAGAGCAGAAGTTTGCTCTCTTGAGAAAAGAGCAAACAAATAAAAAGCATGCACACTGCTGCCCCTAGTGGACTAAATAGTAAGTGTACTTCCACTTACTATTGCAAACAATTGCACATTTCACATGCTGTACATGAAATTCTGCAGATATATAAAAACCATATTTGTGTATATACATTGAGGTAGGGACCACATTCAAAATATAGCTGAGTAAAAAAAGAATGACAGATCATAGGCATGAACAAGCATACACTGAGACGTCCATATATAGCCATATATGCATGAGACATCCCATGCCACAAGAAGATCACATGAAAAGGGACCTCAGGTTGATAAAAAACATAGGCCATATTTATTTGAATATCAAAGTGAAAAATTAGTCATTTTTAAGGCTGCCCAGTTCCCTTCTGTTTTATATAGTGTGTCTGAGCTGGGATAAATTGGCAGTCAGTGTAACAAGGCCAGAATTCTTTGCTGGAAGAAACAGGACCTCATCCACCTTCCCATAAAGCCAGCTGTACATATAGCTGCTGAATCCACAGGACAGTATCGCTCAAGCTGGCACCTTTAACAGGAAGGTCGGAGAGGTACAGTCGCTTTTGCCGGTGATGCTGTCTGGGGGCAGGCTGGTGCTGTGCTGGTGGTCTGTGCTGATCTGGCCCCCTCTTTGGCCTGGACACGCTCTCTTTGCCATATGTCTGTAATGTGCTATTTGCCTCACCTGTACGTCACTTTGGACAAAAGCATCTGCTAAATATGAAAAATTAAGTGTTAAATTTGCACAAGTACAGGTGCATAAAAATTCTTTAGTGTCATAGATCCCATTGTGCTCTTCTTCCCGGCCGATTATTACTTACGGTGCATGCAGGCGCAACTGCACGCGCCGTTGTGATGACGTCATTTTCATCACAGGGGCGAACTATAGAGACCACGTTGGGGGCGGACATGCGTGATGGCGCACACACACACACACACACACACACACACACACACACCACTGGAGAACTGAAACAAGGACGACAGTCTGCTCAGTGATGCAAAAGCACCTCGGTCGTTTACTGGCCCGCAGGATTTGGCCAGATTGTATGTAAACACCTTTTCTGCCCTCTGTGATCAGACTGAAAACAAACACGGCTAACGGATTCGAAGAAAGGCTGGCTGGGGAAGTCTGGAAACACCGGCGTTTGTGTGTTTCCTTAATACACGATTATAAAGACTAACAGATGGCTGCAAACTAAAATAAAATGTTTCTAACTGCAATGCCATGTACAGTTCCTATTTACAGTACTTACTGTAAATACATAGTGCAGTTAGTTTTAGTAAAATTAGTGAAATGATTGTTTTTTTTAATATAACATGAATGTCATACTTCATAAATGAGCAGATCAGGGTCCCTCCTGTGGTCAGTCAGGGTTAAGGTCATGCTCAGTCAGATCCCCACCTGTTCTCAGTCAGGGCCCCAGTTGTGTTCAGTCAGGGCCCTGGTTGTGGCTGGAGACCCTCCACAGACTCTCTTTCTGCGAGGCTTGCTGTTCACTTCGGTGCTGGGACAGAGCGATGGCGTGAGTGATGGCTTGCCTGTCAGCACCGGGCCGCCTCAGCGACGCCCTCTTTGTGCCGAGGACAGACGCTGTTACTACCTTCATGCGACTTCCTCTCTGTAGGCAGCAGGCAGTGAGAGGGCACCAGAAACCCCATGATTCACTGTTGCCGGTCCTGCACCTCTTTCATTAGGAATAAAGAGCATTTCTTATGCCTCTTTGCAATACATGTGGCCTCCCGGCTGCAGACTCTGCAGACTCAGTGAATAATGCTTAAAAGGCTCTTTTGTAGCTTCTCCCTGTGATCGCTCCCAGAGATGCATTTCCATGCCTTAAATGGTTAACAGACCGATGCTTGTTCAGTTGTGTCTCTTTTAGAACAAAGCATTCAGATTGCAACTTTGGCCTTGAATCGGGTTTCATTTTTGACCCAAATTCATTATGAGAAGAGGTAGTGTGACTGACCCAGAAAACGGCTAGAATTCATCTCAGTTTCTCAGCATTCAGTCAGTCAACAGCAGTATATGAGTCTTCTGTGTTTTTGTCCAATTTTAACTGACCAGGACACAGTGCATCCTTCAGGAGACAGGAAAAGCTCACCCTCCACCAGAACTATTTCAGTCACAGGACACCCTGGACGGACGCCAGCTTCCGGGGCCAATTCTCAAGGGTGGGATGCAGGTGTAGTTCTCCCCCAAGCCAGACGATGGCTCCCATCCCTCTCATGTCAGCCTGCAAGCAGTATATGCCATCTCAGCCAGCAGGTGTGCCCCCACATTTGTACATACCTCCCACCTTCCCTGTCCTTTCCTCCTACCTGCTCAACAGCGCCCCCTACCCCACAGCCAGAGAGCTGCTTGTCAGACCAAAGGTGTCTCACATATTTGCACCACTGGAAACTCTCTGGCACATACCCAAATGTTCGTACGGGATACAACTCTCACCAATACTGCATTATCTTATCAGTGGAATTGGGCTGCACAGTCCCTTCCAATTGTAGGAAAAGATTGCAGGATGTATGCTTTTGTTTGTAAATACTGCCAATTTAGACACCGATGGTGTTTTAAGGTAGAAGGCACCAGCAAAGCTCTTTTTGATCAAGGCTTTAGTGACAGACTGTTCTGTACCTCGCCCAGGATCTGATGTCTGTTTTCACAACACATGCTGAAGTTCAGTGTGTGCAGTAGCTATATCTGCCCTGCTCTATGTCCTTAGCAAGGTGAACATAATATTTGCCATTCATTTATTTAAAATGCACTACTGAGCACAGAAAAGGGACATTTTGTCTTCTGGCGGGACATGAAATGAATTGTAATGACGTAACTGGTACAGTATGTGATTACTCCAATAAACAAATACATTAGCCTTGGATATGCCTTGGATTTTCAGATATAAACAAAGTGTTTTATTTTTAAGTAAAACGTATTTGGTGTTTTGCATATCTGGCTATATTGTGCTGCTGTCTACAACAGTAATCTGGTGTCTTCCTCTGGAGGGATGGATAAAAAGAATTAGAAGAATTATCCAGTACAGGTCACCTGGGTAATAACTGTAATATAAATTATTTAAAATATGATTTACTGGATATATTTAAGGAAGCCCAGTCATTGTTGAAAGCTCACACTCGTTTGTCACCTGGCTTGAAGCTTCCTTTTATAAATGAGGTAGGGAGGTGTTCCTCTCAGAGTTTATCTATAAATCGTTTCCCATGGGACCTTGAGAACCCCTTCCAGGGACATTCCAGAACTCAGACATCTCTGATACGGGTAAAAATCATACCAGTCCCCCTGCACAACTGGCACTGCAAAGGCTTCTGGTGCAATTCAATGGAAAAATGTCCAAATCTGAAAGATTACCTGCTTCTTTTCCTGAAAATGACTCTCTGCTGTCTCCTTTTGGCCAGACAACACAACTGCAGTTTTGTGAATCAAATCTAAAAGCCAAAAAAATAAAAATAAACTACAAGGAACACAGAAAGCACACCTAAATGAATGTTGTTTTATTAAGACATGAGCCAGTGATGCAGTAATTGTACTAATATTTCCTTCACTTGTGTGTTTAGGTAGGTTTCCAAACTCCTTAACATTTTTCCTAAAATGACCAGTTAAAATGTCACGAGTGATGTCACCGTTGGGGGCCGCCCTTTACCTCAGATGCCCCAGGACTGGTTGACCCTCCTGTTTCCATTGTACATCGTTTTGGATAAAAGCTTCTGTTAAATTAATAAATGTAATATGTCCACACACACACACACACGCACGTACATGTAGGGTAAACATATCTTTATGGGGACCGCTCATTCACACACACACACACACAGGTTTGTAATTATATCTTTGTGGAGACTCTCCATTCATTTCTATAGATAAAACTCTAATCCCAACATGATGACCTTAACACCTACCCAGCCCTAACCCTAACCATAGGTAACCAAACTAAATATGAGGCTTTTGGCATTTTTAGTTTTTTTTTATTGCATTCACAGATCTTTGTGGGGACTTGAAAAATGGTCCCCATAATGTCAAAAAAACAGATATTTATCACATTGTGGGGACATTTGTTTTGTTTCCCACAATGTAATATATACACACCCCCCACACACACACACAGAAGGTTTGCACAAATAATAGAAATACCACAAGAAAAGAGATATTAACTTTGTGGCTCAGACTATAAATCAGTTACAAATGGAGCAGCAAGTGTGAGTCATATTTTGTTCAGTGCTAATTAGTAATATGTGTCAGCACTTTGGTATGTGAGTTTTCAAAGAAACATGAAACATCTAACCGAATTTCAAAAAAGGCCAAAAAACTGACAAATTATTTAATGTGTAAAGAGGAACAGTTGCAAAAACGCACAACAGCATCTGCTAATCAAGCATATGACAAACTGCTCTGGCATAGAGGAATAGTGCTTGCCAGTGACAGGGATAGATGAATATTTAACAGGCTAGTTAGATTAAATTAGATTAGATTCAACTTAATTTTCATATGCCAACAAGAACTCAGACAAAAAAATGCAGTTTGGTATCTAATCTGAGTACTGAAGTGCTGGAAACAGCTGTACAATACATATATTGTGTGATAAATATAAATATTATGACCATCCCGTTTTTATGAGATACTCAACATTATTCACTTCATGTGAGGGCAGTCATAGTATTTCGGCTATGACAAGAAACTGACATGCATTTTAACCTTTATACTGCAAATGTGAACTTCATTCACAATATAATGGCTAAAATGCACAATAATTTCTTCCTTGTGTTGACATAGTGCCAGTCAAAAGTTTGGACATGCCAAGCCTCCTACAAAGGAGAGTGAACTGGTTTTGGTGCAGTTTGACCAGAGGGTGAAGGAAAAGCGACCAGTGACTGTTCAACATATACTGTATGTGGGTCCTCCTTCAGGACAGCTGGAAAAGCATTCCAGGAAACCACCTCATGAAACTGGTGTAGAGGAGAGCATGGTCAGCCAGTCCCTGGAGCAAATGGGGTTAAGGGCCTTGATCAGGGGCCCAGTGATGCCATCACTCTGCCAACTACGGCATTTGAACCAGCAACCATCTGAGCCCCAACAGCAGAGGCACACGGAGCCCCCCCAATTATTATTATCTTTTTGTTTGATACTTTTTTGGTCAGTGCATAATTCCATATGTGTCATTCTATAGTGTGGATGCCTTTATATTTAGTCTAAAATGTAAAGAATGGTACAAATAAACCTTTCTATGGGTCGGTGTGTCCAAATGTTTGACTGGCACTGTATATACATAAATAACTATGAAGTTGGGGGTGTGCAGGTCATGCCACACTGCTGCTGGTGTGGGGGCAGAGGTTCCTGTATTTCTGTCTGGACAGGAGTACGGTAAACATGCTGCCAAACACAGCCTCAAAAATTACTACAGAGCTGAATCGGTGCCTTGTGACCCAGTCTCAACAAAGACTGTGCATGCAGAGCCACAGAAGGCAGGAACGTCCACCCGGATTGTAGTCCAGAAATTGCTTATACCAAAGACCAACACACACAGACTGAAAAACCTGGACCTCTGAGCACTGGAAAGAAGTGATATTGTATGAGGAATCATCTGGGTCCAGGCTTGGAGGAAGTCAAAGGTAGCAAACAGCTTGCTGGTGTCAGCTGACAGTGAGAGTCATTAGGCCGGCTGATTGCCCTGAGTGGTCATATGATGGCCAGAGAACATGAGGCCACTTTTTAAGACCAGGTGCATTCAGAGGTGCAGCCACTGTTCCCTCATATTGTTCCCATATTCTAAGATGTTAAAGCCCCTGTACACAAAATCACCAGTGATGGTGTAAACACCAGGATGAAGGCAAACACCTGCCACAGCCTCCCCATTCGCCAGATCCGAACATCATTCTGGAAATTTAGCAGATTTCACCCTTCTCTATCGCTCAGAAAGCTGGAGGCTTTGCTTCTTGAAGAATGTGCTGGTACCCCACCACACACTACTCAGGAGCTGTATCACAGCATTCCAAGGACTGAAGCTGTTATGAAGGCAATGGATGGCCCTGCTGCTGATCTGATCCTTGATATTAATACATTGCTCACTGTTTCCATTATTTTGCGAACCCTGTAATGATGTAGGTTGCTCTAAATGGTCATCAACTTTGAAAAAGTAATTTAAAAAATCTGTTAAAGCTTGAATGGGAAATCATGCTCCTTTGTGTGACGCAATGTCAAGCCGCCATTTCCAGCAGCCTTCCTGGTGAGAAAACAGGTCTCTGCTTTTCAGCGTGCACCCTGGAGAGCAGTCTTTAAAAATGACCTCGTCTAAAAATAAACTCCTCATCAGAAGGGCTGCACAGCGGTTCTTCTCGTTCCCTTAACAAGTGGCACGGCGGCTCAGCGGGGCAGCGCTCTTGCCTCACACCTCCAGGGTTGGGGGCTTGACTTTGACCTCTGTTCCATGTGGGCAGTTTGCATGCTCTGCCTGTGTCATGTCAGACCCCTCTGGGTATGCTGGTGTCCTCACACGATCCAAAGGCTGTTTGATGTCTCTGAATTACCCATTTTGTACGGACATGCCCTGCGATGGACTGGCATCTCATTCAGGCTGTACTCCAGCCTTGTGCCCCCTGCTGCCCTTCGCTATCTCTGATGCCCTGTGCTGTCCTGCGCTACCCTGTGCTGCGCTTATCAGGGTCAGCTCCTGTTGCCAGTCTTTGTGTTTTCACCCACTCCCTGTTGGCTGCATAGCTCAACTGTTTGAGCATGTGGTTGTCTATGAACCCCTCTGTCTCGTGATTGAATCCCACCCCCTCTGTTTTAGTATTGTTCCCCAGTTTTTCATTGGTATCAGATTTTCTAGTTACTGTGGTTTGTTTTCTGTTTTTGGTTTCTGGCTTTGTGCTCTGCTTGTGTTTTACCTGTCTTTCTCATTCCCCCGTGTTGGATTCTGTTTCCTTGATTCTGTCAGTCTTAGTTTCCCCCTCCCGGTCCTTTGATTTAATTATTAGTTTAATCTTTGGCCTGTTTTCCCAGTCTTTGTTAATTAGTCTCCCCTGCCCTGTGTTAGTCTTCTTACCCAGTTTAGTTTCAGTATTTAAGTCCCTTCCTCAGTTTAGTTCCCCAGTGCTTTGTTGATTTTGAATGTTCTGCAGATTGCAATTATTAATGTTTGGTGTTAGATGTACAGGTATGTTCTGCTTACATGCCCCGTTTGTAATTAGTCTTGTTTATCCCCATTTACTTTTGACCCATCGAGGTCCTTTGTTTTGTTAGTGTTTTCTTGTGTTTTTTAGTTCAGTTAATAAGCCCTGTTTGTCCTTTGAACCGCAAGTGGGTCGTTCACCATTTGTGCCTGCACCATGCCTCACTCCCGCGCCTGAACCGCCTCGTTTCGTGACCGCTGTATGCTACCTGTGGTCCCCTGTGCTGCTCTGTGTCACCCTGTGCTGCATTGCACTGCTTTCTGCTGCCCATGGTTCCTTGCAGTGTTCTTCAGCTATGGACTATAACAGATTCTGATGGAACTGCACAGTATTCAGACTTGCGTTTTTATTAAAAACAAGGCATGTGCAAAAAAAGCGCATTTTCACTAGGACACAACTGTACATATTTCACTTTAAGAATCCCTGAATGAAAAGCCACGTCCTTTCAGATCAACTTACTTATAATGCTGTAGATAAAGGTGCTCCTTGACGTTTGGACTAAAGAATGGACAGATGGGACATGTGCAGGTGACATACTGTATGGAGATGGAGGCTGAGCCCTTCTGCCCCGGCTGCTCAGGGGCCTGCTTTGGGCTGCGTGCTAAACGTCTGGGACAGGCTGGAGGGCAGCATGGAGTGGATGGGGGATACATTGGCTCCCTGCGGCTTGCCGGGACAGAGCCCCCTGCTGTCGTCCCCGGGCTGGCCAGCACGCCGCGTCAGGACACAGCCCAGGAGCACGCCAACGCCAAGCCCCAGCAGAACCCCCCCCGCCAGCTGGCAGGCCAGCAGGACCCCGTTGTGTCCGACGGCGCGCTCGTCCACCAGCAGCAGCTCGCTGTCCCCGAAACCCTCGATGCGTGGGGGCAGGAGCAGGCCGGCACCCAGCGCCAAGGAGCCCATCACTGCCAGCAGAACCCCCACCGCCAGGCTGGCCTGGAACAGGGGGCAGAGTGTCACTCGCCCCGAGGCAGGCAGAAGCATCCTTACGTTCCCATTTATTTAAGCAGACGGCATATCACACGCATACGGGCCGGCAAAGAGGCGACCGGGCACAGGTGTAGCTACTCCGCCCTTTGATGTGCGGGTGGCTTAATGGGTTGGGATGCTGTGCCTGTGATTGGACGGGTGTCAGATTCCTGAGGTCGGTAGAGTGATTTCATTGGTGGGCCTTTGAACAAGAACCTTTACCTCAATTGCCCCTGGGATTGGCAGACCCAAACCAATTGTAGGGCTCAGTGTTATGGCAAAATATTTAATATTTTTTTCATATGAGTTGATATGGATAATTATTGTGATATGATTCATTTAACATTATTTACAATAATAATTGAATATTACTTTGCGCGGTGTCCTGTTTTGAACCAATTTGGGTGTTTTTATGGTTGTGTTTGTACTTGTGGTCCATTGCCAGTCCAGACAAGCAGTCACAGAAAGTGATGCCACTTCATTGTGATGCAAAACTTGTCGCCGATGACAAGTTGGGTCTTAAATCATAACACATTTTTACTGAGCAATTTTTATACTTGTATCGAGGAAAATTATATTGCAATAATTATTGCTATCATTTTATGTCACTCAATTATATGTCACTTTAGATAAAAGTGTCTGCTAAATAACTAAAAATGTAAATGAATGCCCAGGTACAAGTGTTAGTACTGCTGGAGCAAGAGCTTTTCGATCATGGCAAGAACAATACCGTAAATAGCTAAAAAGCATACGTAAGTACACTCAATGACAAAAAAATGAAGCACCCAGAAGTAATGGTCCGACCTGGATGTAATTTGGTACATGTGCAGACCAACGACTGGTATGGAAATGTTCTGATTTGCAAGGAGCTGGCACCTCTAATCACCAGACATAGAGGATGCCTCGTAGACGCATTAAACAGCATTACCAGCACATAATGGAGTTTGATGGGGTCGCATTGTGGATTTGCTTGAGGCTGGATGGTCGTATTGTGCAATTGCCCAGCATGTGGGGCATGCAGATGTCACAGTCGCCTGATGTTGGACCAATGGGCATGTGAGGACACCCACACACATCATGAAGGTTCCTGTCGCCCAAGACAGACCACACCAAGGGAGGATCGTCATATTGTGCGGCAAGCATTACAGAACCCCATGACATCTGTGCCCGACACTCTCTACAACACCCCGTGCCATACCACACCGCATCTCAACAACTGGCATCAGCCGGACTACGGGTTCACTGCCCCATCCATAGGCTGCCGTTAACACCAGCGCAGAGACGGCTGTGTTTGGAGTGGTGCCGTAACTGGGAGGCATGGACTGATGATGAGTGGCGTCGTACCATGTTCAGTGATGAGTCTTGGTTCTGCATTACTGCAGGTGACCGTTGTGTGAGCGTATGGCGGCGCTGAGGGGAGAGGACCAATCCTGCTAATACTGTGGAGAGACACACCGGCGTTACACCTGGGATCATGGTGTGGGGAGCCGTAGTGTATGACATCATGGTGGGGGAGCCGTAGTGTATGACATCATAGTGGGGGAGCCGTAGTGTATGACATCATGGTGGGGGAGCCGTAGTGTATGACATCATGGTGGGGGAGCCGTAGTGTATGACTTCAGTCTTCAACGCCTGTCCACACATGGCACATGTGTCTATAGACCGCCTGCGTCATGTTGAGGTCCTCCTGTGGCCAGTCAGTTCCCCTGATCTTTCCCCAGTTGAACATGTGTGGGATCAGCTCAGAAGTCAACTCAGACCCAGTGCCAATCTGCAGGATCTCGAGGGCCAGTTACAACAGCTGTGGGTCGACTTGCCGCAGGAGAGGATACAGCGGCTGTATGACTCCCTTCCGCACCACATCACTGCATGTATCCAGGCCCGGGGTGGGGGGGGGGGGTTAGGGGGTGCCACACCCTACTGACATGGGACCAGCAGTGTGTCCATACTGCCAACTCTGTTGTCTGTTTGATCTGGTATTATAATTGCGATACAGTCATATGCACCATGTGCAGATTCATTTCATTTCCACCACTCTGTCTGGGTGCTTAACTTTTTTTGTCACTGAGTGTATGTATAAACCAGGGGTGTCAAACTGCAGTCCTGGGGGGCCGGAGCCCTGTGTAGCTTAGTTCTTTCCCTGTTCCACCACAAATGATTCAACTCAACTGCTATATGGTAATTAGCACAAGAAGTTGAATCAGGTGTTTTAAACAAGGGGAAACCCAAAAATGTGCAGGGCTCCGGCCCCCCAGGACTGGAGTCTGACACCTGTGGTATAAACTGATAATTTCCTTATTGATACTGTATTTTCTGAGGTCAGGGACTGATAAGCAGTAGTACGGTGGAGTAATGGTATATACTGGCCATATTGGCCGTACTGGCTATGCTGCCCCTACCCTCCAAAGGAGCCAGAGCCATAGTCCCCAAGTCAGGGCTTCTTCCGCTGACTCCTCATCGTCATCGTCATCGTCTTGGGCCCTGGAGAAGGCACAGTCCTCGTAGAAGAGGTGCAGGTAGGAGCGCACGCCAAACGACTGGTTCGCAGCGCCAGGTGCGGCGGAGAGGAGAGGACAGCAAGGCAATTCGCTCCCCATGTGGCAAGCTTGTACTGTGGATCTGTAACAGCCAATCAGAGCCAGGCTGCAGTCAGCAACGCTTGAGAGATGGCGGAAAACCAAGCGCGGCTACCCTGAGACCGCATGTAGCTAAGAATCACAGCCAACACGCATACACAGATGTGAGGGGTGGCCGCGGCCCCCCTAGATTGAACCCTGGCCACCCTATTGGCCACCCCCATCGTATTTGTATTTTTGTGGTCAAATTTGTGGTTGGTTTCATTAAAAGAAATAATTCGTAACCATTTCTCTGTGCCCCTGATGATATACTATAAAGAATGAGCTCATAGTGCTGTTGAGCTAAACATGTGCTCTCAGAACAGGAGTAATGCAGAAGTTTGGGGATCTTCTACTTAATGTAAACGTCTTACCTTAACTGAAAGAAATTGGTATATTAAATGTGTATTTGATAATTCCACCACTGCCTCAATTATAAACAAAGTAGAGTTATAGCGTTTAGATACCTTAAATAGTCCCATTTTTTCTAGATGCCTTATATTCATATTTAAATTTATGTACCCCCCTAAAATGGCCTCTGCTCCCACCCTCACCACCCCATGGTTCCACCACTGCCAACACGTCTGTCATGTTTCTGTTGCTCCGGACGACGGGAGTCGTTTGAGTCGGAAAGTTTGCTGTCTTTTGGTACCTGACACACCTGAACCAAAGGGCAGTTACTACTTTGTGTTCTACAGATAGCAGGCAGGTGTTTGTGCTGGTAAAATCGGTGTATTACTCACAACAATATTAGTACTATTAGTAATATTTTCAGCAACTTACAGGAAATGTGTCTTAAGGAGAGTTTTTACACTCTGGTGTAAGCACTGGCAAATATTTATGAATAACGTGTCAAGATTTGTCGCTCTCATGCAGCCTAAGTAAAGCTTAGTCAGATGCAGAAATTTAGCAATTGCTTCTTGGAAGTGCTTGGCACACGATTCCGCTGCTCTTTGCATTTAGTCAGCTGGCACTTGGGCTCATTATTGTAAAAGAAAAACCGTACATTGAACACTGACCGGCTATCAAAGCCAGAAGGGCAGAATCAGGTCTTCAAAAGCAGCCTGCAAAATCAGCAAGAAACAGCACTATGAGATATGGATCATGACATCACAGAGGAAAATAATGAGTAAAGGAGCCACAAAATAAGTCCTGAAAAGCAATATGGACATTCATGCTGACTGCAATTTTAAGATCCCAGTACCTGTACAAACCAGGGTAATATGGTAATAACTAATTGAAATAATTCAGTCAAACAATAATCCATCCGAATTTGTATTTGAATATCTGTATAGATTTGTATGTCTGCATAGATAAGCAATCATTGTAAATAAAAAAGGATTGCTTAGTGCCCTATGTTCTTGTGATGTTTGTGGTGGAAGTAAACATGTCATCTTTACATATATGCCACCCCTCCCCACATAAAAATGGAAGTAAAAAAATGCGAGCCAGAAGGAAGTTATGACTCAGACCGTTCCGCTTGTGTAACCCCATCACCATGTTCCTAACCCCAAACAAATGGACGGCTAGGATACTGGTGTAACTGCACACCCTGTCAAAATCTCCTAAATCTAATCCCGCGAAACACCTGTAGCATTCAATTAATTTCAAACAGCCTACTCATCATGAAACTACACAAACTGCTCAAGAATGATCAGTAACCAAAGTTTATTACTAATGCTTTGATGATCATCTGCAATCGTAAAGCGCTGCGGAATTTATTTATTCAAAATTTAATTGACGAGTGGAAAGTGCTGGGTCATATTCCGTTATGAGCAACTGCAACATATGTATTATCATTCATTTCACGAATGTTGACACATCTGTCGGATTCCTGACTGATGGGCTCATACAGATGTACATTCAGACAGAGGGGTAACCGAGACAGGGGGGTTATAATGAGGAACTCGTGAAGCATAAAGAGGACGAATGGATGCATGGACGGATTATGCGCTTACCTGTGAATTGAGATGTTGTTCTCTGTCGCGTCACAGGCAGTCTGTGTATCTAGACAAACACGCCTTTCTGGCAATCAGATTAGGCGAAGCTGAAGAGAAAAAGCCGAGATCCGGCGTTATTTACTCCGGAGCACCGGAGCTGTCGGACACGCACATCTAAAGTCCGCCGCGGCTGTTTCTGAGTGGTGAAATGGGATAGACGTGGGAGAGAACAGGGCGCTGCAAACCTTTCGTTCAGTTGCTCCTCAGGGTTATACGACGGAGATCTGCCCACTGTTGCCTTAACACAGGAGTGCTGTATAAGTTAATAAGCAAGTCATCTATGGATAATAAAGCCATGCAGTAATTAATTTTTTATTTGTGGAACTTCGGGTGTTTCTATTTGCAGTTAAGCGAATGGCAAGTCTAGCTATAGTAACATATATTAGTACAGAATGTGCGTTTAAGTGTAACGTGTTTTTCAGTTGCTTTTGATTAGTTGCGTAAATGTAACTACGTGTTTGCTGGAGAAAAATTCGCCATAACTTTCCGTAAAACTAGCTTGTTATTCTCTCTGAAATATTCAAATTTAAGGTCTTTCATTAATGAATCCCCCCAGGGAAGAGCACATTTCCTAGCTATATTACATACAACGAACTCTATTGCTGAAAGAGCACATGTGAATTTATTAGGACATATTAGGAGACATTCTTGTATTATCAGAGTTAATAAAATAAGAGACCAATTTCATGACCCCCCTTAGCAAGACCCCCAAAAGCATACTGTAGACTGAGCAATAGTCCCACATTGACTGAATACAGTAGCATCTCCCACAGTTCATTTCTTGGTGACTCAGATCTGGTCTAGTGTTGTGTTGCTATGGCACCACTCATGATGGATTAATTACACTGGCCAATTGTGCACCTGCATATTACAGTGTAAAGTTTTACCATACATTGTCTCTGTGTCTCAAGAGTAATGCAGATGCGTGTGATCAATATATAATTTAAATGTTGGCAGTAATTTATTACAATGCAGTAACTTATTTGCAACGATTTTTCAAGATCACGTCACCTAAAAATTAGTTTTAAATAGTGCAGGAAACATCCATATCTCAAAACGCTTGTCCAGTACAGGGTAGTGAAGATCAGCCTGTGTCAGGGTGCATAGGTCAGGGGGTCCCTGGATGGGATACCAGTCCATTACGGGCCAAATTAGAAACCTCAGTTCACCTGCACTCTGAACTGAACTCTGCTGGGGGGAGACTCAAGCCCCTAGTCTGGCAAATGTGAGTTAGGGTTAGGGTCAGGGTCAGGGTTAGGGTTCAGCCTTTCTGGCCGCATAGTAAGCAACTCCACCCAGCTGAGCATATTTAAACCAAGAGATCAGCCCAGTCAACCTGGGTTTTATTACCTGAGCCATTTGTTGACTGGTAAGCAACCATGGGCACCAAACCCAGCTCTCTTCCATGACTTTGTCTGTTAATAGTTTGCACATTAAAGAATACCAAAAGAAAAACACCTAAAATAATAACAGTACAGTTCAATGGCAGATCATACCAAGACAATGACAGGCTCAAATTGAATATGAAATGTATTTTATTGTAAATCGTTAAGGAGCTGATGGGCTTTTAATAATAATTTCCTGTATTAATCACACATCTTGCTGCCTTCATTCAGTCACAGATCAGCAATGTGGGGGTTTAAGATGTGACTCAGAGCAGAGTCAGCTGCCCTTTCCCGACTCTCCTAGCAACAGGGACAGGGTGGACTGAGGTGAGGCGGTTCCTCAGTACACACACATCCACCAGCACTAGGCCAGAAGGTGTCATCACCATGATCTCCGGTGGGGGAAATTATGAAGAAATTTGACAAGGAAATTGCAATGGGTGGAAGTTGAAATCTAATGCAATAATTCATTTCAAGAAAAAAGCATTAAGCAACATGTATAAGAGTATTTTTCATCAAGAAAGGTATCAATTGGACATAGGAATCTAAATTTCCTTTAAAGGTCATCAACTTTCACTGTATTTCGGAGCCTGATACTAGGATATATTCCATATTTTCATTTTTTGTACCTATTCCGGGTCACGGGGGGTCCGGAACCTATTCTAGAGGCTATGGGTGCAAGGCAGGGAATATACCAGGATGGGGCGCCAACCCATCACAGGGCACACTCACACACCATTCATTCATACATGCACAATTATGGGATATTTGATAACTCCAATTAACTTGAGCATGTTTTAAGACTGTGCTGGGGAAATTGGAGCCCCTGGTGGAACATGGGGGTAACATGCAAACTCCACACACATGGAACCAAGGCAGAAACTCAAACCCTGGTGCCAAACACTGAGCCACCTAGCCCCCCCTGAGATGTATTATACCACATTATTTTCATGTCATTTTTAAGAAATCTGTCTTTGAAAGCTCCTCAGTAACAGTCATTACTGATCAGCTCTGGCATGACCAATTGCCTTCCAGGTGACTAATCATTAATCTGCTGCTGCAGTGACTGTGTCATTGTAGTGGTTAAGGTGCCTACTCCTTATTCATCTTCTCTTTACAAAGTGGTGTATCTCATTAGTACTCAGCAATGGGCAACAAGGAGTTTTTAGTGCATCAAATTATAATTTATTTGCCATTTGTACTAAATTAGGCCACATAGAAATTCTTTAGATATACATATCCCATCATGCTCTCCATTGAGCCTTCCACACGTCAGAGTACAAGGTCAGTCATCCATGTGGTACCCGTGGAGCAGTTGTCAGGGTTCAGGGTTGTGCTCTAGGGCCAGTACTGCGATTACTCCACCTACCACACACAGGTACCTTAAATGCACAATAGAGCTGGCGAGGTTTGGCAAATGTGTTTCTAACAAATCTAACCATTCCTAGTTATATTTCACCTAATGAACTACACTGATGAATCAGCTCATTGAATTTATTCTAATACGTGCTTCCTAGTCCCTCTTCTGGGGTCCGTCTTAAGGCCGGTCTTGTTTCTCCCTGTTCATAATCTGTTGCAATCTATCTCCTAGTTCCTTAGTCACTAGACTGCAGTCCCCTGGCCAGCTGCTGTGTCCTGGTTCCTGTTTCCTGATACTAATTTCCTGTTTAGATCCCTGGTTTCCATCTTCTGTTCCTGTTCCCTTCCCCTCATTGGACTTGTGATTCCTGTCTCTCTCCTCCATTGAGTTCACCACATCGGTCCTCTGCACTTTTGTCTTCTTTTGTTCATTTTGCCTTGGAACTATTAGGCCCACCAGCAGTCCATAGTCCTGTCACTTACCCGTTTCCTGTGACATTCGTGGGAACCTTTGTTAAGAAGACCTGGTGGTTGGGAGGGACAGCCCACATCATGATTGATCCCTGTCAGATACACAAGCTCCATTCAATGTGAACGCAGTGAAGATCATCAGTAGGAAGGCACTACAACAACCTTGCCTCCATGAGATCCTCCCAACAAACTGGTCTAGAAACCCATGAGATTAATTTAAGAAGCCCCCAAGGATCCAGAGGCCACTTTGAAGAACCTACAGGCTGTCTGGTCAACAAACCCTTAACTTTTGTGTGCTACAACAGTGTCACAGGCTTTGTGCATATGTCTTTATAAGAGTGCCAAGAAGAGAAACTCTAACGGAACAAGGCCAGTCTGAGGCTCATGCAAAACACAAAGATTGACGGAGGTAGCGTCTTTTAGAGCAGTGTTTCCCAAACTGGTCCTCAGGGATCCCAGGCAGTACATGTTTCTGCTTCAGGCTTGCAGGGAGCAAAAATGTGGATTGTCGGGCAGGGAGCTGGGAGGGAGCAAAAACTGGACCATCTGTGGGTCCCCTAGGGCCGGGTAGGGAAACACTATTTTAGAGGGATGTTTCTACATTCAGGCGAAGGAAAGTTTGTGAGGAGAGAGGGAAGGCAGTAGAGTTCCCAACATAGACTGATTCTCGAAGAAAACCTGTTATCCTCAGCCAGGAAACTGAAACTGGGTGAGTAATTTACATCCCAACAGGGCAATGACCCGAGTTACACTGCCAAGGCATCAGCACAGCAGTAAAGCAATAAAACGATAAACATCCAGGGGTGGCCATGCCTGAGCCCTCACATTAATCTGACAAAAACCCTGGGAGGCCAGTCCACCAAGAGTCCAGCTGAAATCTCACTGCGCTTCCCTGGTTCTGTAAGGCAGAATGGCTAGTACAGTAAAATCCTCTTATAGTGGACTCGCTTATAATGGAATATCGTTTATAACGGACGAGGTCCGCTGGTCCCAGCCGTGCACCTTTACGAACATGCAGAAAAAGCATCGGATATAGCGGACTCGCATATAACGGAATTTGACTTATAATGGACAAACAATTTGGTCCCCATGCAGGGCCGCTTTTAGCTGTAGTTTTGTTCGGCTATAACAGACATGCAGGCTCCGCCTACAAGGCAAGTGGTGTGCCGGTGATATCCAGTGCAGATACATAGTTAGGATTATTAATAGTCATGCATCTGGTAAGGTAAAGTTGGATTACTACATGTACAATATAATAATCTATACCACAAGTGTGTCTGCTGAGATGTGGCATGAGTAAATGGTGTCCTGTAGTTGTGTTCTGGGCATACAGCAACTGACGGACTGTTAACGGACTGTTTTGCCAGGTCCCTTGAAGTCCATTATAATGGGATTTTGCTGTACTCCCAAATTGTGCATCCGGTACTATTGGATACTTACCCTGAAGACTTCTGGCAGCAATTCAAGCAAAAAAGTGCTACTCTGAAGTTTGAACTTTTGGGGTATGTGTGCTTGTCCATCCATTTTCTGAAACTATTTGTCCTTTTCAGGGTCAGGTCTGTGTGTGTGTGTGTGTGTGTGTGTTCGTAGGGAAGCTATAAGTGCAAGGCAGGAAACAACCCAGCCATCAGAGGGCATGCTTTAGGGGTAGACACCCATTGATCAACTGTACAAAGTTTGGGGACCCTACCATCAAAAGCATAATGATGGCAGGAGTTTTTCCCATTAAATTCAATGAGTGAATTCTGATTGGCTGCTGGAGACTCCGCCCACTTCATCGAACCTTGTACCGCAGTCACTCATTAACCAACTGTGCAATGTTTTTGGATCCTGCCATCAAAAGTCTGACAAAGGCAGCTATTTAAATTTTCATATTAAAGTCAATGAGTGAACTCTGATTACCTGTTGGAGGCTCCGCCCACTTTTTTGAACCTTGGAACCCAGTCACCCATTGACCAACTTGGCAAAGTTTGGGGATCCAGCCATCAAAAGTGTGACAATGGCAGCAGTTCAAATGTTTCTAGGATGGAAGATGACATAATTGACCAGAAATTTATGACATAGTTGATAGATTTTCTATATATCTGTTTTCTAATTGGATGAAATTTGATTGGGTGCAGGAGAAGACCCTGGATCGTGGACGTCCACCAAATTTCCCCAGTTGCTTTAGTGTCAGCCCATGATTGTGTGAGAGGGGCAGCAGTTTAAAAATCCTCCCTGTATAAGTCGATGGGAAACATGGGGAAATGACGGAGGGTGCGAGAGCTTATAAAAGTACACCCCCAATTCATGGCTATGGGATGGAAAGTTTATGTGTGGAAAGTTTGATGGCTGTGCTCCTAAAACTGTAGGAGGAGAAGCATTTAGAAGATTGGGAGCGGAGAAAACACAAAGAACAATATGTTCAATATGTTTCAAGCCAATATAATAAATTTAATTTTTATTAAGTCTAGACTTGCTCTTTAGATGTTTATGGTGTTTATATGTCCTTTAGGTATTTATATCTTTTGCATAATATATTCTTATATGCACATGTAGAATCAGATGGTATATTAATGATTTTTATGTGCTATGAATAGCTATTTAATTATTTTATGATAATTAGCAAAACAGCATCTCTAGGTATACTCTAATTATGTTAGGAAATTGGTTCAATACATTAGGTTTATTGAAAATAATTATGTTAAAATTGTATTATGCTTTGCCTTGATTGGTCAAACATTTCGAAGCTACTATAGCAACTGCAGACAAATAAGCTAAATGCAGTAATTCCAGGTCCAGATTCACACACCTCATTACATTTGCTTTCACTCAGCTTCGTGAATCTAAACGGCCGTTTCCCAGAACTTTAGAGGAAGATGAATAATTAATAATATTATTTTCATTTTAGTTTCCTAATGATGTGCAGTTAAGCTCTGAAAGATGGACTTAAAAATAAGAAGCTTGCCTTCCTTGAAAGATATTAATAAAGCAACATGGCTTCCTGTTTTACTACGTGACAGATGCCAGTGACACATACTGTGAAAAACTACTGAACGAATGCAACGCGGAGCTGCTTTACGGAGTGAATGAATCAATAACTGACACCACAGATCCCGGCATCTTTATTTTCATATTACTCCCCCACAGTACAATTAATAATGTATGATAATGGAAAAACAGAAGTGTGGTTCTGATGTGTCGCCCCTCAGTAGGCAGCTCTGCGGCTTCACACCTGCAAAGCTGCAGTTTCAGTTCTTGCACATGCTCAGTGTACGTGCCCTTTCCATGCTCTCCCTTTACATGACCTCTTCTGCTTCCCTTACAAAGATCTGCAGTTTAGGTGAGTAAGTGTTGCCCTGTTACTTCCTGGAGCAGATGTAATGCACGTTGTAAAACTGAATTCAAAAATATGGATCTGAATTGGGTGCTCACAGTAAGAGATAAATGAGATTTTAACACAAAAGTTACAAAATGATATGTAATCGTATTTGTGTTGACTTCTGTGAAATAGGTAGTTGCAGTCACTGCTAAAGAACTGCTGTTCATATGCAGTCCTTTAGGGGGCACTATTGTCATAAGATGAAGATCAAAGATGCGGATGCTCTCAGTGTTCTAACTTAGTGCTACAGTACTGGCAGGGGCGGACTGGTAGGCAGGCCAACAGGGGCAGCTGCCCCAGGGCCCGGGCCCCCCCAGTGATGTCAAGGGCCCCTCTCCAACTGCAAATCTCACATATATGTGAAACATTCCTGAGGATTAAGGCACTAATGTCATATTACATGAACTCATGACATGCTACTTTTTCATTTTGATGTATACAATCCCATTATGGTGGAAGTCAACGCAAACAAACTTGGTGCAATACTTAAAACAATTTGGAAATGTAATAGTTTGCAATGTTTTGTAGTAAACTATGTTGTCGAGGTGTGTATTTAACAAAAAAGCCTGCTTGTGGAATTTGCAAACTGCTGCAGTGCATGATGGGTATGATATTTGAAGGCTACTTAAGTTTCATCATCTGCAACTACTGCCCAGGACAAAGTAACCATTGGCAACTGGAACCACAAAAACACAGTCATGATAGGAAACATTCATGATAAATTAGTGGAAGCATATAACACATAAGAAAATGCTTCCCATATTCTGAAACTTAAGCGTAACCTTTGTTCCATTATGTTTGAATACTCTCACGTTACATCTTACACTGCTCTCTCCTTTGATTCCAATTAGTTCTTCCTCCATTATACAGTAAATTTCACTCTTTTCAAGCCGTTTTCAAATCTGATGCCATCCCTTGTTTTTAGGGTTAGCTGAACTGTATAATGTAGCAGAACGAGGCATCGCGAGAGCAGCGAAGGACGAGGAGACTTGCTTGCAGGAATAGAGAAGACTCTTTATTGTAGTCCTGAACAGGACTGTAACAGGCACCCAACAAGCACTGAACAGCCAAATACACACAGCCGAATCACAAGGTGGTCAGACTCCAAACTGCAAGGTAAACACACGGTGGGAAATTTATACAAGCTAAGAACACTTTTTAAATCGGACAGGGCACACACAAGACACCATCGGGGTGGTAACTATAACCATAACAACAACAACTATACAAGGGCTAGTTACAACACACTGACACATGGCTATATACACAAGCGCTCACGAGGCATGCTGGGATGCGCAGATCTCACCGGCGCTACAATAATATTCACAGTCTCCAATGGTGACCAGGCACAGAACTAACTCTGACACCATACAGAACCATTGTTGCTGACCTGCTGAAGATGACCTAACAGAGGAACCCACCCAAAGTTCATCCATTACATGAATCTCTTTGGCTTGGATGACGTTAGCAGACCCAAGCAAGTTATTAAGCCTCTATAATTACATGATTACTTTAAGTTTCCTCTCCTTTTGTTATCTTCAGTGCTGCCTTCATCACATATACAAATTTTTGTGGTATTTGCTGTTTAACAGCTTAAAATTCATGTCTAAAATATTTTGATGATAAATCTCTATATGTTTGTTAATTACTTGGGGTTAGTGACATTTTGAACTAATTATTTGCTTCTACATAATGTGATACATTTTTAATGGAATATCTGAGTGAACTAAGAACTACACTTTAGCACAATAATGGATTAATGTGGCAACATACTGGCCTCCCACGTCCAGGGTTGTGGGTTTGAATCCCCCTCCCTTTGTGAGTGTGGAGTTTGAATGTTCCTGTGTTGTGTGAGGTTCTCTGTGATCCACCAAAGATGCCCAGCAATTTCTACTGGCCTTTATGAATTATATCTGTGCCCTGGCATTGACTGGCATCCTGCCAAGGGTGCAGCCCTGACTGGCACCCTGTGGTAGGCGGGACAGTCACCAGCCACCCTGCCTGTAAATCTCACTCCGCTGTAGCAGTCGACGTGTCTTAGGAGCTCTGGGCCTGTGCCTTGTATTTTTATCTTCATATATCTACAGCTGGTGCCCCTGTGAATGAATATATATATATATAAAACACACACACACAGGTTTGTAATTATATCTTTGTGGGGACTCTCCATTCATTTCTACGGGGAAAACTCTAATCACAACATGTCCTTTACCCCTACACAGCTCTAATCTTAAACATAAGTAACCAGACAAAATATAAGTCTCTTGGCATGTTTTTTTTTTTTTGATTGCAGTCACAGATTTTTATCAAATGGAATTTCCCCTTGTGGGTACCAAAAAAATGGTCCCCACAATGTCAACATAACAGGTTTTTATCATGTTGTGGACACAAACACAAACACACACACACATAAACACACACACGTGTCAGCCATTTTATCACAGATGTGTATCAGAGCCCACTGCCTATCCCATTAAACACGGATAATGAGTCATGGGACACCCTGGATGGGATGGCGCTCCATCACAAGGAGTCCTCACACACATAGTCAACTTAAAGATCCCAGTGGACCTAAACTCCATGTCTTTGGGTTGTAGGGCAGGATTGTTACCTACTATGCCACTACTATCCAGCAAAAGCCACACATAACTGCACTTTTACAGCTTGGTACAGCATCCACTGTCTCACTGGAGTAAGTGTGTGATCCTGTGAAATTAGTAACTGGGGTGATTCGTTAATGACTTCAACCAAATGCTTCCTATACTTGTTGATCAGTTCTGTTTATCAGCTTGAAGGTATTTTGGCCCATTTCCTCTTGAATCCTTTGATGTTTTTCAGCTGCCTTGGCTGAATTAATTATGTAATATCGTACTTAGGCTGTTCCAAAATGCAAGACTTCTTCTGCTTCAGCCGTTTTGTAGAGTGTGTTAAACATCACCGGTGTACAGCATGACTCACTTT
The DNA here is from genome assembly GCF_048594095.1 of Paramormyrops kingsleyae. Lineage (NCBI taxonomy): Eukaryota > Metazoa > Chordata > Actinopteri > Osteoglossiformes > Mormyridae > Paramormyrops > Paramormyrops kingsleyae. The sequence continues at coordinate 33,725,485 of NC_132804.1, forward strand.
CTGTTAAGCTTCAGCTCACGGATGAACACCCTGACATTATCTTTTGTTATTCTCCGGTACAATGCAGTCTGTCTAAAAAGCATCACGCTTGTCACATCTGAATAGGATCTTCAATGTACCACACTATTGATCAAGCGATTCCCCCATGATTCAGGCATGTGGTATATAGTACTGTTAGGTAAGGTAAAGTGAGGTAAAGTAATGTACAAACAGTAGGTGTGGCACTACAGTCCAACAGATCCATAGCTGTTACCCTGCAGTTCTGCAGGAGGTCTTTCACTTTGAGTGAATTCTCACCACTTCTTAAAAAGGGATGGTGCTTAGTGTTCAACCCATGAATAGATACAGGAAACAACCTTTAAAACATTTCATGTAACCTTTTCCAGCTTCATAAGCGCTGACAACTCTTTGAGGTCTTCAGATTTTGAGAATCTGAAAATCAATTTCCTGCAGTGACAAGTGAAGTCGTCCCTGATTGTCACCTCATTGCTTTGACCATGGGACACAAATTATCTCAATAATAGAGCCAGTTACATTAAAGATTCGCATACGTGTCTCGACAAATATGATTCATCTTAGAAAAATGTGTTCAACAAAACACAGTTTGCTTACTAGGTTTCTCTGTATCAGTTATTGAAGATCAGACCACATTTAAGCTGCTGATTCCTCAGTGAGTAAAAACTGGAATTTGTAAACACATAAAGTCAACACAGAATTGTAAGAAAAAGTTACATATTGATATATTTTCTGTTACTCTGGATGTAAGTTTCAGCTTTATGTATAACCTTTAAAAACGGGCTCCTAACATAGATATACAGTATCCTCTTCATAGCTGTTTCCAGAAGGGACATTTCAGTACAGTCTGCCCTCAGTACAGTCTGCCCTCAGTACAGTCTGGCCTCAGTACAGTCTGCCCTCAGTACAGTCTGGCCTCAGTACAGTCTGCCCTCAGTACAGTCTGCCTTTATTGCACCCACAGCTAATCGCGCTGTTTCCCATCCAAAGCTTCATTTTGACATGTAACATAAATAAATAGCACGGTATTGAAAACGGGTGGTTTGATGCAAATTTTGTGTTGCTTGAAGATGTTTTTTTGTACATTATATGGAATTTTACATTAAATATTTTACATGATATTGCTCTTTGTTTTTAAAAGTAAATGTAATTTAAAATAATTTCTAATAATCTATGGTTTTGGGACAAAAATAACACCTATTTCTGCTGATTATAGGTAAAAAGAAGGCATTTACTGTTTACTAAGCACCAAAAAATGAAGCGATTTAGCGACCATTAAGCCTGTGCTCCTGACTTGCCCGGGTGCATTACTGCAGCATTTACTTCCTGACTTTACAAACACCTGGCATCAGCAGTTTTTGGCCATTTGTCCTCCAGACTTCACAAGTGAGGGTCTCTTTAGGGGGGCGGCTTCAGCAAGGTCGCGGCTGCTTTTCTGGACGGCTACAAGACCGCGATTCATTATCTGTCCCCACACCGGCTCTGACCTACTTGATGGATTAAAGGGACGTTTCAGGGGGGTTTCTTTGGCAGAAGCCCCTGTCTGCTTTCACTGTGTGTACAACTTCATGGGTTGGTGAGCAGAGTTTGCCCCTTTACTGCAGATCAGTTTGGATTTTACTGCTAGGAATAGCATGTTTACCGTGTTCAACTACTCTGATAAACATTAATATAAGTACAATGTAAACAACGTTGTTATTTAAATTAAACTAATATTAATCTTTTCCTTTTAGTAATTTATGCCTCTAGTATGTAATTTATGCCTCTAGTAGTGATCATGGAAAAAGAATGAGTGGACTTTACTAATTTGGTTAACGCTATGTATAGCAATCGCTACTTGTAGACAGGAGAGCACAGTGCAAAAGTGCATCACTAGTAACTATTACTCTTTGTGCTATACTAGTATTTCTGTAAATAAAGAATGATACAGAGAAGTACTTTTTAGCATGAGCTGTGGGATGGAGGTTCAGAAGGATAAAGTACAGTGAGTCCTTAACCTGTGGCAGGAAAAAGGATGATAAGAAAATTGCATCAAACAGAATTTATGGTAAACAGTAACTTTAAACTTTTAATAACGAGCATGTTGTGGAAGTGGATGTCAAGACAAAAATAAACAGACAGACAGACAGACAGACAGATAGATAGATAGATAGATAGATAGATAGATAGACAGACGATAGATAGATAGATAGATAGATAGATAGATAGATAGATAGATAGATAGATAGATAGATAGATAGACAAAGGAGAGTGAACATGTATATGTACATTATCTGCTACACCTCATCCTAACCCACCAGACCTGATGTTGAGCTGCAGAGCAACTTGCTAAAGTCCAGAAATAATTCCAGTACATGTTGTTAGTGCAAACATCCCTATATGATAATACAGTATTATGTCTGCTATAATATTCCATTACCAACCCAGAAAAGTTGCGTTTTCTTCCTCATTAAGCAGTGCTGTACTTCTGCTTGCTAAATGGGGACTGGCCCAGATTCTCCTAGTCAGCCAAGGTTCAGTGGAGACTCCCTGGGTTCCAGAGCTGCTTCTCCACTACAAGCAGCAGGGTTACACTTTCACAGCATGCCACCCATTTAGATGTTTTTTCGACACAATTTTTGCTTTGCACATCAAATTAATTACAAATTAAGAATGATATACTGTAAATAGCAGCTAAATCCTACTTTCTGGTTAGAGTGATGACTGACACTGAGTGGATGTTTCATTTGTTTCTAAGAACTGAGCAGAATTATTCACAAAACAAAAACCAATTAGTGGAAAAATACCCATTCCCTTGCTGGATACCTTGGAATACTATATAAGGGGCAGGACTACGGCTAGGAATATCCAATGGACATCACTATCAGTAGGCATCTTAATATTGCTATGCTCTTTTTCCAGCAAATCTATTGCAAATCCACATTTCATTTAAGTGTTCCTGCCTGTTAGTGGGTAAACACAGATAGGGCCCAGCACACAATATATGAGGAGCAAATTCACAGTAACAGATGTGCTATATCAAAATGAATAACGATGCAAGGAAAACTACTGGAATTACTATGTATCTTTCCGACTGGAGGGTTCAGGTGCAAGACAAGCGTTACCACCAGGTAAAGCAGAATAAGCTAGAACGACTATTTGGAAATCTGTCCGCGAAAGGTTATTGACAGAAATTTTATTATGTTTTTATATAAAATTATGCTGCTGTTTTAGCCATGACCGCCGAGGTGCCGTTAAGACTGACACAAACCCCTTATCAAGGCCTGCATTTACTGGCTAAACAAAGTGTCTAACCACCACCCATGTGCAGGGACTGAGTAATGCACATATTGGATAAAAAAAGGCTTAGGTGACATTTTTTAAGGATGGAGCCATAATCCAGAGCCAGGCTGCTTTTAGGTATAAATCACAGTAGGTAGGCATATGTTCAGATATATCTCTATTTATATAGTTCTTCTATATATAACATAACCGCAGAACCAAACAATACACTGTCAAGTATTGTATACAAAAATCAACAACACACCATATAACTATTAATGAAGCTCAGTTGGAAGAGAAATAAGAGCAGATAGGAAGTGGCCAGATCTCACCCAGGAAACTAGGGATAATAAATAAGCGGCGGACGCTTGGGCTCGGAGCGGCTTTATGGGTTGGTGTGCTGGGATTTGGGGATTGTATTTGTAACAGATTGCCTCTGGGATCCCTGTAGTGTGGCTACAGCTGTTATGCAGGGTTCATCTCGGCCCTGTTCGCTGTCCATTGCTGGACCGGGATGGGGTCGCTTCTTCACGTTTCCATGGATAACACCGACACAAACAGCTGAGATGGTCCGGCGCTGACGCGGACTCATTAAACAGCCAGTCTCCTTCCTGTGCCCATTTCCATTTAGGCATATCCAGAAACATGCCATCAGCCAATAAATCACTCGGTAAGATGACCAATAAGACAAGGGTTTGGGTTGAAGGAGCTGCAAGCAGGAAATGACTCAATTAAAGATCATCAGTCCTGAGATCTCAGCAGGCCATGGCCCAAAATAGCACGTTTAGTATTCGTAATTACTTCATTCATAAGAGCTGAGTTAACTGCGACTGTGGCTTAAATTTAACAGCCCAATCTCACTGCAGATTTGCTGCTTTCAATAACGGCAGTAGAATAGGTCTGCATGTTAATTATCATAGTTTAATATTGCAATATAGTGCTTTTAATTTTTTAAATGAGTATATTGTTGAGGAACAACAACAGTCTATAGAATGAAACAGTCAATGTTCATTGTGCTACTGAAATGCTCACTATACATAATCCTCTCCAGATAAATGGAATTGACTAACAGGATCTCTGGTGTCATTCCCTGTAGCTAACAGGATGTACTTGTAACCCAGCTTGGCCAGCTAATTTTCTTATGACCGGAGAGTGGCCCAAACAGTAAATTAATTCTGCTTAATCCCAGCCACAATTTTTTTATTATTCACCATGGTACTGGTTTATAATAAACACCTATCCCAAGCCGCCTGTATAAGAACATCATTGCTGAGCTGTTTTACAAGTCAGTGGTTGCCTGCAGTATCATACAACAGCCAGTCAGAATTTGCTCTGAATCTAACTGGTCCTTTCAGAGAATCTCATACTTGACCTTACATTTGAAACCCAGCTTGGCACAATGTGTTTCCTAGGATGACATGAAAGTGTTTTTAGGCAATTTTGCAGTTGTGGGGCAAATTATCCAGAAACAATATGCTTAGAAGTATTTCGTATTCAGGATGTCGAGAAAAAATATACATTTTGCCAGCCAGGCTTCAATAGTTTCATGGTGATGGTGTTCGTTTCTCTAGTATCAGGGCATAGAAGCTGAACTCTAACTGCACTTTGACTGATCTGACATGCTGTCCTGTTGATGTCTAGATAAGTTGGGCATTCGTTTGACTTCTGCCTCATGTCAGGTTTTAAATCCCTTCCTTTTAAGTTCCTTTTAAGTTTTGATAACAATACACGTCATGAGAAGTACAGCTTATAAAGCAGACTAGACTACATTTTTTCAGTTCATTTGTAAACCAGTTTAAACACTGTTGAATTTGAACTATATTGTAAAACTGAGAGCCATGAATGCTGATTGGGTGGCACAGAGGTTAGGGGTGTGTGCCTGTTCCCGGCTGCGTGCTCGGAGCTCGCCTGCTCTCTCCATGTCTGTGCTGGTTTCCTCTGGATGCTCTGGTTGCCTCCTCATTTCAGAAACATGAGTGCTCTCTGAGAAGGATTCGTCTCCCCAGCCAGTGCCCTATACTCCCTGTGACTGGTGCCAAGCTCACTGTGACAGCATGCTGGATAAGTGTTACAGAAAATGGATGGCTGGATTTTGTTTGCACTCAATTTAGAGCTATTATAATTAAACTTTAAGCTGTAGAGCTCCCGTTGGCTTATCAACAGATCAATTAATAGACAGTTGTAACAAACTTTATCATCCAAATGGTATCAACAGCTATTAAATAGGAATTCTAGCTAAGTCATCATTAAAAATACTGTGATGGAACTCTAGACATTAGTCTGGTTTTATACCACTAATACCCCTTGGAACCAGATTGAATTGATGTATAAGCCACTTTTCTTGCTAAGTCTGTAAGTAAATACACGTTGCATTCACTGAAAACCTTAATATGCAAAATAGCTGGATTATTGTCATCAGGTCACTTGTAAAAGCTTACACATTATTCAGTTTGCCAGTTTAGTAGGCTAACTTTCACTATCCAAAAAGCAAGTTTGAAAAAGATTGCCATACCGTACCTCAGAATATTTGAACGAGCCAAAGGTGTTAAATGTATAATATTTATTTTCTGTCCTGCTAAATTGTGCTATGGATTTTCCTGCTAAAATGCTGTTAAGCAGCTGCATAATAGAATCCCAGCAAATGTCAGCACATTTAAATCAAAGGAATTATGCCCATTCATTCAGTTTCATCTCTTTCTTCCTGCCTTTGTGGCACTTTTCCCTGGAGCGCATAAGCACTTGCATGTCTTACTGAATTGTAAGTGGTAATGAATGAATGGATCTGGAGAACAAAAGGGTTCCTACAGGTAACTGTGGAGAGGCTAGGTGTCAAAACTCTACTTTCAACTGACCTCTAAACATGCATATTTCCTACCATGAGAACAGGCTGCAATGGCAATCCCGGCACCCTTAGCAATTCTGTCCAGCATAAGAGAAATTGTGCATGAAATTATGCATGAAATTACCCAGAGAACATAAGCAGGCGCAAACCCATCCTCATCCCCATTTTGCTTGGTCTGCAAAAATGTGTCAGCAGTTCAATTGTGATTAATTCGCTGTTAACGCGGCATTGGAGGGCTAACCAAGTTCTGGCATGGTTTTCGCAGCTTTGATTCAGAAAGACACATCGGTCCAAATCTGGTTACGCAGTGCGTAATTTCACAAATATGAAGTAGAGGCACAAGAATAATTTATTCTGGGAAATTTTGAAGTTTTAGCTGCTCTATGATATACTCAAATATTATTAGGCATGATAATAATGCTGATATGAATGCTACGAATTCTAATACAATTACTACTGCTAATATTATTATTGTAGTTATTACTATATACAGCAGCATGCTGACTCAGTGGGTAGTTCTGGCACCTTATACCTTCAGGGGTCTCTGCTCTGTGGGTGGGGATGTCTGCATGTTGGGTATGTTTCCTCCAACAGTCCAAACACATGCAGTTAAGCTAGCTGGCATCTCTAAACTGGCCTTAGTGTATGGTTGTGTGTATGGCCTGGCATCTCCTGTAGGGTGAGCCCCAGCCTCATGCCCTTTGCAGCCTGGCATGTGCTCCAGACCCCTCCTTTATCTGGAGCAGAAGATACAGTAGATGCTCTCTCCTGTTAGGATATTTTCATATGGCAGTGCTGATTAGACACCTGTTTTCCTTGACTTGAAAGTTGTGAAATACACATACAGATCAGGGGTCTGTTTCACAAAGCAGGATTTCTTGCTTTGCCAGATTTAAGGTAGTCTGGGCTAAATAGACCTTATTTTCATCAACTTACATTTTGCCCAGACTACCTTAAATCTGGCAAGTTATCTGGCTAAGCAAGTAATCCTGCTTTGTGAAACAGACCCCAGATCATTTGAGAAACAGCCCAAATTCATGACAGTATGAAACCAAAGGTAACCAGAATGCATTAAATGCAAATGATTCTTCTTGTTGCTACAAAAAGTACATGTCAGGACTGAAAATAGTATTAGTATAACCAAAGCCCAGAACATGCCTCTTGTGAAGATAACCAAAACTGAGAACCACTGCCCCCTAGCAGAAAGGGGGACTCATAGCAGATCCTTTTAAAATACAATTACTGCTCTATACAGCACTGAGCAGCACCACAGATCCCCACTTAAAGACTAATGAACTCGTATTAGAGAGACATTAATTCGCATCATCTGTTTTATAGCCTTTGAGCTGGTAGTTTTATAGATAAATTTTATTTCCTGCATATGACCTTAGCTTTCACTTGGATGCCTGCTCCTCTAATTCTCTCTTGATAATGGGAAAATATTTACATTTTATTTGCATTTACTGCAAGAAACAGAAGAAGGTAGCAAAAGTGAAAAAATGGGTGAAACTTTGTGGAGAATAATGCAAATCATTTTAATCCAACAGCTTTACATTAAAACCAAAAGACAGTCAAAAATTATGACTGTATTTGTTAATGTTCACAACATAATTAAAAACAAATAGTGTTCAATGTCTTCGGTACACCACTTACACTTATAGGAGCCTTATCCACACATCTATATGTTGTGCCTGTCTGAAATTATGCATTTTAGAGGCAAAACTAATATTATTAATAATACAGATGTTATTGATATTGCAGTTGCAATTGTGTAATGTCCCCATTGAAAACATGTAATGTATTACCTACAGCACAACAAGTGGATGAAAGTAATCAGTGAATGCATTGTTCTGTGCTTCCACACAGCTGCTATAATCTGTGTTTTATACACATGTACTACTAGTAGATTTGGAAAGATTTGGGTACTTTGAATGTATTGAGGTTAATCTGTCATGACTCGCAGAATAAGGCTGAGCGTGTATGACGAGTGAAGGCGGGGGGGTGAGTGAGGAGCCTTTGGAAGAGAGGTTTAGGTAACCCCGCTGGTGCCCCTCTGCTCTGGGCACCGCAGCGGGCACGATGAGGGAGGACCCTGCTGCACGGGTGGCAAAGAGTGCCGTTCATTTCACCGCGCTGCAATCGGGAAGGTGCTGAGCTTGTAGTTTCGCTTTAAACGCACCGCACTGGGAGAATAATCTACAGAAGTGCCTGACAAACTCAACTCCGTGAGTTGAGGAAATAGCAGGGAAGCCCTTGATAATTTGGCCTGTGAGATGTAAGGCGTGCGAGCGGCACGGTGAGAGAGCAGCGGCTGTGATGGCGAGCGCCTTGCACTTCTCCACTCCTCCCAGAGTCCAAGGGCTGCTCCTACCCATGAATATTTCTCAAAGTGAAGCAAAACTGGCTTCATTAACAATGCAAATCCGCCCGAATGGAGAAGCTCTGCAGTAACCAGTCGCCGAGTTCCACACGGAGGCTGCAGATCTGGAGCAGATAAGGTCAGGGGGGCCTCGAGTGGGTGACAGCTAGGAGTACCCTGCTGCTATCAGGCATCTCTCAGCAGGTTGCCAGCGCAGGCTGCGGCTTAAACAGGCAGCCACGCGGCTCCACGCTGCCAGCTGCGAGGCATGTGTGGCAGGCGCCCCGATCCGCGCTTCAGGGCTGCACCGCTAACTGCGGGGGCTGATGGGTAACAGCTCGCAAAGTCAGAGAAGCAGATACTTGAATCAATGTGCAAGAATGACATTTCCAGATGGAATTAGCAGATTTCTTTTTGAATTTTTAGTACCTGTTAATGAATTTTAACTAATGTTTTTTGTCATTAATAATAATAATAATAATAATAAGTAGTTTATTAGTAGTATTAGTAGCTTGTTTGTTGCAATTCAGTTACTTAATCGCCAGACTGAATTATATCATTAAATGCATGTTGTTCAGTGATTTTACTAATGCAAAAAGTGTAGGAGATGGAGATGTTTTATATTTTTTAAAGAAAGCAACAGTGTAATTAACACCGAAGAAGCAATAATTCCTTCTTCTTTTATTTTTACTGCTGCAAAAGTAATGAAAGTATCATGCAGAGCTCAGCTCTTCTGTTACAGTGCCGTGTGAACATAACAAATACAGGAATCTACTGCTGTACTATTTACAAAATCCTACCACACATACAGTACTGTGAGACAGTTTCAGGTTGCTACAGGAAACCATGCTTAAGGTATCTTCATGTCGGTGTAAAACTATGTCATTATATCTGTCAAAGTGTGTCAGTTTAGCCATGTCAAAACCTCTCCTAAAATCACCCCAGTGTTTGCAGTAACCATACAGAATGCCCATGTATTTCTTGACCAGCACACCACAGTTGACTAATCTATTCCTCAACAAATTATTTAACTAATTTACATGAGCTGGTGGTGAAATTTGACAAACACAAGGAATGGCTTGGGTGCCCCTGAGGAGAGGTTTAGGATCCAAAGTGCTGTTCACCTACCTATCCAGCAAGATACCAATGGAGAACTTTTGGAGAACAGAATTCGTGTTCCTTTTTATTGTATTACTGCTTTGTATTGTGATGTATTTTAATGTTAAATAGTGTTTCTTCTGAAAAAATCTGCATTTACTGCCAAAATAAATGGATTAAGACATTTACGCAATACTGTATGCATGTCTGGTGTAAATGCCTCTCTCCTTTGCTGTAGGAACTCTCTGGAGATGATGTACCTCAGCTATAATTACACTCGGGGGTCGTGCTGGGTTATCAGGTAGGCAAAGAGGACTGCGGTACTGCTCCTAGACTGTCGAACAGCAGAATACTGTTGCATAAATAAAGCCTTAAGAATGAGTATGTGATAACACTTTAAATTATGTATCTCACTTTATTAAAGTCTTAGGTCAGCAAGGAACATGAGCTGGTGAGATAATGTTAATGTGATCTACCACCATCTCTTTGGCTGTTCTCAGGGTGTGCCACGACGGTTCCTGTGCACGGTCACGATTTTAATACGAACATGAACGGCGCAGACCTGCGTCAGCAGCGTGACCGTGTTATCACTGGAAACTGCTTACTGCAGGAAATGGAAACTGGTGCAGTTCACCATTAACATGTCTACATATAAAAAACTGCCCTACTGAGCAGCCCCTCCACTTTAAGACTGCAGTACTTAACATTATGGAGAGTGGCGGGTAGCATGTGGTGGGGAATAAAAGTCCCTAGTGGCAGCTGGGGGGAGCTGACAGGAAGCTGCCCTCTGTGCCTCCTGACGTGAAGGGCAGGTCAGGGCCGAGCACGGCTGTCTGCAGGCGCTGGCTCAGCACGCGCTCTTCATGTTCTCTCTCTGCCTGTCCTGCTTTGACTTGAGAGGAGTTCATTTCTCAGGACTGTCAGTGATGTAATGGGAGAAGAGGCAAGGAACCCCACCTGCACTAGGACCATGTAGCCATGAAGAAACCCTCATTATAGTCACCTCCTGGCTCCGACTGACTTCTGCTACCACCCCCCCACCCCCCCACCACTATCACGCTTGTCAAGTGATGTCAGATGTGGCCAGAGGGGACAGCCTCTCCAAATCTGTCCTTTTCATTGCTCCTCCTGCCTAGATCACCCCCCTCCCAAAAGAGTACCCACTTCTCAACTTATTTATTCATCTGTTTGTTTGTTTAACCTTTCCTAGGGGTTGGGGGGGGTGGTTCTGGGTCAGCTTTATTTAGCCATGCATGGATGTTAAGGGTTAAACCATGCACTGGGGTCTCATGAAATGGCATTAAACTATTTAAAGCAGAGTGAGGAATTGAGCAATGAAGAAAACAGACATTACATATAAATACTGCAATCAGGTCACCCTGTCGATTTGCATTAGCAAGAATATACAATAGAACAAGCACATAGAACAAGCAATAGACCCCACAGACATGTTCAGAATATCAGCTGACTGACATTGCAGAACTAGCACGTTCTATCAAGTATTAAATGGGCTCATAGTATTGTAAAGGCTTCTTATTTTTATATAACATACAGGTACATTCTTCCTGATATTTTCTTATGTCTTAAGAAAGTTTATATATAGGGTTATACAAAATGACCACACAATTTCTACTAGCAATCAGCTGAAGGCCTTTATGTGAAAAATGAGCCAAACTCGATATTTTTTAAGCATTTGCATGACTGTTTATACACTCCAGAATGGATCCTGAGTCAGAAACGTGCTGATGAGTGGTTTTAGCACTGAAGGTATCTGTGGTCTGCTAAGATCTGGGTGATGATGTGAGATGATGCTAAAAGTGTGTGATCTGAGACAGCAGGGGAGACTTTTCGCCCTGACGGGAGACTGCCCTGTCCTGCCTCCTTGCCCTAATCAGATCAGTTGCTTAACATCGTATAATTGGAAGCAATCAGTCTGTTTTAATTGATTCCCTCGTGGGTGAAAGCAGCACTGACACTGCAGTTTACCGACCCTTAATCCGGCCAAAGTGTGGAGATAGATTGGGGCCGGCAGCAAACGGTGCCCCTCAATCTCCTACATGGATCAAAGTGGAGAAAAAGCAATTCCACAGCAGCAGATACTGCGGAGGTCACCGGAAAGCGGCCTGATATACGAGCCGTTCGTTTTATTTGTGTTGTTAAGCGGGTTTGTGCTTACTGAGCTCTCTCTGTAATACGTAAATTTCAGTACCCTGCTAAGTCATCCACACATGTTACGTTATAGCAGACGTGAGATGCTTCCTAGCATGGTGCTGGAGGCCTGTGTGATGGAGAATGGAGGAATGCAGTGAGCGGAGAGGTCTTCCCTGAAATGATATTGGAATCTTACACCTAAAAACATGACATAATGCATTGTTAAGTAAATCAGACTTGTGGCTATTAATAGCTATATGCAGCACGAGTTGCAGTTGTTGTATTATTGCTCATCTTAGACAATAGCTAGTTTGCTCAGAGCTACTGTAACCAGTGATTAGTTTTGATAACAAATGTAGGACAATATGTTTAGGTCACAAATGACATGAAAATTGCAGATGCATAAATGATTATGAAATTTACCAATCACAACAAAACTCCCCCTTCTTTCTGTATTTGTCAAACACTGTATGTATCCCCGTTTAAAAGTGGCAGATAATCTCCTTGCCCTCTTTTACCTGCTATCAAATGGCTGTGTGACCTCGATGCTTTATTCTGCCTGTGCTTGACCATAGCTGGGCTTTCATGAGCACAGCAGGGGCACTCGGGGAATAGGGAAAGGCCCATGGTCTAGCTGTTTTACTACCAGCAATTACAATTAGTAATTAAACTGGAATTGGGTTTCTGCATGTTCATTGAGATAGATGTGACACTGTAACTTACTGCCAATTGCCAGTGTAATCAATTACCAGTTATCACACCCCACATTCATTCTTTTGATGTTTATTTAGCTGTTTTTCAGTATGATCTGGATGCAAGAGGCATAGAAAATTACTCTAAACACAAATGGCAAATGCTGTCAAATATATGTATACAGTCAGTTGCAAAAAGTCTTGCAATTTGATAAAATGAGTATAAAACAGTCTGTATAAAAACAATTCCAGTACGAAACTAAAGTGTAATTTTCCAGGATTCGGAAAATATTTAGCTTTAATAGAGACACTGAAATGAAATGCACTTACACAACTCTGAAATTAAGTTTCTGAATTATTGGCACTCTGGTTTTAACACTTTGTGGAGTATCTGCCCTTGATCCTTGGAAGGAATGAATCTCTTCTGTAATCTGTGATGAGATTAAAGGACACATCATCTTAGCACTTTCATGATATGCTATGATCTGTACTTTCCAAAATGGATATGGAAACAGAGGAGGCATTGCAGGAAGGGGGGGGGGCATATATTTTTTTTAACACTAAATGCTGGTTTTGTGGACATTTTTACTTGGAGTCTTTTAATGTGTGCTTGGACCCATTGTTCAGCAGGAGACGGGCATGCCTCGATCTTTTTCAGCAAAAGCAGTCAGCATTTCCAGTTAATATATCCTCATCCCTCACAGAGCTCAAGATTAAATTATATTCATAGAGGGGTATATTCATGAGTGGATATTCTCTACCTCAGTGCATGTTGCTTTAAATGACAATTCGCAATACATTTTTTTTAGGTTAGACTACAGGAACACCTGCTTCCCCTGAAAATATATGCTCCTTTTAAACAGAACGGGACCTTGTAGCTCCTGTCATGTTTGTGTTGGTACTGGAACCCTGTGAGACTTTAACTTTACGGTTTATTCCTTGATTAAATGTCCCTGTGCTGATAATTAGACCCAGAATAAGAACACCATGTTCTGTTTTTACTGCTCTCTCCTGGTTTTAAGCAGTGATTTAAAATCAAACTTTTGCTGTGGTTATAAATTTAAACAAGAATAACAATCATAATACAAGCAACATGATCACATTAATTGTGCATAATATTGGTCTAACTATAACAAACAGATGACTAACTATAATTCACATTTTGTAACCTATGCATTGATCAAATAAAATTATTTTTTAAATAGAGTTTAATTTAGTAGATTGAAACTCACTGCTAAAGTGAAATTTGTAGGAGAAATATATCATTTTTGGATTGTTGTTCTATGAGGATTCCTGTGATGTCCAGCTAGATCTAAGCCACTGACATACAACAGAGAGTGCAGACAACTGCCATTATAGCATTTATCAATGTCCAGTCAATGCACTGTACAGAAGTTGAAAAAAAAAAATCACGTTTTCAATCATGTTTTCTCGTGTTAAATGGTAAACCTCTGACAAAGAATGCCTTTGAAGAAAGACAAACCCAGAACATTTCAACACACCACACATGATCTTTGTCAGAGGCAAAGTGCAAAGATTCAGACCCGAAACGTTTGCTTACAGAAGTACGTATAAATAAAATGACACAAAATGACACAAAACAGGAAATTCTTGCAGTATAGAGAAACATGTTCATTGTTCATTGTGGTCATTAATCTGCTGTAACAGGAGACTTTAGCTGAGGCATCCTGGTCAAAATTTGGCTACTTGCACCTAAGGTTGTCTCTCTTCGCTACTATGTTTTATTGTAATTTTTATTGTCTCATCATTCTTTTTTATCTGGTCACTGTAAACCGAGCTATACTGATGAAACCCTGAGGTTTTAGAGAAAGTCTATCCTTAAGTACCATACTCATCTCCAACCACAAAATAACGCCCCTCCACCGCACAATGTCACATTAACCCCCTACCCTCCTGCTCCAAGAGAAAAAAAGTGCGGAGCTGAGACAGTCGAGCTGAGAGGGGCTGAGGCTCTCTCGTGCTCCGCGCGACGGCGTGAAATCCGTATTGTCCTCCTCCTTCCATCTCTGGGCACTGTATTCATCAACACCCAGGTGCTGGGGGCCAGATGGACTGTTGTTGTGTGTGTGTTTTTTTTTTTTAACACAATTTAATTTACACACAGCTTTTTGCATTTATCACACTGACACTAAATCGCCGGAGTCCATCTGCGATCAGTCCACCCCATTTGCTTGTTGTAAAAGAAAAAAGATATGCAGACGATTTTAAGAGAGAATAGAATACTAAAATAAATAAAATGTTTTCAAATTCCGGGAAACTCCCTCTCCCAGCTGACGTGTAATTATACACCTTTTTGACAAATATAAATAAATATATTTTTAATTAACTTGAAAATGCACCAGAATGACTGTAACATGCTTCAGCTTTAAATATTTCATCTTAAAACTAGCAATTGTTCTTTCCTGCTATGCTTTGTAGGCACACCTAACACACTCATACACAGTTCATCACTCCAAACTAACTAACCAAAGCAGTTGCACAGTGTGTTGAATGTTTTGTCCTGAGTCCGTTTTGCAATGTAGGCTGCTGGTGTTTATTTATTTGTTGGAAACTGGTTTCCTGTCTTTCCTGTGTGATGTCATCCAGTGAGCAAGCACTTAATTGACGGCTGATGCCAATGAGAATTCAGACCGATCGCACCTGCCCTGTGCCGTGACTTGTCCAAACGCTTCCTTGAAGTATTGGAAACGTAGTATTAATCTTTGCTGTACATGCAGTAGATTAGCAGTTTTTTTTTTCTTGTCAAAAAACATTACCACAGACAAATCTTCTATCATTTTTACTATCGGTAACATTTATCAAAGATATGTGCCATAGGAGCAAACCTAAACCTATAGAGAGCTTGTACTTCAAAATTGTAAAATGTTTTATAGACACTTTTAGGAATTAAATACATCTCTGTGCATTTTCTCTAAAATCAAACGCAAAGCATAAATAATGGATCCTCAATTATCTCAGATCCATCTGTGCTGGACTCGTATGTGGCAAAGAGATTTGTCACTTTTTTTTTTAATGGACAGCACTCCATGGTACTGTATGAACAGAAAGAAGGATTATTGCTTTTTTTTTTGTTCCTTTTTACAATGTAGACCTAGCAAGTCTGGGGCACATTATCAAACTATCTTGTCCCAAGTACCAGCAAAAGGCCTCCATTTTTTTTTTTTGTTTGATGAAGGTGTGAAATGTGTTCCTTTGCCTGCTGCTAGCTTTTCAAAGAAAACTCTTTTTTTTTTTCCCCAACAGGTCTGTGGGTACCTGAATTGGCTGGTGAGAAATTGTAACATGGCCCAGAATTCATTGTGCAGGGAATTGCCAAAAACCGCCCAGGTTCTGCTGATGATATTTCATTATTATTTAGCCAAAAATAAAACGCTTGTTTCAGTTCCATCATTCCTGTTCTTCTAGGAGGTGTAGAAAATGTAAGCAAATCCTTTTCCAGCTGTCAGGGTAACAACTATAGATTATGCAATCGAGGCAGTCAGAGTCATCTCAACACGCGCATGTAACATCCTCCTACCAGCAAAGTGTGGAAACCCTTAACTGACCGGCATCCTATCAGGGTGATTTGAGTTTAATGGGATTAGCAGTTTATATAAGATGCAAGATGTTTTTTGTCTTCTTTACGGATAGCTGCTTGGGACAAAATAAAGGAGTTTCTTTTTTCTCAGTTCTTGATAAATTGCAGATATTTGACAATGAGAAGGGGGAGAGGAGAAAGGAGGCAGACGTGGAGAAAAGCAAGCAGTCGGGTCTTTTGTCTGCGCTCCCCCCTCCATCCCCCAACCATGGCGATGCCCCCATCCCAAGGAAAAGACGCAGGCAGCTTATCGGCGGGAGGCACTAGGACCCAGACAAATGATTCCTGAGAGAGTCAGTGAGGACAGCTGGCAGACACAGATTCCCCCCCCCCCCCCCATTCACAGATTGGCCTGATCAGGCAGCTGGAGCGAGACTGCAGACATGACATGCATTTTACCAGGCTGAGGCCGTGATCTCCCCGGCAGACGCTCGATGAACACAGAGCCCCGAGCAGCCCCCTCTACCCCCACCCCCCCCCCCCGTACAAAATACACTGTCCCTACAGACAGATGCGTCTCTCCAAGAAAAGAAAATCCCTGACAGCCTATACGCTGGAGCCTAATCTGGCTACAACAGGCACAGGAAGATCTGCATTCTGCCGATTCTTTGCGGTTCATGCTATTCATGACGTGTTGTTACACAATTATAGGTGTCAGTGAAGTAAACTGCATTTGGCCCTTTCCTTCACTTCATGGTTATTGCCTCGCTCACGAATCTCCACACGTCCACATCACAGTCGTCCGCTAACGGCTTCCGCGTCTCATCAGCTGGAAATAACTAGGATCCACTGAGTGAGGAGTGTTTCATTCCTGTAGTGAGCTTGCTTCAGAGCAGCTCATCTCATTCTGCATGCTCCCCTTATTTTTGCTTTCTGTCTGTGCACAAAAACAGGGACTTAGAAGTCTGAGGAGAAACAATTTCTTCTGGTGACATCACTATAGTTAATAGTTATAATAAAACTTATGATCTTAACAATCTTGATCATTGCTAGGTATATGTATAATTGTCATGAGTATGAAACTCAGTAAGCAGTATGCCAATATGTCTGTAGCAGAAAAAAATTGCTGTATTACGTTGGTAGCATCAGTATTCTTAGCACAAACTGTCAACTACATCTACAATGTTGCAACATTTTAAGTGCATATGTCAAATTTCAGGTTCCTTTAGGAGGCGCTGTTCACAAAAGTGGCCGCGGTGCCAAAACCGCCGGTTCTACCTGCCATCTGCTCCACATACATTTTCTGCGTGAAAAATCCCGTGCCGTCTGTCCCTCAGCCGACAACGATGTGTCACGTTACAAATATCTCAGGCAATGGCACTTTCAGGATCCACTGAAATCAGCCTGGACAAGAAATGATGGGGGGGGGGGGGGGTGCGGCCTCGTTCAGTTTCCGTGACGACTGGAACTGCAGCCGTCACCGGGGAGGCATTTGTGTGGGCAGGTTAACCTGATGATATCACGGTAGGGGGGTAGTTTCAATAGGTAAACACCAAGTCAGAGATGCTGGGTACAAGCAAGTCCCCGGATATCATCTCATTCACTTCCGGGGTGCAGTAGTCGGGGAAGTCGAAATGGGACCCTGAGTTGGTTTGAAAGGCTTCCATGTCCTTGTCTGGAGAGGTGCATTCCACAGGCATGCTATCAAAGCTGGCGTTCGAGATGATGTGCAGGAGCTCCTCTTCGAGCTCCTCGTCGGACGAAGTGGATGACATCAGGGAGGAGGAGCTGGTGGAGGTCGACGTGGGGGACCTTCCAGCAGCGGAGGTGCTGGGCTCGGTCTCTCCACACGCCGGAGGCGCTGAGTTCACGGTGCTTGGCAGGGCTGCTGGACCAGAGAGGACTGAAGCAGATACTTTGAGTTTGCGCTGGTCATCAGCTGATGGGCTGTCAGGCGACACAGGGCCTTGAAATCGGTTCCCAGTCCGTGGGGCCATCGGGCCGCTCCACTCGGAGTCTCCCGTGTTGCTCTCGCTGGCATCATCATCGCAGCTTCTGGACTTCTGATTAAGGTGCACCTGGTGCTTGGAAGCCGAAGCTTTTCCTTTAAGCCCCCGTCCCGTGACGACGGCTCCTCGGGCCAGGGGGGACTTGCCGACTCTCTGAGGGGTCTTTTCCCCAGCCTTGGTTGGCATGGAGGACTTGCTCTTCTTCCGCGGCCTGTACTTGTAGTCGGGATAGTCTGCCATGTGTTTCAGCCTCAGCCTCTCGGCCTCCTTGATGAAGGGGATCTTCTCATAGTCCGGCAGTAACTTCCACCGCCGGCCCAGGCGCTTGGAGATCTCTGCATTGTGCATATCCGGCCACTGCTCCATGATTTTCCGCCGCTCGATCTGTGACCAGACCATGAAGGCGTTCATGGGCCTCTTTATGTGCCCCGTGGGGGTCTTGCACCAGTTGGGGTCCTTACTGGGGGGAACTTGGCTGAACACCTCATCCACCGGCTCAGCCTCCAGTCCTCTGAACACATCTCCATTTGAACTGGTGTCCATATCTGTGGTGTATTTGTGTCCTCTTTGCAGAACCATGGTGCATTACCAACTTTCAGGCTTTAGAAGAACCATCCGTAACCAAGCTCATCTTTTCACTCTCTTTTTCTCCTCTTGTCAAACTTTTAACATCAGAAATATTCTCCTATATCCATCCCAAAATAAAATTCTTTCTTTAGTATTTAGTCATATATGCAGTGCATTGATACTTGCCTCATAATATCTGACTAAAGCTGTCACAGAAAGCTGTCATACTTTTTCAAGAGAAAATGTCATAATTTTACAAAACTCAGAAGACATTTGCAGGCCTGGGAACAAAATGCTTTAAAAAATGTATCCAGATAACACTTCCCTCAGTTTACTTGCCAGAGAACAAACCTTAATCTCACTTCAAGACAATAAGGCAATGCAAGGAGCGTCCGGCTGCTTACCTGTGCTGCGGCAGGAGGGATACTGGCCTCCTCTTCATCACCGTACTGTGAAGCAGTATGATACTGATGCTGCAGGCTGTTCGCCGCTTACTCTGAGCTGCACTCAGAAGAGTGGGGAGAACAGAATGTAGCCAGCAGCCCCGATGCCTGTCTGAGTTCCCCACCCCCCCAAGCTGTCCGGCTCTCTGCACATGCAGACTCTCCCTCCCTCTCTCCCTCCCTCTCTCTCCCTCTCTCTCTCTCTCCCTCTCTCTGTCTGGCGTATCTCCAGCTTACGCCCCCCCCCCCCCACACACACACACCCCGTAAGGCCAGCCCCTCCGTCTACCGCTCTATAAACCTGCACAGCTCACTAGGCTGACTCCTCCCCTCCGCGTTCAGCATTTCAGACCTGCATGCGAGAAAGTTACCACAACTGACACCACACCAAGATAAAGCGGCAACGGTGAGGCAGACGAGGAGGGGGGGGGGGGGGGGGGGGGCTGGAGCAGAATTGCACCTGCTTGAAAATCTCTAACTGCATGTTTAATTGTCCAACTGCTAAACGTTAATGTGTGTCCGGCTGTGGAAAACATAGACATTTTCTATTAATGTAATTGTTTATTTGGGCCCATGAAAAACACAAATGATTAGTGACGCAATATGCACAATAAATTCAGTGCATTTTCTTATCTGGGATATTGCTATCAATGCATAGTAATTAGCTGTTTAATGAAATGCTTCTGGAATGGCCTTTTATTCTCGGCACAATGAAATAAAACACACATACAGTGTAAAGGGTGCATAAAATGACAATTCTCTTGCTTTATTCATTTACCTGCATATGCCCTACAGCCTACTGACTCATTGTGTTATAATAAACACATTATACTAATTTTGAAATGCCATGAATAAAACAATGAACTATTTATTAAACAGACCCTCAAGGTGTTTTTCTGGATATGACAGACAGTACTTCTTTCTGATAGCAGCCTAAAAGAAATTCCATTACATTTTTTGAAAGTTTCCATTTATTTAAAGGTAATATGGAGGGTAGATATTAACTATTAACCTGAATGTCAGAGAGCACAAAATGTAGTTTGATGTGCATTAATTAGCTGTGCCATTAAACCATTGGAAAATAGACAGTTACTGTGACTGATCTTTTAGCGTTTAGTGACACGCCCCTGTGTCTTAGTGGAAACTGAAAACTCTGACAGGAGAACTTTCCGGCTATGCTTGCATCCTGAGAATCCTTGCAAGGGTCCTGCAGATTATCTACAAATTATGTATTACATTTATTTAACAGATGCTTTTATCTAAAGCAATATACAATTGTGAAGCAGGGTCATTCAGACCCTGGAGCTATTGGGGGTTTAGGGCCTTCCTGAAGGGTCCAGTATTCATATGATTAGTCTGCCCGCCAAGGGATTTAATCTAGTAACCTTATGATTACAGACACAGAGTCATAACCTGCAGTGCCACACACTGCAGGGGAAGCTGCATGTGTTTTCTGTTTACTATCTAATTAACTAATTACTTTATTGATTAATTAAAATGCATTAAGTGAAATTTTAATCAAGTTTTTAAATTAAGTTTTAATGATACATATCACCTACAAAAAATTAACTGCTAAGAGAAACAACACTAATTAACATAAGACATAATTATCTTCTTCAAAGGGATTAATGACACAACTGATATTTCTGAAAAGATTGCTGTTCCCCTTGATTTAATTTCTAGAATAAAAAACAAATCTTGGTTTGTGACCCAGGTCCATGCCTTGGAGGGTTGTGGGTTCAAATCCCATTGCTGGTAGGGTAGCCTAAACACCGTCACCTTATCCTCAGGACCACTGCCTAACCTGCCTCTCTGATCCTCCCTTGTGTGATGTTTTGGGCAAAAGCTTCTGCTAAATAAATAAATGCAAAGTAATTCTGTATAACTGACTTTTTCCCTCTAAGGCAGGGATGTCAAACTGCAGTCCTGGGGGGCCGGAGCCCAGTGTAGCTTAGTTCTTTCCCTGTTCCACCACAACTGATTCAGCTCAAGAGCTGTGTGGTAATTAGCACAAGGAGTTGAATCAGGTGTGTTAAATGAGAGGAAACCCAAACATGTGCAGGACTCCGGCCCCCAGGAAAGGAGTTTGACACCCCTGCTCTAAGGCATCAGCAGAACATAAAAAGATGAAGGAGAGTAAAGGGCAAAAAAAGAAAATAGTGACAAGATCAAACTGGTAATACAGCACTAGCGTAATCCTGCGGAAGCTGATATTTTTAACCATTGCAAACAACTAGGCAATGTGCACTATGCTAACTGTGTAACAGGTGTGGCTTGCATCAACAAAACATAAACACAACCTGCACAGTGTGAGCCTTAAATAAAGTTAAATAAAGATACAATCTCCTATGGACATAACTGAACTTCTGTCCTAACTCTGGGGCAGAGTTGTCATCATTGTGGACTCAACGGGGTAAATAATGTTAATACCTGTAATGCCCTCAGCCAACCTCTAGGTGTCAGTCCGCGGAGCCCAGCTTTTCCTTGAATAAGGATCGAACCCATATCCTCCATAATTAGAAACTCCACAAGCTCCTGGCAGGACGATCAGCCGTGGTAAAGACCCGTGACCTGAGCTATGAGAACTAATCTCATTTTTTCCCTTGACTCCAGGGTGTGCACATCACGACTCAATGTCATGGCTCAATGATCTCCAATAAAGCGTCTTCCTCGATTGTTATACAGCCATCAATGTGTAGTCAGGAGACGTATAGTGAACGAGGAGTTTTTAATACCGGAACTTCCAAACCATTTTTCATGGTTTCATTTTCATGGAAATTGAGTCTATCGTGAACTTCTTCCATCTCATTGTAAAGTGTATAGAATGTACTAAAATATAAATTAGATAAGTTTGAAACATCTGAACCTTTTAGGTTACAAATACACTTTGAAATGAAATATGAATTTGCTGTAACGATTCCACCGTGCTCAACCTCATGGGTCAAAGCTTACTAACCCTAACCCTTAGATCTGGGTTCACCAGTTAAGGGAGCTAATCAAACTATTTGGGTGAGGGGGGGGGGGGGGGGGGCAACAGTTTGCTCTTAAAATAACTTGTTAGATACAAGGTTGCATGCTTGCTGAAACCAGGTATTGCTATATAATAAGTGATAACATCAACATATGAATTCTCAGACCAATACAAAAGCAAAATGTCAGCCATCTTTGATGTTGACATTTGTCTGTATTTGTGGGTGGTTGACATAACATCTACATTTCCTCATTTGCAAGGTAGCGTGGGAAAAACTGCAAAAACATGCTAATGCATTCTGCATGCTCAGCATAACTGCCGCTGTATCGTCACTGCACAATGGACACGTGCTTTGCCCCAGATCAGGGCAAATTGGTAAATTTACATTCAGCTCTCGGAAGACAGTCACCTCCTCTCACAATAAAATGCAAATTGTTATTATTAAACAGACAGGTCACTTCATTATTCTGACATGTTATTTGTTATCACCATCCACTGGGAAGAATTCAATGCGGCCAAATCATCTCAACACCGCAAGCCGAAAGGCAGTAGAAAAAAATGCCGGTTTGTGATAACAGGGCACAGCAATATCCTGCAAAGGTGGTCAGAGTGACTGTACGCCTGAATATGACTGTAGACACCATTCATGGACAGTATACCCTCCTACACAGTTTTGCTATTTACCATATGCTGCTTGGTTTAGAAAGAGCAGGTTTCAAAACATGACTGGATTTATAGGAACTAGGTTTCAAAAGTTGCAAGTTGCCAGTCTTCTTTCGTACAATGTGCTCATCTCATCTAACGCAGGGGCAAAAAACAGTTACATTACAGTTTATTTTTTACATGATTTTGATTCAAAACATGAAATAGTTGTACAGCAACCTGATGAATATAACACTCTCTGCCAATATACATTATAATGATTGCAATATAATGTGCAATATATGCTAAGTGTGTTTAACAAGTGTATTTAACATTATTACTAACACAAAATACACATGCTAAAGACTGTTTAAAACACTTCAAACTTGCACTCCTGTGGTCATTCATGGTCACTTCAAATAATACACATTATTTAATGTTACTTATTCATTTATTTAATGTTAATTATTGTAATGTTGCACTGCTTGTTTTCTCTGTCTACACACTGAAGAAGGCAGTCAAGCAAGAATAATATTGTACAATTTACATTGTCCTTGGTATATATAACAATAAAAACTGAACCTTGAATGACTGTAGATTTTTTTTAGTTTCAGATTGCTGTAACATGCGTAAAAATTAGAATGAAATATCATAGGAAACTACAATTAAATCAGGTGCAGGTGTGTCACGGTGCTTCATAGGTTCATCATTAGATATCAACTGGGCATTAAGTAAGAGATCATGGATCAAGTTTGATGTTTTGAACTATAATGACTAATGTTGTCTTTCATTGTATCCAATATCTGGATCTTTATGTGGCACCAAGTGTCCATAATGTCATCTCCTCTGGGGACTCTTGACGTCAGTGGCATTAGTCACATTCCTGGGACACAGTGGGGCTCACTTTTAAGATGTGGGTGTGGTGAGCTGTAAACCAGTGTTGGGCTCCCATATTACTCTGTCTCATACACATATGATTGTCTGTCAGATTTCACCATAATGCAAATATATATATATATATATATGTGTGTGTGTTCATTACCCATAAGACACTTGTGTGTGTATATATATATGTGTGTGTGTGTGTGTGTGTTCATTACCCATAAGACACTTGTGTGTGTATATATATGTGTGTGTGTGTGTGTGCGTGCGTGTGTGTATACATTAACAGCAAGCAATGGAAAAACATATTAAGTGACGTCACTTGCAGCCAGAAGATTTGAAACTAGTTTGCAAATGTTGATCAGAAAGCACTACATCCGTATTGCCTTATGTTGAATGACTCACAGGCACCGTTTGGTGTAACTGAATTCTGAGAAGAATTCTAGGCAATCTGTACTACGCATATTTATTTGAAATGGTAGCACCTTTCACTAGGTAAAGTACCAAGTGTGTGTCTGTGACGGTTTCCATTAATCACAGCTGATTGAGGCTGGACTTGCTGATAATGATATGATCACTCTAGGCAGAACAACAGAGGATATTTAGATGCCAAACCCTAATAGGATATCAGACCCTTGTTCTGAGGATAATGCTGTGACTCTAAGGCAGTGTTTCCTAACCCGGTCCTTGGGGATCCGCACACAGTCCATGATTTTGCTCCCTCCCAGGAGCAAAAACGTAGACCGTCTGTTCTGTAAGTACCTTCGGGTGTATAACTTCAGGACTATATGATCATTAGTGACAGAATAGATTTGACTAAGCTATTTGTATTATAATACTAATTAATTTTAATTAATACAGAGCTTCAAAACAGAAAATTATTTTACATTTAACTTTTACTTTTTTCTAGGTAACATTAACGAATGGGGAGGAAAATAGGGAATCAGTCATGTCTTTAAATTTCAGTAACAACCATCCCAGCTGGGCCTTGTTGCAGGTTTTCTGATACATGTTTCTCTGTCATTTGTAATTATTTCTCTATTTCTACCACGAGTGTTAAATATTCTGTACCAGTCATTTACAGATTGAACAAATAAGTAAACTGAAGAATTGATGACCTTTGTTCTAATATTTCAGTAATATCACTTACATTTTACATATTGATGTTTCCTGAACATGAATTTCCTTCCAGAAAAATTAATCGCTACTGCAAGTATTACTCATGCATCAAATCTGAATTATCTCCTCAATGCCTACCCAATTTAATGTGTACAAGTCATTTCTGAATATGAAAAAGTTTTGATACTCCATGGGTAAGCAATTACTGAGTCATTTCTGAAAGTTTATCAGGCACAATGTGCTGATGCCAAGTAATTTGGAACACCCACATTTGATTATGGTAATGCAATGGTAAAGCAATCCTGCTAGAGGGGTGCTAAGGTGAGAGGAGAACCTGAAGAGAGGTTATAAGCAGAACAATCATCAATGTGTGTTTATCTTGAGTACATTATTTTGAATAATTTGAGCAAACCATGTCTATTCACATAAAACTACTGTAATGGTAGACTGTAGAGTTTATTAACACAAGTCATTCTGTGTCTAAAAATAAAAGCGCCATCTGAATTAAATCTCTAGGTCTGAGTCGGCAGATCTCTGAATTAGGCAGAGTGGAAACTGGGTGCGCTAACGGCTGTTAGCCTGCACTACACGAGCATTCCACACGATGTCAACAGAGCCGGAACACGTGTTTTCACTGCAAGGTGCCCAGAGGGGCATCATCCTGAAGCATTGTTTCAAATTCTCATTTTAATTCAATAATGGGAAGAGTTAAAATTAAATGCATTAAGCTTAGTCTAGTAAAATTATATCACTAATTATGTGCTGCAGTCTTGAAATCAGTACATTTTGAATATTCTCACCCTAGCCATTTCCATTATGCTACTTCTTTAAATGAGGCTTTTTAGACAGGACTGGCTAAAAAAACAAAAACCCAATGTAAAGTAAATGAGTCGCTTCAACTATGTTTTTTGTTACATTAAAACTCTCCACCTTTAAACAAACCCCTGCTATATTCTAGTTCCTTTAAACAATGAACTACCTTCATTTACTGCAAGGGCAGATTCCCAGTAAAGCCTGCTGCTTTTCTTTCTCCAGTAGTACATTACAGGAAGAAGCGGGTTTATTGGGTGTTTGGGTCAATCTGACAAACCCACTGACATCAGAGAGAGTGCGAAAGCACACAGCTGTCCAGCGGCCCACTGCTGCTCCCAGCCAAAACTCTAAAAATCTAGCATTATAAATGTGGTTTGGGCCTCTTTCCATTCACCTGTCAGAAGGCATCTATGTGGTTTTGGGTCATGTGCAATGCTACACTAAAAGGTGGACCATCTTCCCAGTATTATGAGGATACTCTTCATCCTTGCATCTGGAACGTTTCTAGTAGAAACAAAGGTGCATCCCCAACAAGAATAAAGTTTAAAAAACGGACAGCAGGTGGCATGGCGATTAAGGATCGGTATTATTACCAAAAGGTTACCAGTTCAAGAGCAAGCAGGAACTCCAGTGTTGCTGTCTTGCCTAGGATGTTTTAGTACAAACATCCTGATATATACATGAGTTTAAAAAAAAAAGCATTTATAAACTGCAGATCAAAGCTTTTGCTAAACAAGCTAACACTTGTCCTTGGTATTATCATATCAAACACACCAAGTGATTATTGGTTAGCATGAGCAGCCATAGCAACAGCAGCACATTCACTTTAATGAAAACGAACACCTATCTAGTTTTCTCTTTAAATGAAATGGTACGCAAATTTAAATCAGATTAAATGTTAAAAGGAAAAATTGCCATATTTTCATAGAAACTCTCCCCTCCTAAATTGTTGTCAGTCTCAGACGCTATAAATCCTTCTCCTTGCTCATGTTAGACATGGTATACTGTATTGGCTTCTTACAAATCTTCCAGAGTTAAAAATGTTTTGTTGTTCACATATATACAGACTGCCTTTTATTTATTTCATTTGCTTTAAGGTAAAAAAAAACAACTTCACTGGTTTAGTATGCTGATAACTGAGACAAATAAAAGACTTAGTTACAGCACATAAGCTTTTCCGCATGGAGTAAAACCTAATCATAACACAATGACACATATTTTACATAATTTTTATTATGGTTTAATTTTCACTTCCAATTGTCATGAATAAACATGTTTAATGTACTGTACAATGGTCAGCAGTAGAAGGTTATGCAATGGACACAAAGGAGGATTATGCACTGTGTACTTTAAGCAGGCAAGGCGTGTGATTTACAGCCAAGCTGTTACTGCAAGACGTAGTTCTGGTCTGTCAGAAGGTCAGGGGGTGGTATTCAGGGTTGGGGAACGTGTCCTGGATCCTGCGTCCTTCAGATTGTCTGACCTATGACCTCTGTCTGCCAGAGCGGACAAGAGCAAGAGATATGAGTGTGAACGAGCTCCCCCCCCCCCGAATCTGACCACCCCCTCCCCCCCCCCCCTACCAATCTCCCCATTTCCAGGCACCTCCAATCTGGAACAGACACAAAAAAAAAGGTTAGTGGGGGGAAATGAGTGGCTATATCCACCTTCGAGATTCTGCTTTCTGTTACAACCAGGCTCTGCCATGTAAGACTCAGCTATAATGCTAAGCAACCCTAATCGCTATCTTAATGATAATTTATTCTTAATGGCTACTTGGATGTGGTAGTAACGAAAAAGGCTTGTTCTGAAAGGGTTCTCGTATTACAGTATTTAAATCGCTCTGTGCGTGTGTTATATTTGTTTACGAAATATGTTGTGTATTTATTATAAAATACAAACCAATCTGAAGAGCGATGTTTGTATTTCGTAGAACTGCAATTTAGAACAATTTGCAGAAGGTAATTCTTTCTTCAACTGAAAAATAAGGATTTAGCAAACTCAAACATTGCTGTCATTTTCATAAATATATACGATGGCAACACTTAAATGCATGCATTCTCGATGCTGAATAATGCAGCAGAAAAGGCAAAACAAAAAAAAATTAGTATTGCATGAATCCTCCATTTTTTTCAGCTCTAGTAAATGGAGCTGTAAAAAATCGCTACCGGGGGAGGATGAAATCCAATTATGGGAGAAAAATGACGTGGTCTTATTTAGCGAGGCAGAGCGGAGCGGCGCGTCCTCCTCCTGTCTCGGGACACAGCCAGCCGACCGCTGACGGTCTGTCTATCACGATCTGCCGCCTTCTCGCTTTCGCTTGTCACCACCGCTGTGGCTAACTGTCAGCGCAAGGAGAGCAGCCGGCAGACAGCAAGCCAGCCAGAGGGCCGGACGCGTGAGCAGATAATAATGCCGGTTCTCTCTACCGCCTCCGCTCGCCACTTCTGCAGAATGCGCTGATCGTCTCCTACAGGGAAGAGTAGGTTTGTTTCTAATGGCTTTTTTTTAAAACAGGCCATGAAAACAACTTATTTAATATAGTAGAACCACAGTGATGGTGGAGGGAGAGAGGAAAATATCGCAATATTTAGGAAATCATTCTATGTATCACACTCATTACTGTTCCAATATTTAGAATAGTAATAAGCCATACATTAATAATAATATATAGTAATGTGCTTGTGGAATTCATATTTGTCCGTCTGAGTGATTTCGGTGTGTGCCTGTGTTCTCCTGTTTCCTTGTAGAGCTGAGAGTGTGTGAGCTATACAGTAGCTGTCTGTGCTCTGGTCAGGCACTGCGGTGCTTCTCGCCATGATGGAAACAGATGCGCACTAATCTGGTGTCACCAGGAGCAGACATGAGGTCGCTGTAACGCTCGCTCCTCTTCGGCGGAACTCCCTGACCTGACAGCCCCTCAGAGAGCGGGGGATTCTGGGGCACTGTGCTCTCTCAATGGCATCATGGACTAAGTGACACAGTAAAATGACAGCGGTGACAGGGACGGGTTAAAAGGCTACTCCCCCCCCCCACCCCCCCAAAACACACACACACAGACCACATCAAGGGGGCAAAAAGGACCATCATCCTCTCCAGCAAGATTATTAGAAGTGGCAGGAACCACAGTAAATCCATGGCTGTGGGTTTGTATGTGCTTTATATTGAGATTCATACTTTTTATAGTTGAACTATTATTATATTTTTCCATCCATCCATCCATCCATCCATACATCCATCCATCTTCTAACTGCTTAAATAGTGCAGGGTCACAAGTGAGGGCCTGGAGTCTATCCCAGACATCACAGGACACAGAACAGTGGAACACCCTGGACGGCATGACAGTCTATAACACATCATTTTTATTCTTCCTAATTATTAATGGGCGTGTTTCCTGATGCAGTGTAACCTTCACTGTGCTATGATCCGCTGGCTTTGACATCATTAAAGGCCCTAATGCTGTTTACTGTATAAATGCAAATTGACAATGCGGCTGGGAGTAAAGGTACATTTAAAGAACATCTTGTGTCATTTTATTGTTGCATTTTTAATTTCGGTAGAATTACCACTGCAACATGTAATAGTCCTTCTTAATGTGAGGCTTAAAGCAAAAGAGCCTGATAACTGTAAACTCATTAGCCTGCCTTCCTAATGCTAATTTGAAAAACATTTACTTTAGACATGTTTCATCCTTATTTCCCCAAAGAGAGTTTAAAGACTGAGTACAGCTGATGAGTAGGACTTGAGGGGAATATAAGGATGATCCTTTATCCGGGAGACAGTGGTGGATTTGTGGGATGGCTTTGTGAGAATTGCAAACCAGACCAAGTAGAACATGGACTGAGCACTTACTGAGCTTCTACTGTTGTCAGCATGTTTTCTGAATAACAAGGCATCCATCAGTCAATGATGATTAGTCAAAAGGAAAGGAAATCAAATTTCCCAGAATGCATTGTTTTCAGTCTGGTATGACTTTGTAAACCTCATTAACCAAATTCTTGATTGTTCTTCGGCATATCTGACAATTTTGATTTGTTTGGTACATTTAAAAATCTGGTTCCTTCAGCTATCGTTGTGATTATAAGAGAACCTTGTCAACACAGCCCTGGCCAAGCGTCCATCAGGGCCACCGGTCTGTGAATTATCACTACAAGGACAGTTAGACTGTGTCACACTCTCTTCCTAGTACCTGTTTTAAAGCCTATTAGAACCTGCCATTGTTGTAAATTAATAATATATATTGTTCTAGGTTGTAAGAGGTTAACCTGTTGGGATGTCTTACATACAATATTAAAGACTAAGGCATCAAGAGCATACTACTGTACTATCATGTCTATGTGCATGTGGAGGGTTAAACTTTTAAGATTTAAAATGTTATCTTCTTTTGCTTTTTAATTTGGTCTTATATGTGCATGTGAAACCTCAGGGTGGAAAAGGACTTAGCAAGGTGTAAAATGTATGGTGATTATTGCCTGTGCAACAATATTCACTTCTTGTGCATTGGTTCACATTTAAAAGTGGATTTTTCCTGTGTATAGTTATTGGACCATGTAAGATACGGACATAACCCCGTTATTGCTGGGTTATTAGACTAGGAGGAAATGGGAGAAGGGGTAATAGGGGGTATTAAGGATAGCATCAACACAAGTCAGAAAAAATGCACACAAAAAATAAAGGAGCTATTTGTCTCCCTCCATTGGCTCTTGCTCACACAAAGTTCAAGTCCTTGGAGGTTGCTGTGACAGCCGTTAATGGAATGTCACTTACATGCATCAAATCACTCATCAGGACCTATGGTCCATTCCGCCTTCTATGGTTAGCAGGTAAACGAAGCCTGGTGATTCCTCTGTCTATGGTAACAAGTATCTTACAATGCGTGGTTCTCAATAATGGAACAAGCTACCCAACGAGATCTGTTCTGAAGAGTTCCTTACAATCTTCACGAAATAGACGCACCTCTTCCAGTAACACCTCCCCAAACTGAACTCATCCCTCAGAACTGACCCTCATGGGCTCACTGTCTATTGCTGACTTGTTACATTGTGTAGTTTCATGCCTGGTACTAATGGATGCACTTTGATTGTGCATTTGACACTTGTCTATTACACACTAGGGCAGGGGTCACCAACCTTTTTGAAACTGAGAGCTACTTGACGGGTACTGAGCCATACGAAGGGCTACCAGTTTAAGTTTAGGTCCTAAACTTATCTAAAGTTCATGTATAATAAACATGTTTTAAATGCTTTTTTTAGATATTGTCATTTTCAAATCTATATAAACGCAAATGTGATTAAAGAAGAATAGCAACAGGATAAAATTAAATCTTAGACGCTGCTCACTGGTGAGTTGTGCTATTTTTAGAACAGGTCCACGGGCGACTCATGTGGCCCTTGGGGGCATCCTGGTGCCTGAGGGCACCATGTTGGTGACCCCTGCACTAGGGTGTACTCACATGCGGTGATTCATACCATGCCTAAACCCAAACATGTTTGACTCCCAAAGTCCAGTTTCTTTGACTAGTATGATTGTGTGACAGTACGCTAAACCACGCTCCGCTTGAAGAGGTGCACTCAGGCATAGTGCGCATCTAGCGTGATTTAACCATGCTTGAGCATGGAACACTGACTTGACAACAATGATGCAACTGGCACACGCATGTGCTCATGTACATCATACATGTAATAAACCCAGAAGGAACGGATCGGGTAGGCTGTACAGATCTGATAGCGACAAAAGATTTAACAAAAATGACGGCAAAGAGATCAGTTAGACTTACGACAGAGGTGCAATGTTTGCTGGAAATTTTGACTGATGAGAGTATCCAAAAACAGCTGAATGCAACGCACAAAAATATTTGGTAAAATACAGGACTTCTCATATTTGCAGCACGATTAAATGAACATCGCTATGTTGCATCCTCAATAAATCCTTAAGAGGGCCGTGTGTCACTGTGCGCAAAATGACTCTAAAGAAGCCACAAAATAAGGGCATTCATCATGAGCTCCATTGTGCTGTGTGATAGCATTTTCCTTCCTATGTTTTCATCAACACAAAACGTCACACAGTGATGACAAAAGTGTGCTCGGACCCAGTAAGCTAAGTGCACTGTGAGCATAGACCAGCAGGGGAGTGGGGAGGGGGAACAATCACGTTTGGGCATGGTACAAGGTAACTGGGCCAAGTGTGAGTACACCCTTAGTTTCTTACTAAGTTCTCCGCTTAGGAGACATTTTTGTGTTGTTTCTATGGTGCACCTGAGTCTGCCCATTTAATGACTAATGTAATGTAATGTCTTCAGCAGATTTCATGTAGCTGTTTTGTCCCAAATGTATTTTGCCTCCGTGTTTCTAGCCAATCTTTGTGAGTTCAGCCTAGCAGCACTTCTGTCTAAGTTGGATCACTGACAACTGTAACCCTGTTTCGTATGACCTGCCTTACTTGTATGTCACTTTGAACAAGAGTATGTGCCATATACATGTAAATTCGCTGCTACAGGTGACAAGACTGGTGTCAAGTTCTCTGTATGTTGAAAGAACAAAACAGTTATCCATCATCTCCTCTCAAGGAATGTGTCAATCACCATCTCCAGCTACATGTTATTTATTTCTGTCTCCTTGAAAATTTATTTACCTGCAGTTTCAGTGAATGGATCTTCTACTGAGTACAATGATGCCAGAATCATGGCTTTTGCTTAATGTCTCCTTGGTACAGTTTTCAGCTTTAGCCCAAAGGCAGAAAAACTCATATGAACTGGTGTCTTTAAGTTGTATTTGTATGCATTTACTATGATGGATCTGCATCCTGTTCTGAATGTGTCCCTTCTCTCTGTGCTTTTCTCCAATTCACCCCATGTCCTAACTGGTTACACAGCTGTCAGAAATCAATATTTTTATGTATTGCATGTTTATTTGGTTGTACGGATGTTTCGGTTAATTCAGAACCAGTTCCACGCTTGAGGGCAGTCAGTTCCGAAGGTATCCAGAACCCTTATGTTTACCAGTCCATTCCCTGAGGACAGTTCTACTTCCTATGATTTTTTTTTTTTACCTTCGCTCGGAAGAACTTGCAGGACCTGTAATTGCACTGCAGGTTACAGCCAGCACATCTGTGCTCTGCAAGAAAGCCCAGATATTTCTGTCTGCTAATATTGCAACTGAAGTATTACCATGTCCCTGCTAGAATGATATAAACTTCTATAAAACATGCTTCCTGCGACTTTCTGTATCTTTGCATGAAAAATAAATTGTAAAAATGTACCAGCTTCCTATCTTATATATATATCTGTATGATGAATTGTACGTGTATATTGTTAGTTGCACGTGTTACTGTAATACAAGGAATCTTGGACTTGTTCCTCTCTAAGTCCCAGGGGATGGACACATTTTCTCTTAGCAGCAAGGTGTAGCACGTATCCAAAACTGCTTCCGTGAAAATCTGACTATTGGAATACCCATGCTCTTCCAGTACGGTCTTCTTAATCTTCCTCTATTCAGCCAAATCCATGCCGGATGATTGTAAAAGATGAACAGATGGTGACATGAAACCATACTCCATACAATAGCTAAGGCGTGTGTATGTGTTTCTGTAGCCATCCATTACTGATTGGAAGGACATTATGGGAAAAGAAACGTGAAAAGTGCAGTGTTTCACACTCCTGTCTCACTGGACCTTTAATGTTTCTGCACTGTGTGCTTCTGTTAAGCACTGAGCAATTAATATGGGCCGTATTCATACCCCATTCACAACTGTGGGTTTGCTTGGAAGTAATTATCTTGCAGACTGATAATGGATTGTCAGACCATGAAATTACAGGGTGCCCACTGACTTGTTTTTTGCCCAAAATTAGCTTTTAATACCAGAATTGTGTGTTATAGTTATATATGCATTATGTGAAATGTGTCATGTCGTTTGAGTCAGGAAAGAGAAAATCTTGTACTAAATAAGATTTATAGCTTCCAAAATCAAAAACAAACTGTAGGTAAGTGGGTAAAATATGCACATACATATGGATAATTTGCTCTTTAATTTGAATGTGTTTTGAATCCAACTTGCCCCAGAAGTCCCTGTCTCACTCAAGCTGAGAGCAGGCTGTGCTCTCACAGTCTCCTGAGGCATCAGCAATCAGGCCAAACGAGCGGCTCCGACATCCCAACAGCAGAAATCGCACCCTGCTCACGCTCCATCAGCCGCGATTATACCACTGGATGACAGGCAGCGGGAAATGGGAATCAATTTCCTGCCGTTTAAATGCAAGGCGGACTCTCTGTCTCGCTTTTTTCCTGCTTAGTCACAGGAGAGCTGTTGGCTTCATGGACAGAGCTTGGACACAGTGCAGCCGACGATGATCCTGACGTATAACCGAGACTGACAGGCAGGCAAGGCAGCAGAAGCGCACATAAACTTCATCTGCAGTTGCGTTAGCAAAGCCTGGGAACTGTGTACGGATGCCATTCCCATGTGGCTGCAGGCCTATCAATGCTCCTCTTTCATACATGCTTTTATTTTCATATCCCGGGAGTGGAGGCCAAAATGTTTTTTAGAAGGGTTACGGTAATATGATGAGCATCCAGGAGGCTCACACGCTAGTTAACGTATCCCAGCACTCACAGCTAAGTGTGGTCTCCACAACCCATACCACTATAAAAGGAGAAATGACTAAGGCATGAGCATGTTTATTTAAAATAATGCTAAAGCTTCCAGACTGACCTGGCAAGTTCTGGCTCATTTCCCAGCTGGGCATGCTCATATTTAAAGATTACAGCAGGAGTTTCTTCCCAAAAGGAGTTTCTGTTCTGCATGGCAGTTGCTGTTGAAGCCTAAAATCAAGAGTAATGCATGAACTGAAAGTCTGTCAGAAAACGCTGAAGCTCATTTCTCCCTGAATCATGTTGGTGAAAGATTGATTCTTCTCTTTGAGGCCCCATCAGTGAGACAGACAGTAGCAGCCATTTAGTAGAGTCATATGTGCAAGAAAAGACAGAAGTGTGAATAATATTGCACTCTTCGGTCTCAGAAAAAAAGGTCAATTCTTTTCCGTTTAAAGTACAGAAATTGACTCCCCAAGGTACAAACAACTTCAATGCATCTCCAAAGGTATAAAAATGTTCCTCATAGTCCATTTCTGCACCTTAAAAGGTACAATTACATACTTACAGCTAAGGGTACAACTGGCAGATCCTTGAGGGTACAGCCCCAGTGACAAGCAAAGGTACAAATTGGTACCCTTTTTCTGAGAGTGTACATGTGTGAAACCAGAGCATGCGAGAAGCAGTTTTGTTTGCAAAGAAACTCCATCCATCCATCCATCCAACCTTTCATCTTCTAACAACTTTTCATGGTCTAGGTAACAGGGGGCCTGCAGCCTATCCCAGGCAGCATAAGGAACAAGGCTGAGACACCCGGGATGGGATGCCAGTCCATCGCAGGATACACACACATGTGTGTGCACACACGCCACTCTCTATGGAGATACCAGTTAGAGATACCAGTTACCCCAACTGCATGCCTGTGGCCTGCGAGAGGAAACCGGAGAACCTGGAGGAAACTCGCATGACACAAGGAGAGTATGGAAACTTCGGCAAAGAGACTATGTAACGATGTATAATAATTTTGATCAGTGCTTATATTGTTTCATATAAAGTGTGTATGGGAATGCAAAGAGAACACCAAGCTTATGAAGGAAATAGCAGACATTTTATTATCAGGATCTGTCTCTGTCACGTCCGTTATGTTTCTGTTTGCCCAGCAGATGTCGCTGGCCATCACATTTTCTCTCTCTCATGTTCCTAATTACCCTCACTTGTTCCCTGTTACTCAGAGTTCCTAGTGTTAGGTTCATTGGCAATGACCTGCACATGTTCCTTGTCTACCCTTATTCTCTGTATATATAGGTACCTCCCCTTACCTCGCTTCTCTGTGGATCATTTAGTACTGTGTATTTCTTACTTGCATGTTGCGCATAGGTATTATATACCTTTTGGAACCCCATTAGTGTATCATGGCATTGTTTACTCTGTGCCTCTTTGTGTTATGTCGGCTTGCGGGCGAGCGGGGAAGTAAGCGAGCCGAGCCGGGGATTCAGGCGGACGGGGTTTATTTCGAGCGGACAGGACAAAACAAGAAGAACTGCACATAATGTCAATGACCGGACTGGGGAATACTGATTCAGACGCGGACTAAATACACAGGATAGGCAGAAAACAATAGGCAACAGGTGATGACAATCGGGAAGCAACATGAGGTAACGAGGTGGGCGTGGCACACACGAGGATCGAACGAGCAGATCAACACTTGGAGTGTTTGATTCTAGCCCTTGTAAATTCCTAATCGCTTACCCACCTGTGTTTGACCCCTCGTGATCCTTTTATTTCTAGCATGGTTTGTTTTCAGTGTATAATGAAGTCTCCTGAATGTCAGAACAGCACACTGTGGATCATCCCTCCTTCCCAGCATGACATTATTACACAGTGGAGATAAAATCTTTCGTAAAAAGTCTTATGAAGTTTGTATATGATTTCAGCATTATGAACCACAGAGAGCTTTCATATCAATGAAGACAATAGACTGTTGCTGTGAACTGAGATATAGAGCATATAAATAAACTGGAAGGGGCAGTAAAATGATGACAATACAGACTACATTACGATGTAGGTTCTTCTGCCACGTTATATACATCCAAAATATGTGTGAATGTAAGTAATACCTGGTTCAATTAAATATCGATCCTTCCATGATTAAAGATGATTTGAAACAACATAAAAAGAAAACATGCCATCTTTAAGATCATAAAATATTATATTTTTAAATCCCAAAACTATATAATATGCACTACCTGGGATTCCATTTTAATACATATGATCCATCTTTATTTTAAAATGAAAGGCGTCTTCTGCTACTTCACAGATTCATATTTGAATGACCTTGAAGAAATGCCAGAGAGTCACTGTATAAGGTATTACATATATTTACATATATTCCATACACCCATAAATTAAGAACTGGGTAGCAGCATGATCAACACAACAGATATAAATATATTACTACTGAAATTCAATGGAGAATTATGTATTTCATTTCAATGCAAAAATGAATTGCAATAGACCACAGGATAGAGAATCTGTCTGAAGAAAAAAGCAATCGAATTTAAGTCAATGAAATTCAGTGATATTCTACTGCCTTGTTTATTTAATATTATCATATTAATCCGTGTTTATTTTATTTTCAATGACGTTCTTGTGAGGGTATCAATGCATTTAGAACAGCAAAATATTTACTCACAAAGCAGTTTTTCTGGCACAAAAGATCTTAAAATTAAAGAATTAAAGTTAAAAGTTAGAAAACTATCAAAAGTAGATACATACTCAGTGGCCATTTTATAAGAAAAATGCCTTTATTGTCATTGTACAGAAATCAAGTAATCTGCAGTTTAGGAGTGAGTGTTCGGAAGGTTGCTAGTTCAGATCCCGAGTAACAGTATCACTGTTATGCTCATGAGCAGGGTATTCATTCTGAAAATCGCTGCAGGGATGCTATGCAAAAGGCTGACTTAGTGGTCTGAACCCAGCTGTCATTCCCACTTGTATATAAATGTGTGCTATTGGTATACCTTTCTCCATATCACTGTTACCTTTGGTGTCCAGAAGCACTTCAAGGATGGCAAGTCATACTGAGCTGTTGCTTTTCCATGTGTGACCATAACTAGTCGTTAACAAGGTGTTTTTGGCAACAAAACTGCCGTTGATTGGCTGTTTTTTTGTATCCCACTATTCTCTGCAGTCTCTGGACACTGTAGCATGTCGTAATCTCTGGAGGGTTACTGTCTCAGACATGCTGCAACCGTCACGTCTGGCACCAACAGTCACACCACTCTAAAAATCACTCGCGTCTCGCATCTTAGCTGTTCTAATGCTTAGCCACACAGTAAGTGAACCTCCTGACCCCGTCTGCATGCTGTATGAATTCAGATGCAGACACGTGATTGGCTGGTTGGAAGAGCAGGCTGTCTGCACTGACAGACAGATGTGGCCACTGAATGTGTGTGTGTAGGTATGTATTCTACTTTTACAAATAAGTTATATTACACCATTATCATGCTTATAATCGTATTACCTGGATAGAGGCATCCTCGTTAATGCAATAACTCAAAAGTGGAAGATCCTTCCTGTTCAAATTCTAAGACAGGTGGACCCAAAACTGAAACAGTGCCAAACAGTGATAGGCCAAGAAAAGGGCAGATTCAGACACTTGATCTCATTAACGCGATAACTCAGAAACTATTTACGTGATCTTTTTCTAACTTTGCAGACATATTCTATTGCTGACAAACTGGATTTGAGACTAATCACACTAAAACTGTAGCAATTCCACTTAGTGGCAGCAAAGGGAAGGGTGACTGCAGAAGACACTTAACCTTGTGAAGAGGTTAACTCTGATCTTATTACTTTATTTACTCTATTTGATCTTTGATGGACATTTTTACCACTCCACAAAAAATTATATCGATGAAAATCTAAACCCGATACACTTGAGACAAATCACCCCCAGATCGAAACAGAGGCAATAGGTGGCAGCAGAAGTTGGAAAGGGAGGCTGCAGGTGTCATCTTGTACACAAGGTCATATAAGAATCTAAATAATATAAATGACATGGACCACCTAACTGGTGGGGATAGACTGGCATGTAAGTGGAATGTACTACAAATGAATAGGTGTAGATTCAGAGGTATGTGTCACAACTAGTAAAAAAACATTATTATTATTATTATTATTATTATTATTATAACTGGCCAGGGACAACAGATGAAAATTAGCCTATAGAGCTAACTGTTAATAGGCTGGCTCATTTACAGTCTTTTGTTGTGTTGATCAATGAGCACTGTCCCTGTTAAATAAATAGACAAATAAATTAATAAATTTGATTAAATAGACTATGTGAATAAGAGAAACATAATATATACTTCACTCAAATATTTTTATGTAACATTAAATGAAAATATTGTGTGCAGAAGTAAGTGAAGTAATTTCCTGCTTATAAATTTGTCTCTCACATTTGAAAAGATGTTGTTTCTTCTTGTCAATGTCTAGATTTTGAGCTGCCTTGCAACAGCCGGTTTCACGTCTTGCCACATTTTCATTGGACTAAGGCCCAGACTTTGACAATGCCATTTTAAGACGCACATTTTTTTCTTAATCCATTTCTTCGGAAGATTTTCCAGAATGTGCATGACAATTGTCCACGCTCGACTCATTTAATGAAGGATCTGATTGTCTCCAGAATATTTTAGCATGACTCAGAATTTCCAGCTTACCAACATGAGAAAACATTAAACATTAACATTAAAGAAATATATGTCATTGAATGTAAGGAAAATGCATGATGGCCAAAAAAATAAAATGATCTTTCTGTGAAATGTCGATTGTGAAAAATGGCAGAAAGTAATAGAATTTGTTGCTATTAAATTCTGTTTAGCTTTGGAAAAACTAATAGAGGAAAACATATGAAAATTTCCAACAGGTTATCCTGGTCAGGGTCACATTGGGGGGGGGGGGGGGGACGTATCCCAGGCAGCAAAGGGGCACGAGGCTGGGACACACCCTGGAGGGTATGCCAGTGCATCGCTGGGCACATGCACCCACACACTCGGCATGGACACTTTGGAGATGTCTTACCTGCGTATATCTGCACTGGGGCAGATCATGAAAGATGCACGCACACAGAGGTGGGATTCGAAGCCCCAACTGCGGAGATGCGTGGTCACTGTGCGCACTGTGCATCATATCGTCACATTGCAGATTTATCCATCTCAAGTACGAAATGCTGCAGCGGAGGAAATAGTTCAGTAGTAGAAATGACTTTCCATTTAAATTCCTCCCTCTCTTTCTATTGTCATTTGTGTTTCTAACTTAAAATAAGCTGACGATTATTTCATTAAATTCACTCTGGAATGCAGGATGCTAGTACCTTAATCCCATTCCTCAGTGGTTTCCTAAGGTACTGGATGCCATTGCTTAATGTTATTGATTTAAAAAAAAAGACTTAATTCTATTGTCCAGCTGGCTTCAACAAAACACAGGCAGGAAGCCAAATATCTTTCCTATTGAGAGGTTCCTGTGTTCTGCACCATCTTTAATTAGCCCATCCTGTCTCATTAATAAATTCAGTACCGTCACGCAGCAAACCTGAAAAGACATCCCTGACAGCGGGCCAGCCTCTCTCTGCCGCTATCGTGATGCCTCTTTGATGTCACCCCATTGTAAACATCTGTTTGTTCTCCAGGGAGCTCCAGCTTCCAGTTAAATTATTCGCCAACTCCTCCCGTAGCCTAAAACGAGCATCAATTATTAATTACAATTCTAATAGCACCGTATTCCCTGAACTACAGAGCATTCCAGCAACTCAAAAACTACAAATGGAATTTGTCTGATTATGCTAAGGAGAGACGCAAATGAAGAAACATCCAGCACATCAAAAATGTATGGAGCTTGTACCTTCGAAAATTAAACTCAGTATAAACTCAGCTGTACATTACCTTGCTGTCTGGTAGCAAGAATATACCATCAGGCCTGACTAGCTCCATTTCCCATAACATTTGGCTACAATGCAAATCTGGTTCTATGGAGAAAAGATAAATGTTAGCAAATATCTGTCAGAGCTACAATACATTTGAAGTTCTCACCACACATTAAAAATGTTTCCAATAGATTGATATGGCATCCAGATGAGGCGAGATGCTGAAAGTTATCTGAATTTGTCTTTCACCTAATCTGTTTTTCTTTCGGTAAAAATAAAAGATGCAAACATGCAGCTGAGACTATTTCTGGCCTTGTTTGAAACCCAGCCAAATTTCCGTGGCCTTCATGCCATCCCACTGCCTGTGTGTGGTCTTCCTCAAAGCACACCGATAACGTGATGGTGTGGGACCCTCCCTATCCTGTATGGACCAATCAAATGTTTCAGTGTTTATCAGCCACTAAATAAGTTTTAGCTGCATTGAGTACTGTGTTCCCATACATTACTGGGAAAAAAATTCAACTAGCAGCTCACATGAAACATTTTTATAAGAATGTGGTGGACAGATCATTTAACCAACCTCTTTTCTGGCAGCTGTTACATGGTGTACATATATTTGGTTTTCAGATGTTAACGTTTTGCCTTATTTATTTTTAAGGAAGCATATTTTTAGAAATGAATGCTATGGGCCAAATCACGCTTTCTTTTGCGCTCTCCAAAAACATTCAAGGGTGAATGGATGCAGTTTTATGTACTTTTTACATTTTTGGCGATAAGACTTAACCTTAATGACCCAGTTATGACTGAAGAACAAATCATGAACAATTCAAGTAGCTACTTGAGATAAAAGATGCGTCATGATTTATTAATGACGAACAAACATGAGATCAGTTTTTCATTTGATATTCATTATTTGTTCTTTCAGTAGATCCTTCAGTAGTTGACAAAGGTTTTCAGAACTAACAGATTTTGTAACAAATTCAGTACCTGCTTAAGATAAAATGTTACGATTCGTTAATGATGAACGAACATGAGATCATGCTACTTGGCCCAAATTTCTTTATTTAGAATATGAAAATATATTCCTGGAAAAAGGTCACAACACTATGTTTATATATGGTTAGCATCTAAATATCTGAATGATGATGATGATAGTAATAATAACCTTAAATAATGTTTCGTCACACTGGCAAAAGGGCAAATAAAAGGTGTAAGGTAACTATGGAACTCTGGGACCTGCATGGTGCTCTCAGTAATGACAGAGCCGACCCCCCCCCCCCCCCCACGAACTGCTGAAGGGCACACTGGAGAGCGCTCTGATGTAAAGTTCATACGGTCGGTCTCCAGGGAACCCTGTGCCTTTCACGTGGCAGAATGCTTAAGCGTGCCGGGGCGGGGGTCTGTGTTGGTACTTCCTATTCTCCTCAGACACAGACTGGTCACACTGCAGTCAAAGGTGAGGGCTCCGTGCGCAAATCAGGGGGCTTTCCATTATTTATTAAAAGCCTCGTTTTGTTTCCTTGGGGTGGACTGATAAGACGTTTTATGCTCATCATAAATCCAGGTGTTTATCGTGACTATTGAAATGATAAAATACATGAACAGATGTTGGGATGAAGTAACCTGAAGCAGAAACACAGGAATTGAATCAGTCAGAGTGGTTTACTGCATTTCCAAACATGCTAAACCATGTTTCTCCCCAATAGCGTCAGTCAACACTATTGTTTCACCAGAAAGATGAATAGGGTATTTCAACAGGGCGCCCTTGACTTCATTGTCATCCTGAATGCGTTTACATGCATTTATTTAGCAGTTGCATTTGTCCAAAGCGACATACATGTGAGGATCGGAGAGTCGGGTCAGCCAATCCATGGAGCAACTGGGGGTTAAGGACCTTTCTCAGGGGCCCAATGGTGACATCACTCTGCCAGCCAATGGATAAGAAGCTGTTAAGTCCTAACCTACAAAGCCACTGCCCAAATAACTCAGGGATGCTCAGATCCCAAAACTGGACAGTATAGATCCAAGAAGGATGGAAAAGATACAATCAGGATATACAGCCTGATGATCGATCTTAGGATCCTGCTTTGAAGAGGACTCTGGGAGACCTGCACCGAAGATCCAGGTCCAAAATTAATGAAGATTCCAGAATATCTTCAAGAATCAAGCTTGTGCTCACAAACCAATGCTCACACCCTGTAAGCACAAGCCGTTGGCTGTAAGCTTAGAGCCTGGCAATGGTACCTTTAGACCCGGGTGTGAGAGAGTTGTGGTGAGATTGGGTCTGATGTCCATGTGAATAATTTATATCAGGACATACCTCTGCTTCATAAGCATTGTGTCCAAAAAAAACATAGCCTATAGCGTAGCCTCATCATGACCTAACCACTCAAAGCTGCATCCCACAATCAAGCATGCTCTGATGTGATTGGTCACAACTGAGGCATAGGAGGATCAAAGGCACTGAGCAGTGGGCAGCGTCCCAGTTACCTCGCTGTACCATTCACAGGGTGGCAGATTGACCTGGAGGGTTTTCTTTTTGGTGTTACTAAAAGCCCATGATATGACTGAAGATCAAAACGGTGTGATTTCTTAAGGGTCCCAAAATGCACAGAAAGTTCAACTTGAACTAGAAACTCAGTGCACAAACCTTGAACTCAGGGCACAATTAATCCCAACCAAATGGCTCATCATCTAGTTACTTCACTGCTCTTTTGCTTATGTTTTCCAATGGATACTTGAATTTAAGTGAATTGAGCTCAGATTAATATTAATAGAATATGTGTGTATTTTTTCCATTGCCGTACTGCTTACCAGCTAGCATAACAATTGTGAACCCTGAAGTAAGGAAACAAGCATCAGAGTCAATTGTCTGTAAAATTGCACCCAGTTATATGCAGGAGATATGTTTAAATAGTAATATCCAGTGTCTTACAATGTATTCTGGTGTTTCTTTTGTTGTCCTATTTTCTCAAGTTTAATAATGATTCATTTTTCACCCCAGTATTCTTGGGAGATTTAGTCAAGCTCTCTCAAGCTGCTTGTGGATCAGCCATGGACCAGTCTCCTGTGAATTTAATACATAAATCATTGTCAATTGAGGTGT
The DNA here is from genome assembly GCF_048594095.1 of Paramormyrops kingsleyae. NCBI lineage: Eukaryota > Metazoa > Chordata > Actinopteri > Osteoglossiformes > Mormyridae > Paramormyrops > Paramormyrops kingsleyae. The sequence goes on from NC_132804.1 coordinate 33,768,501, forward strand.
AAATTTTTAACCTCGGTCTGTTTGTCTTCAGCAGCCGGAAGGAGGCTTTCTCTCTCTTTGCTTTTACTTTCTTGATCTTTTATCTGCCCTGTTTTGCTTCAGCTCCTATTGCTTCTCCTCCCTGTTAAGGTGGAGGTCCTCCACAGCTTCATACTGCCGACACCATGTGTGATCGTGGACATGAGGAGCCGGTTCTTGGTGTTCTGTCCAAAAGGTTCTGACTTGCTGTCACCTGACCACAAGACCGTTACTGCATTTTGCAGGATTACTGCAAACTCTGCTCAGACTGTGAAATGGTTTGCTTTTAGTATTACTTCTTGCTCTGTCATGCAGGCCCCTTTTATGAAGTACTCTTGAGTAATGTGTCTCAGCCATTATGATTCTTTTAAAGTTGGTGCTGGTCTCACACTTACCTTTTTGCTTGACTGCTCAGTTTGCAAGGAAAAGCCAGTCGGGGCAATATCTAGACAGTACAATGGATTCCACATGTATTAATAATTAAGCTCTGTGTTCAAAGGTATTTTATAACCCCGGCTTTTTAATCTTTGAAAAATTATTTTGTCTCTGTGGCTGAAACACATTGGGTTTATATGAAGTCTCTTTTGGTTTTGTGCTTTGTGTGTGTGGGGACCTACTGTAATGTACCCCACAATGTGATAAAAACCTGTTATTTTGACATTGTAGGGACCATTTTTCCAGTCCCCACAAAGATTTGTGAATGTAATCAAAAAACAAAAAATGGCAAAAGTCTTGTATTTTGTTTATTTACATATGGTTACGGTTAGGGCTGGGCAGGGGTTAAGGTTGTCATGTTAGGATTAGAGTTTCCCCCATATAAATGAATGGAGAGTCCCCACAAAGATACAATTAGAAACGTGTGTGTGTGTGTGTGTGTGATGGTGTATATAACAAACATGAATGGCTACTTAAAGTGGTTTTCCTCAATGCCTTAACACGTAAAAACTGTCCATGGGCCTAAGCAGTTTTGTAAGGGGCTGCAATTACAAGCCCCCTGGTCACAATGTCACCAAAAGCATTTAATTAAAAATGGCCAAATCGGAAACCGTAAGTATGACCTGTCATGAAGGTACTGAGGGCATATTGTTCTAGGTCATCCAGGACAAATCAGGATATTTGTTAAGACATATGAGCCGGCATGGATCTCTCACGTCTCTCACGATTCCTGGGCTCTTGAAAGCTTGTTTTCCTGCTACGGCTCCCTCTGTGGGCAGCAGTGACACTCCAACATGGTAATAATCCCTGAGCTCACAATCTCTTCTGCCATGTGAGGGATATATTAAGAAGGCCCATTTTTGGCTGGAAGAGTATGCAGTCTTTGGTGATAATTGTTTTTTTCTCTTCTGTTTCTCCTCAAAGCGTGTCACAGTGTCCCTTCAAATGGAAATGACCTGGAAGCCAATTCTTCAGAGCGTCAAAAGGCTAAACCTCATCCATCTTAAGGATTAGCACAATATGTAGCTAGATTCTGACGGAATAATCAGTCACGACCGCGCCCTGCACACTGTCCCCTGGCACCAAATGAACAGATTGGTCAGATGATTTGGATCGATGGGATTGCACTCTGATAGCACTGCCGTATACCCAAGCCTGAGAGAATAGATTGGATTTAATGGTATTTCACTGCTGGACCACTAACATTCTATATCAGCCCTTATATAATGATTATTTGCTGTAGTGATCTACAATTTCTTTTAAAAATAAAAGAGCACATTCCATTTCTTCATAAGGTTTCATCAATTCTTGTCATTTTCAAGCACAGAAAATAAAATCAGGTGTGTTGTGTTGTTCTACAATGAAAATAAATACACGGTACTGTAAGTGAATTAGCTCAGATATTACAGGAACTTACATGGTTTCCTATAAAAAAATGAAAGCAATAAACTATAGTGTCGAATAAAACAAAAATCGAGGAGCTTCTATCTAATGTTAAAGTCTCCTACGCTGAGTTATACTCAGCAGTGTTTCTTGCCTTGGGGGTCAGGAAATCTCATTTTTCCCTGTTGGTGGATTTTTTCTCTTATCCACCAGAATCACTTGTAATATACAGTGCAGCAACTAGTTTGTGGACGTCCAACATACAAAATACAATCCAACTGCCCGGTTTCAACGCCTGTTCCTCAAACATCTGCATGAATTAATTAGCCTGGCCAGTGCTGTTCTTTATTTTATGTGTAACATATGGGGCACACTGGGAAAAAGAAATGAGTTTCATTAATATGTAACATTCTCATTAGTTATTACAACATATAACCTATCTCAAATTTACATAAAAATGGAATATAATTTTAATTAATCTAGAAGTGCACTTTAATTTTTCACGGTCCAGTGTTTCACTTTGATGTCCATGTCATTTGGCAAATAAATGACAAGCGCTCCTCGCAGTAAGAATCCACTGGAAGAGAATTTCAGCCTGTCATGCAGTAAATATTGACGTTGAAAGTTACCATTCTCCCCTGGATAATGTATTTCAGCAATTGTGGTAAAGTTGACATGCACAATCCAATTTTTTTTGTATTTCTCACGGCATGCGGGACAAAGGACTCAAAGGAGGGGTTTTATTAACTGAATGGGAGTAGGGAAGCAAACGAGAGCGCGAGGGGTCACAATGAGAAGGCGAGTACAGGGAAGGACACGGGCAGACAGAAGGAGCAGGATGAATGACCGGACTGGGGATGACGGGACACACAGGTACTTAACTACAAAGACTAACGAGGGGTAACAAGCAACAGGCGTGACTCATCAGGGCCACGTTAGGGAGGAGACAGGGGGGTCCGGCAGACGTGACCAGGAGGACATAACATATTTCATGTATAATTTTTCAAATTCAGCCACATTGAAGGTGTCAATAACAGGTTTGCTTCACCTTCCATGAATAAAGATATGCTGATAAAACATAACATTTAATGTTTCCAAACAATTTACATTTTACTTGATAAAATTGGATTTTTGGTGTTTTCCATATTGAGAAGCAAAACTGCCATGTACAATTTGACAACGGTCTAGTGCAGGACCATATTAATGCAGACTATGTGCAGGATTTCAGTCCCTCTTTGTCTCGCAGATTTTTATTCTGCTGCCAGACAAAAAACACCGTTTGACGTGTAGTTATCTGAACGAGTCACTCTGTCAGGCAAAAATGTATAGCCTGAAGTTAGACCTGAGTGCAAGATACCTATCCGTAAAACCTCATGTCATCTCTGGAAATCAAGAACCATTTGAAGTGATCATTTCCATCATCTCTCTATGCCATTTTATGTCATTTTCATATCATCAAAGAACACCAGACACTATGATTCCATCCATTCATTTTTAAGGGGTTCATAGCTGAGATGTTACAATCTAGGGATTGTCACTTGAATAATATGTTGACCATGTGGGTTAAAACATTTAAAGAGTTTGTTCTCCATGTGACGAACATGCCAGTGAAATAAAGTTTGCGGGTCAGAGCCCAGGGTCGCCCAGCGTCCCTGCAGGAATTAGGGGTAAGGGCCTTGCTCAAGAACCCAACAGTGTCACCAAGGGAATTGAACAAGTGACCTTCCGATCACAGGCACATTTAGAAAGTCTGTTTAGTCAAAGGTGCTATGATTGTCAGTATTGGGCTGATGGGCTGGCGTCTGGCTAGGGTGTACCCCGCCTTGTGTCCTACGCTGCATGGGAAAGGCTCCAGGTAACTATCAACAAGGTGGGGGACACCCTGGATGGGATTCCAGTCCATCACAGGTCAACATGGCTGCAGAAGAAAGGTATTGCCTGGGCTGGATGGAAGTGGATCTTTATTACATGAGCATCGATAATGACAGGGATGTGCTCTTTGCTCAGAGCTCAGCCTTATTGCTGCTGGAGACTTTGCAGTCCTGTTTTGGCTCCTGGAGTCTTGGTCTAGCTGTTTCCCCAGGTTTATCTTTCAGTCCTGCATTGTCTCATGTAGCCTCCATTCCATGTTTCTGTTTTGTAATCTATCTGCCTGTCCCATTCCCAATCATCCACCAGACATCCATTCTTGAGCCCATCACCTTGTTAGATACAGTACATCCAAACTCATCAGCAACCCCAAGTCTTGGCAGTTATCTGTTTCCTAAATAGTTCATCCTGATGGACTCTGAGATCATCAGGCAGACACCTTCAGAGGGTGGGTGGGTGTTAATGTCTGTCCAGTCTTATAGCAATAAAACCATGTTCAGCAAACCTTCCAGTCCATGAAGCAGTATAAGAACTTGGCTGGTCAATAAATGGTCAAATCTTAACAAAGCCCTTGCATTACGTGCCTTTGAACTATTTACAACTTGAAAGGTAATTTTAACTTTCTTAAATTTTCCCTCAAATCCAAGCTTCCCTGCAACTGGTAACCGATTGCGGATCAATACCGAATAAATATCCCTGCTCATGAACCTCTGTGCTGTATTTAGTAAATGATTAACATACTTTTTGGAGATTTAAAAAAATGCAAAGTATTCATTAACCCTTCACAGACAAAGCTGCATCTCCCTCATCAAACACTCCTGCCTCCCGCCTCAGCCACCGTCACTGCAGACGTATTTGAATACACATACATTTGAGTTGTTCATGCAGCGTTTGTCACAACTGTAAATTCTTTTCTGGCATAATACTGGAGTCGAGACAGGGTGTAATGCGTTTCAGTATTAATTATTTGTGCTTTTTGGGGCTGACAAATTGCTCTGGTTTTGAAAATTTAAGCTGTTGCACTGACTCAGCAATTTTAAATTTGTCTCTACGAATCAAAATAGCAAACAAAGGACCTGTCAGTTACCCAGTTAGATGTCTGTGGGATTCTGGTTAACCTGAGCTTGCTTACATTAGCTAGCTGGAAACAAAGCCTTTTTATGTAATGAATTGTATGCCAGCAATTTTAAACTGATTGCAAAATATATTGCAAAATTAACAGAAAACAATCAAAGAAATCAATTATAAGTTGAACTTCTAACATTATATATTATTATGTTGAGAGAGACTGAGGTTCTTCCTGATTCCTGTCTTCAGCTACATTTTCTGTTTTATTTTTGTGCGCAGCCTAATGGAGCCGCCTGTGTCACCATGACCTGTAACAGCTTCATCGAAAAAAATATTGTCTGAGACCCGTTTGGGCAAAAGGCCATTCATATATATGTATATATCGATCACCTCACAAGTTCTGCTTTCAGCCTGCGTTTCCTAAATAGACAGGCTAAAATAAGCCGGCCGATTTATGACGGCACATTAAATGTCGCTCTCCATTAGGGGAAATGGAAGAGCCAGCGAAGGGGTTGTGGCAGCTGCTCACTATGCTTAATAACCTTCAGAAGAAAAAGGAGTATTTACTGAGCTCATTAATATCTGAGTCTGCAGCCCATTTGACCACAGTAATACAGCCCTACCAATAGTCACTGACCACTTCTTTGACATTTCATTCATTAAATTTATATATGTAGTGTCAGAATACGTCAGTATAGTCTCCCATTATGCCACTCTGCTGTTTTCAGTTTTTAATGTACCTCATTTCAGTAGTTCCCATTGACAGTTAAGGCTGAATGTGTTTCTGAGAAGGAAAAAAACGTGCAGTACCTCTCAGGGCTTTGACAACAAGCAATTTCTGTAATTCAAGGTGAAATGTCTTTATAGGGCTATTAAATGTGATTCTGGGAGTCCAATACGTCCAGCCCCAAACCTGACCATGGCTTTGAAAACCACGTATTGCTAAATGCTAAGATCTCCACTTTCAGGAGAGCCTGTGTACACTTATAGGGTTCTGAATGTTATGCGGAGCAGATCTGACTCTATGTTTTATCGCTTTGTCTCGGCAGATGGGGGGGCAGCGTCTTTGGATTTGACATTGAACTAGTGGACCGGCTTACTCTGGCGTCCTCCTCAAGGTCACCTCTGCCGCAGCTCCCGCAGAAATGGACCATCCCTTCATTAGACCGGGACAGAGGAGATTATATGTGAAATCAATGTCTCCCAATGAGCACTTGATCTTCCGCTTTCACGGCTGAGTGACATAGGATACAATGGCAGGATTAAATTGAAGGAGTCCCTTGAACTTAAGGGCCAGAGAAGAGTGTTTTCCTAATATTCAAGGAAATACAGGGAAAACAAGGGCCAGCGTCCATAAAAACATTCCACTGCCGCCAGATGTGGTTGCATTTCCATCTGAGGCAACCAAGCTGAACTTTATTGGTTTTCCAACCACATTTATAATAATGTAACCTCAACACTTTCGCAATCAAGTGAATTACAGCCTTCTTTTCAAATGTGTGCATTAAGCCAGTTAATTAATAAGTAAACAGTTTTATCCAATATGGGCCTTTGAAGATTTTGTCATGATTTCTTTAGAAAACCCAAAATTTGACAGGGCAGTAAGCCATAAAAGTTTATTGCCCAAAGCAATATATATTTTTTTACTTCTCAGAAGGAAAACTGGATATCCCATTTTAATTCAGTAAAGTACTGTATCTTTGCGATATGAATTATTTCTCTTAGAACTGGATATATAAGAAGCATAGAAATAAGATCAGAAAAGGGCCATCCATGAATCAGAAATGAAATAATTGAGATTTTAGGCTCATGATTCATGATCAATGGTTGCCAGGAGAAGGACTTGAAGTCTTATAGCAATTTACTTTGAAGATGCTGAGATATACTCAGGGTGGGGATAAGACCACCTCATGACCCAAGACCTATTTTTCACGTCCAGCTGAGAAGTATGAGTCAAAGCACAGTCTTATCATTGTATTTTTCTGATCTTGTGCTCACCCAGGCAACACAGAATAGAAAAAAAACAAACCTTACTGCATTTTTCTGTCTCCTCTGGCAGTGGCAGAAAAGAAAAAATTGAAAAGCAGTATTTCATATTATACAGATTAGTTTGCAAAAGTGTATCACAACACAGTGTTATGATTATGCACTGGATAGAGGGTATTTGTAAGAAGTGTTCATTTGTAGTGGATAATATTACTAAATTTCGTTTTATGTAGTATGGGGTTTTGGAAATGTTCACTTTTGTGGTGGCCGTCACCCCATTGGCAGGAACTGTAAGGGAGCTTATGGGCTTCTGTAGCTCTCCTCCCACCCAAATGCTATTTCTGCCTTTTTTTTAATAAATTCCCAAGGATCCTCCCGTTCCTTCTTGTTGTGGCGTCCCAGCGGAAGCAAGCCTTCCCTGACACACACGCACATGCACACACACGCGCGTGCAAACACACACGCACTTGCACGTTTCAAATCCCCTGCCGTTTACTTACCCCTGGGCAAATATCACTTCTGCGCTCATCGCGATGCAATTCCACGTTAAAAAAATCATACGGAATGAGAGGGACGCGCGGCGGCTGGGCTGGGACGTGGCCACGCACATCTGCGGCCTGTGATAGTGCAGGCTAATCAGAAAGATAAATGTCACGTTTGTCGCGTTTGGGCGGGGGCTGCTCTGATCCCTGGGAGCTCGGCTATACGGAAAGAGCTGCCCCCTGTCACCCGGAGGTGAAGGCCCCCACAATTAACCCCTTTATTACTCGGCACCGCGAGAGGGCTGCAGCCACACACTCCCCGGGGAGACGCTAACTATGAGCGCTAAAGCTAAATCATTACATTAGGAAGAGCAGACACTGGACCCAGGGAGCTAGGATCCCGGTCATGCCCGATACGTCATCATTATTCAGGCTCATTGTCTCCGTGTTGTGGGACATGGGAAGTGGTGAATGCTCGGGGGTCCCTTGCAGAGAAATCAGGGCAGAAAGGAATTAAGGATTTTTATAGAAATGTTTTTTCGCTTTCATTGTTATACATGCGGATGGCGGTGATCGTGCAGTGGGCAGTGACCATCTGCAGTGGGCAGTGACCGTCTGCAGTGGGCAGTGACCGTCTGCTGTCATGCCCCCCATGTGCTTCGGCAGACTCGTCAGGTTTGTGCATGTCCTTTCATAATAACCTTCACTGCTAATGCCCCCAAGGCCAGATGGGGGCGGGGGGGGGGCATGCAGGTGTTCCCCTCTGTCCCTCTGTGGCCTGGAGCATTTGGAGCACAGACACAGGCACACTGACATGCATATACACACAGACACGCACACATAAACGATATGCACATGTGTAAACACATATGTGTGCACGCTTCCAGGCACGCCCACATGGATGACACACTCCAGGACTGTACCATGTGCATATGGGGGACACACAGAGTCTTTCATAGAAACGCACTTGGATTCAGACCACATCTACCTGCAAGTTTATTGTTTTTACAAATGTTTTTGCTCATTATACAAAACTGCTGTCATGCATACAATTAACCATTCAAATCAAAAGTTACTTAAAATGGGCATGTTTTGGATAATGTATAATTCATTTATTATGTTAGTAAGAAACTGCAAAAACAGCAAGAAAAAAATTGAAATGTAGACATAACATTGCTTACTTCAAAATGCTTAGTCAAAATGATCACAATAAACATGCAAACCTGCACATGTAACTCAAGATATAAATACAAAATCAGCCTAAAGGAAAAGCATGAGTCACCCTTTTTGTTTCTGTTAATTTTCATGTGGCCGTAGTGTCTTGATAACATCACAGCATTTCATTTCATCATGCCACTTCAAGGCCTTATCTGTCTGTGTTGTATGATCTGCTCATAAGATCAGACAGACAAACAGATAGATAGATAGATAGATAGATAGATAGAGCTTTAGGAAAATGTACAATAGCACCACAGCCAGTGGTGGAGGAAGCACTCACACAAATATACAGCCAAACATGTAATTTACTAAAAACTGAAGTACCTGACTGGCCTTTTCATTCACATACATATATGTAAGTCCTTGCTTGTAAATATAGTTAAAGTATTACCGTAAAAGACCTTGAATGTAGTCCGTGATGCAATAACATAATACAGCAGTAAGTCTGCCTACTATACGTATGTTTTGTTAAATACAAAGGTTCAGGCATGATGTTGCCGTGTTTTCCGATTGGAACATTTAAAACATAAAATGCTAATTTATAATAAGAGCTTCAAAAATGTAATTTTCCATTGTGTTTGAATTTACATTTACATAATTAACAATCTACAATGATTAATGCTGATAAGCTCATCTTGTTCTCAGCCACAGTTTAGCAATAGTTCTAGCACTGATATACTAAGAGTGTCCATAGCTAAATCTACTTAAGTAAACTACAGATATGTGGAAAATGTACCCAAGTCCACTAATGAAGCAATTGTACTTTGTTACTTTCCATCGCTGACTAAAACACACATATTTAGTCAGCAGAAACCGTCATAAACACTGGCAGTGCAGAAACTGTCAGTAAGTATTGCACAGAATTCCGTGGTAATATATCAGAAATAAGTAGCATTACATAGGCCTTAAGTGTACTGGCCGTAATTCACTAATTGTTCTATGCAGTGGATTGTGCAAAGAGTGAACGATCAGTGAAATGTGCTGAAAGCATTTCCATCCTGACAGCAGGTCACCCACTCGTGACACATGGTGACTTGTTGTAGAGTCCAATGGTCAAAAGTTAGCACACCAGTAACAGGCATGCAAATAATGTATTTCCCAGTGAATGTAATCCCTCTACTGGATTTAGAAATGAAGAATGGAGGCAGAAAATGCCAATGAGTATACAACCATGACTATACTGTACCTCTAGTAGATAATTGAAATGTCCCAGACCGAAAAAAACCCCCTATAGTTTCTGAAATAATGCTCTCTTACAGTATTACACTGGGGCCACATGTTAGGGGAGGGAGGGTCTGGCTCAGCGGGCTAAGCCTCTGTGTCTGTGATCATAAGGTCATTAGTTCATGCCCCAGCCTCAGCAGAAAAGTCACATGTCCAAGGGCCCTTGAGTGAGGCCCTTAGCCCCCAGCTCCATGGGCATGATTGCAGGTGGCTGCCCTTCACTGCCAAGCTCGCTCTCACATACATGTGTGTCGTGGAGAGCAAGGTGGGGTGAGTGAAACGAGAATATCCCCATGGGGATCAATAAAGTGTTATTATTATAATAATAATGATAATAATAATAATAATTATTATTATTATTAGATGCCGATAGATGCAGTAAACAGTATCACAGTGTCTGCTATGACCTCTCAGACCAATGTACTCTAATTACTATAATAATGATAATAATAATAATAATGAGTACATTGGTCTGAGAGGTCATAGCAGACACTGTGACACTGTTTACTGCGTCTCTAATTAGATTCCATGTGTCATAATAGGATTTCCTGTACCACCCATCGGTGTCATATGAACAACCTTATTGACTAATGCTAGAATGTAAACATTCCTTAGCATGGCTGAATGGTTAGCATGGCAAGTATTCTAATAGTCACTTATCGAATATGTACATATTTAGGAATGATATAGTCAGGGATCAAATGTGTTTGTATTGCAACTATAGAGTACATGGGAAAATAGAAAATAAAGTACATGAGCCTCTTTCTCTCTTTCCCCATCTATACCTCCTACATCTTCTGATATATTAGCTTCTGTCCCTACAAACACACACATATTTATACTGCAACAATTGCCTTTCAGTTTAAGATACGGTTTTCAATACAAGTAATTGTGTCATTACTTTTGGTGTAGCATCTGCAGTACATGTTAAGGATAATTCATTTTGGCCCTGTAATAGTACAGTACGTGTATTTTTCTGTTTTTAATATTATGTTTTTGAGTCGCGTGTTTTGTTTTCAGAGAACAGTTTTATTAGCACAATGGACAAGATTCAGTTATATATCTACTCATCCAATCATTTAATTGTTGATTGTGAGTAGTGGAACGTGATTTACACAATTCTTATTTTTTATATTTGTTATATTTGCAGTTAAACAGACAAGGCACAAACATAATATATAACTAACCAAAATCATATTCACAAACCATACATGTGTTTGCAGAAAAATGAAATGCGTCAGAACCATTGCTGAGCCCCAGGGTCATTTTATGTCTTTGATTTCCAAAATGGCGGCAGGCAGGGAATCTTCACAGGAGACTGGCAGAGCCATGGGAGGAGCGGAGAGAATCAACAGCAAACTGACATCAAAGCAGGGGCCAGCAGGAAAAGGCACGAAATAAAGCCATTTCCCTTGGAGAGAGACCCACGTTTACAGTATGTGATTCGATTTGGTGCCGCGTAAACGGTCCGGCGAGATTAACTGGTGCTCATGTGGAGCGTTGATCTGTATACACAGGCGTGTGATATGACCTGCGATGGAGAGCCGGGGTGAGCAGGTTTGGGGGAGCTGGGGAGGAGGGGAGGGGAGGGGAGGGGAGGGGGGGCAATATGACTGGAGACAAAAGCAGAGGCGTGCTTGTTGAGGAGGATAGCCAAGAGCGGCTGAGGGGTGTGGTGAGATTACAATAACAGAGACGCGTCTCGCATTTGGCAGAGCTCAAGACCCGGGTGAAACTTGGGGCCAGTGTGTGGCTCAGCAGGACACAATGCAGTGCCTGTGGTCAGAATGTCACTGGTTCAAATCCCATGGCCTGCAGTGTGATCTCACCATTAAGACCTTTAAGACCAATCGCTACAGGGAGTGGCTCACCCTGCTTTCTCAACTCTACGTCACTCTGGGTGAAAGTGTCTGCATCACCTCCTCTATACGTGACGCCCTTAAGTCCCCTCTATTCCTCAATTTAATCATTACCAACTCCCAAAAATGACACTCGGTGTGTTCATTAATTTTCAGCACAAACGGGACAGTATTGAGCTTGGGTCCCCATAAAAGGCTGCCAAAGCCATGCTTGTCCATCACTGAAGGCTGGCAGAGGCGGGGCTACTTGTTTGCAGTAATGCTTAAGGTGGCGCCGGCCCCTGCGTGAGAGGCCGGCTTGCGGAGGTCATGTTTCATTCGATTTGCCTGTGTTTTGGGGAGCGATCAGAGCCATCACACTAACAGCAGGAGGCCGAAATGAGGAGCTAAAGGTAGCATCTGTGCGGTGCGGGCATGGAGGAAGGCCCAGCATGAAGCCTCAGCTCACACTGCGGCGGGGAATCGGCCGGGGAATCACCTCCCCTTATGATAACGGGTATTACCTCCACGCCATTATGACCTCACAGGGAGGCCGCTTTGACATCAACAGGAGAGCTATAATCAGTTTCAGATTAACCGTCGTGAGCTCTCTCTGTTTGGCTTACAATCATCAGGCAGTGCAGTAAACAGGGAGAGAATTACTTGAGTAAATTTCAGGCAGATATCAAAGTTGGCAGTAGTGGTGATATGTTTAATCATCAAAGTGCTTCCTGCTGCAATAATTCAGCCCTTCCAAAAACACGATGCACAACACATGTCGGTGCACTTCTAAGAAATAGCAGATTACCCAACCATGCATTCTAAATACCTGCTTGTATTATGCAAGGGGGTTTGAGCCTGTCCGCTGAGGCTATAGGTGCAAGACAAGGAATAACCCAGGACAGGGGCACTCACGCACCATTCAGCAACTCTGACTAAGCTTTGCATATTTTTGGACTGTGGTGTGGGGGGGGGACACCATAATGAAACAGGGAGGACATGCAAATTCCACAGTATAGGGCTGTCGCAATCACGTTTCTTAAACATAAGGATACACTGAATTAATACCGATCACTAACTTTTGGCCGTCACAATACTCATCTCATTAAAATTTCAGGCACTCAAACTGCTTGCCGTACTGTGGCCGTAAGTTCATGTCTGTAAAGTACCGAAAAGCCGGCGTCCTGACAAATGTTTCACCCGTCATCTAAAGCCCTGGTGATTATTGAGCATGAGCCATATAATTGCGATTACATGGCAACAGCCCTGCTCCATACATGTAGAGCTTCTGCAGCACAGATGAGTTGACTCCTTGTACTTGTAACAGACAGAGCAACACACCTGAGTGGACCTCTGGCCCATGTCACACAATAGGGTCAGAGCAGACACATGGTGGTATGCGCACAGTATTCTATTTTAATTCATTCATTAAATTATTCATTTAATTCATTAATACATTCATTCATAGTAACTTGCATAGCTCTCATTTGTAGAGCTGGGCCGTTTTACAGTCTTGTGTAAAGCACAATAGAGTTTTACCCTTTATGACTGACTCAGCCAGTTATTGGTGATATTTTGCAATGATTGGAATCAAACAATTGTCCAAACTGATGAGGGGTGTCATAGGCTTTCTAGAACATTCTAAGAAAGATTCGATGACACTGCAGGGCAAGTTTTATTTTTCAAGTTCCTGCCGACATCTAAAACTTAATCACTTGGCAGTGAACAACTCAGATAATTTATGCTGCTGGTCTGTCTGGAAAAAGTGCAGTCAAATAGAAACTTACATTAGCAAAAAAAAAGAAAACAGCAATGAATGGTAGTTTAAATTATATTTATCAAAAAAAAACCTCAAAGAATCCTTCTTTCCCTTAAGAGGGAAGACTGCGAAAATGACTGTGCCCCTGAAAGGCACTGCACCCCCTCAGATACGCCTAAATTTGACACCCCACAGCACTCTGTCCTGATGATCCACAATCACTGCTCATGGGGCTGAATAATTCATGAGGAATCAAAGAGAGAGCAGACCTCAGTAGCTCTGATGCCAAGCATCACCGCCTTCAAAAATACCCGCTTAAAAAAAGAAAACAGTTTGCACACAGGAGCCCGAAGAGCTGCTTAGATCAGCATGGGAGATGGCAAAATGAAGCACAGTGGCCTGTAGTCTACCATGAAATAATGTCCAACACCCACTGAGTCTGCATTCATTTATTCCCTGCATTCATTTATTTTTTCGTGAGGTACCTGAAGTCCCTGTAGGTGTGTAACGGTGGAGTGATTATGAGAAATGTACAAATGTGTGTGTGTGTGTGTGTGTGGGGGGGGGGTATCTCCCCCCAGCTCCCTTTTGGTTCTGCCCCGCTCTGTTCCTCATCAGTAGCTGCTCGGTGGGTTATCCAGGCCCAGTGGCATGAGCACTTTATGATTCAAGCGTTCCTCTACAGCTTTGCAGATACCTAGCGAATTAAACCAAACTGCTATTAGGGGGTTCTAGGTGCCATGGATGCCTCAAGAGATCTTTCTAGAATTTCCGTTGGCTCCTGGTCTAGCCACTCACCCCTTATTTATAAACACCGTGACTCATATGCAGTTATGAAACAGATGTGCGGCCTATGCATTCTCACACTGTGACAGCTTCCCCTGTTGTTGTTGCCATGGCATCGCCGTGGTTTTTTTTTTTTTTTGCTCTCTACTCTCCTGATTTCACGGAGCATCTTCTGAAGGGGCTCGGGACAGTGATCCAGTCAGCCGGAAAAACGGGGAAGGAGACAGAAGCGCCGTGGCCGGGGTCCAGCCCGGGTTTCACTCCTCAAATTTCAAATAAGAGTCCCCCCCCCCACCCTCTCGGCTTTCATTACCCTCGAGCTAAAGAAGGGGGGGGGGGGTGTGGCAGGATTTGGAGAAGAATTGGGGCAGATAGATGGTGAAAAGCGTGACAGCTGGAGAGAGCCCTCCACGTTGTTTCTCTCTTACTCCTCTCTCCCTCCCTCTATCCCTCCCTCCCTTTCTCTTTATTTCCCTCTTTAGGCCCTTGCTGGTGGCTGCACTCTCAGCCAAGCACAGGCTGCAGCCATCTCCTCCCTACTGACTCAGTATCGTCAACACCGCCAGCAACAGCGATAGTGACGTTGCTGCAATTTCAACCTTTATTTTTGGTGTAAAATGAATGTCCCTTAATCAGAGTTTTATATATAAGCAGCCACTAGACAAATGCTACTGAAATGACCAGAACAAACCAAATGTATTTATAATTTACTTGGACTGGTACTGATTAATAAAAATCAGTCAGTCTTGCTACAATTCACGATATTGCGAATATATTCTAACACGATTGATATATTAGTACCCAAGTAGTACCCAAGTCCAATACAATGCGGATCACATTCGTATTTTCATTCGGAGAGAAAAACACTATGCAAAGTACAACGCAATATGGTCATATCAAGAAACACTACCTGCACGGTACGTAAAATCTTGTTTGGTGTTCAGTCTGCGAAACAAATTACCTGCACTTGTTGAACATTGGAAATAATAATATAAAAAAAGAAAAACGGCTATCCAAGTGACCGGTAGTGATGTCCGATTCCTAAGCAAATCGTTCTCTTCTCTTCGATCGGTCAAACCGGTTTTCAAATCTAAAAGAAGCTAACTTTCTGTATATCCACGCATTACACAGGTTACATTCTAAGTGTCTTGTAAATGTCTTGTGTAAGATATTACACACACACACACAAAAATATTTGACAGATTATATCAAAACACATCGTTTTTAATTCACTTACAGTTGCTTTTCATATACTGTCGCCACGTTGCCTTTTGTGCCCCTCCACAAACCGTAATCTATGGTATCTGTATGCCCAGCTGCATGGCGGCTATAGCTCACTAATTCTTATGACAGCCGAAACAACTGTTCTCTGTTCAAAAAAGGCCCCAAAGCATGCCCTAAAATAAACAAAGAGCACCATCTAGTGGGGTCAGAAAATACAGCAAATGGTTCATGAAGTGTTGTTTTGGCCGTCACTGCAACACCGGCAATGAACAAGTTAGCGAGTTTGGCACGTTCGGTTTAAACGGCTAATAGGCTAATAGAGTTATAAGACCCACAGGAGACGTTTATTGTGTAATTTATTAATGTATTATTTTTTTATTAGTTAAAATGCATATGGCCACTGGTATCACTGTTTTTATTATTTTATTCATTTTGTTGTTCTTAAGTTGCTAAGTTTTGGAGTTGCCCAATTTTTCTCATTGGATAGGTCTATTTTAATCAACACGAGGTTTTTCAGCAATGCATTAGTCGCATTGTAGCAGGACTGACTGTATAGCAAAACTGAGTAATATTTCAACCAAACTTAATAAGTGGCCATGACTGCAAATAGTTAAAGTATGTGTGTGGTACAATCTTTTAGTTACCTACTTTATTATAACAGGTGACTTTTCCTGTAGCCCTGTAATGTACTGTAGTGACTGGAAAATGGATGGATGGATGGATGGATGGATGGGATTTTCCTTACATGTCAGATGTATAACTGTCATGATCAAACTACACTGCCAGTCCTTCCTGCCAGTATTAGTCTCCCCAGCTCAGTGCTCTCCGTTGTCAACATGGCAGAAGTATGAACGCTGGGCTAAATAAGCTCAGCCACTGTCTGTTTCTCTCTCATTCTCCCCCTAGGTTCCTGCTTCAGGGACATGGCCCTGTGCTGACCCGAGGCCGCCTTCTTCCCCAGCAGGCCCGGCTCCTCCCATGTCAAATGTCAGACCTTTGTGCCACATCAGCCATGGGGAACTGCTCCCTCTAATCCAATACTTCTACAAGAGTGCGTTCCCTTCTGCTGCTCGAAAACAGCAGGTCAGAATTGGTCGGCCGGCTTAACTCCCCTTCACCCGCCCACCCGGCCCAACTCAAAAAGCTTGTTCTAAGCTCCCAAAATAATATTTAATAAGATCTCTCTAGCACCACCTGCGTGGATGATGGCTGAGGAGTGTGAGATTTAAGCGGGGTGTGAAGAGGGGAGGGACGGACCCTCCCCCGTCTCTAGTGAGCTCCAAAGCCTGATCGCAGAGTCGCTCCATTCAGCCAAGTCACATGTTTTGGGCTGGGGGAGAAACACAGGACTTTAATGTGCCCCCCCGAAAACTCCAGGGATGTTGGGTTTAAAGGGGATTTAATTAATCTTGCAGCACCGTGTCTGTGGGACATCAGAGAGCAGATTTAATAGACCCCAAAATACATTTCAGCTCGGGCCGCTCTTTGGAAACTGCGATTTTCACATCTGTTTCGTACCTTGAAAGATGATATGATTTTCTTTGAAAATATTTTCTATATTTTACTGACAGCCCTCTTATTCACAGTGAGTGTCTTGCTGAAATAGTGTACATTCAAGGGGGCAGCCTAGATTAAGTGCATTGTACAGTAGTACAACTTTGCGGTAACAAGGTCACATATCAACTGTGCTACCATCCATTCATCCATCTTCCAAACTCTTATCTTGGGCAGAGTCATGGGGGGCATGGAGCCTGTCCCAAGCAACACAGGATACAAGGCAGGGGCACACGCTGGATGGGACGCCAGTCCATCATAGGGCACAGGGCCGGAACACACCCTAGATGGGATCCCAGTCCGCCACAGGGCACACACACAGACAGCAGGAAATGTACAGACACTAATTAGCCTACCTGCATCTTTTTGGACCTCAGGAGGAAACTCACAAAACACAGAGAGAAGACTCATCACACCCACAGCTTCAAACCCCCAAAGCTGTCGGTCGTGCTTAACCCACCAACCTACACTTTTCCATTTGCCTTGAAGGGCAGTGGTTTCTCTGACAAGGACCACAATTAGTGTTTATATCCGTGACCAGTGCTGCTAAAGTTTCTTCTCCTTCTTCATAAAAGCATAGACACAAAGACACAAACTTCCATAACTTACGGAGGATCTGCCAGGGAAATGGGAACTACTGGAAACCCAAAGTGAAATGGACCTACGTAATTCTGAACACACCATTCCGAACATGTGAACATGTTCCGAACACTTTCTTTGAAATAAACAACCTGTGTCCACAGGATTTTGCTGAAAATCAAATTATTTTTATTCAGTGCAGTCGTAATTTAGCATAATCCCAATGAACAAAATATAAATTCCAGTCAGTAGAACCTTGAAGTACATAGGATTCTCACTGCTCTCTTCTTGTGATTTATTTTTATCTGTATGTGACTGCCCACATTAGTGATTATTATATGCAGTATATATTTACTCAAAAAAACTAATTTAACATGTGAATACACGCAAATGAACAGTAGCAATAGTTTATTCCCCAAAAGGTTACTGATATCCTGTTGATTGTTCCCAAACCTTTCTTCAGGCACTACATCTACAGTATTTGCTACATTTCACCTGAACTTAACTAATTAACTTAATTAGCAAAATAACTTGATGAGCTACTGATTAGCTAAACATGGTATGCTAGTGGTTGTAGCAAATATACAGGTATATTGGATGGTTACTGTAAACACTGGGATAACATTGGAAGAGGATTTGAAATGGCTAAGCTAACACACTTTCACAGACATATTATAGTTCTGCACCAACATGAATATAATTTAAAGAATTTTCATTAAAGACAGGGCTCTATACTTATATGTATAGACTTCTTTGCATGAGACATTTTCCTCAGTCATTGTCTCATGATTTCTGACAGGGATCTGGGCGATTCGGGCATGAGAACGTGGCATGGTGCAAGCAGAAAAGGTGGACGACCCACTTTGCGGCTCAAAAGATACCAAACAGGGTTTTATTACCTGAACTAAAAAAACACAAGAAAGGACTAACAAAAACGAAGGACCACAGGGGGGCAAAAGCAAACAAAGACTACTACAAAAACAAGACAGGTAACATCTAACACCGGGAATAATAATCAAGCACACACAACAGAACCTTCGCAATAAAACATCTATCATCAACCATCAATGAACCACTGGGGAACTGAACAGAAGCAGGAACTAAAATACTAAGGGGTAACGAGACTAACACAGGACAGGTGAGGCTAATTAACGAAGACCAGGAAAACGGGGCACAGATGAAACTAATAAACTCAAAGGAACTAAAAACAGGGAAACTAATGCCTCACCCACACGTACACGGGTATTTTTTTTAAAACGGTGTTTTTCCTCTGTTTTAAAAAAAATCCCTGTCCACACGAACATTGTCTTCTAAAATATTTCCGTCCACATGAAACCTCTAAAATGCGCTGTCAAGAGCATGCCAAACCAACAGGCGGCATTATAACTCTAACCGTACTGCCATGTTAGCCAATCAGAAGCCTAATTGCCAGTCCTGTTGAAAACCATGGCGCACATTCCGACACCTGTGTTGATCAATATAATGTGAGAGTGACTCAACATTTATCTGTACACATGTAAGAAGTCCTGTCAGCAAGGTTAGCACAAGCACTATTTCGGCTAAGTCCGCCATTGCTCAAACTCCCCTAATGTATACAGCAAACAGCGCGCGCTCTGACGTTAAACAAAGTGGACAACGGCGCACAATCTGACGTTTTGAGCCAAAAACTCTGTTTTCCCTGTCTACATGTCGACTCTGAAAACGGAGTTTCTTAAAATCTTCACCCTGGGTGGAGTTCTGCAAAAGCTCAGTTTTCAGTGACCTGAGACGCCATTTACGTGTGGACAAAAGCCCAAGACGTATAGAAAAAGGTACGTTTTAAAAAATACCCGTGTACGTGTGGACAAGGCATAAGAACTAACCAAGGAAACAGAAACTAACACTGGGGAATTACAGACAGGTAAAGACACAAGCAGGGGCACAAGGAACAAAACCAAAAACCAAATACAAAATCACCAGATACAAGAACTAGAAAAACTCAAATGAAACACTAGGGAGCCAAATACAAAAACAGAGGAAGCAGGATTCAAACACAGGACAAGGATCACATACAACCAGATGCTTAACACATTGAGCCATGTGACCAGACAGGTGACAGAGGAGAACAAAGACTAACACGAAGGACGGGATGACCAGCGACACCTGCTGGCCAAACGGGGAAGGGACACAGAGTGGGACAACATGGGCCGACCCTGACAGATTTCCAGGAAATGGTGCCAAAAGGCTGTCCTGTAGCAGGCCTGTCAATGCTGACGCAGACAGTTTAATGATGTGCTTCAGCTGGAGTCCCAAGGGAACTGAATTATACGAAAAAACATTACAGATGATGCATCTTTTGTGGTGGCTGCCCTTTGCTACTCAGTGAAGATGACAAAATATAAAAAAATTTCAGATCTCACAGTTCCTTTAGCAAGAATTATAATAAATGATATCTTATTATGTTCTTCTGGCTAAAGTATTTGAGTACATTTGAAATGGCCATTCTCTAATTTTTAAATCTCGCAAGAAATAAAGGCTCACCTGTGTACTCGTAGAGATTGACAACTAACAGACTGCAGCTGCATATCTAGTGACATCTACTGGTGACAATCTGTAATTACCAAAAATGTGGATTGTCGGTCCTGTAGCGGCACCTGCTTCGTGCAGAACTGCGAGTGTTTCCACATAAGGGGGGGTGGTGGTGGTTTTTTTTTGAGGGGGGGGGTGGTTTTCAGCTACATGATTTCTGAACTGCTTGACTGGCCAACAGTGGACATGACAGATGAGTCACCTTTTTGTTCAGATTTTAGTTTCAAGGTGTAACACTGGTGTCTATCTGTGGGTGGCAGTACCTCAGCAGGTTAGGGATATCTGTCTGTGGCCAGAAGGTCATAGGTTCATATCCCTGTGTCTGCTTGAGTAATCATCTCTGCACTGGGGCCTTGAGCAAAGCCCTTAACTGTAACCTCACCAAGGGTGCTGGATGCTGGCTGGCCATGCTCTCTGACCTCAAGCTCTACACATGTGTATGTCACCTTGGACAAAAGTATCCACTAAATAAATGTAATATATCTGCCCAGAAAACATAGTATTAAACTGAAAATGGATGCTGATGTAGTTTTGATTATCTTTTTAAAATGTATTCTACAAACCGGGAATATCATTAATTTAGGTACCTTATTTAGAAACCACTTTTTGGTCAAGGCATACTGTGATCCTCCTCAAGTAATGCTGTACATATATGGAGACCAGAAAAGCCTGATTGGAAAGGCTGAAGTGGAGAGGAAATATGAAGGGATTAAGGAAGAGAATAACAGGATGATGGGGGTATGGGAGCTAGATGGGGGGGCTGGTGATAGATAGATAGATAGATAGATAGATAGATAGATAGATAGATAGATAGATGGATGGAATTATATTCAAAATTATTTGCATGACTAAAAATATTACTCACTTTTACATATGGATGCTGTTCCATTCCTGCCTTGACTGCTGCCGGCCGACCCATAAACTTTCCATCTTCACTGACCTACAAAAGGATTAACCCCACAGTTCCTGCGCCGTCCTGTCAATGGTCCTGTTTGTGAGCGTCCCTGACCCCCCCGCGGGGCCACAGATCTACATGCATAAACAGAGTGTCTCTTTTTCTTGGCCTGACATCATGCCCCCTTTATCCCCCAACCCCCCCCAGTGCGTTCACAGCTTGACGTGACCTTGGCAGGGGTCCAGCGCCGCCTGGGCAGGACAGTCCCATTAGCAAACAGATGCACCAAAGCCCTATCATCCACACCGGTGTTTGAGGAAAGGCTGGTAGCTCAATAAGGAGGAAACAGACTGGGGGCACAGTGAAGATCAGGCTGGGAGAGGAAAGCCATCTTGCACGGGCCTCCTGCTTATTAACTGGGGAACGCTTGGTCTTCTTCGGTGGGATGACAACTTCACAAGTATAACAGGTCAGGCGGCCATTTTTTACACCAGCAAAAACAGTCCACAGCCATGATGACACTGCACTCGTGAATTTGAATAGAGATTCAATTGGGGGAAAAAAGTACTGCACACAAAATGATCTCTCCCTGCTGACCGGCAGCCTATCAGACAAGGGGGAGGAGAGCAGCAAGACTGTTAGACAGTAAGCACTGCAGCGATGTGCTGCGGATAATTGAAAATAAAAGGAGAGACGGCGGATCAGGAGTAATCCCGCCTTTGGCTGAGCTGGCTGCGGCTCGGGAAGTGTCAGGGTGCTTAGGAGCCACAGCTGGGGGCCAGTCATTAACACGGCGAAGCGTCGTGCTGGAGATCAGTGCCGGCTTCCAGCTCGGGATGCGGCAGATGGGTCACACCCCCCCCTGCACAGGGGACGGCGCTTGGCCCAGTCAGGAGGGCCTGCCCGGCTGTCACAGGGTGGGGGAATCAACATCACACAATAGGAGCCATGGAACATTTGTCCAGCATGATGGAGCTGAAGCTGGATCCAGGGTGGGTGAGAGGATGGTGGGGGTGAGCTGGGCTCTGCAGGGAGTCAAGCTGAGCCTCTCCAAGGCCGGGCATGTTACCCTAATGCCTGTATCATTATGTCAGATTAACAACTGCCGATAAAATCACTACAATACATACATCCATCCATCCAGCCATCCATCCATCCAGGGTCATGGTTACTGAGGGGCCTGAAGCCTATCCCAGTATCCCAGCAATACACCCTGCACAGGATGCCAGTCCATCACAAGGATATTATTATCATTATTATTATTATTATTATTATTATTATTATTATTTTCTAACTGTTTATCCTGGTCAAGGGTATATTTGGATGTGTTACTCAAAGCTATGATAATGGATGTATGTAAATTAGCATGAAACAACCTGAAACTTTCTTATGAAAAAAATGGAATGTAAGATATCTTTCTAAACTCCGCGTGGATTGCTGGTGGCACACTGGTTAGCACTGCTGGCTGTGTGGAGCTTGCATGTTCTCCCCGTGTCGTCGTGGGGTTTCCTCTGGTTTCCGCCCACAGTCCAAATACATGCTGAGGCTAATTGGAGTTACTAAATTGCCCGTAGGTGAGCGTGTGTGAGTGATTGGTGTGTGACTGTGTCCTGTGATGGGTAGGCGCCCCATCCTGGGTTGTTCCCTGCGTAACACCCATAGACTCTGGATCCCCCATGACCCTGAACAGGACAAGCAGCTATAGAAAATGAATGGATTGCTGTCCTTTTAAAATATACTATATATAAGTTTATTTTGATTTATTTTCTATTCTCTGTCCATCCCTGATGTATAATAATAATAATAATAATAATAATAATAATAATTATTATTATTATTATTATTATTATTGTTGTTGTTGTTGTTGTTAGAAATGGAAAATGCTTAACTGGTTAAACATCAGTTTCCTTGGATAGAAGTAATTTCTTAATAGTGTAGCGCAGAATCAGTTAAATGTAGCGACATGTAAATCTTGCTGCGAGGAAGAGCAGCTGTTTGACTGCTAAAAACTTTAATGCTACGTGTGCTTTGATTTTGGACATTTAACCTCATTCACTGGCATACTCATTTATTTATACATGTGCATGTATTAATGTTTATAGGTAATATGGTAAAACACAGTTGTAGGTCATCCATTGACCTTCTGTACTGCATGATTCTACACCAGGTGAGCCTTTTCTATTTTTAAGCGCAATCATCTATTTTTAGGGAATTTTGGTGAAGTGCATATAACCTCCTGAGACAGCCTTCGAACCTTCTCTAAAAAGAGAAATAAATCCTTCATTTCTGCTCAGAAAAGATCCAAGGAGATTCAAGGAGCAGCCATACTACACACACAACATCAAAGGCCACCCTAGTCTCTAAACTCTACTTCCAGCCTGCAGCATATAGACTGAATCAGTTGTAATACCTTTGTCATGTGCTGTAATATCACTCAAGCCTACACTGACAGCTGTCCTGCAGCATTCATCTACAAGGCACTTGTAACCTCTGTTTTCCCATTTATAGGTACACTGGTCCGCTATTCTGGATTGCAATGCGTAGTGATGGAGTTCTGTTGCAGTTATTAGACTGGTACAAGGTAAAGTATTACATTTATAAAACAGGCTTATATTATGTTTTCATGATTTCTATTATTTCATTTTCTCATCACAGTTTTTAAACAAAATTAAATAATATAATTCACCCATCCATCTTCCAGCTTGTCCTGGCCAGGGATATTCGGTACCTTCCAGTCGGTACCTTCCAGTTCCATGCGTGAGGTTAGGGTACAGTCTGGATGGGATGCCGGGCCACATACACACACATGCACTCCTCCGCCATTTATTTCTAAAATCAATACCATCCATCCATCCATTTTTTGTAACCACTTGTCCTATTCAGGGTCGCAGAGGGTCCCAGAGTTTATCCCGGAGGCTATGAGCGCAAGACAGGGAACAACCCGGGAAGGGGCACCAATATGCAGGACACACTCACACCATTCACACCTATGGGCAACTGGGTAACTCCAATGAACCTCAGCATGTTAATAGACTGTGGAGGGAAACCAGAGTTAAAATCGATACAATGTTAGAAAATATTTCCCAGTAGATGGTGCTCACACAACAGTTTTGTAGTCCACTATAAAAAAACATCAGAACAGCTACATAATGCAAGTTCAAAATACAGGCAATCACTGCAACCAGATTCAGGATTAGTTGCCTTGATGAAAAAGCACTACTATGAAGAGTCACACATCACACTTACCCATTTCCCTCGAAACACTACTGAAACATACTTTGTAATAAGCTGCCACATTTCTAGAAAAACATTATCACAGTACTTACATGCAAAGACTGCATCCATAAGGGATCAAAAGGGTGGGAATGAAGAGACTGGTTTGGAAAAGTTTTTTTTAAATTTATTATATGTAACTCATGCATTTTACTTGAATCATATAAAGTCTTCTTATTATACTCAAAATCGTAGAACATAAAATGGTTGAATTAATCTCACAGAATTTTCACACATAATATTACCGAAATAATATAAAACTTCGTTAAGAAACAACAAGCAATTAACAAGTATTTCCAACTCAAGCCATATGTTGTCATGTATGGTAAAATGTAAAGTTCATGTAAAAGATTTTTATTTTTGCCTGTCAAGTGTGTTTTACGGTATGAATGTGGTCATAATCATACAAGAAAAAACACTGACTTGTAGTGAACATATAAAAAACATAATGTATTGTCATATAAAACTGAAACAAGAAAAATGCTTGATAGCCTTATATGAACCATGCTGTTTTTTTCATATGGGGAATGCGGACAATACAGGCAGATGGGAAATAAGACTTTACTGAAAAAACATTATAATAGAAAATACAAATTAGGGAAATTAACTATTATTCACAAGAGTAACAATGAAACACACCCCAAGCCCGGTCACTGCCTCCCGACAACATTCACATTACATTCATTTAGCAGACACTCTATATCCATATCGACAGACAACTGAGAGAGCAGGGGCCTCATGTACAGTATAACGACGTGCGTAGAATTCGCACTAAAACATGGCTTACGGACAAAACTAGGAATGTGCGTAAGCAAGAAAAAATCCAGATGCATAAAACTGTGCGTAAGCACAGATCTACGCACATTCCCTTTATAAATCCGAATGAGCCTGAAATTTTACGTACGTGAACGAGCCCACAGCCACCCCCCCCCCCCGCCCCGCCCATAATTATGTATATTTGCATATGTAAATCTATATAAATGCCCGCTTTGTTCTATGTTTTTCTTAAACAACAATGGATAAACCACGAGGGAAAAAGAAGTATTTCAGCGAGTGCGAAGTGGAGGTCATGTTAACAGAAATCGAGAAAAGAAAAGTGATATTATATGGTGGTATAAGTGGCATCAGCAATAAACGAAAGTTTACAGAGTGGCACAGCGTGGCGGAGTCAGTTTAAAGTGTTGGTTCCGAAATTCGCACGGTGGCCGAAATTAAAAAGAAGTGGTAGGACATTAAAATCGACGGCGGGAAAAACGAGCGGCCGCTCACCTTAAGAGTCTTAACAGCACAGGCGGAGGTAGCGGAATTCCCGGTCTCACACCCTTTGAGCAACTAGTTGCTGCGATGATTGGGGACACACTTTTATCGGGTGAGGGGGACGCCGATGTCAGCGCGGGTGATTTTTTCTCGTACCATACTTGTTTGAATTACTTGCATGTTTATGAATAACGCGTAGGGCGCAGATGCGGTGTTACTTTCGTTTATTCTGTTTGTTTATTCTTACAGACAACAGTACAAGAGGTGCCCCCAATACATTAATAGAGTACATTAATAGAGTGAAAGTGCTTTCCATTTACATAAGCAAATTCGTTCACTGAAGGTTATAGCAATGTGCGCGCAGTCGATAGCTTCGACTACGTTGGGAAAACCGGACATCGCTGCAAATTGCGCTTTAATATTTGCCTGTTCAACCACAGTGTAAGGAAATGTTATATATCTGGGTGACAAATGAATTATGCCGTCCCATATAGCCGGCATGGCGCGACTCAGAATTGACTGAGAAATACCCGATCGGTCCGCAAGTTCTCGCTGAAAAGCACCTGTGGCTAAGAACCCGCGAGTGGACAGAACTTGTAAAGGAACAGGTAGCCTATAGCGTAATTCCTCATCGTCTGCTTTTGTAATACTGTAATGTTTAGCACACAGCTCCAAAAGGATTGCTCTTGGAAATCTTAATCGACTTAGAAGCCAGTCATCATCATCATTATAAACTATGTCTTCCAATAACGCAAGAGCTGCCATGGTAGTTGTAATAGTTCGGTCATTTTCTGCACCGTTTTATTGTTACAAATTGATAAAAAAAAAATTAGCTGCCGTACATTTGTAAACAACATACAATTAATGTCGGTGTATTTGATAAAGTCAGTGTCATGATTGTGAGTCTGACACAGTGAAACTGCAGTAGCACTCTTTTGCCAGTAGGTGCCTCCATTTTGCCAAATCGAGCAGAAACTTGCGTACGCCTTGTCTGGGGTTGCCGTGAGAATGTGCGTGGCGGTACACCAAGTTTAGTTTTTATACATCTCGACCTGAGCGTGGAAACGGGCGTGCGCAACATTTTTGTGCATAAGCACCGTTTATACATGAGGCCCCAGGTCAGCCAGTCCCTGGAGCACATGGAGCTAAGGATCATCCTCAATGGCCCAATGGCGAAATCATCTTCTGATCACTGGTAGGGCACCCTAACCCACTGGGCTGCACACTTCATGGGGATCATAGTGATTTCTTGGCCCATGATGATGACTGGCTTCTAAGTCGATTCAGATTTCCAAGAGCAATCCTTTTGGAGCTGCGTGCTAAACTGGGGCCAGCATTACAAAGGCAGATGATGAGGAATTGTGTTATACCTGTCCCTTTACAAGTTCTGTCCACTCGCGGGTTCTTAGACACATGTGTTTTTCAGCGAGAACTTGCGGACCGATCGGGTATTTCTCAGTCGACACTGAGTCGCGCCATGCCAGCTGTATGGGACGGCATAATCCGCTTGTCACCCAGATATATAAAATTTCCTTGCACTGTGGTTGAACAGGCAAATATTAAAGCGCAATTTGCAGCGATGTCCGGTTTTCCCAACGTAGTCAAAGCTATCGACTGCGCGCACATTGCTATTAAGTCACCTTCAGAGAACGAATTTGCTTATGTAAATAGAAAGCACTTTCACTCTATTAATGTACTCTATTAATGCACTGGGGGCACCTCTTGTACTATTGTCTGTAAGAATAAACAAACAGAATAAACGAAAGTAACACCGCATCTGCGCCCTACGTGTTATTCATAAACATGCAAGTAATTCAAACAAGTATGGTACGAGAAAAACTCACCCGCGATGACATCGGCATCCCCCTCACCTGATAAAAGTGTGTCCCCAATCAACGCAGCAACTCGTTGCTCAAAGGGTGTGAGACCGGGAATTCCGCTACCTCCGCCTGTGCTGTTAAGACTCTTACAGTGAGCGGCCGCTCGTTTTTTCACGTCGATTTTAATGTCCTACCACTTCTTTTTAATTTTGGCCACCGTGCAAATTTCGGAACCAACACTTTTAACTGACTCCGCCACGCTGTGCCACTCCGTCAACCTTCGTTTATTGCTGATGCCACTTATACCACCAAATAATATCACTTTTCTTTTCTCGATTTCTGTTAACATGACCTCCACTTTGCACTCGCTGAAATACTTCTTTTTTCCTCATGGTTTATCCATTGTTGTTTAAGAAAAACATAGAACAAAGCGGGCATTTATACAGATTTACATAAGCCAATATACATAATTATGGGCGGGTCGAGGGGGGTGGCTGTGGGCTCGTTCACGTACGTAAAATTTTGCGCTCATTGGGATTTATAAAGGGAATGTGCGTAGATCTGTGCTTACGCAAAGTTTTATGCATCTGGATTTTTTCTTGCTTACGCACATTCCTAGTTTTGTCCGTACGCCATGTTTTAGTGTGAATTCTACGCACGTCGTTATACTGTACATGAGGCCCCAGGTCTCCTACCTGAGGCAAGGCAGACTTCTTCCTGGGTGGAGGATAAGGGTCTCCGATCTGAGGCAGACACGAGGCAGACACCTTCCCAGGTGGAGGATGAGGACCCCCTCTGTGAGGCAAACACCTTCCTGGGTGGAGAATGACAGCCTCCTAGCAGAGGCAGACACCTTCCCGAGTGGAGGACGAGGGCCTCCTACCTGAGGCAAGGCCGACACCTTCCCAGGTGGAACAGGGCCTCTTAATTGAGGCAGATGCTTTTCCCAGAATGGAGGATGAGTGCCTCCTACCTCAGATAGATGCCATCCTGGGTGGAGGGTGAGGGCCACCTACTTGAGGCAGACACCTTCCCAGGTGGAAGACGAGGGCCTCTTAACTTAGGCAGACACCTTCCCGGGTGGAAGACGAGGGCCTCTTAACTGAGGCAGATGCCTTCCTGGGTGGAGGATGAGTGCCTCATACCTACACTTTCCTGGGTGGAGGGAAGAGCACAAACAGAGGCCCAGGAGGCAAGCGCACGAAAGACCGCTGCTACTTAGGATGTTTCAATGAAAGTATCTCATGCACATGACCCAAAGTAACAGCATTAGGGTCCAGCGGGGAACTGGAACACACCATCTGTGCATTTCAGCCCCTTACCAATACCCAAGTAGGCATACAAAACAGACGGTCTGCATTTTCCAAGATAATAAAAAAAAACATTATAGCTACTTTTAATGGGGCTGTGTTCCTTAAGAAGTCCATCCATTCATTCTTCAACCTCTTTTCCAGTACAGAGTCATGAGAAGCCAGGGCTGGGAGCATCCCAGTCAGAAGCAAAGGCATTTAATTAAGGCCAGATACTGAGCTGACATGCTGTTTTGCGGCATGTTTTTAGCTGTGGGAGGAAACCAGAGGAGCCAGAGGAAGCGCTTCATGATTCACAAACGGCACAGTAGCACCCAAAAGAGTACGAATGTAATCAGAATTAACTACACCCTTAAGAGGTCTCTCTAGTAGAATTTATTGGGAAAGTGTGTTTTTAAATCTAAAGCATACACAGCCTATTGTGATGCCATTTATGGCATGCAAGAACATTAAATATTCAAGAACACTATTTAAGTATTATTTAATTTCACCAACACAGCACTTGTTCCAAAATACATTTTAAGATTACAGCTGTCATGAACTGTTTGTCATAGTAAATCACAATCCAAGTAAATCACAATTACAATAAGTAGTGTTATCGGCAACACTGTACTATATGTTATAGTCTTTAGGGGTCAGAAAGCTTATTCGCATCGCAGAGCAATGCCATGTGGTGGCGACTCTTGTGGAGGAGAAAAAAAAGGCAGTTATGAAGAGTGGTGCTGTGTGGTGCTGCTGGTCACCTGACACGGTTGGGAGAGCGGACAGAGGCAGCTGACAGACATACACGTGCTCACATGGCCCTCGTGCAGCGGATTACCGGCGACTAAGAAAAGGGGATTTTTCATGACACTTTCAACTTATTACTCTACCTCAGAAGCGGTCTTGTCCAAATCAACAGGCTACTCAACAGCAAGCTTCTGGAAAAATGACTTAGTTCGGAGACAAAATGAAAGCTTTGAGAATTTGCCATCCAGTTTCCCATAAATACGTATCCAAAGCAGGGTTATGGTGACCCTGGAGCCTATCCCAGGAAGCAAGGGGCACGAAACCAGGTTCACCCTTGGACATGATACTAATCCGTCACAGGCTGCTCATTATGGGTACTAATTCAACAAAGTGGAAAGATGAACCCTTGCTTGCAGCAGGTGAGACACTGCAGCAGCCTTTGCCACCCAGTAAGATACTGCTGGAGCCGTTGCCACCCAGTGAGGCACTGCAACAACCAAAGCTACCCAGTGAAGCACTGCAACAACCAAAGCCACCCAGTGAGGCACTGCAACAACCAAAGGCACCCAGTGAAGCACTGCAATAACCAAAGCCACCCAGTGAGGCACTGCAACAACCAAAGCCACCCAGTGAGGCACTGCAACAACCAAAGCCACCCAGTGAGGCACTGCAGCAGCCCTTTCCCAGAGCTGCTCTTTGAAACTCTTGTCTTAGGGTTGGAGTTTTCCAGCTGGGGGTCTGCAGAGGAGGCGAAGCGGCTCTGTAGATAGGTTTCCTTATCAGAATGTGAAAAATACTAAAGGAGCAAAAATATCCCAGGGTGACCCCCCCCCCCCATGCTTAGTTACGAATGTGATCATAAGTAGCTCTGGTCTATCTTTATGTGGGGTTCCCTGGTTCAAAGCTGTCAAATAAGAAAACCCTTAATGGGTATGAATGCCTTTAGAAGTGGCGAAACATAGTTTTTTCCCTCTGGAAAACACAGCTTCACTACGAATTCCACTGTCGTATAATTAAGTCTTATAACTCCTTTTAAACTCAGTTGATTATGTCCTGTGAAATGCTTTCTATTTGGCAGTGAGGGAATGGTAAGTCACTCTGTGTTGAAAACAATGTGTAGCAACATTTATTATCTTTTTTTGTGGGTGGAGTTTTTATAGGAACATAAGGGAAAAAAATTGGTGGCATGATAATTGTCAGACTAAAGAAGACTCTCTGATTGAAATAATCTAACAATGATTACAGAATCTGATCTAATTAGTTACAGAACTGTTGACACTGCTGACCAAGAACAACATGATGATACAGTAATTCTATCAGAACTATCACCATTATGTAGTAATGCCCATAAACATTTTTTACATATAACTGTAATGATTGATATCTTATAATCGTCACATTCTTAAGAACACAAAACCAGAATGACTGGAAATATTCATCACCTGGTAGCACCACGTGCATTTGACACTGATGCACGCTTAGAAACAGCTTCTGTAGCCATTTACCTCACCTGGACCCACATGGTTCTGATTGCCAAGTGTCCATGAGAATTTCACAATGAATGACATAAAGCTTTCGGTCATTGCTCACATATACTTAAACAGGTAGTTATGTAACTTAATTTAACTGTCTTATAACCACAGTACATCAGCAAAAACTGGCATTTCACTGTATTTTAATAAACTTGCTTCTCAAACATTAAAACATCCATTCATAAACTCTGTTTTTGTATTTGAATAATACTTTGCAAATACAGTTGTGAAGAGTATTATCTCTGAATGGAGAGTATTATCTCTGTGTGTACACACACACACACACACACACAATGTAGAAATATATATATACAATGTAGATTACACACACAGGTTTGTAATTATATCTTTGTGGGCACTCTCCATTCATTTCTATGGGGAAAACTCTAATCCCAACATGGCCTCCTTAACTCGTACCAAACCCTAACCTTAAGCCTAAGTAACCAAACAAAATATTAGACTTTTGGCTATTTTAGTTTTTTTTTTTTTATTGCATTCATATATTTTTGTGGGGACCTGAAAAATGGTCCCCACAACATCAAAATAACAGGTTTTTATTATATTTGGTCCCCACAATGTAATATAAACGTAATCCACACACACACGCACACACAAACAAGACCTGATACACACACCCTCCACACTCCCACTAGGATGAATTCTATTTGTCACTCTGGCTTGTATCCAAAAAAATGTGGCCAATCAGATTTCAAGTGCAAAGGACATATTTATTACCTATCTCTTCCCTATACCGACATATTCTGTTTACAACCTGCAGTGACTTACAGTTAACTAAGTCCATGCTGCCTTCCTACAAATACTGTTGTAATTATACAGTTTGCAGCAAAGCATTAGCATTTTAGTAATTGAAAAGAAAAATTGTGACCCTTCAGAATGCAAGATCAAATCTGGTAAGCCATTTTTTGTTTGGTGGGGGCGTAACCTTTGTGCTTTCATTGTGTCAGTTCCAAGTCAGGTACTAACATAAAGGTGAAATAATCCCATATAATTTGTCTGGGCTTAGGGTTAAAGTCCTTGTTAATTTTTTTATGTCTGTTGTGTTTTATACATTTTATGTTTGTTATATTAAGGTTTAAAATTAACGGTTGTTCCCATCAGCAAAATATGAAATATTGACAGTATTCCAAGAACAGATACATTTCTGTACACTAGTTAGTCCTTGTCAACAGCTAGCAAACTTAAAGTAGATGAGTAATCTTTCAGAAAAAGGTACTATTGACACACAAGGGCTGTTAACGTAGATAAGGTGTACTTTAATTATCCCAGGAGAAAATTCATTATGTATCCTCTCATAGCTATTATTACAGGTGTCTTGCATGTACAGTACTGTGCAAAAGTCTTAGGCAGTCAAAAGAAATGTTTAAAGCTGTTTATCTGGGTACCAAGTGTACACAATTTAATATTAGAACATATGAAAATTACGAGTAACACAACAAAGACAAGAATGTCCTCCATTGGCTGAAGATCATTTGAACATAATTTTCTTAGACTGTCTAACACTTTGACACAGTACTGTATTTCAACACGCAAGTACAAATAAACACATTTATTAACCATATTTACATGATCTGTACTATATAGCTGGACTGCGTAACTCATTGCCTAACATCTTTTCTGATCTGCATCTCCTATGAGTATCAGAGAAATGTTTTGCTTACTTTATATAGTCTTTCTGCTTCTAAAATCCACATTACAGATTGTCCATCCACCATCCACAGCCCCATTTTAATACAGTCTGTCCCTGGAATCTGTTCCTTGAGGCACAGGGCTCACTCAGGATGGGACGCCAGTCCGTCACAGGGCACATACTCACACACCACAGACAATTTAAAGAAGCTAATTCAAATGTGTTTGGAATGGGGGAGGAGACTGGAGAAGCCAGGGACTAATGCAGTGGAATCAAGCGCACATTGCTGGAGCTGTCAGGCCACGCCGAGACAAATATCTCAAAGAATGTAACAGTTTGCCTGACACTGGTGCTGCACGACACAGTGACACAGAGTACTGGCGATCGAAACTGTGTCTGGATGTTAATTATGGCTCAATAAACATAACAATGAGGATGTTCCGGAGACGAGAAGCGTCTTCTGCACGATGTGCTGTTTTGTGTTGTTTTGCAATACGCTCTGTGAATATATACGCCACCTCGCAGCTATGACAACTACAAGAATTCTGCTGACTGGCTGCAGTCGCGCACAAAGCACCGTCCCAAAGTGGCCATCATATGCGGCTCAGGATTGGGACACTTGGCGAACGCGCTGGAGAGCCAGGACGCCTTCCCCTACTCGGACATCCCCGGCTTCCCTCACTGTACAGGTCAGGTCTCTATTCTGCAATGATGCTGGTGCAGCACTTGTGAAGCACATGACACACGAAGCCTGTGACATTGCTGCCTTCAGGGGAGATGGCATCGAGTTCTCAGGGTGCTTAGCAGCACTGTAGCATAGCATCTCTGCCCAGTATCTGTACTGCATACTATATGTTAGTATAGTATACTTCATATACCTGTATATGGATGATATGGCGATAAAGCCAGCTTGACTCTATGTGCTGTAGGTCGTCATAGGTCACCTCATTATAAGTATTCCAGAATGAGTAGCAATAGTCATCCGATATTCATACCCACTGGGAAATTGCATATCCAGTCTTGCTCTCCATGAGCCACATAGACATACAGGTGAGAGCAGTGTTTCTGGTTCAGAGAGCATGTTCAGTCTGCACCCATGAAGCAACTGGGTGCCCAGCAGTGGCATCACTCCCCCAGCCATGGAATTTGAACTAGTGACCCTCCATCCCACTCCACCCCATCAATATTGATATAGTACTGATAGAGGCTGTCTTTGGTAATGTTGGATGGTGACTCTGCGTTATATGTGTTTGTCTCTGTGGCTTGGCAGCACCAGGCCATGCCGGGCGGCTGGTGTTCGGGGTCCTCAGAGGGAAGTCCTGCGTGTGCATGCAGGGCCGGTTCCACATGTTTGAGGGACATTCCCTCTACAAGGTGAGACACGAGTCCATTAAATCCCCCGGCGTGTCACATGCAGACAGCCTTACTTAAACGGGTTGTGTCACCTCTTGCAGTTTTAATCTGTACAATCAGCAATTAGTTTCAGAAGTCACATTCAGGGATGTTTGTGTACAGTACATTATATACTGTGGTTGAAGTGGAGGAAATTGCCTACAAAAAACAACAGAGTACAAAAAAGTTTGAAGCGCATCCAAAAAAAGGATGTTATCTAAGGATAAAGGCCATTCAGGAACAGAGTATTTATCAAGTACCAGTACAAAAACCTCTATGGACACAGATCACAGGTATAAACATACATATATATTTTACAGTCCTACCTGTAGATGTTTGCAAAAAATTTAAGTATAAACCTGATCTCAGAGGTTTCATTGGCAGAAGTCATATGTTCCATGAGGGACATCAGCGAGCCTAAGCAAACATCCACAACCCCACTGCTGGATGTGAGTGTTGCAGGGGTAGCGCTTAGGAAATTTCATATTTATGCTGAGCGGCTCACCTGGCCCTGCAGAGGACAAGTAGGCATGCAGACATGTAAACTGCTAAGTTCAGCTTAGGTCAGGGTTACTTGTTACTTGTTACTAGTTGATTGAACTTATAAGTAACTCATGACTACAATGGAGTAATGATCCATCCCTCCTTCTGCTGACTGTTGACCCTGGTCATGTACCCTGAGTTGCCTGGCATAGCCTCCAGCCCCCATACCATGCAACAAATTTTTAAAAATCTAAAAATGATGTGCATCGATGTGGCCTTTTTCATTGACAGCATATCAGTACAACCCACTGCTGTCCTGCTGTATAAATCAGCAGGTCCTCTGCCCTCCTCTTACCAGCTCACATCAGGCACGTTCTGTTCTTCCACATCATGCAGGTCACCTTCCCTGTGCGGGTCTTCAAGCTGCTGGGGGTGGAGACCCTGATTGTCACTAACGCTGCAGGATCCCTGGCCAGCAGCTACAAGACCGGGGACATCATGATCATCCGCGACCATATTAACATTCCAGGCCTCGGCGGGTTTAATCCCCTGAACGGACCCAATGACGAAAGGTCAACTGTCTCTGTGTATCATGGGGTGGTGTTTGGCTCGGAAGGTTGTGGGTTCTAATCTTGTGGCTGACAGGGTGATGTCACCGTTGGGCCCTTGAGCGACGTCCTTAACCACAAATTTCTCCAGAGACACTATGCATCTCTTTGGACAAAAGCATCTGATGAATGAATGTAATGTTTTTCAGCTATGTGACTGTGCTGGCTGTGAATAGTGGATTACTTTGACACCATGGTGCCACCAATATGTAACATCTGCTGATTCTTAGGAAGGACCTTTTACTCACCTGCCACTGTCACTCTCACCCCCGCACATCAGGTTCGGCCCCCGTTTCCCTGTCATGGGTGCTGCTTATGATAAGGACCTGCGTCGTCTGGCCTGGGATTTAGGCAAGAAGCTGGCCATATCAGACCATGTGCAGGAAGGAGTCTACTGTATGGTAGGGGGACCCAACTTTGAGACCATTGCTGAGGCCCGCCTGCTGCAACGGCTGGGGGTGGATGCTGTGGGTAAGCGGCTTTTTCCCAGAGTGACGTACTTTTTGAGAATGCAGGATCACTGGAGCAGTAGGGGGTTAAGAGCCTTGCTTGGCTATTGTTGGAGTCACCACTCCGCCAGAGTCCGTTGATGAGAAGAGATTCACTGCACAGTCGAGGAGTGGTTGCAGGTCACCAGTTTATTCTCTAACAGATTGCAATCTGGGAGCAACTATCTGACATACATTCAGCATGTACAGGAAGAAGCTCGAACCATAGGTGTCGGCTCTAGGTCTTTATAGGCCTTTTGGGGTGTGGCCCCCCCTTCTCTGTACTTTTCCACCTACGTGACTACCACATACATTGACATTTACTCTAGTTAGTGTGTGTGCCTGTTCCCAGAAAAGAGTAAAAATAAGTATCAGCTACATGATCGGTTCCTGTTCTCTTACTATCGGGAACAAGGCCCTCCTGCCCTGCTCGGTTCCTGTTCTTTACTGTCGGGAAGAATTATTAGTTGCATCCTTAAATGATTAACCCCTCAATCTATTTAGGACGAGGTCCTCTTGACCTGTTTTCTTGTCTACCAGTTCCCGTTTTTAGTGTCTGCATTATATTAGACACTGTGTTATTAAACATTAGTAAGTTAATATTTGGATTATAGTGAAACTACCCCTTCATTATTGTCTAATGCACCCCTCAATTTATCAACGTAAGATAAGAAGGTTTGATAATATAGCAACAGATTGTGTGTATATATATATATATATATATATATATATATATATATATATATATATATACTGTATGTGTGTGTGTGTGTGTGTGTGTTCAAGGAAAGTGGTCGTGAACCAATTTGTATGCGAATCAAGGCAATTTTCACCATAAGAAAGCATTGAAATTCAATTAATTTGTTCACAAGCCTACCAAATAATAATTTTTGTCAATTAGTTTTCTGGTTTTTATAGTAAAAACTATAAAGAAAAACACAATATAGTGCGGCGATGGGCGGACTGAGGCATCGCGGGAGCAGAGAGAGACATGGAGACTTTCTTGCTGGGGAAATCACGCTCTATACACAGTCCTTAAGCCTTGAATTGTTGTCAGTGTTAATGTTAATGGTTGCTTTTCCCTATAGTCGCGTGTGTGTTTGCCCGTGTCTTGTGTGTACCTGGTCTGATCCTCGCGTGTATTTAGCGTGTGTAGATCTTCCACCGTGTGTGCATGCTGCAGCTTGGCACCTTACAACCTTGTGTTTCTCGTCTGTGTATTTGGGTTCAGTGCTCTTTGGGTGCCGTGGTCGTGGTCCTTCTATTTACAATTGCACGCGGGACATGCTGGGGCATGCTGGGACATGCTGGGGCATGCTGGTGCTACAGTAATATAAAAAAAGAAATCTAATCGAGGAATCTGTTCGTCAACCAAATTTTGTACGCAAATCAATGCATTTTTTTAACAAAATTTTTGGTCGTGAACCAAATTGTACGTAGACCACAGCGTTCCTGAACCGCAGGCACCACTGTGTGTGTGTGTGTGTGTGTGTGTATATATATATATATATATACAGTATACAGTATATAGAGAGAGAGAGCCTGATATGAACTGTCCTAACCATGCACTTACTGTTTCCCATTCCTTTTGACAGTCCCGATTGCTTCTTCCCTATTTAACAATGCAGTTTCTTAAAAAACTGGAGTGGTCTTCTTAATTTTTTCCAGAGCTGTATATATATATATATATATATATATATATATGTGTGTGTGTGTGTATGTGTGTGTGTGTATGTGCTCTTTGGACATGTTTACCTGTCTATGGTTAAGTAGTTCCACTTTTGTAAACATGGTGTATGCATGTTACCGTATGTATCTGAGAGATACGTAAGGTAGTCATCAAACATTTAACCGTAGATGGGAAAACATGTCTCAAAGAGCACATTGTGAGACACAAGGGCTATAAGTAATAATCGTAGGGTAGGTACCAGTTTTTTTTAATTTGTAGAAATGGTCAGAGCATTATATGTTTATTTTCTTCACTTCTCAGTCAATATTCTCCATATTTTTGAATCTCTGAAACAGAAGTTACTATACTTTTTGTCCTAAAATCACATTCATTACTTTTGGGCAAGGTGAGTTTTTCCAAAACTATACGGAGGACCTACCTCATCAGACCAAGAATCCATTATCTCTGTTTCAATGATTAGCGCTGAGGCATTTAGGTCTACAGAGAATCTTAAAAGAAATGTGCTCACATTCCCACCCTCTCTGCTGCTTTGGTATATCAGGGCCATATTATTGTATGTAACATGCTGTAACCGCTCCTTTCCCTACTGCAGGCATGAGCACAGTACCAGAAGTGCTGATCGCCAGTCACTGTGGCATGAAGGTCTTTGGCCTCTCCCTCATCACCAATAAAGTGGCCATGGACTACGAGGACCAGCAGGTAGTTACACAAGAGGAAGTGCTTGCAGTCAGCAGGAAGAAGTCCCACACGCTGCAGACGATCATCATGGAGCTGGTGGCCCATTTGGGCAGCAGCACAGCCTAATGAAATGAAATGCAGTCAAATGAAGCTTCATTTGCCTTCTGTAGGAGTGTGAGAACAGATACACTGGAGTGTGTTTTGTCACATATCCCATCATGCTCTCCTTATTTAATGATGTACACACACTTATAGAGGTGTGAGTGAAGCTTGGGGTCTGCCCACAGGGTCAGGGGGGTAAAGGCCTAGTTCAAGGGCCCAGCTGTGATATGGCTACTCTGCGGAGTAACTGAGCTGAAACATCAGCTGATGAATGTCACATTTTAATAATTTGCTCCTTAACTTTGGCTTTTAGTCTAAATGAATTACTGAGTTTTGATTTTATTTCCTTAGATATCTTTTTTTCTGATGTTTACTTTATGTTGAAAGGTTGAAAAAGAAAGTAGATCTTGTGTCACCACCTGATGAAATTCTGTAATCAGGGTCCAGTTGTCTTGCATGGTTTTGTCTTTCTGTGCCTGTACTGATGCTAAAATGACCATCTTTAATTTTCATTTTCATACCATGCCCCTCCCAAAAATGAAGTCAGTTCCTCATAATGTTACTGGGATCCAGTGCCTGTAACTACTCCAGATTTTGCATCATTATACTGTGTAAACCAGGTCACTTTCTCAAAACTCCTACTGTAAGAGGAACACAAGGGCATTGCTTTGTATTTACAACATTTTACAATAAGACAAATCAATGTATGTTACATTACCCTTACAGAAAGAAGTTTCATTGTTCAAACATGTACTTCACACTTTAATAAAACTCTGTGAAATTTGTATTTTCATACAAATTTATATTTTCATTCGCATGAGTACAGACACTCCTCACTTAATGACCGAGTCCCGTTCCTACGACTAGGTCGTTAAGTTGCCCTTTACCAAATATACAGTATAGTGGTACATATACAGGTAGTGGGATTGCGTCAACCATCTTTAGATATTGTTTGCACCATTTATATCAATTTGCACATTTATAAATGTTTATACAGTAGTGAACTGTATACCGTAATAAACAGAATAGAGGAAATCAAATGTTATATACATTGCGCAATAAAGTATGAATTATAGGCGAAATATGTAGTCTTGGAGATTGCGAACACTAGTGTAGTGAATACTGAGCAACTGCAGGAACGAGAACTGAGAAAGGTGATGCAAGATGAGATGCTTGATGCTGAGACGCCACGTTCCCATTTCCACGACCAAAGTTCTCGTACAGTGTACAATACCGACCGGTTGGAGAGCTGATCGGACGTCCAGGTGGTCGTTAAGCAGGTAGGTCCTAAAATGAGGAGCGTCTGTATAAAGATTAAATCAACATGAATGAACTCTTTATCATTTGCTATTTGGGAAAATCTTCAGTAATGTCCCACGTGTTAGATATCCCCAAAGCCACACGCATCTCGTTAACGACAGCTTAGAGCCGAAGACAAAGGTCATAGTTCCAGACAGACAAAAACCCCTCAGTACAGGGAAGTAATTAGGCGCAGTACCAGGGTTGGTCATCAGGTGACTACGCTGATCTGTGGTAATTATCTTTGCCTGTCCCTTATTAAGAATCCCCAGTATAATGTGACTTATTGTGATCCAAAACCTCTTCCTTATTACTTTTCTATGCAGTATTTTCTAAAAGTCAAGACACATTGTTTGTTGCAAAATATCCCCCAAAATGGGAAGGTAGACTGTCATTTAGCATTAAACTGTCTCAATGTAAAGGATACCAAAGTACTGCCCAAAATGGGAAGGTAGACTGTCATTTAGCATTAAACTGTCTCTATGTAAAGGATACCAAAGTACTCCCCAAATTGGAAGATATACTGTCATTTAGCATTAAACTGTCTCTATGTAATACCAAAGTACTCCCCAAACCAAAGTACTCTACACTTTGTGAGGGATTCTTCTGATTGTGTGCTGAACTATAGGGCAAAGGTCTGTAACAGGCAGGACAGAACGTTACTGTTAGTCAGTGTACAGTTTTAGGTTGTGGACTTTCTGTCACCATGCACTGGATAAGCAACCATCCATGTGAACATGGAGTAGGAGCCACACTAACACTATCAGGGGAGGGAAGCAGTCCAGCTGGAAGGCGTGAGATTCCACAGTGATCCCACATCACCCCCTTTCACTCTTATGTAACGGGATATCCACATATAGGGTGGCCTGGAAAAGCATTCAGTCCCCAACACTTTCCTCACATTAAAGGGTCTCAAAGTCATGGATTGTGATGCATTAAACTGAAAATGTATTATTTCCACAGTATGTTATACACAGAATGCCCACAAAATTAAATAAAAAAACAACAAAATAATAAACATTAAAAAACCAGCATGTTATTATTAAGTACCCATCTCCTGAGGTCAGTACTTGGCTGAACCAAGTCTCAATTAGCTTTGCACACTGTGGTGAAACAATATTTGCCCATTCCTCCTTACAAAATTGCACATGCTGTGTCAAGTTAGCTGGGGAACAGCCATAAAAAACAATTTTGAGGTCATGCCATAGATTTTCAATGAGGTTAAGGTCCGGACATTGACTGGGTCACACAAGGACATTTTTGTCATTTAAAGGCAGCCCTGTGTTGCTTTCACTGTATGTTTTAGATCTTTATCCTGTTGAAGGACAAATCTTCTACCCAGTTTAAATTTTTTTTGGCAGAGGGGCACAGGACTTCATTCAGGACTTTTCATTCAGAGATGTTGTTTGGGCCTTTTTATGGAATACCTAAGAGATGGTTGATGCATGAACATCACCTCGCATTGCAGCCACACACTTCTGTAAGTCCTCCAGAGTCAAAGTTAGCCTTATGGTAGCTGCTCTTGTCCGGCCACTCAGTTTAGTGGGGAGGCCCGTTCTAGGCAGAATGGTAGTAGTTTCATATATTTTCATCTTTCATATGATGGACTGCACTGAGCTCTGTGGAATCTTCAGTGCTTTTGAGATCTTTGTATCCTTCCCCAGATACATGCTTGTCTGTAATCACATCCTTAACTTGCTTGGAACGCTCTTGGTGTTCATTTTGAACCACTTCCTGTAAAAGCCTCTATATTATGATGGGACCTTGCAGAGTGTTATGCCCTGCTTGTCCGATCCTCCCGTGTGCCACGCCCCCTCATCTACCTCTTGTGGAATCCCTGTGTTTACCAGCTGTTTCTCCTTGTTGTTCATTAGTCCTATGTATTGATATTACTAGCATCATTGTGTGGTTCTGCCTGTTTTCCATCCTTCATTAAACCTTATGTTTCCCTGATTCCTGAAGTCCTGCCTCTGCTTACTCGGTCCGTGCCCGTGTATGAAATGACACAGATGGAGGGTTTTCATCCCTGTAGGTTAAAGTAGGTGACCCACAAATTGCTGACCCAGTTGGAATGCATCAACAAATTGCGTGACTTTCTGTGGTAATAATCCTAAATCCTTTTTTAATCGTATGATTTCTTTTTTTTTTCCTTTTCAACAATGTATTGTTGTTTTTTGGAAGGGATGGACGGATACCATTTTTTTCAGATTGAGTATGAGTACCAGTGCTCGCTTTCTGGTACTCATCGATATGATACCAATTAGGATGTCTAAAAAACAATTTTCAATATTTTAAGTTAAAAATATTGGGATAAACTCGCCACCCAACTGCAACACAAAGCAGGGCACAATTTTTTTGAAGATGAAAGTCCAAAAAATATACAGACAACTTGCAAAGACTTGCTAACTGAGTGTTGGGTGGGGGCTGCAATGCTGACTGATTATAGCATTGCTGATCAATGTTTTGTAGACTTTGGGAAACGATGGATCATTTGATATTTTATGATTTAAAAGCACATCACTCTAAAAGTTCTAAATCAGTAGTTCACAAACTTTTTATTCTACATACCACCTCAGAAAGTGTTACACTCACCCATTATGACATCAGCATATCGCCCGACAATGAGTACCAGGACATGTGTCAGTATCAGTGAACTCCTGATTTTTTGAGTTGTCTTTTTATTTGACATAGTGCTCAAAGCTTTGCAGATCAGAAGGGAAAACTAACGGAATTGAAAGTGTTTAAGGCTAAATACTTTTTTGAAGAAATATGAAGCAGTCAAATTAATATTTTTAAAATATATTTCTAAATCCCTACAAGTTTCAGTGCAAGTTGTACAAATAGAAATAAATCCTTTTAAGCTGTGCAGCTCCTATTCCCAAAGTATAGAGTCATCATTGTTAATAAATAGATTATTTACTCTTTAAATGGCAGAACTCCTGCATCATAACCATTCATTCCTTTCCAAACATGTATCATATGACCAGTGTCTGAATGCCAGAGGAAGCACAGGAGGGGGGGGGGGTCTCTTGCCTTGCTCTGGGTCTGGAGTCTCCCTTAAACCAAGGGGAGGATGGGAGCACCCCTGCGTTTTGGTACAGTCTGCAGTTATGTTCATACCTAGGCCTCCTCAGGATCATCATCCACACCATTATTCTCCAAGGTCAATGGCATATCACAATGTCATTCCCTTTATGGCCAAATGCCACGGACTACTTGCCTGTGGATTTCCCAGAATCCCATAAT
This sequence comes from Paramormyrops kingsleyae, assembly GCF_048594095.1. Classification (NCBI taxonomy): domain Eukaryota; kingdom Metazoa; phylum Chordata; class Actinopteri; order Osteoglossiformes; family Mormyridae; genus Paramormyrops; species Paramormyrops kingsleyae. Next base: position 33,810,942 of record NC_132804.1, read on the forward strand.
GCTGTTTGCAGTGCTTACCATAGTCTTCATTGTTGGAGCGGTAAATCAGGAGAATCGGGAGAATTCCGTGTAGGCCACCTTGGTCGTGGAACAGTGGCGAGTAAGGTAATGAAGCCGCAGGACAGCAGTGTTTCAGTCAGAGATTTCATTATTCAAGTATGCAACATTGTGAGGGTTGGGGCCATTCTGGAATGCATTCATCAATTCCAGTCCAAATCAGGAAATGGAACTGGAGTTGGGATTGGAAAAAAAACTATGGAGAACAGAATTGGAATTGAATTCGAATTTCAGGGAGATTTAAATTCCAACTCCAGTTCCATTTTCTGATTTGGATTGGAATTGACGAATGCATTCCTGAATGGCCCCAACCCTGCAACATTGTGAGGATGACGACACTAAAAAGGCAAACTGGCTATCAGCACAAGCTAGGAACATTTCTTAATTCATTTCACATGGCTACACAAGGCCCTAACAAGCTAATTAGCCGAATTACACTCAGCTTCACAATTATACTCAGTTTCAGTAACAGCAGCTCCTCTCTGCAGAGGGCTGGCGATCGCCCCGATCAAGACACCTGTCATTGTTCTACACATGTTACTGCGTTTACTGTATATTTGCCTTCCAGCTGACCTCTGCATCATGTTTCACGTCCATGCTGTGCATGAATGCCGACCATCAGCACCAGATCTGGATCTGCTTAATTTATTCTGTATAATTTATTCGCTGATGGGAAATGAAAAAAACATACAACTGTACAGTTGCCGGACAAGTTAGAGCATCTCCAGATATGCAAAAGAGGGACAACGCTGGGGATAACAGCAAAAGATACACTCCTTAGTATGGGAACAACCCCCACTGATTTTAATAGATTTAACATAAAAACAGGTGATTTTAAAAAGAGCACATTAGAGGCAGAACCAGTACTGAATTTAAAAACGCAACATAACATTATTAAATTATATCATATGTTACAAGCTGGCTGGCTGATCAGCTGAGGTTATACACCAACAGACCAAAACATCAATACATTACTGTTTTAATCTTGACCACTGGATTAAATTACATAAATGTTAGGACCTCCCAGATTCAGTAGTGCACAGTTACTACATTTCCCATAGAGCCTCAGGTATCCTCAGCCAGCATGCTTTAGCAGCCGACACTCAGTTGACCCCATGTTGGTTGTAAGCAGTGTGAAGTCTGGGATCTATGAAGATTAATGTAAGAAAATATTTAAAAGGAGTTAGACTACATAGTAGGCAAAGTTACGATAATGCAAACATTAAGGCTAGCTGTGTATCCTTATATATATCCTATAATGGGTTCACCAGCATAAATTAATATTAATACATTATAAGCATTGGTTACATTAAAATGATACCCACCTTTTTACTGAGGAATAAAATGTACAGAAAAATAAAATTGTGATGGAAAAAGTTTTATTCCTTCTTAGGAATACTCAAATCTCTTCATTTAAATTGGGCCCTACTTTTCTTGTAAAAAATGTGCATAAAAATATACATTTTGAGTTAAGCCATTGATTACCAATATACATAATCTGACTCTTATGAGCGGCAAGCAAAGAAGTTGGATATACCCCCCAAATTGTGTGTTCCCCAGTACAGCTTTAAGGTGATGATACATGGGGTAGTGATGTACTCAAGAGCCCTTTATCCGAGACCAACTCATTACCAAGGCCACAGTGTATCGAGAACGTGACAAGACCAAGGCAGGGCGAGACCGAGACAAGACCAAGACCAAGGCAGGGCTAGACCGAGACAAGACCAAGACCAAGGCAGGACTAGACCAAGTTAAGATCAGAAACAGACTACACAACACAACACACTATAAAATGTGGAGCACAGGCACTATCCTGGGGCTAGGCAGTATGGCCTAAAATTTGTGTCACAGTATAATTTGTACCATGGACATTTTCTCATATACCATTCACATTTCAATATAAATGCTTCTGTACAAATGTAACATTTTTTTTTTAAATAAGATGCATCATATTGCTTGCATTTGAAATTTGAAGCAGGACGTTTTACACCCAGTCATTGTACTATGTTAACCCTTTGAACCCTATACATTTTTGAGCATTTTTATATCCGTTTGATTTTATGTTTATTACGTTGTATGTGCATGATATGCTTAATGGTTTTGATTTCAGTACATTCTGGGCTACTCAGATATGTCACAATTTGATGCGTAAATGCTGACATGGTCTTGATATCATTCTTCTTATGAGGGAAAAACTACAAAAAAAATTCATTTTATAGTCTTATCTAATATAAAAATTTGCAGGCACAACAAATATAATCTTAAAAATGGTGAGAATTTAATGTGGGAATGCAGGGGTTTCATTGGGTACCTTTCTATGACTTAGTATTCTGAAGGAATACATGATTAGAAATGAATATCTTTGATTTGGCAACTATTTGGCAACTTGTTGAAATTATAGACAGCAATGCATGCTTATATATTTTTATACATTTTTTATTTATTAATTTGTAACATCTGAAAGAAATTGAAATAGAAAAGCATTGTTTAGCTTATGATACGCTGAATAAACACAGACATAACAGAAAGTTTTAATGTCTAATGCTGAATGTTTTTTGCTTTATCGTTTATCATTTTTCCACCTATATACGCTATGATTGGTAAAGTGAAATTTAAGAATGAAACTCAATTATGATGGGTGTGTTCTATTTCAACTGTTTTGATGGAGCTCGATGTCAAACCTTTGTGAATAAATATTGTGAAAATATCAAGTAATTGTCTTCCTAATAAATAGAATGCTACATTTTATTTACAGTAGCACTCCAGCCAATTTTTGAGTGTTTTTCAATCCCTATATTTATAGGATTATGATAAATTAATTATAAAATGAACATTTTGGTAACACTATAAAGCCCATATTCTTAAAGCCTAATAACTGTTCTTATAATTCATTGTGACATTCATAAAGTATTATAGACAGGACTATAAATATTTATTAAAAGGCCAAACACAATATAACCATGTTTCTCATACATTATGAATGCTCTACGAAGGTCTTATCTATAATGCACCATGAATACCTTCATAATACATAATAATGGTCAGTATAACAATTAAGGATGCTTTGTGCATGCTTTTGTGAAGGTATGTATAGTGCATTATAAATGACACCTTTATAGAGCATGCATAATGCATAATATACATGACTATAATGTGTTATGGTATTTTTTAATAAATAGTTGTAGCCATGTTAATAATACTTTATTAATGTATTACAATACATTATGAAGGTATGTATAATGCAATTTAATAACTGCTTTAAGTAAAGTGATACCAATATTTAGTAAAGCTTTACATTAAGTGTACTTTCATAATGCATTCATTGAACATTCAGTGAACCTTCATAATGCACTCATAGAACATTCTTAAGCAGCATGCAAGTACACCTTAATCCTAACATTCCTTAACAGTTTAATATACATTAATAACAAACATTACATGATTATACAATTATAATGTTTGTTATTATTATCTAATGTTTGTTATTAATGTATATTACAGCTGTTAAGAGATGTTAGGATGTTATAGTATACATACATGATGTTTATGAATATTTTATGAATACTTAATGAATACATTATGGAGGTGCACTGAACGTTTTATGAATACAATATAAAAGCATTATGAAGGTGCAGTTAATGTAAAGCGTTATTCAATATTTTTTTCCCAGGAGGGTACTGCGTGGATCTTTACAGAGGCAAACATATGCTTTTTTTCCATCTAATGTAAATAATATCGATGTTTTTTGGATTATTAGGGGTGCTTTTGCATGGAAAATATTTAATATATATGCTTTATTACGCACAGGATTACTCTGGAAAACACTGAAACTTAGATGCCAGAATCAAGCAGATTCTCTCGATTACAATGACATGTGATTCATGTCTGTGTGTTATACCTATCCAAAGTTATGAGCCTGAGATTAATTGGTGCAAAAATTAATGCATTTTGCATTTGTTGGGTTCTCAGGGTTAGCAAACATTTGAATATTAAGGCATTTTGATGAGTGGTTTTGACTGGTCTTGGATTCCAAGACAAGACCAAGACCGCAAAAAAAGTAGTCTAGAAACCAGTCTTGAGACCAAGACCGGTCTCGAGTACTACAACAATACTGAGGAGCAACATTTTGAGCAATGTTGTCGCACAATGATGCTTCCTATTGATATTGGCCAAAATAAATTCTATTTGAAGGACTTCAATTGCCAGTAGCCAACTTTTCGCGATCATCCACATTCAGATGAGTTGTCCTTTGTCTCATCAGCTTTGCAGTTGCCTGGCAACATTGCTTAAAAAATTGCCCAGTGTATCACCACCTTAAGTGTAGAAATGCCCCTGATGTGAAATGAATAAGCGAAGGCATAATTTTTATATCAAGCTAATTGCCAGGGAAGAAACAGGGCTCCACACTGACATCTTGTGGCCAAATGGTGCTAAATAAACCCAACAATAAATTATATTAAAACAAGTGATAGCTAAACATACAGAAATTTTAATATACACAAATACAATAAATCATAATTCATACATCAGAATATTGAACAAATATGCCTTCAGTTTGATGTACTACTAACAGGGCCAGATCTTGGTCCTGTGAGGCCCGGGGCCCCTGCCTTTTGGAGGAATGGGTGACATACAGGTACAGTGCACATATCATGTAAAGGATCTGGATTCTTACAACATATATGCTGAGGCGCTTGGGGCCCCTGGCTGTTAACTCTCGCTGTATATGGAAAAGACCCCAGGGGCCCAATTGTTTAGCTTGAACTCTATATACCAGGGGCCTTGGTGGTTAGCTTGTGTTGTATATGTCAAGGGGCCCTGGTGGTCAATTCTGGTTATATATGCAGAAGGCCCTAGTGGTCAATGCTTACTATATACGCCGAGTGACCTGGTGGTGGTCAGCTTGCGCTGCACATGCAGAAGGCCCTGGGAACTGAATACGCTGAGAAGCACAGAGACCTGGATGGCTAATCTGTGCTGTATATGTCCAAATGCCCTGGTGGTCATCAACACAAACACACACACACACACACACAGGCAGTGCCACACAGTGTGGACCCCCACAGCGGGTGGCAATGGTGTGTTGGGGCAGACCTTGTCCTGCCCTGGTCCTGGCTTATTGAGTTAAGTGGTCGGCCACTGTCCCAACTGTTATTAGTGTATTTATGTACCTGCTTTTGTTTTGTTCCTCAGATGGTCATTGTGGTTGTTGCCTTGTGTTATCTGTGTCACTGTTAAGTGTAGTCAGTATAGTTTTCCAATGTTAGTTATTATAAAGTCTTGTATGCGTGACATTCCCAAGGTCATAAAGGCTGAATCATGACCTCCACTCAATAAGGTATGCAAGGTAAAACATTAAGAATGGGCACGGACATGTCTCAAGTGTTGGTACAAAGGTTTTGTGAACAGATGAAATGAAAGTGACTCTTGATGGAGCAGATGGATGGGCCAGTGGATGGACACAAGGTGGTGGAGGAGAGATGACGTGGGCTGCAACTATCACTGATGAAGATGGTGTAAAAATTAATCACAAGATCTGTGCTGTAGGAACAGGTCTGGCATGTTGTGGAATTTTATCCTAGTACGAATTATTATCTTATTCAATTATTTCAGGAAGCAAACATAGTACAAATTAAAAAATGCTTTTATTAGGGCTGTCAAGGTTAATGCCTTAACATGCTAGTACTATAAAGTACTGTACAGTGTAATAAACAGAATAGAGGAAATCAGGTGTAATATACATTACTTAGGTTTGCATACTGTAAATACAGGTAATTTTTATTTTTCCAGAATATCGAAAAGGTCTAAAGGAAACTCCAACTTGATAAATTTGTTTACATTTGCATAATTGCTTGGTGTTGAGATGCTGTGCTGCTGTTTCTGTCACATCCCTCCGTTCAGCCCTCTCGTGTGCCACGCCTACCTCGTTACCCCCATGGAAATCCCACCTGTTACCAGCTGTTTCCAGTCTGATGTCGTCAATCTTGTGTATTTAGTCTGCGTCTGAGTCCGTTTTCCCCAGATCCGCCATTTACGTCTGTCTTGTGCTGCTCCCCGTTTACCCCAAATAAAACCCCGTCCTTTGGATTTCGTCTTCTCGATTTACTTCCCCACTCGCCGCTCACGCATAGGACGTAACAGTTTCCACGACCAAAGTTCTCCTACAGCGTACAATACCGGTTGGAGAGCTGATTGTAAGTCCAGCCAGTTGTTAAATAGGTAGGTCGTTAAGTGAAGAGTTTCTGTAATATAATTCTCCAGTAAATGTCAGACATATTAAATATTCTAATATGACATAGGCCTAGTCCACAAAATTCATACTGGTTTGACAGCCCTATTCATTATATAATTCCCTCATTTTCCTCACTTTCCTTTTGTTCATCTAACCTTACTGAAAGCACTGAAATTCTGCTTTTACTATTATACTTTTAACTGTTAAACAATTAATAAAATATGCCTCCTTTGTGTAAATTGTATGTTTAGTTGGGGATTCAGTGTATAAATATTGATGATTATAAGTTTTGTTAGGTTATATTAGGTGCAATTAATCACAGAAAACTAAATTAGAATTTTGAATCAACTCAGAGCTGTACTATTACTATTTTATATAGTATTTTAAAAATTAAACTAATAAAACATCTAAATAGAAAATTTGTAAGTCTGTGTAGGTTAAACAAGCACTTAAAGCACTTAAATCCTATTTAGCAAATCTACTTGAGTTCTTTGAGAAAGCTAAGAAATTGATCACAAAAAGGCCTGTGATGTGATCTACTTAGATTTCCAGAAGGCCTTTGATGTTGTCCCCCACTAACAACTCTTGCTTAAGCTCAAAGCTGCAGGGATTTTAGGAACTGTAGCAGCTTGGATTGAAAACTGGTTAACAGACAGGAAGCAGCGATTAGTTATTAGAGGCACAATGTCACACTGGACCTGCGTTCATAGTGGGGTACCACAGGTTTCAATTTTAGGACCACTCTTATTCCTAATTTACATTAACAATATTGACACCAATATATACAGTAAACTGGTTAAATCTGCATACAACACCAAGGTGGGTGGTGTAGCAGATACTGAACTAGCAGCACAGAGGCTACAAAGGGATCTTGATTTAATTAGTGACTGGGCTGATACCTGGTAGATGAAATTTAATGCAGATAAATGTAAGGTAATCCATGCAGGGAGCAGAAATATACAGTACAGATATTTTATGGGTTCCACTGAAATAAAGGTAGCTGATTACGAGAAAGACCTTGGTGTGTATGTTGATGCTTCTATGTTCCACTCTCGCCAGTGTGGGGAAGCAACTCAGAAACACCTTCACTGGATGCATATGAATAGTGCTGCACGCCAGTGTTCAGACACCAAAGCAAAACAAATCACATTCTTTGTTTTACAGCCACTTCTGCTGGAATTTGCATTTCCCCATTTCTTTGTGAGGTTACGGCATTTACTTTCTCAGTCCTTCTGAGTTTTACTCCTCCAGGTCCCAGCCTGCCTTTGTCCAAACATCTGACATTATGGCAATTTTGCTTCAGCCGGAGGCAAAACTGGTTTATCGGACAAATGTACATATTTTGCGACAGCAAATCAAAGATATTAATTACATATATACAGAATAAATTGCTAATATCTTTTTCTTCAAAACTCAAAATTTTTAATGCATGTGGGAATCAAATGTAATGATTTTTAATGCTATTTAAGTTAAATTAAATTTTCACAAAATCATTTTAATGACTTTTAATGCTTTTTACTGACCCACGGAAACCCTGGGTCAGGTCTGCGCCTGCACACCTCCTCAAGCAGCCAGCCCGGGCCGTGCACAGACCTTTTGAGGGGCATGTGCTGAAACTGAAAAAAGGGCACCCCCCCCAACCACTCCATGAACCCATCCCCCACCAATAATATTCTGTGTGCAATTTTTCCATCATTAAAACGACGACATCACATTACGTCAACATCACACCGGTGTGGTGATGCATTATATGAACCTTTATAGACATACTAGTGTTTATTTCATAAAGACAACGTTGCACTTATTCAAACAACAAGATATTTTACCGTTACGAGACGAAGACGTTCATCTGCTTCTGCTCTATGTCTCTGATGTGCTGAAACGTAAGTTCTGAAGTTTGACTGACAGTTTGAGCGCTTCTAAGAGACGCGCTTTTTACCTGTGCACGTGCCTGCAGCCAGCTGTTGGAGACAGAGAGAGGAGAGGGAGGCCACTCCATACACACGCCCCCCCCCCCTCAACCATGACACACTTATGTGTTCTTACCACTACAGTCTGCCACCAGCGAAGGTGTTACACACACACACACACACACACACACAGGCAGGCAGTGCCACACAGTGTGGACCCCCACAGCGGGTGGCAATGGTGTGTTGGGGCAGACCTTGTCCTGCCCAGGTCCTGACTTATTGGGTTAAGTGGTCGGCCACTGTCCCAACTCTTATTAGCGTATTTATGTACCTGCTTTTGTTTTGTTCCTCAGGTGGTCATTGTGGCTGTTGCCTTGTGTTATCTGTGTCACTGTTAAGTGTAGTCAGTATAGTTTTCCAATGTTAGTTATTATAAAGTCTTGAATTCCTCCCTACCTTTGGTGTTGTTGTTTTACGGTGCTGTTCCTTACCTTCATGGTCCCTATTGTTTTCTGGTTCTCTCTTTGTCTTCCATTTCATCAATAAAACCCTGTTTTGTTGGAGCCGCTATGTGGATCTTCTCTCCCTCACCATCCTGACCTATAAAAGCCTACTGTCTAAAATATAAGCCACCAATTCTAGCAGGAAAGAGTAAAGAACTGAGCTCGGTGCCTGGAAAACATGGCCATACCACATACAATGAAAGTGAGCCGTGATCAAATAAACCACAAGAAACAGTGGCTGTTGCAAACTGTGGAAATTAATTTCAACTGTGGTCGAAATTAAAGGAATATTAATTGTTAGTCCAGACAAATTAGCCAACATCTAAAAGCAAAATACAGTAACATAACACACTTTACAAGACTGCCCAATTCCCAGAATGCATTGAAATGGCTCAGAGAGTTTGTCAGTGGGTCAATATGGCAACATGGCAATACATCAGTGGTTCGTGGGTACCGATCATCATGCCCTGCTCATGCCGATCATCCTATGTGGCAGGCCCCCCTCGCTACCTCGTGTGGAATCCTGATGTCATCAGCTATTTCAAGTTGATTTATTAGACCTGTGTATTTAAGTCCATGTTAGAATATGTTTCCCCAGTCCGGTCATTAATGTTGTGTCATTGGTTTGTGTTCCTGAGTGTGTCATCTGCATTAAATCTTGTGTTCACCCGACTCCCCGACTCGTGCTCCTGTTTCCCCAGTCCATGCCCAGAGATTCATGACACCGATGGCAAACGTCTGCTCTGTTTCTTCCCCCAGAGGGTGAACACCACATAGGATTACCATATTTGGTGAGATGAAAAAAAGGACCTGTTCGGGGATCAGAATAATAATGAGTTTTCACATTCACCCACCAATCAGGTTGTCCCACCATTAATATTAACTAGTCTTCACATTCACTAGCCAATCAGGTAGTGCTTCTTTATGAATATTAATGAGTTTCCCCTAACCACCCTGTAAAATGAAAATTCACGTTCAGGGAAACTGGGACATATAGAAACCTTACACTTAACTCTAGTTTTACAATCTACACACAATTGATACAATATAAGTTACAAAACACTTTGATAAAGTTTGTTGAACTTCTAGCAAAAAGCACAATTGACCACTCAAACGAACATAATGTGTTCCAAAGGTTTCCAGAAGCTGACCTCACTCATGAGCAGAGAAAGTTGGTGCTTTTCCCTTCACTTGGTACCCCACTGATAACATTGGATCGTACGGGTTGCAGCGCTAAACCCGGACAAACCGCCAATTTTTGAAAAACTGCCCATACAGGGACCCAAAAACAAGACATGTCCAAGGAAACCCGGATGAATGGCCACCCTAACACCACGTCCAAAATCACCCTGTGTAAAGAGATTAATTGTGCATAGTAAGGTTACCATTAAGGTCATTATACTGTATGTTAGCTGACATAACTGTATGAAAGGGGAAGCAGGAGTGCAGAGCAGAGCAGAGCAGAGCAGAGCAGACATCCACCTCTGAAGCCTCACTGACTGCCAGCTTCAGCCTCTTGCTTCTGATGTCCTGCTCATGTGACTCCCTCAGCACTCCTGCCCCTCATCCCCCTCATCACCAATCACCCTTCCTTACCTAGATCGCACAACAGATTGCACTAAATATATTGAGGAACTCAAGCTGTTGAGCATGATATTTAGATGGAGCATGATTCACTGATATGCTGGTGAAACCATTGAAGCAATGCATTGTCCATGCCAGGCTGGTCTTGATATAAAGCAACTCTCATGCCACTAACAAAAGAAGGAGTCTAGTGAAATCTGGATAGGCCAACAACACGCTCATGACCAGAGGTGACATACGGCTGTTTGCACTTTGCAGACCAGTCTATGGTTGGGATAGAAATTTCTTCTTCATATCAGCCTTCTACCTGCCTTAACTCTTTGGAGCAACTTACTACCCTGTTTAAGCACAAAAAGTGTATGAACACCCAGACTCCATCTCCTAATTTTCAAAGGTGGGAAGATCGAGATACCTGCCATTAGCTTCCTGCAAATGGAGATTCCTCAACTTCCTTGAAGCAGTGTCTGTCCATCTTGTCCTACATCGGACCCACCCTTCTTCTTACCTTGGCCACTATGTCCATACTGAGCACTTTACACTAGGGGCTTCTAGAGTATGCGTGAAAACCTTTTGCAGCTGTGGCTATGTCCTGAGATAATGCCACCAGATACACCTGAAATTTACCGGCAGCCTATTGATGCTGACGTCTGCTCATGGACACCATTGAAAGGTCGGCATCACTTTATTCAAACCAATCCAGTAATCAAAAGGATCCTGACTCGTATATGGTCTGTGTAGTAGGTCAGCCAGATACATCCCTGAGCAAGCTACACAGCTCAATATCTAGTCTCAGGATACCCATCACGAATGGCAGAGAAACTTGCATTGTTCTGGAGGCACTCTAACCATATCCCTGGCACGAATAATCAGCCCCCTAATTATGCCCGTGTTAAGGCATACCCTCATTAAACCCTCCCACTCAGAGAGAAACTGCTTGTCACTGATATAACCCTTAACACAAGGTTTAATTTGGATGCACCAATGGTAATTACACCATAATGAGAGGGGAGATGTCAGCAGGGAGAACCCAAAGACCCTACTGAATAATACGCAACAGACCTTGATAGATTTACTCACTTGAACACTAATTTGTTAGTAGTCAATGTAACAGGGATGTCAGACTCAGTTTATTCAAGGAGAGGTGATTCATTTTTGGGGGGTGTAGAGAATCTAACCCTACCCCAAGCATCAAGTTATCTTGGGAGTTCCCTTCAACTTCTACCCATACTTGAAAAGGGTTAGCAGATCACAGGGACCTGTATGGCACGACTCAGATAGTGCTTTGTTTCATCTCCCGCTATGTTTTATTGACGAGTTTTTCTTCAGTCTGAAATCAGGTCGTTAGGCCTGAATTTAATCCTCACTTACGTTTTACATTATCTAATTAAATCGCTACAAACCACATTCATGTAATCAATCAGCCTTACAGACAACATAGCCAATCTTATACTGACTCTAAATTAAACACAAATTAATCTGCTCAGGAAAACATTCGTAATGATCTGCTAATCATTTAACATCAGCCTATTCAGAACGCTAATTAACAACGAATTCTAACAATAACAACAGAGATCTAAGTAATCCGAAAGTGGCATCCCTATAGAGGGCCAGTAAGGTGAGGCTCTGCCAACTGCAGTTTCAGTTTCAAGGTTGGTCACACGCAGCACTCTCTCAGTCTCACTCCCGGTGTGACTGCACTTTTCCCTTCTGCAAATGCTGCATGAAACAGGCAAGGACTCACCATCCCCTGTGTCAGAATAAAAGCTGACGCTTATTTGGGATCTGGCAGCACACCTACCACCATTGCTATACCCACTGTGTGATGAAGTAACTGGTATTAAACTCCCCTGTGCAGTGAAGTAACTGGTACTAAACTCCAGTACGCAGCAAGGGTGACTTTAGGTTCACCTCTGTGTCCCGGTTCATTTCTGCATTGTGATGGGTATGACTGATGACCATCAGCTTCAGATCAGGGGCTCCATTATGTACAGTTTAATCACTAACTGTTCTTTCCTAAACCCTTTCTATCCCAGAAGAAAATCTTACATGATAGCTGGGCTTTATTCGGGGATAATCCTAATGACTTTCATTGGCGACAGATGTATGTTACTTACCTTTGCACATGATTATGAGTGTTACTGGTTACCTGAGAACACTGATAAAACTCCGTTATTAAAGACGTGCACATCTATGCAACTAGGGTGTAGTGGGTTTTTGAATTTTGCTTGTCCTATTAGTTATTGATTTGTTTTTCTCCTTTTTTGTTTACAAGGCCACATTGAACATTGAATCCCGCATCCTGCTTACCCTACGTGTTAACGCACGTATCTGGCATTCACATAACCCACTGTTTGTCTACTTATAGGGAATCAACAAAACACTTGTGCAAAGGTGCAAAGTGCCAGCATAGAACATAGCACAATGCTGGTCCTGCCAATTAACTGTAATTTTGTCTCAGGCGACTAAGGGAGGCAGTGTCCCATTACCATCCCCCCCCCCCCTCTCAGATCACAGAATGTCACCCCACTTATAAATAAAGTAACAGCTGGAGGTGAAGCCTTTTGCTGCAGGGTCCCTATATTGTGGAGCAGTCTGCCAGATCATGTCCAGGATGCTGAATCAGTCTCAGTCTTTAAATATCAACTGAAAACCTATTACATCAGTTTATCTTACTTGACACATAACACAATGTAACTATGGCTGCTGCTGCCGTTGGCTGTGGTGCTTGCCATTTTTATCTATGATGCTTCTCTAATGTGTCAATGTTCTCACCACCCATGTTTTCTGCCTTCCTTCCAACATGTCCAAATTGTTCCTGGGGTGGGCACCATCCCAGCTGGAGTCCTGCTTCCCATGAAAGGGTGACATCATGGATTCGGCTTAAGAAGTATGACATCATAGGTACGACCTATGATCTGCCATCCTACACAGGCTGGCATGGAGAACTGGCTCATCGATGGACTCTGACTGTGACCATAGCTTACACCTTGCTTTTGTTAGAGCAGACTTATTCTCCTCATATTCTGTAATATTAGCCTTCCTGGGTGGGTTAGGCAGTCACGGACGCCCAGAGGTTTTGTCCTCTGTCAGTTTTTGGTTCCTCTCCTCCATTGTCTTTCTTTCCATTTTCCCTGTTTTATGCACCATTTTGTATAAATGATGCAGTGATGGATTGTGGCACACTCTTGTCAAGTGCTTCGGGGTGACTGTATTGTGAAATGTGTTATGTAGAAATTAATTGAATTGAAGTGAATTTCTGGCTTTACATCATGCAAACCTGTAATTCCAACAAGGATGTGTAGCCTGTGTTTGCTGTCTATACATGTGCAGAGTTACAAGTGCTGGATAGTGGTTATTATTTATGTTAAATGGTTTAAAGATTTCAAGTGGCCTAATTACATGTAATTGGATCGCAGCGTGAAATGTACAGTCAGAGGTGGGATTTGAACCAACAGCACCATATTATGGTTTATTGGGTAGAACTGCAGCCTCACACGTGCAGGTTCGAAGGTTTGAATCACCTTCTGTAAGTGTGTCTGCAAGTTGCAAGCGTTTCTTTCTTTCTGCCAGCACTATTTATGAACTAAACGATTCTGAGTTTCTGCTAATTGAGTAACTTACTTCATGGCATTTTTCAAATAAATGGCAGATCTGGCCTCATTTTCTGACAGGGTTTTTACTCATTCTTATGCCGTAACAGCAAACACAGTGGGATGAGAATTGTGACTGACCCAAACGCTGTGTACCGCTGCATTATTAGCATTGCTATTTGTGCTATGCTGCTAACTAACCAAGTTAGGGGCAGTTTGCGCAATCAAATATGATAATCTTTATGAAAATGAATCCACATGAGACGATTAAAATTCCACCATTTCACATAGCCTTTTATGACTAACTGTTGGTTACGATACAAGGTCTTCAATGAGTTATATACCATACCCATATGTATCAGTCAGTAGTTTGGACACACCTATTGTTAATTCATTCATTTATATTTTAGCTAAATTATGGTGCTTTTCCACTGGTATACAGTTACCAACCTGTATCCTAGCTGTACTGCGAAGAGACACAAGTTACAGCACAGTTCCAGTTCTCTTTGGTTTTCCACTGCAGAAGGATTGGCTCGAAAAGCACATTACCAGGATTGGAGAGTGGCAGTGACTTAAAACTAAAGATACGCTTACTGTTCACATGGTATACATCATGATTTATTATGTGCAATTATTATAATAATAATTATTATTATTGTTAGTAGTAGTATCTTATTGGTTATCTCTCTGAACCAATCATTTTTTCTTCTGCCCTCAGAACATTTTTGTGTAAGTAAAACTCCCATAAGTCTTCCTTTGCTTCGATGACAGCCTTTCAGACTCTTGGTATTTTTTCAACCAGCTTTCAGATGCAGCCACCTGTAATGCTTCTCCAACAGTAATGAAAGAGTTTCCACAAGTTCTGGGCACAAATTGGCTACATTGCTCTTACTCTTCGCCCCAACTCATCCCGAACCAGCTCTATAGGGATTAAGTTGAGGGATTGTGGGAACCAGGTCATCGGTCGCATCACTTCACCTCTTTCCTTGTTCACAAGATAATTCTTACATAACCTCAAGGTGTGCTTTGGGTTGTTATGTTATTGAAAAACAAATAACAATCCAACTATGTGCTTACCAGATGGCATGCGGCAGTGAAATGCTGTGGTAGCTATGCTGGATCATTTTGATTTCAATTTTATCTAAATCTCTGACAGCATCACCAGCAAAACAGCCACACACCTTTACCCTACTTCACTGTCCACTTCACTATCCCACACATTACACTGCCTCTCTGACTCACACCATTACAGTGCTTTACTCTGACACCATTACACTACTTCACTGTCCCACATTACTACACTGCATGCCTCACTGTCTGATACCATTATACTGCCTCACTGTCCCATTACATTGCCTCGCAGTGCCACACCATTACACTGCTTTACTGTGCCATACCTCACTGTGCCACAATATTACGCTGTTTTACTGTGCCATGCCTCACTGTGCCACATCATTACACTGCCTTACTGTCCCACACCATTACACTACCACAGTGTTCCACTCATTTACACTGCCTCAGTCTCACATCATTACACTGCTTCACTGTCCCACACAAATTTACTGCCTGATTCACCATGCTACACCATTACATTGCATGCCTCACTGTCCCACACTATTACACTGTCTCATTCTCACGCCATTATACTGTCTCACTGACTCACACTATTAAACTGCTTCATTATTGAACACACCATTACAATGCCTCACTATTGCATGCCTGAATGTGCCACACCATTACACTGCTACACTGTCTCACACCATTACATTGCATGCTTCACTGTCCTACACCGTTACACTGCTCCACATTATTACATTGCATGCTTCACTGTCCCACACCATTACACTGTCTCACACCATTACACTGCTACACTGCCCCACACTATTACATTGCATGCTTCACTGTCCCACACCATTACACTGTCTCACACCATTACACTGCTACACTGCCCCACACTATTACATTGCATGCTTCACTGTCCCACACCATTACACTGTCTCACACCATTACACTGTCCCAAACCATTACATTGCTTCACTGTGCCACACTATTACACTGCCTCACTGTCCCACAACGATGGAGACCACACGTGCTGGCATCATCCGTTCATCTTTTCTGTGTCTCATAAAAACTCAATGGCTGGAGCCAAACAATTCAAATTTGGACTTGTCTAACCAAATAGCAGATTTCCAATGTTCTAGCTTACATTGGTTGTATTCTTTTGCCAAAGCCAATCCTTACTTCTTATTTATGTGCCTCAGAATAGGTTTCTTATAGCAATTGCATCATAAAATCCAGATTCATGCAATCTCCTCTGAACAGTTGATGCTGAGATTTACTCTCTGCTAGACATCAATGAAGCATTTATTTCAGCTGTAAATCTGTGGTGCAGTTAACTGGCATTTTCTTAGGCTAATGATACTAATATGCTTGTCATCTGCAACAGAGGCTGTACGTGGTCCTACTTTCCTGGGATGATTGTCACAAGAGCCAGTTTCATTGTAGCAGGTACTAAAGGCAATTGTAGTGAGGGGAGGCTACAGGCGCTCTCTATTGGCTCCAGGTGGTATTGTGTATTGTGACGTGTCACCCGTAATGAAAAAACGTTTGACGTGTCATCCGTAATGGAAAATCTAAAAATTGTATAGACAATTTTTAACGTAACTGTAGATGGAAAACATTATGGGACAGAGATGATATTGAGAAGGTGGGTCCGATAATTTGACTGGTACCGTAACTACACTGGGGTTCTGTGTAGGGGGGCAGCGGATAGCATTGCTGCTGAATGACTGTGAATTAATTTAGTTAATCAGACACCTCTTCCCATTTTCGGAACCAGATTATCAAAATTTTCAAGACTTTTTCTAGAACGGACCATGACTCAAATGGTAACGGATTGTGATAGCAAAATTTAAATATTGAGTGATCATGAGTAATTGTGAGATGTCTATGCTTTTGATGGACGATCCTCAGCGCCTATTCAGTTGCGCAACTATATACAGTGACGCCTGCTGGAGAAATTCAGTATTTACTCAAATGTGGAGATTAACAGAAATTTTGGACATCATATGAAACGGTAAATAATAAATCTGATAAATGAAGAATTAAATTAAGAATTAAGCTATCTCAACTCTCCAAACCTGAGAATTGGTTGCTTCATGTACTTTGAAAGTTGTTGACGTAGAACATAATAAATGGAATGGTGACGTCATGGAATAGTATAGGACTTTCAACGACATTAGTTTTTTATTAAAACATTAATATACCTTTAGCTATATAATAAATTGTACATAATGTATTAAGCACATACACAAAGTATACGGAGAAAACATTTTTTCCACTGCAAACTTGAAACTGTGATATCACGTTAAGATCATAGATGGCAGTAACACACAACTTTTTGCATAATACGTTTCCATAGCAAACGTGTTTCCAAACAAAACACGTTTTTTTTCCTGGAACACAGTGAGTACCTCGTTTAAGTAAATTACAAAATGAAGTTGGCATGTGGAATAGTTACTGTTGGTTTTACTTATATATTTCATGTTATTCTTACTGCTGAACAGACCATGCAGCTCGGTAGGTTGTAAACAGACACGTAAAGAGATCATTAAATTAAAAATATACAGTTGTTTGTATAAGATGTGTTGAGATAATGTAGGTATTACGACGTTCTGCCGTTTAAATTTTTTAATTTTCAACTTGATATCAGGAAAAGGGAAAAGTTATGCGTTTAATTCGGACTTCAGCTACATAATATTGTGTGCGGGTGTGGTACCATCAGATTGGAAGCATGCTAATATAACACCCATATTCAAAAAAGGGGATAGAAGTAATCCAGCAAACTATAGGCCAATCAGTTTAACTAGCATTACTGGAAAAATAATGGAAGCTATAATTCAAGTGAAAATGGTAGATTACCTAGATGCAAATAACATTATAAAGGATAGCCAACATGGATTTAGGAGAGGTAGATCCTGCCTAACGAATCTGCTTGAGTTCTTTGAGGAAGCTACAAGTGAAATTGATCACAAAAAGGCCTATGATGTGATTTACTTAGATTTCCAGAAAGCCTTTGATGTTGTCCCCCACAAACGGCTCTTGTTAAAGCTTAAAGCTGCAGGAATTTTAGGAACTGTGGCAGCTTGGATCAAAAACTGGCTAACTGATAGGAAGCAGCGAGTAGTTATTAGAGGCACTATGTCACAGTGGGCCTCCGTTTATAGTGGGGTACCGCAGGGTTCAATTTTAGGACCACTATTGTTCCTAATTTACATTAATGATATTGACACGAATACATACAGTAAACTGGTTAAATTTGCAGACGACACTAAGGTGGGCGGGGTAGCAGATACTAATCTAGCAGCAGAGAGGCTTCAACGGGATCTGGATTTAATTAGCGAATGGGCTGATACTTGGCAGATGAAATTTAACACAGATAAATGTAAGGTAATCCATGCAGGGAGCAGAAATATACAGTACAGATATTTTATGGGTTCCACTGAAATAAAGGTAGCTGATTACGAGAAAGATCTCGGTATGTATGTTGATGCTTCCATGTCCCACTCTCGCCAATGTGGGGAAGCAATAAAAAAGGCGAACAGAATGTTGGGTTATATCTCTAGATGTGTGGAGTTTAAGTCAAGGGAGGTGATGTTACACTTATATAATTCCTTGGTAAGACCCCACCTAGAATACTGTGTGCAGGTTTGGTCACCATACCTCAAGAAGGACATTGCTGCCTTAGAAAAGGTGCAACGAAGAGCTACGAGAATGATTCCTGGTCTTAGAGGAATGTCTTACGAGGAGAGGTTAGCGGAACTGAATCTGTTCAGCCTTGAGCAAAGGAGACTAAGGGGGGATATGATTCAGGTCTATAAGATTCTAACGGGTCTGGATGCTGTTCAGCCAAATGACTATTTCAATATTAGTCTAAATACTAGAACTCGTGGCCATAAGTGGAAATTAGCGGGAGAACATTTTAAAACAAATTTGAGGAAGCACTTCTTTACACAGCGTGTAGTCAGAGTATGGAATAGTCTTCCTGCTATTGTAGTGGAAGCTAAAACCATGGGTTCCTTTAAATCAGAGCTAGATAAGATTTTAACAACTCTGAGATATTAGCTAAGTTCTCCCCAAACGAGCTTGATGGGCCGAATGGCCTCCTCTCGTTTGTAAATTTCTTATGTTCTTATGTTCTTATGTTCTTATTAAACAGTATTAAGATTAACGGGGAATCAAGTGCCAGTGGACAATAATACTAGCCCAGTGTCTCTCTTTTTTGGCATTGCAGTTTAAGACACAAAAACGACGATGACCACATTACCAAACCATGTAGTATTCCCCTTTAAGGAATGTTTTCAGAAAGTGGTGAGTTTGTAGTTTCTCACCATTTATATAGATATTAAGCGTGAGTTTGAAAGCATGCACATGCATTATTGAAGCTGGTGTGTAACACCGGCGTGATACAACGACCAATAAAGAACTCCTCTGCTCTCTAGGATTACAGCAGGTGGGAGCGGTACGGCAGGCGTCGTGCTCCCCTGCCCCCGGCACGTGGTCCTGCTGTCCCACCCAAGAGTGATGCATATAGACACAGGGGCGCCCCCTCTGTCCACCAGCAAAACAACACTAGAGCGGGTGAGAGATGAACTACAGGATTCATAAAAACGTTATGAAATGTCTTATTTTTTTCTTTTAGATATTTACATCCATTAATTTATCCAGTAAAACATCAGTATTGATATGGTTCCTTGTTAAGGGAAATACAGAAATAAATGTAAGTGCTCAATACCATGCTACTGGCTACTCTCATGAATTCGTATGTGCTCTGGGAAAATTAAACAGGAGTCCCCTAAACAGGGTTACGTATACCCATACTGTAGTTATCGCACAACTTAACTGTTACAATCTCCTGGTTAACAACTTTTCTGTCCACTGAAGCCCCTGACGAATCACTGAGGTCTTTGGTTCGACACTCAGGAAGGAAAGAGATGGTGAAAGTGGGAGTCATCTCTCCATGGAATGAAAATGGCAAAATACTTAAGGTAACTCAGCAAAGTTGAGGTAAAGCCATCAAGTTACTTACACTGATGTATTTGCACGATGCTATATCTTTGGGTCTACTTTCCTTTCAGATGCTCATCCAGTCAAGAAAGACAGCGGTGGAAGAGCTGGAGAGGCACTGTGCCCATCTCCTGGCCGTGAATTTTCAGCAGTTAGGGGAGATCGCTCGTACCGAGAGGTGCTCCTTCAGCTGTGCTCAGGACTCTATCCTTCAGCACGAGAAACTCAAGGTGTGAATTCCTGAAGTACGAACAGCAAAGGAACATCCTCTTTCCTGAAATCTCAGATGTATCTATATTTTTGGTAAGGCACATGAGTGGTTTCTTGTTCATAGTTTTTCTCTATCATTTGCATTTCAGAGATCTATCATAGCTTTAAAAGGCTGGAGTCAAAGAGAAGTCAAAAAGGCCAAAGTGGAATTAGAGGATGCGGAACGAGAGGCGAAGGAAGCCATCTGTGGTAATCTGGAAAAAACAGACAATATGTTTGTTTAATTCTGGATATGCAGGATATTCCAAAATAATAGATGAACAGGCTGAGAAGAAGGGCATAGGTTTGGTTTCAACACTGGCAGGGTCCAAATCAGCTCCAACCCCCCCGTCCCCCTAAACGTACACGGTACTCCCCCAGTATTGGTAGGGACATGCCCATACCATCCATACCCAAAATGATGCCCTTGGTTGATAAGTGTGCAGTGTTGGGGACGTTACAAAAGCAATCCATTACAGACAGAGGTGGTAAATTCAGGTTCAGAAAGTACAAATCCAGACCAAGGTTTTGTTTCAACCAACCACTTTGTTACCCTGTAACTGTGACTCTTTATCCTCACCTGGTTGGTTGAAATTAAACCTCTGGATTTGTACTTCCTGGACCTGAACTTACCACCTCTGTCTGTAATGGATTGCTTTTGTTAGTAACTCCCTCAACATTGTAAATATGTGACATGCCCCCCAACTTTTAAAAAGAAGATGTTTCAAAGTTTTTATACCACTTGTGAAACAGTCATATGTCTTTTATTTTCTTCAACATTTTTCTCTGTGTTGTCTGCATCCCTTGATCTCTGTAATGAGGTCCTTGGTGTGTTTTGTATGGCTGGCAATGTTTCCCGCCCCCATGTTCTGATTGGACAGAACTTCAGAGGCAGCTAGCAGAGGTGGAGCTGCAGGTGGTGAAAGCCCGTGGTGAGGTAAACTCACTGAGGACCTACAAGTACAGGCAGTACCATGTGAATGAATCGAGGATCGCTCAGCTCAGAAGGGAGATTGAGCAGGTGAAGGAAATGAGGAAGGTAACAGATACCCCCTTACGGCGGGCAACCATGCTTTGTCATGGGCAGTAACATCTAACTTTTAGATTATACAGTGGATATAAAAAATCTACACATCTTTATTGAAATTGTAGATTTTTGTGAAGTAAAGCCAAGAAATCAAGATAAATCATGTCAAATGTTTTTCCATCTTTAATATGACCTTTAATATGACCAATTTCAAGAGTAAAAAATAATTAATAGAACAAATATTTGAAGTAAAAAAAATCCACCATAGTTGCAAAAGTGTGCACAGTATAATTAAGTATTAAGCAAGTAAAAGAAATAAGTCAATTAAGAATTAAGTATTATTTTAATAAAGTGATCATTTTTAATGGTCATTATATTTCCACTGTAGCTGTCCAGTGTTACTCTTAGCCTTTCCACGACTACGGCAGAAAATGACAGAATAAGGAGAGAAACTGACTTTCACAAAAAGGTACGCTATTTGTTACTATTTAAAATCAGTAAGTTTATAATTCTGAGCTGAATGGCCTGCCTGGTAGGATGCCCTCCTTCACACTGATGTTGGTCATCGCAGGTCATTAAGGAGCTTGAGGAGACGAGCAAGGAAGTGGAGGAGGATATCAAGCAGCTACAGCTGTCAGGAGCGAGTGTCAGCGAGGACGTCTCCCACCAAAGCCCCCCCAGGACACACAAGTATAGACACCAGCCTCTGTATAACCTAAGTCCTTCACAGTCAGGCCCTGAAATTCCAAACACCTTACACACTGTATCTGCCTTAAGCTGCTCTATCTAAACCATTAACCATCCCCAGTATGGATTTGATTTCAAAACAGTGGAAAGTAAGAAACAATGTTAATCTATATTTTGAGCAACATACATTATTTAGTTTAAAACCACGTGGTTAAACACCATTACATTTATTCTGGGAAGATGATGTAATAGCTCTTTTGTCTGTGTTAGATTTCGTCAAACGCATTTCTCATGTTCTTCCATGAAAGGAGCAAAAGAGTGACATTTTGGAATTCTGTTAGTACTGTGTGCGTGTGTTTGGGAGAGGGGAGGGTTGTTTTCTTTGGGTTTCTGCCACTGTGCAATGTGTAAAAGAGTATGTGCATTTTCCATCTTAGATCATGCATTCAAACAGAAAGAGGCTTTTGCGTTCAAACACTTTTTCCCACACTTCTTTCTGTAATGGATATTTGGGGCTTTTTATTTTCAAAGACTTAATTCAAGATGTATTTATCTTATTTGATAGAATCCTTTAATATGAATTAATTATACATGATTTGTCTTTCTGATGAATGGTGGTAGCATATTCCCTTATTGATGTGAGGCTGTAACTTGACAGCGGCGTGAATAATGATCTATCTGTCATGACTGGGGGCCTGTGTCACAAGGCCAGATTTCTTGCTTAACCGGATAACTTGTCTGGTTTGAAGTACCTCAGGTTAAATGGACTTTATCTTCATTGACTTACATTTAGCCCAGACTACCTTCAATCTGACAAGTTAATGGTCTCCTCTCTTTAGAGTGAGGTGCAGGCACCATGCCCCTAAGGATCTGGTCAAGTGAACCATGTTATCGTAATCACATTGCCAGTATATCACAATCCATCCAGTCCTGTCATGGTCACAGGGTCCTGCATCCTATATCATAATACATGTCGTAAAATAATGTAAATATAGCTGCATCTTCTACCTGTTTGTGTAGAAGGTCATTTAGGTTTTCATTGGCTATCAGATGATGCCTTTTGTCTGGCCATTACTACTTATGTGGAAACAAGATGAACTCATTGGGGACTCTGCTGTTGGAATGAAAATAAATGCTGAGAACGTGTTCCCTGACAGGCAGCTGCAGATTGTTACTGTCCTTTCCAATGTCACACTCATAATATATGTAGAAGGTATATCTAAACAATACAGAGCCCTCCCTTGTGGTGCTGTGGAACTTTCCTAACACACCTTTGTTTGGAATTACCATTTTCCTTTCCGATGGTCACGGTGCTGCCACAACGTACAGGGTATATAGCATTACAGTTTTGGAAAAGTCTCTAAGAGGCATCTTAATGATACATGAAGGACCAGGCAGGACCATGGAGCTCCTTGTGCTGAAATCCTAATGTGTCATTAAAGCTTAATAAGGGCTTTGAATTTCCAACAGCTTGTTCCAAAACAAGATGACATTTTGTTGTTTATCCATATGATTGCACTTATTTGCCATACTCACAGTTTGGCAATCACTCTGTAAAAGTAAACATAATATAGAATTCACAATAACAAAACAAGTAACACTTAAGTATTAAAAAAGAGGAATATTGAACAGAAGGTATGATAATGAAATGATGAAATTGGGAAATCTTCCTTGAAATGTCTCTGAAATTCCACCTTAGCTCAGTTGGTAAGTGAGATGACTTCTGACAAACTGACTGCTTTCCCTCACTCTGTTATTGTCAGAGGTCACAAGTAAAAAAAAAGTGTGCGTCTTCTGGCAAGTCTTCCTGTTTCCCATGATACAACACAGCCTCCCATAGGAAGACAAATGTCAGGCTGTTTTTTTCTTTGTCCCGAGTGACACATTATGTCTTATTGCACTTCTTTCCAACAAGTTTTATTTCCTCATTGTTTTTCATTTCATCTGATATGTGTTTATGAATTGATAGGAATCACTCCCTTAATCATCCATCTGTCTCATACCCTCTTACCCTGTGAGGATCTCAGGAGGCGGCCTGGAGCCTAATACCAGGCAGCACAGGGAGTTAGACAGGGCTACAGCCTGCACAGTGAGTTAGACAGGGCCACGGCCTGCACAGGGAGTTAGACAGGGCCACGGCCTGCACAGGGAGTTAGACAGGGCCACGGCCTGCACAGGGAGTTAGACAGGGCCACGGCCTGCACAGGGAGTTAGACAGGGTTACGTACTGCACAGGGAGTTAGACAGGGCCACGGCCTGCACAGGGAGTTAGACAGGGCCACGGCCTGCACAGGGAGTTAGACAGGGTTACGGCCTGCACAGGGAGTTAGACAGGGCCACGGCCTGCACAGGGAGTTAGACAGGGCTACGGCCTGCACAGGGAGTTAGACAGGGCTACGGCCTGCACAGGGAGTTAGACAGGGCCACGGCCTGCACAGGGAGTTAGACAGGGCCACGGCCTGCACAGGGAGTTAGACAGGGCTACGGCCTGCACAGGGAGTTAGACAGGGTTACGGCCTGCACAGGGAGTTAGACAGGGCTACGGCCTGCACAGAGAGTTAGACAGGGTTACGGCCTGCACAGGGAGTTAGACAGGGTTACGGCCTGCACAGGGAGTTAGACAGGGTTACGGCCTGCACAGGATGACTTGCTTAATAAATACAATTTTATTTTACTGTTCATGTTGGCAGTATGAATTTCAAGCAAGGTTTGAATGTATTGGATTTCTTTGGGACTGAAAGTACTTTATAAATGAATCAGTTTAATGTTCAAAGTTATATATAGAAAAAGGAATATGAATGATGTTTCTATTTCAATAACTTTTCAATAAGTTGTCTGGAGTATTTTCTGTATTTGTATATTTGTAGAAACAGACATGGGGTACTAATGTATTAAATATTTATGTATTTTAAATGGATTGCTTTGGTATTGTGTGACAGATTTAGCCACTTGATGATTTAGAAGGAATAAGCCAATAGCTGCTGAACATTTTCATGTCGTTTGTACAATTTCATGATATTTGGCAGCAGTTTTCTGTATTTGTTCATCATCTTGTCTCTGCATTGCAGATGTACCCCAGATATGGACGTGAACCTGGACATTCCCAAAGAAGAATGGCTTCCTATTTAAATGGACCATATCAAGAAGGACTTGCCTTTGTATCCATCCAATTTCAAACACTCCTTAGGTGCCTTTTCACAAACCACATGGGTCACCTTAAGGTCTTAATAAAAACACAATTTTAAGAAGGACATTTGTGCATTTTTCCATAAAATATTTTCTAACTTTATGATGAAAAAGTGTTAAAAGAAAATTAATATTACTATTATTAAAGCCAATTTTGTAGTGTGCACGTTATACCCGTTATATCAAAATCACTATTTTGAATATTCTGTTTTCAAATGTGAGTATTGGACAAGCTATTGCTACCCTTTATGTACAGTATTGTAGAAAACCCTTTAAATGTGCTGTAGTGTGGGAAAGAAGCCAGCTTTGTAAATATCGAGATCCTTCATCGCATCATCTCACGGGCTACCGGTCTGATTAGTGTTGTTATTTCAGTTGGAAGTGGTTTAGCGGAGCCTCACAATCTCATTTCATTGTAAAGGAATGTATACTGGGAACTGTATTTGAATTTACCCCCCAGCTCGCCCGTGAATATGGTAAAAGGGCTCTTGTATTATAGCATTCCGTTTAAAACAAACCCGAAGCTGTGTACTATTAAATGCTGGGAATACGAAAAGAATCTTAAGACAATGAACTGTGCGGAACTATGAATGTTCAGGTTTTAGGTAGAGTAATTATTTATTTCGAATTTAGAGTACAGTTCAGAAAGTTACAACATATAAAAGCTTGGGGGGCAAAAAGCTGCATAAATAGTAAAAAAGTTCGCACAGATTTTTGAGGAAGTGACTTATGTTGCACGTCATTGAGTTGGGGTGGGCTCATAAATTAATATAGAGCTAACTCCCTGAGTACAGACCCGTATTGCAACACGGCCGAGAATGAGGGATCGGAGCGGTAGGACGTGTCCAGTGAGCGGCGACCGTCAGCTTTGACACCGCACTCGGCGAACGCCGGACCACTACCGCACCGGTGAGACGCGGGGAAGCGCACTGCACCTGTGCTGCATCGGTGTTTCACGCGAACTCATTTCGAAATTATGTGACTGCGGCATCATATATAGAACATATAAATGTTTTAATAACAACTTTCTTGATATGTAAAGTTCTGCGTTTATGTAATTAGGTGTAAAATCCGTAAGTTATTTACAGTTTGATATAGGCCTACAGTTAATCCCGCTGTCAAAAGTTTCGTTGTCGGCGGTCGCAGATAAGAATTTTCCCTGTGAGTTTTAGCTTAGGCTGTAATGTAATAAATCAATTAAGCACCGCGTATCCAGGTCCCTTTTAAACCCCTAATTACGATGTGAGTGAGATGGGAGGCGCGGGGATGCGGAGCCCTGCTATCCGGTGCCCGCTGCTGAATTTTTAACAACTGTGTGCGGCTCGCTTGCCCGGCCGTCAGTTACCATGACTCCGCCGGGGTGTCCCGTTACGGCGCCTCGCCGGCAACCCGATACGGCGGTGGCCGGAGCCTTGAAAAGCCCGCCGCGGTGCGGGAGCCCGTCGGTGTCCAGCGGAATCGCCGATATACAGAACCGGGACTTAGTGACGGCGAAGTCTGGCGATTCCGTTTGAAGTGACTATTAGGAAAGCATATGCTTTAGTTACATAAATTATATTAGTTGGTAGGCTGGCTGTATAAAAATTGGACAGTTTTTCCTGTTTTTAAGTATCAGATAATATCTCCATATTATAAACCGTGTCTAAGCAAATTAAACCTTCAGATCTTTTTGTTGAAATCTGCATTCTTGAAGTAATTTTAAAACTTTTTGTATCCTAAGCACTAGTCTAATAGCAGTGCGTTTTTTCCATTCTGTTTTCAAGTTTTTTGTTTTTTTTTTTATTATTAGTGCCTTTTTGTTTTTCCCAAGATGACACTGAACACGGAGAGGAACACTAAGGAGACCTTACGGAGAAGGGCCAGCACGCCAATCCCCACGTCCCACCAGAGCGGGGCCAGGAGCAGAGATCCGCCGGGCGAGCCCAACCACCCGGCGCTCGGCCAGTCCGCCTCCTATCATTCCGGCGACAGGGCTATCCACTGCCGCAGCCATTGGACCTCCGGCTCCGAGGGTTCGGACAGCTCCGGCGCGGACCTCCTCTACCGCGTCGTTTTGCTGGGCGATCACGGAGTGGGAAAGTCCAGCCTGGCTAATATCTTCGCTGGCATACAGGATGCCAATGAATGTATAGAAGGTACGCTCATTAATTATTGCCATTCCTTATTAAGAGATCTACTGTGCCTGTTGCATTGCAGTTATGAAAAGTTATTTTATAATTAGTAGGTTTTCATTCTCCTTATAACATAATGTTTTTTTCTGTGATGTTTAAAGTGTGTGTGTCTGCGTGCTTATGTGCATTTTTGTAATTATTACTTTGTGGGTACCAGATTTCCCCACTATGTGATTAAAAACCGGTAACTTTTTACCTTTTGGGGACATTTTTTGGTGCCCACAAGAATAATTGTATAAAAACTTGTGAATGCAATCAAAAAAACTAAAAATGCCAAATATCTCCTATTTTGTTTTATTACTTATGGTTAAGGTTAGGGCTACGTAGGGGTTAATGTTGTCACTGTTGGGATGAGAGGTTTCCCCCATAGAAATGAATGGAGAGTCCCCACAAAGATATAATTACGAACCTGTGTGTGTATGTGTGTGTGTGTGTGTGTGCGCACGTGCGCCTATATTCAGTTTCCCCCTGATTTTTGTACATCATCACTTATAGCCAATGTAATTTTATGTAATAATTTGTCAAAAATCCAACCCATTTGAGTGGTCTTATGTCTGTCTGTTGTGCATAGCAGGACAATTTCTAATACTCGTTCATTATCTTGCAGAATCGCCAGTACTTAATACTTAAGAAACAGTTAAACTACAGATTTGTGTTGGGATAGCAGCTTTATTTTTTATGTTGACAACTTTTGTAATATTGAAGGACTTTCATATGGTTTCAAATTGCTTCTAGACATATTTTGTACAGAATACGGATGGTAGAATGAGTACTGCCCTGGTCTTATTAGTCTGCTTGATACATCGCAAATGGGATCGGGTGTTGGGGCACCCGTCAGATCAATGTACGTGTCAGGAGAAGAGCTTGAGTAAGCAGCGTGTACCGTCTGACCACGTCGGGCGCACCGCGAAACCACTGTCACGTTACTCTCAGCAGACCACACTTCCAGAGGTGTGCTGTCCTAATTTATCTTCTGGAAGGTATGAAGACCAAATAAAGCAGAGGCAAAGATTCCCTGAGCCCAGGACACAGACATTAAACAAAACTGAGGAGTAACGCTGCAGAAAGTGAGCCGCAGGGAGACAGCGTGTGTCACAGTGGCCAGTTCTAAGCTGGCTTACTGAAGGTCGCCGGTGAGCTGTTGGTGATTTCTGAACTTGTGAGTTCTGTAGCTTGTTACTATGGCAGAGGTCAGACTGCATCCATATTCCAAACACTCACCTGGCAGAGTGTTACGGGGGCCTGGTGCCGATTTCAGGGAACCCAAGGTAGGCGCACAGCCTGGATGGGATGCCAGTCCATCACAGGACACACACAGGGAGTGTGCAGGGCTGGATTGGCCATTTGGCATTTTTATAATGCCCCCCCTCCTTATCATATACAAGTCTAAGTGGAAAATTTATCATGCCCTCACCCTCCCTCGCCCTGCGTCAGTGAAATGTATCACTCTGTAGATGTTGGGGGGGTCCCCCTCCCCCAGTCAGCAAAATTTACCATGGGGCCGCTTTTTAATGCCAGTGTGACCCACTGCACTACCACATTGCCCAAAATAGATTCAATTCAGATCAGATTTTTAATACTAATTTTTTCCTTTGTGCTGATGTAGGTTTTGTACATTGAACAGGAATCCACCTGAATTGGTACCACCATGCACACAGTGCAGTTTTCCTTTAAACTCCAGAGGGGAAATTGCAGTATAACAAACTGCATGAAATTAATATTTGAATCACAGGATCTGAGGCACAATGGAAGAGATGATTGTTCGGGCCTTGGGGATTTGGTGGGGGGGGGGGGGGGTCCACATCCTCCAATGGGATTAGGTCAGGGGTCTTCAACTCCAGTGCTGGAGAGCTACCGTCCAGTAGGTTTTCTATCCTACCCGGCTTCTGATGAGCCACACCTGTTCTCAGGTAAATACCAGGAGCAGGTGTGGCTCATCAGAAGCCAAGTAGGACAGAAAACCTACTGAATAGTAGCTCTCCAGGACCGGAGTTGGAGACCCCTGGATTAGGTGTTTACTAGGGGTGTAACAATATACTCAGCCCACGAGACGAGACACGATATTGGATTCACGAGAACGAGACAAGACGATATTGTAACAATATTTTAAGGAAAACTTCGAAGAGGAAATATATTACTGGAAAGCAGCCTTTTATTTTATTAATTTGAAAGACTAAAAAATGCAGATGTATGGTTAAATGTTAAAATAATCACCATCATCATATGCAGTAAAGAACAGAACAAATATCTAGCACCATAAAAGATTTCACCACAAACTCAAATGACAGGCTTCTCTCGTATTTGACTACTCAGTTGAACATAAAAAAGAATATAAATAAAACAATGGGTGCGTTCGACTTCATGCAGCCGCTTACAGCGCTGGCTTAAAGCATGCATTCTGCACGGTTAGATTTTTTTGTCCGACTTAAGCCGGCGCTGCAAAACGTCACCACGCGTCACCATGTCACATAGTACAAAAACCTCGCGAGAGCAAGACGACTTAAGACAGATCGTGCAGCACCTCAGCCGGCTGCACAAACTGGAACCGCCTCTGTGACGACACAACTCACTGACTCCAGCCAAGTGGGACAACTTCCACTCCTCGTAGTGTGCGAGATCTGACTGCAATGGCAGCACTGACAGAAGGATTACAAACAAATAAAGCAGCGCAACATTACAGTAACTAACAATAAATAACTAACTCACGTGTACTATTACAGCATTTCTGTAATTTATTTAAACTTTATTTTACCAGGTAAATTAACTGAAAACCAGTTGTCACTACTTTACGTGCTTTTCGGGAGAAGTAGCAGATAACGCATCGGAACTTCCTGGGAAACAAACGTCATGTGTGTAAAATCTTCAGCCAATAAGGGCAAAGTTATGCAAGAGGGTCTAGCTGCAGACGCCTGTAGAGTGGAGCTCCACTGGAAATACGTCACCTCCACAGGAAACACGTGATCTTTAAGGACGTAAAGTGGAGCTCCGGTTAGGGTTAGGGTTAGGGTTAAGGTTAAGGTTAGGGTTTATTCGCTGTGACACAGAGTTGAGGCCACGTATTTCCGTTGGAGCTCCACTCTACAGGCGTCTGCAGCTGGACCCTTCTCAAGTTATGTCGTCATGGAGGCGGTTCCAGTTTGTGCAGCTGGCTGAGGCAAAGAGAGTCCGGCTGCACGATGTCGTCTTGCTCTCATGAGGGTTTTGTATCATGTGACATGGTGGCACGTGTGACGTTTTGCAACGGACAATAATCTAACCATGATGCATTGCATCAGGACCAGAATGCATTGCTTTAAGACAGCGCTGTAAGCGGCCACAAGAAGTGGAATGCACCCAATAACAAACGTAAAAGTTTTTTCTTTTATTATTATTATTATTATTATTATTATTAATGTTTTCTTCACCGCTGCAATGAATTTAAATGAAGAGCTATGATGGTGCTGCAAAAGGCTTTGCATAGTAGTAGCGTTAACCGCTGTGTACAGCAGTATTTTCCTACAATGCTTACATTACAGTTAGTTTGTGTGTTGTCTGTCATCCTTTCACCGTTTATATTTTCCGCCGGGTACCGAAAATTCTGCCACACAAAAGATTTAAGTGTCTGGGGCATCTACTATGGTAATTTAGTCAGACGCTGACATGCTTACAGCAGCTAATTTGCAGCGCCTTCGCGAAACCGCTTTTCACTCCGACGAGAAATCTCGTCATGTTGTAATATCGCAAGATCTCGTGACACCTCTAGTGTTTACATCAAAAAGTCTTCGACGCTATTGAAGGAAGCTTCTATAGCTTTTAATGTGCCCTAGTCACTGGATATTAGAGGACATATGGTTTCATTATTCACATAGTTTTATTTATTTTTGAAACAAATAAAAAAGATTTTAAGGCTCTGGGCCCTGCATAGGACAAGCAGGTACACAACATGGATGAATTTTCAAAAGTTTTAAACAGAATAATTTTACATCAATAGTTATATATTTGCCAGTGTTTGAAGAATGCAATGTAATGACTTTATTTTTTATCGGGTTTATTGTATCAGATATTGTGGGCTCAGTAGTGCTCCTGTAGGATTACTGTATATGCATGTTTTTGTTCTATCTTTTTAATTGAAGTTTAGCTCCTAAATGGATTAGTTTAGCTGTCTCTCTATGCGTGGTGGTCGTTAAAGTTTGAGGAGTATTCTGAACCTACTGCCCTACCACATCACATGACCTCATAGTTCATTCTCTTTCCTTACTTAATGGTTACATTGTGTAAAATGTGTCACTCTTAATGTGGACTTTTAATATGTAAAAGATTTCCCTCCGTCCGTCTTTCTTACAGATCCAGACTTGTTTGTTTTATTTATTGAATGCTATATTTAGTTGAAATACTATTACTAATTTACTATGCCAACTGCAATACATGTAAGATTAACCCTTTTCACTGGTATTGGTATGAGACAGCAAGTCCTTGGTACTTTTCTGAGTTTTGTAAACGTACCTTTGAAACATGGCAGTGTTTGGGGTCTATTAAAATTGAGCCCCCAAAACTTGCTTAATTAGCTTTTTAGTTCTGTTTATAGGAATTTGAACAGGTTTAATATGTTTTTTTTAGTAAGCGGTGAAAAACTTTTTTTGTAAAATGTGATCGCAGTTGGTTTGCAAAGAACTTTTGAGTTATGAAACTTGTGGGTTCGTTACGTTTCTATGTCAACAGAAAGAGGGCTTATTGCTTCCATAACGGCTCTGTTTGATCATCTTTTGGGTCAGATAGCAGCAGATTTAGTTTAAACAGATGTTATTCTGATTGGTACATTGTGTCTTTCAGCACCTTCGTTAATATTGTTGTTCCTGGTTCATAATTGCCTGATAAGTGCACTTTTAAGTGAGAGGAGGTTAGAAGTGGAAAATGGGACCAGGGTCCTTTCGCTCTTTGGCAAAGTATGTTTTGATCTTGCTGTCAGGAGTTTGGTTAAAAAAATACAGTGGATCTTAGACTAAACCAGCCACAGCTTTGCGGAATGCATCTGTCTTCTGCCATTTGTTCTCCATAACGCTAAGCAGGCTGTGAATTGAGTGCATGCTAAGATAATGTGAGTTGGTGCAGCGTGACGGTAATGAATGCCTCAGCACGTCCCCCAGCAGAGCGAAGATACATGTGTGGAGACTGTTTTCACCACAGAAGTGTTTGGTTGTGCTGGAATCATCAAGGCAAACAAAATTAGGCAAATTAAGACTTCAGGCTTATTCAAGGGCAAACAATGTCATGTGGACTTTGCGGCAGTCAGGGTACGTAGACAAATAAGTTGTAATGTAACATTTATGCTGTGCTGCAAATTAAAACACGTGAATAATCTCCTTACACTTTTCTCCATGAAGACCGCTTGCTTTATCCTCGCTGTTTCAGAGGACACTTACGAGAGGACGCTGACTGTGGATGGGGAAGAGGCCACACTTGTTGTGATGGACACGTGGGAGACTGAAAAACAGGTAACCCCCCCCCCCGACCTGCTGGATGTCTGAGATGAGAAAATGCCAGTTACTAGGAACAACATCACTTTTGTTTCCCAAATGTATTGTTGTAAATTTGAGTGAGTAATCATACTCACGCTCAGAGTATGCTGCCCTGCTGTACATGAACGAGGAGAGCCTTCTCTGCTTAGACGGCACCATATACTTTGGTTTCCTTTACTGAAGTACTGAAATCCTGTGGAAAATGACCTTGGCTCATTTCCCCGTTGTTTTATAGAGATGTGGAAAAGCTATTTGCATTTTAAGACCAGGTGTGCACAGGACCTTTAATGTTTCATTTAATTCTCCGAAAGCCCTCGGCCTGGTACATTACAGCGGTAGGCCTTGAGTGGTATTAGGTTATACTGAAACATTTAAAAAATAACTCTTGTGCGTAAAAAACAGCTGCGTTGGAAACGGCTAACAGAAACGGGCAGGACTGTGTGTGCGCGTGATTGTGTGAAAGGAAGTGGGCTGAGAAGCAGCGTCAAGCTAAGTCTAAAGGCCTCTTTGTCCTTCATGTTATGTTATGGAAAAATCTGTCCTGCTGTAGCCGTAGCCCATAGCAAAAATCCATGGTCCTCGGCCAAAGTCGAGCAAAGGCTGCGGGAGAGCGCTCGTCCGTATTGCGCTTATGTAGGCTACGACATCGCTGGGGGGTGGCTCATTTTGATAGTATTGATTACACAGCTGGGAGTTGTGGGGTGGAATGTGAAGGTTTTGCACAACCATTAAAAAAAATGTTTCATTTTGTATCGATTCACAAGGGTGCTTTAATATTATGGTGCTGTGAAACTGCTGGTAGTTGAAGGGCATTCTGGGATACCTCACGTACTTCATATATTAGGTGCTCAATGCTTAAAAATGCATGACTGCTATAATGGCCGTCACTTGCTCCTTTGAGAATAAGGAATTGCTCCGTAAAATTGTTAAATAATAATAACTGAATACCTTTTTATATTGGTAGTTGCAGTTATCCGTCCGTCTTCCGTGACCGCTTGTCCTGTGTAGGGTCAGGGAGATCTGGGAACATATCCCAGTAAGTGCTGGGCACATGGCTGGGGACACCCTTGATGGGATGCCAGTCCATCACAGCGAACTTGCATTCATAAGGGCATTTTAGATGGCAGCTCACCTAACTGTGTGTTTTTCGGCTGCTGCTGGAAACCAAGGAGCGCCTGGGTGAATCCCACAGAAAAACACAGACACAACTGGGTTTGGGAACCAAACCCACAACCTAGTGCTACCCAATGAGTCACCGCACCCCCCCCCCCCCCCGTAAACGCTTAAGTAAATAAAACTGAAAGCATTGCAAGGGAGTCAACCAGGTAGTAGCCATAATATGATGCATAAAGGTAGAGATTTGTTATGAAAAGCCTCAACATCTGTTTCAGGAGCAGGACGAGAAGTGGGTGCAGGACTACTGCATGCAAGTAGGCAACGCCTACGTCATCGTCTACTCCATCACCGACCGCTCCAGCTTTGAGAGTGCCTCAGAGCTGCGCATCCAGCTACGGCGCATCCGGCAGGCCGACAATATTCCCATCATCCTCGTGGGCAACAAGAGTGACCTGGTCAGGTGTCGGGAGGTCGCCATTGAGGGTAAGTTAGTCACCCAACGTTAAAGAGCCTCAGTTGAAAATCCAATGCTTTTATTGCATAGGTCCCACAAAGAATTGCTATACTCTTAAATGGAGTCAGTACCCTTTGATAGAAGTTCAGTTGATACAAATTGTGAAGAGTAAAAAATGATGGCTATGTAGTCTCAGGGGATTTTCTTTTAAGGAAGTGGGTCCCCAACCTTTGCTTAGTTACTCAGCCATTACATATTTGTTAATGACACTGATTTAACTAGTCATAGGTCTGCCAGGTAGCTGGTTGGTGATGCCAAATGGGAACTGAGATGAAAAACAGAGGATGTGACACAGCGTTTTCATTTCATCTTCTTTTCCCCTGTGTCACCTGCAGAAGGGCGAGCGTGTGCCGTGGTGTTTGACTGCAAGTTCATCGAGACGTCAGCCTCACTGCACCACAACGTGCAGGAGCTGTTTGAGGGCATCGTTCGGCAGATCCGGCTGCGGCGAGACAGCAAAGAGACCAACGAGCGACGGAGGTCTGTCTACCAGCGTAAGGAGAGCATCACCAAGAAGGCTCGCCGATTTCTGGACCGCCTTGTTGCCAGGAACAACAAAAAGATGGCACTGAAAGTGCGCTCCAAGTCATGCCACGACCTCTCTGTCCTCTAATCATGCAAGTAACACCCACAGGTTTCCTCCTGACCCTGCCACTGTTTGGATCTCGGAGCCTGCTGTAAATTAACAGCGTATCCAAGTGACCGCTTCCTTATCTGCAGTTAAAGAAACACTGAGAGTGGAGGCAACTCGTGTTTCTCTCGTCCCTCAGATCTGTTTAACCAGTTATCTAAACCTTTTGTATAAGATAGGAGGATATTTATTTTATTATTTCAAAATCGTAGGAAAAAGAATTCAGTCCCATTTCTGAAAGGTGTTTGGAATTCGAGCTGATTAATCGAGTGGAGTCCATTAGGCTGAAGAGACATCAAACATTTTTGAATTGATGCCCAGACGTTTTTGGGCTCTGTGAAGAACGTAAAGTATTTGACTACAGAGTCCACAAAATTGTTAGCAAAAGGGGCTCCTTATCGACGTTTGCCTTGTCTATTCACACCCCGTACCAGGTCAGAGTTTTATTTTTCACTAATCTTTCTGAAGAGAATCCAGTTTCTGCATTAACTTTTTGTGAATATACATTTTTTCCGTGATTATTGTATATTCTAAGGTACTTTTGTAGTCTTTACTAGGAGAGCTTTGAGTCTCTGTATTTTTTATAGACTAGACTCCAGACTAAAATTGTCAGTCAGAAGATGTTCGTTTTGTTTGAGCACTGAACAAACAATGCTTGCCTGCCCTTAGGCACAGCCAAGACGTTTCCAAAATACTTTTTAAAATAAATACTTGTCTTTACCAAAGAAGGGGATCCTGAAAAGATTTGGTATAGCCATTTCAGTTCATCCACACTGATATTCTGATTCCGTCAATGTGTGATTTTGTATTTTCCTATTTAAAAACTGAGGAATTTCCTAGATAATTGATTGATCAGACCGCATTGTCTCCAAGGCTCATTCAAAACTGATGATTTGACGAGCTTAGAACAATGGATTGAGAGACGTGTGCAATGGAGTTCTTGGCCAGCCACTGGAACATTAGAAAGGCTCACTTCCCTGGACTGGGAATCACTGCTGACTACCAAAATACTCACGACACCAACTTATACTCATCAACTTCAATGAGAAATCATTTTATTTATCTGGATAGAACATTGCATTATTTTATTTTACCTGGTATGAGTCTCAAATTAGTGTTTTTTTTTTTTTCTCTTATCATTCCCTTCCATTCCTCCTTTCAGTCATTTGACAGCCGAGCGATTTGTAGCTATTATGACTGAGTGATTCAGCTTGGCCACAACAAAAAAAAAAAAAGGAAAAATGTATTTTTGAAAGATATTTTAAGCTTATGCCATATTTCATTCCTTCTAAACATGCAAAATCCAAGCAATATTTTTTGTACATATTGATTGTGGCTGTGGTTTTTGTAAATACATAATGCCTAGAATTTTTTATAATAAAGCTGTTAAGTGCAGTATACACCAATGGCTATTTTGTCGATACATTTGTATTCAAATGTCCTTGTTAGATCACTAAACCTTTAATCTATAGCTTTAATGATGAACAAGTGATCATGGAGATTTTGTGCCACTTAGCAGAAGCACAATTCAGAGCATGGTTATGTGTGAAGGTTCGTGTATGAAGGTCTTCGACTCGCTGAAACACAGTATGATTCACAGGAGTGATCATGTGTCTTGTCAGTTCTGTCCCAGAATCCCAGGTCAATGTTCAAGCCAGCTTACCGAACCTGTAAACACCGAAAGCAGTTAAAGGACTGGACTATAAACTATAAGCATCGCCATTTACTTATTTACAAATACCATTTACAAATAAACTACTCAAGTCATGATATACAGACTATTAAATAATTGAATTCCACTTAAATTATGAACTTACATTTGAACATTTGACAGCTTCTAATTTCTTCTACTAATAAATATGCATTAAATGTTGGAGAAACACTTAGATTTTCTGTGATTTTCATGCAGTGTTGAATTACTACCAAGTAATACATACAAAATGATTATATTATTTGCTTATCATGTGCCTCAATAGCTGGTGTGAATATTGTAGTTGGTTAACAACTCCTTATATTGGATTTTTTGTCAGGGATACAGGCTGTATTAAAAGAAAGTGTGTGACTAGCCCAGAAAATGAAAGGAAAATAAGTTAATCCAAATAAAAACCACATACCCCAGATATGTGTCGTCAGGTCAAGAATAGCTTGTTGATACTGTGATAAATTAATTTTGTATTTACCTACCAAGCAGAAGGCATAAGACTGCAAAGAAAACATTTCACTTTTATCCATTTGGCATTAGTTATGTGAAAAATTTCTGGCTTTTCTGACTTTGTGAGTATTGGCGGTATTTTTGTGGTAACAAAAAAAATCCTTTCATTTACTAAAAATGTTTCGGTTACTTTTTATTAGATAATCAACACATATCAAACACCTGTGGTAATCTAAAGAGAAGGACATTGAAAATGTTATAATTAATTTCAATGGAACTCTTGTGATTTGTAGTCAACAAACCGATCTTAAATAATTTTCCTTTACATTTTTAAATCAATTTATAATCAAATTGTAAATTTGATAATTATGTTTGTGCGTTTGTTGTTACATTTTGCATGAAAGGTAATACCAACCACTGCATAATTAGGATTTCTGGCTGTTCACTAAGCATTCGAGCTATGTCTGCATTTCCACATCAGTCCATAATTTTCTGTGCAACTTGTCAGTTATTTTAAATAAACTCTGTTTTCAACAGTAAACCAGTCCTCTTCAACAATAAGGTAAATCGCTTTGAAGAGCATAATTGTTTACTCAAAGATACAAAGAAAAAAAGTCTTTTTACAATATGTAAGGAAAATACATTTAAAATAATAATAATGGTTCAGGAGAATTCTGCAGCATGCTCTCTTAATTAAGTCTATGAGAGTGTGGAGAGTGGATTATGTTATTATATCTGATGTGCTGGCAGTCAATGTGCTGCCGATTCATGCGTAGTGAAGTTTCTCAGCATCTTGCACAATAGGCCAATGCTAGTAACTTCTCTGTATGTATTTCCAACAACTACTGTTTTCCAAAAAAGGAGCACAGGTAGCTGGAGTCGAACTTGCTGACCTAACTAGGGCTACAACTTTTTAATTCTGAATAGAGTAACTAAGGTATTTTCTTGCTCGTCATGACACAGCAGGTGTGCTGGTTTCTTGGTGTGTTCCTGATCAGCTTCTTTAAATCATATGTTCTTATTTAAGGGACTATTCATATTGCATTATTTACTCGCTTAGCAGAAAAGTCTCACAGTAAATTTATGTGTGAACAATATATATTCATAGATGCATTATACTGTAAGACATTCATTTTAAGCAGTTTGCTAACAGCTGGTTTCTCCGGGATATTTTGATGTAAGTGAGTCAGATTGCATTCTTCGATGGTTACAATTTAAAGAGCAACTGCTGTTAAAGCCACAAAACAGGGTGACAAGAGCAAAATCCATATGTGCAGCATCACCGTTATAGTAAAAGTCAATGCCTGTTTGTTTATCAAACCTCACGCTGTGTTTGTCCTGACATTATAGTGTATCTGCATTATGAAAAAGAGACAGACGGAGAAGAAGGTCACCTTCACACAGAAGCCAGGGAGCAGCCAGTTCTCAGCAAGTACTTGCGCATTTCAAGTGATCGTCTGTTACCAAAAGGGGTACTTGGTACTTTGTAAAACTGGGCAGGGTGTGCCCCCCCCAACCCACTAAACCTAACCAAAACTACGATTTTTCATTTTTATCATTGGCAAATGGCAAACTGCAGGCACAGCAGTAATATTTCAGTCATAAGTCTAGGTTTGCAATCGGTTTGCTCATTCTTACAGGATTTGTATATGCTGGTAATTGTTTTCAAATGCTGTGTGGGAGATCTCAATCATTTTCGTATAATATTAAGTATTAATAATATTTAGTCTCATTATTTGTATCATTCTATTATGGTTCATGATGATCTATTATTCGTTATGCAATTATTATCAATATTTTTAATGATCACTAATGTTTTCCTTTAAC
The DNA here is from genome assembly GCF_048594095.1 of Paramormyrops kingsleyae. Taxonomy (NCBI): domain Eukaryota; kingdom Metazoa; phylum Chordata; class Actinopteri; order Osteoglossiformes; family Mormyridae; genus Paramormyrops; species Paramormyrops kingsleyae. The sequence continues at coordinate 33,849,939 of NC_132804.1, forward strand.
ATTGTCAATAGAGTACATGCTTAAAGCAAATGTTTTTCCAGGACAAAAAAATACATATTTAGCTTGTGTATATATATCATGGTTGTTGTGTTTATAGCAGTAAAACTTGAGCTTTGTATCTTAGCTTAAGATTCCTCTGCTGACTCTGACAGAGATACAATGGCACAGGCCAGCTGTTGTGTGGATGTTTGCACGTGTATCTGTGGTTGTAAGTGTGTATGTACAGAAGTGCACATGCATGCATATGTGTGTGCGTAAGTGTGTGTGTGTTTGTAATTATTACATTGTGGGGACCAGCTTTCCCCACAAAATAATAAAAACCTGTAACTTTTTACCATGTGAGGATATTTTTCTGGTCCCCACAGTATAAACCTCAGTTTTATGTATTAAAAAAAAAACTGAAATAGTCAAAAGTCTTGTATTTAGTTTGGTTACTTATGGTTAAGGCTAAGGCTGGGTAGTATGTGTGTTTGTGTGTGTGTGTGTGTGTGTTTGTGTGTGTTCTTGCAGGCGTGCATGTGCATGCGTGTGCATGGCGAGCCTGAGATCTGTGAAGCAGCGTGCGCTCACACAGCCCTGCTCGGGAAGTGTCCGGCCTGGGGCCAGGCCCATATCAGGGGCCGAGCAGAACTGACAGACTCAGGTCACGTCTTTCCACTCTCCCTGCCTCCGCTGGGGGGGCGGGGGTGAGGGGCAGGGGGATTGACTGGAGGCTCAGTGCATTGATTCGCTCTTAGTAATGGAAAAACTGAGCCCGGCACACAACCTCTGCCTCACCAGCTCACCCCCCCAGACATACACACACACACACACACACACACACACACACAACAAACACGATCCTCCCAGAATACATAAACACAGCCTCTCATTTATGAAGGTTTGTTATTTTATAATGTGCAATGATGACGGTGACTCATCTGTAATATATACATAAAAAGTTTTCAAACTCAAACCCAGGACTTATTCAATAAAATATCATAACCATAAGATAGTTAGTCATAATTATGTCATTATGTTTAAAAATGTCTAAATATCAACAGAAGCAAACTGCACATTTGTTTATTTAGCAAACACTTTTGTTCAAAGAGACATATGACGCAGATGATACATAAAGAAATTAATTCCAACTTGAAATTACACAGCAGACTGTAAATCATTAATACACAAAATTGCTTTACATCAAAAACAAGCTCTGCAGTAAGTCTTCCTATTACTGCTGTTGTTTTTTCTGCTTTGGGAAATATGGGTCCATAATGGTAACTAATTTAGTGAGGTAGTGAAATAAATAATAACAATTGTTATTCTGGAATTTATCTTAATATTTGAACTTTAATTGGTTGATTTAAAAATATTCAGCTGTTAAAATGTGTAAGCCACTCAGTATGAAATGTTTTACTGCATAATTATTACATTTTGTTTGTTTCATTGCCTATTGTTCACAAGCACAGGAAATGCATGAGACTCGCACGGCTGTTAAGCAGTTTCTGGGCCTGTGGTTGTGAGTGTGTGCAGGACTTCCTGCTGAAGAAACCTTGGGATGGTCACATGACCCGCAATCCCCACACTCTGTGTGGAGCTGTAATGTTTAATGCTGTACAGAAGCAGCTCAACACCTAAGCAGTCATGATCATCCTGGACATTTTATGACATTTGCAGTTTTGATCGTTTCTAGCTGATCAACACAGTGGTGAAAACTGTATTCTGGAAATCCTCTGGAAATTCGGGAAAAGAGCGCTCACCTTTCTGTTACAGTGCTTTGCTATTCTTGGTGGCTGATTGCAACAATTTTCCTGCTCAAGCCTTTGTCGATAGTTTTCCAAAATAACATCTTACCCACCCAAACCCTGAAGTATAACATAGTGTCTTGGATTGCAAGGAATAAAACTCCTCCCCGAGACACGAACATACAAAACCTTGTTCCTGTAAAGGGGGTGGCGCTGAAAACATGCAATTTAAAAACTTAAGTCTAAAACTGTAAATCCAGAAGCATGGAAAAAGTGAATAAGGGGTGAGCGGTGGCGCTGGACGGGTTACGTGGGGGAAGATAAATGCCCCCATGCTCGTCGAGAGGCTGGTTCTTGTAACATGTCAAGGGTCTGGCGTCCTCCAGATGTGTGTCATGTTTATGCTGTCCAAATCCCCAAGGGAGATTTACATTCGGCTCGCTCTCTCTCTCTCTCTCTCTCTGTCCCTCGCTCACCTCGTCTCTCGCTCAACTAGCAAAACGCCTCATTACGGAAAGTTGGCAGTCAGTGGGATTGTGAGCGGCTGCATACAATGGAAAGAATGAGATTAAACCCCAGAAAAATGCAGCCTAATAAAGTTTATAAGACAAAAAAGATGAATAGTGAACTTGACCCCAAGCCTTTTTTCCTTAAACTCTGCTTGCATTTGCTATCAGGAATAACACTGAAAACTGTTTTTTTGTTATAAAATAAAAGACTGCACAAAGTGACACATTACAGTTTTTACTGATTGCTTAAACACTAAAAGAAAAAGTCTCACTCATTTGGCATAACTTTACACTCACTTAGTAAAACATCGGCCCAGATTTGCACAACACTAAGCACATTGTCAGCGTCACACTTTTTGCAAAACTCAACACACGGTGATTTGCAAATCACTAAACAAACTTGTCCATTTCAAAGCACTGGCTTTCAAATAACCACACCCACAAACCATTTGGTTAAATACAACCACCAGGTGTACAAACACTTAGGTGCTCAATTATAGACACACTAATCAGGTTTAGGCACTATAAAACGGAACAGCTGAGTTAACCTGTCATCAACAAACATGGAGGACACGAGAGGAAGGAGAAGAGTGAGAATGAGAGGAGGCATCCATGGTGGAGAAGCAGGTGGAGGCAGAGGTCAAGGAAGACGTTGGGGTAGAGGTAGAGGTAGACTTGGTGAAGGGACAAAGAAGACCAAATTTGTCCAATGAAATTCATGCAACCCTTGTCAATCACATAGTAAATCATGGGTTGACATTGAGGGAGGACTTACAGTCCAGCCAAGTCTCAGCAGATATACAGTGGCATCTGTACGTTTCATCAGATGCATAGGTGAAAAACATCTCCTCTTTTTACAGTAAATTGGTAGCTAACAGTATATGCCGCCTCAGAACCTTCTGGTATCTTACTGTATAGGCTACATGTATTTTGTTTTGTCAACATAGGGTTGAGGGTCGAGAACGCCTAGGAGGAAGCGGGCCCATGTTCACAGAAGACCAGGAAAGAGCAGTTATAAATATGGTTTTGGCCAATAATGCACAATAAAAGATTCAGGGAAATTTAAAACAACACTGTCAGTGACCAGACAGTTTTTGGCAACATTAACCAGGTATCTCTTTCCACACTGGCTTGAACCCTTAAAAAAAAAAATCACATCCAGATGAAACAACTGTACAAAGTACCATTTTAAAGGAATTCAGGGCAACCCGGGGGGAACATTACCCTCTGTGCAGGGATCCCACAGAATGGAGTCCTCCACCACCATGCCACCTTAGGTCCTTACAATACAGCTCTCGTTCTGGCATTTTTAGATCAACTCAATCAAATTGATGTCACCTGGGACAATGTATCATTCCACCGATCTCCTCTGGTCCAAAATTGCTTTCATGATGGCCAGTTGCAACGGAGAGATGTTTAGTTTTTTTACCCAATCTTTTTGTATGTCTGTAGTGGTTGCAGTAAATAAAATTTACAGATTTGATCTAATGTGGTGTTTGGTGAACATATTTTGTGTAATTTTTTCATTAGGAAACTAGAAATGCTAAAAGTGTTTTAGGATTAATGCAGTCGTGTCTGTCTGATTCAAAATGAGTTAGATAATAATATTCATGTGTGTAGAATATGACAAAACAGTGTTTTTAGAAAAAAATGTAGATATTTTACAATAGTGTTTCATTTTGCAAAAGATCTGAGATGTTCTGCTACTTGGGTGTAGTGTTGCGCTAATAGTGTGAAGTGTTTTGAAAATGTGGGCCCAATTTTCAAAATTGTGCTTAAGCAATTGAAAAAAACTGTAAAATTAATAATAAAAAAAAAAAGATTAGAGAAAAGACCTTAACCTACTTGTAGCATTTTTCTGCTAAGTACATTTCTTAGGTTAGGAGCAAAAAGATAAATGTCACATTAATATTATAAGCTTCAAATAAAGGTTTTTTTTCCTTCATCCGTCAGCCAAGGTCAGCCGCTACAGAATCAGAGCCTCTGAAAAGACTGACAGAGCACATATTACCAATCTGGATATTATTCATTCTCGCTTATGACTGCAACAAAGCACCAGGACCAGATCGCCTTCCAGGAATTCACCCTACACCAGCAGGGGGCGATCAGCACCACACAGGCTGATGGCATCTCACCGCCTACCTCAGAGATTGCCAAAAAAGACACAGCTGGCAGCTGACTGTTGCTACAGCCAGGGGGTCTGCCCATGTACTATAGAAGCCAAAGGAATACGGAAAGCAGCCATGTTTTTACAATGAAGTTCATCCCTCAGAAGTTATTTGACTCCACCCCTGTCTGCAGTGCCTTTTTGCCCAAAGTGCTTCCTGAACAGCACCCAATAGCCAATAACCTTTATGTTATCCCTGGGCACAGGTAGCTAGAATCAGACTTGCAGGGGTGGTACTACGATGTCCGGGGTAAAACGGCCCACTGAGGTCCTTGCAAATCTGGCCTCCTAATCATCCCCTATATCTAGCTAGTGAATTCTCTCCTGCCCCTTCACCACCTTAGCCAGTGGTGAGTATCCTGGGGCAGAATGGCTGTCGTCCCATCAACCTGGTGGGTGCTATATGGTAGTCTGCTTGAAGTGGTTCCCCATTGGTTCTGTAAAGTGCTTCAGATCTTGAAAAGTGCTATATAAATGCAACATTTGTTCATTCATTCATCCAGCAGAGGGTAGGAAATAGAATGTATGCATACATCTGTGCACAGGGCAAAGGTTCGTACTGATGATTCTCATTAGTTCTGGACATTATGGCTAGTAGATTAGTAAAATATCAGTAATATGTATAAAATTCCTGGTTTCTGGGTGACTTTAAGGCTTGATGGAAATGTTGCTTATCCAAGTTTGAACAGGTCTTTATAAAATTTATGCTGCCTTTTTTAAAGCTTTGACTTTTGTTTTCTGGACATATTCCTTGGGATCACGACTGAGCCTCTAGCTATACGTTTGGTCTTGGATAGTTCAGTTCTTGCATTTGTCTTGGGTTACTTACGTCTGTATTCGCCCACAATTCCCAGACAAAATGATGCTCAATTCAAATGAATGGTGCTATTTATTCCCGAAGAGGCTGCAATTTCAGACCAGGTCAGTAACTGATTCTCATAAAATGGATATTTATATACTACATGGCGAAAGGTTTATGGACACCCCTATTAATTAGAGGGATCGTGTGATTTAGACACACCCATTGCTGGTGTTGTTTTACGCACACAGTCACACAACCTCCTGCAGCAAACATTAGCAGCAGAATGGATGGTCGCACAGAGCAGGTTAGTGACATTCCACTTGGCACCATCATGGGATGGCATCTTTCCATGTCAGTTCACCACATTTCTGCCCTGCTTTACCTGCCCTGTCCTGAAAACAAGTGGTCGCCCGCACAGACTCAACAGAAAGGGACCTGGTCATCCAACACACATACCCAACCTGAATGGCAGCAAATCCCACCATCAATGATCAAGCAATCTAATACAAAGCTTTCGCAGAATAGAGGAGGCTATTCTACCAACAATAGGCTGACCAGCTTCATACTAATAACATTGATTTCAGAATGAGACGTTGGACAAGCTGGTATCCAGATATATTTGGCCATATAGTGTATGATTTGTGTTTAATATCTGTGTAATTCGCTCTGTGCTTATCAGGGTTTGTGTTGATTTTGTTTTGAAAGTGTGGACCCTGAAGCTGTGCCCACGAACAGACAACTGATCAGCTGTCCATGAAAAATGACTTTATTTTACCTTTAAATAAGGAATTTGACTCCATACTGCACCATACCCTATCTGCAGATGTAACTCACATTAACCAGATGACTGATAGGGGTTTGTTATTATAGTCCTGACATGTGGAAAAGAACAAGCATCTCTACATCTGGAGAGGAAACAGGAATACCAGCTTCAGTGTAATGCTTCCTGCGTTCTTCTCATCCCTTTCAAGAATCTGAATTTCTCATCTTTGCGTTGTCTGTTTTTGCAGTTTTCCTAAAACGTTTGCATGTCTGTTTCCCTGGTCTGTTACCAGACATTTGCTTTCCTGACTTGTGAGGCAGTACAGAAGCGTGACCTTAAATGGTCTCAGTAAGTTAAATACTCCACAATACAGAAACTACATTAACAACAAGGCCAGATAATAAGCTATTTTAACTAGATGTCATGCTGTCAGAAAGAGTGGCATTTATTGCCAGTACAACCCAGTCATCTGGTCCGCCTACTAAACCATACTCATCCCACACTCACCAACTTCTACAATTTCTAGAAGTACTGGATGCATCACCTGGAAATGTAAATTCTCCTGAATGCTGTCAGTCCTTGTTGTGATATGTAGGTCTGAAAGTACTTATTCAGTACACATTCTATTATTTGTCAAATTTCAGAATCCTACCTCACCAATTACATGGCCACTTGTATTCATTTGTGCATGTTTGCAGATGTCATTTATCCAACCATCCATTTTCTGTAACCGCTTGTCCTATTCAAGATTGTGAGGGGTCCACAGCCTGTCCCGGAGGCTATGGGGGCAAGTCAGGGAACGACATAGGATGGGGCGCCAATCCATTATAGCAGATGTCATTTATATTATCTATATTGTTTTACATGTTGATTTATATTTATAATATAAATAAATATTTATATTCTTTTATTTCTCTGACCAAAATTTTCTGTGACATAACAGTAGAAACTAACAGATTCACTAACGGTATATAGAAGCTGGGAGTGGCCACAAGCACATTTTTTGGGGTGCACATGATTTTATGCAAGAAGGTTTATACTGAAGAGAAGAAGTGCAATTCATATGTGCTTTGTGGGGTTAGAACCCACCCATGTTCAAAAAATACTCAATGTGGACAGGAAATACAAGACAATTCGCATCCCATATTGATTCAAATCTCTCACTTAGCGTATACAAAGTTCTTGGCCACAAACCGAGAAGGAATATTGGCAAACACGTGTCTCTATCAGCCTGATGGCTGAACTCAGATTTTGAATGAATGGTTAAACACGGCTAATCACTCTTCTCAAAGAGTGAGCCGTGACGCTTGTACACAAGCACGCAACGCATAGGCAGCCAGTTGCCGGCAAACATCAATACCTCAGCTGACCTATCGCTTGTGAGCCGCTAATCCCATTACCTTCACTGTTAATGCTGTTTTATATTACTGGTTTCATTCATGTCATTTACCACTGTTTGCCATAACTTAACCATCGGACAAATTTGTTAGTTGAGATGCAGGGAAAGGCCTACCAGCATTTTAACTTAGCAATGTTTGTGCGTTCAGCTTTGGCTAAAATACTCATTTCATATTCATTGTCATTGTTCTGCTCATCTGTGCTATTTCTATCTAATATCAATAATTGCAAACAAACACACTGGCTGTTAAAATCATTTTTATTTATTGATAAAACGTGTAATTGCATCTCCGAAAACAGTGTACGTTCAAACTTCTTGCTTTACGTGAGGAAACCGAGAGACTGAACCACTTGGGTAAAATAGAGGGGTTTTGTGGGAGGTTGGTGGATGAAGGCATTTGGAAAGGGGTGTTTTAATTGTTATTACCTAAAATGTATTTTTGAGCTATATTGGGCATCTGGGTGATCAAAGTTTTGTGTTATTGTTTATTTTGTATTTGTTTATTTGATTTACTATTTTGGAATAACAGTGTTGTTATTAAGATAATTGATTTCTGATTCTTAGTTTTTGTAATGGTTCCTCTGGTGGGCGGGGCTACAGCTTGCCTTAGGCTGTATTAGGCTCCAAGGCCTCAGTTTGAGGGTTTTTTCTTTTCATGGTGGAGGTAACGTGTTGTAGATGGTATGTAATGGCTAGTTTGAACAGGGTCCTGTAAGACATAACCTAGCAGACTTATGCCTGTTTGTTTTGTTGTGTTTTGTTTGGGTTTTTTGATTTTTGTTATTACTCTGTTGTTGCCTGCATGGTTTTTAAGAAAAGAAAAAAAAATAATAGCAAAATAAAACCCTTCATTTTTGTGGGAAATCTTTGGGGCCTCTTTCATCTACTCCGCCGCTGACTATCCTGCTACAACGCTCCTTTTCATATACATACACACGCACTCACGCACACATACGCACTCATGCACAAGCATATACACACGCACAAACATACACACTCACACATACAGTACACACACACTCACACATACACACACGCATACACATACACACGCACTCACATACACACGCACTCATGCATACTCACGCACAAGCATATACACGCACAAACATACACACTCACACATACACATGCACACACACACACACGCACACATGCATACACATACACAAACATACACACACACACACACACAGTTGAAAATGAACCTCGGGGGCCAAATGTAGAATTAAGCTATTTTCCCAGCAACCCCGGAGCACTTCATGTGACAAATTTCACTGAATGAAAACACAGCAGGCTAAAGAAAACATTTTTAGGAGCCTACCTTACTGACTCTACAAAAAATTATTACAGTTTTTTCCAATCATTTTCACACTTGTCTCAATACCATGTCCACTTTTTCAAATCACTTGTACACACATGTACCATACCATTGGACTATGTGAGCTAAACTATGTGTAGGTTTGCATTGCTTTGACACAATGTGCATTCAATCACCACTTCCCCCAAATTTCATCAATACTTCTCTCAGTCAGTGTTTGCCACCAGCAAAACTTTGTACAACTATAGCAGATTTTTCAGACGTTTAGATAATCTGTTCAAAACAGTTAACTTTCAGGTCAAAACCTAATTTAGAAATTTAGAGCACTGTAAATTGAAATATGTTGCATTTTGTCAGACAAAGGACACTATGCACTTGCACTAACACAAATAATTATGCTTTTAGCAGAAATTTCCTAATTTTCTTTTTGTTTGCTGCTTCGTTACCATCTACATCATCTATATGAATGAGGCCATGGAGTGTCCCTTTCCTTTTTGCAAGGCAACACAATGTAATCTGTGCAAAAACAGTGGGCATGGCAACACATATATTACAGTAAAACATTTACATTTATTCATTTAGCAGACACTTTTATCAAAAGCATCTTATAGTAAAGTACGGTAACTACAAGGACTGTCCCCCTGGAGCAAGTTGGGGTCAAGGGCCTTGCTCAGGGGCACAATGGTGACACCCCCTGGGATTTAATTCACAATCTTCCAGTGTTCCTACAGTAATAGGAGCCCAGATCCCTAACCACTAGACCACCACCATCCCCCTAGATCAGGGATCTCCAAGTCCGGTCCTGGAGAGCTACTGTCCAGTAGGTTTTCTATCCTACCTGGCTTCTGATGAGCCACACCTGTTCCTGGTATTTACTTGAGTATAGGTGTGACTCATCAGAAGCCAGGTAGGATAGAAAACCTATTGGACAGTAGCTCTCCAGGACTGGAGTTGGAGTCCCCTGCCCTAGATCACCCCAAGCATTTTACAATGGTTGAAGCTGGAAAGCTGAATGAAAACACACACCAGCCTGAAATTTCAGCTAAGAACCTATCTAGGAATTTGTTTGGTTAGTGCCAATTTGCCATATGTACAAAAGGGGCCATCTTTGGATTGACATTTTCTGCTAGGAATGAAATATTTACATACTGCAAAAAAGAAACAGCAACATTTACATGATTTCTAATGAAATATATTGCAGCATTTCAGAATTGGTTGGTATTACAATTTTCACACGCAAGAGTCATTCTTGTTTATTTTATTTTTACAATGCAACATGACAGTAATTTATGCCAAACTGGAGGATACAGCCACACTTTATATATGTAATTTGCAATGCTGAAAGTTGTTAGTGTTTTTAGCCCATTGAACATTTGAGTGCCCCAGTAGTGTTGTTGGCTGACAGCATTTGTCATTGTTATGGCAGCATGAGTCACTTTTGGGTGAATTGTGAAACGTTTTGGTGGTTGTAGTGCATTTTGCACCAAAGGTTAAGTGATGTGCTCAGGTGTGTATTGGTACAGCCCACTGTATGAAGAGTTTTGAAATATTAGCCATGGTTTTGAGACAAGTGTGAACGCGATTGTAAAAAACTGTACACAGTTCCGGTTTGGCAACCATACAATGCCTTTGCAAGGCTGGAGAAAGATCTGCTGAACAGTTTTTGAGTTCTTGCCTTACATTCCAGAGCGTCTGTGGTGGCAGTAGACCGGTGTTAAAATCTTATGTAGTCCCTGCAGTCCAGGAGGAGACTCTACAGGGCAGGGAAAGACAGCTGGTGACACCCCAAGGACCAGGCCCTCTGCGAAGTCAAATTGAGAATATTGTAGTCTTGTGCATTGCATCAGAGGTTTTTCTATTAGGAAAGGGACAGAAAACAGTCTACACTGGTAGCTTACAGCATCACACAGTAACAAATGGAACCAGTTGTGGAAATATGCAGATCTCTGTGAGATGTTCTTCAAAATCGCGAAAGCCTGCCTTGTTATGATACATCATACTCTGCACAAGAGGCTCTGTTACATATTCACAAAACCATCACCCTAAACTGACAAGACTTAAAAAGGGCCAACAGCTCTTATGATGTTTAATAAAGCATATGTATTTATACACAGACATGCGTATAACTGGTACTCAAGTAGGCATTCACCATATAAAGCGATACATGCGGCAATTTCATCGCAAATGCATAATTATTTCATGTGCATTTTCTCTGTTCGCGTTTATACTGCAAATGAAGTATGAATTAGCCGTATAAAGGTTAAAATGCACGGTATTTTCTTGCTACGTTACGACCCTATTTTCTGTTGTGCTACGTTAGTCAACATCAGTTTTGATAAACTGGCTGCAATACAGTATCGCTGTATACGGTGAATACGTATATGTGCGCCAGCTGTATGCATCCCTGTTTGCACACTTCTGTTTCTTTTCTATGCATCTAGTCAACAGCAACGACAACAAACTGTCTATTCACGAGCATTTGCTTTTAGTCATTATGCTGTCTTTACTGCCTTTATGAAGGAATGTGTGTGATGCTGTCCCTGTGAGTCAATTTTGCAAAGCCCACCGACTAAATACCAGTTCTAGAAAGTCCAGCTGTTTTCAATGCTCACAGGAACGAGGACTTTAAATAAAGATGGGCGTTGATGTTTGTTGTGTTTATTCATAACCTGCAATGTTCAGGAACACAAAGATGTTTTTTCCAAAATGATTTTCCATTAAACGGGCCTTGATATCCGCTGTACAGTGGAAAAACCAACAAATTTTGCCAGCAACAGAAATAAATGTGTCAGGAGTATGTTTCATCAGCTTTCCAGATGAACGTTTTGGAGAGTTGCCATTGCCTTTGAGCCTTTTGCTTGTCCGGCAATGGAAAAAAGTTTGTTTTCAATTAAAGGAAACTCTGCTTCGCCGCGCGAAATGTGTGACGAAATGCGGCTGTCATACTTTCTTCCTTAAAACGTTGAACACAGTCCAACTGAGAGAAAGTTCAGGGAGCATCAGAGATTGATTGTGCACTGTGATCACACAGTAAACAATCAGGGATAGCTGCATGATGAGAAAGGCTTTGAGTACTTTGTTAAAATAAGTCTTGGTATCAGTCCATCCAACTTTTGTTCCTGGTCATGGTCTCCTTCTTCTTCCTCTTCTTCTTCTTGTTTCATTATTAAAATTATTAATAGATAGATAGAACTGGGAATGCTCATACAGCTGTAACAAAACCTGTAGCTTTAATCATAACATCTTCAGTAACAGCTCTCTCTAAGCTGGACCAGTCCACTAACCATTTTCACATCATGATTGCTGCTTCTAAGCTGTATAAATGTTCTGGTGAAATTTTCCACTCTGCCCCTAAGTAATGGGGGAAAATGGGACATCTGCTGCATTCCCCAAGGTATGAACTTCTCTGCAGAAGTAATTTATCAAGCCCAAAACTAAGCACAATCCTCACCCTGGGGCTCCTCCATCTGTGGCAGCCTGAGATCTTCCTTTTGTCTGTCCACCAGAGTATTACAACCAAATTTACAGTAAGACAAAATGCTAACATATTACCTGTCTGCTCTCCACTAATTATCTTACCATTCTCACCATGGGTCATCAGTATCCATTCATCATATTAACAACTGCATTCCCCAGTTACATGAACTATCCTTCTGGTGCATTTTAAGTTCCATATTTCACCTGTGTATCCCTAACTTCCTAAACTGCAAATTGTCCCCTCTGAATGTAACTTGCTTCATCTGTTGTGAATGGCAGTCAAAATGGTATACCCTTGTCCATTGACATGAGTGAAGACTGTGGACTAATGAATCTACATTTTAAATAATAGGGTCCATCTGCAACGTACTGGTAAGATGCAAAGAGTGAGAGGCTCACTTTACATCCATGACACAAAGAGTGAGTGTTTTACTCGTGTGGGAATCCGACTGTCAAGCATGGGAGAGGCAGTGTTGTGGTCTGGGGTTGTGTTGGTGATCTTTGTCAAATCCATGGCATTTCAACCAGCATGGCTATCATGGCAAACTGCAAAGACATGCCATTTCATAAGGATTATGGCTTTTTGAGCAGTACTTAATTCATTAGTAAGATCATAACCCAAAACATACCTCAAAAACATGCAACAACATGACCTGGCCTGCCCAGTCTCCAAATGTCAGTCCCATGGAACTTGCATGGGACAAACAGGGCAGGAGAGTCACTGCAGAGCTACCCACAAGCACCCCACATCGCGGGGATTTGCTGCAGAAGACCTGAGAATATACATTATATTGCCAAAAGTATTGGGACACCTGCCTTTACACACACATGAACTTAATACATAGGCTTTAATATGGAGTTGGCCCATCCTTTGCAGCTAAAACAGCTTCAGCTCTTCTGGGAAGGCTGTCCACAAGGTTTAGGAGAGCATTTGTGAGGTGAGGTACTGATGTTGGACAAGAAGGCCTGGCTTGTAGTCTCCGCTCTAATTCATCCCAAAGATGTTCTATTGGGTTGCGGTCAGGGCTCTGTGCAGGCCAGTCAAGTTCCTCCACACCAGACTTGTTCATCCATGTCCTTATGGACCTTGCTTTGTGCACTGGTGTGCAGTCATGTTGGAACAGGAAGGGACCATCCCTAAACTGTTCCCACAAAGTTGGGAGCATGAAATTGTCCAAAATGGCTTTGAATGCTGCAGCATTTAGAGTTACTTTCACTGGAACTAAGGGTCCAAGCCCAACCCCTGAAAAACAACCGTGACACCCTAATCCCTACACCACCAAACTTTACACTTGGCAAAATGCAAGGCAAGTACCGTTCTCCTGGCAACCGGCAAACCCAGACTCGTCCATCAGATTGCCAGACAGAGAAGCATGATCCATCACTCCAGAGAACACGTCTCCTCTGCTCTACAGTCCAGTGGTGGCGTGCTTTACACCACTGCATCCAACACTATGCATTGCACTTGGTGATGTAAGGCTTGGATGCAGCTGCTCGGCCATGGAAACCCCTTCCATGAAGTTCTCTACACACTGTTCTTGAGCTAATCTGAAGACCACATGAAGTTTGGAGGTCTGTAGCTATTGACTCTGCAGACAGTTGGTGACTTCTGCACAATGTGTGCCTCAGCATGCGTTGTCCCCGCTCTGTGATTTTACCTGGCCTACCACTTCGTGGCTGAGTTGCTGTTGTTCCCAATTGCTTCCACTTTGTTATAATACCACTAACAGTTGACCGTGGAATATTTAGTAGGGAGGAAATTTCACAAATGGCCTTATTGCACTGGTGGCATCCTATCACGGTACCATGCTTGAATTCACTGAGCTCCTGAGAGCGACCCATTCTCTCACAAAAGTTTGTAGAAGCAATCTGTATGACGAAGTGTTTGATTTTATATACGTGTGGCTATGGAAGTGATTGGAACACTTGAATTCAATGATTTGGAGGGGTGTCCCAATACTTTTGGCAATATAATGTATGTCTGGTGATTTTCTGCTAAATACTTAACCAATTCGCTTGAATTTGTTAAACTGTTATCAGTTGGCTATGTTGAGAATTCCAAGACTTAGAGAGAAGTTTCAATTTTGTCCGACACTGCTGTAATATTTCTCTGTGTGTGGAGATCGTATGTTCTGCTTCTATCACACAAATTTTGTCCCACAGGTCCAAGACATAAGGTAGGTTAATGGGTTTATCCAGATCGGCATGACTCCGATCAGCACAAGTGGTTAGAAGACATAAGATATATAACATGTAACATATAGAAGATATAAGATAAAACATAAAATATATGTAAAGAGTCTGTCATTTATAACTGTACACCTAGGTAAAGCACATAAGTGTTATGTAACTATCCATCCAAACTAACAAGTTGATGAATCCTTACTGAAAAATTAGGTTTTCATGTTTTGCCACCCAACCAAACTAACAGTACAGTTTAATATTGCTGACTGGTAAATAAATGTCAGAATGGACTTTATTGTCATACCATCCATATACATGTTTACGGTGCCATGAAATAATGTTCCCCCAGGACCATGGAGCAACATATAAAAAGCAAATAACAAGGGGAGGGTCTTCACAGTGCTTAAAGTTAAAAAACAGGACAGGGGGTGAACACAAGGGTGTGGATACATAGTGCAACGTGTAGAAAGAATTTGTCTCATGGCATACAATTACATTTCATTAATAAACCACTTTTAAAGACACTTCTAATTTCACAGATGTAACTGAACACTAGCATGCATTGTGTAATTCTGTAGCGTATTCAGAAGATGTGATAACATGGATCCCTCTAGTGGACATTCCACATATTACAAAGATTTTCATCAGTTTATCCAGTACATGACACAAAACAAAGAAACTACGTGGATGTAAAGTGAGTCCTTCACAAGGTGGACAAATTATACAGTATTTGGATGGTAGGAGGAGACTAAAGTACCTGGAGGAAATTTTCAGACTTGTTTCAGTGCCATACTCCCTTTTTCAAAACCCTTAACACATGCACCGTACCATTGGACTATGTGAGCTGAACTATGTGTACTTTTGCATTGCTTTGACACAATATGCATTCAATCACCACTTCCCCCAAATTTCATGAATACTTCTCTCAGTCAGTGTTCGCCACCAGCAAAACTTTGTACAATTACAGCCGATTTTTCAGTTTAGATAATCTGTTCAAAGCAGTTAACTTTCAGCTCAAAACCTAATGAAATTTAGAGCACTGTAAATTGAAATATGCTGCATTTTGACAGACAAAGGACACTATGCACTTGCACTATACTTTAGAGTCCATCCAAGCCTGGAGAAGACACAGCCGAGCATATTTCCCTTGCTGCCTTAGAAGAGAAAACATTTTGTGATGTGGATGAGGCTTTGTCTCTAAGTAAGACACAAGAATCTGGCACGAAGTCACTTTTTTGCCATTCCTAAACACAGCCATTCAAACAACCACAGCACTGAGCCAACTGGCCACTCACACATGCCACCTGGCCAAGCATCTAACTGCTAATTAGTTAACTCAACAATCAGAATTTCAGAATCAGAATCGGAAAAACTTTATTGATCCCAGAGGAAATTGCTCAAATTTGAAGACCCCAGATTTACAACAATTTTGCAACAACAATGGAAGCAGCAGAAAGAGATTGAGGAAGAGTGAGATGTAGGGGTAGAGCTGCAGGAGGACAAAGAAGACCAGCACTTTCGAATGAGATCCGGACAACATTAGTTGATCATGTCATAAATCATGGGTTGACAATGAGAGAGGCTGGACAGACAATAGAGCCCAATTTGAGTCATTTTACTCTTGCCTCTGTTTTTTGGACATATCGCCTTGAAAATAGGTATGAAATCAACATAGCACACACTCTGCATATGTAATCCAAAAACCCTGCCTTTGCTTCCATCCTTCCCGCCTGAACACCACCTGCTCCCTGAGGTGTCAGATCTCTGCCTGTCCCCAGAGGTCCAGATCTGCTCTGCCCTCCACCTGGTGCTCTGGCTGCATCCTACCCCCAGACATTGATTCCTGCCTACAGCCTGCCAGCCTGCGACTGTTGCCTTGCCAGCTCTTGCTTGTGGCCTCCGCCTTGTACCACTGCACCCACCAGCGACCTTCTCCTGGCCTTGTCTATCCCGACGTGTTTGCCCTGCCTGCTTGTCCTCTAGCCCTGAGCCTGATCTTCTATTGGCCTCCTGCCTCGGCCCTGACTCTCCTTTGGTCTCCAGCCCTGGGTATGACCTTCAGGTTGCTGCCAGCTCCAAGGACGGGTACCCGGAGCCCTTGGATGACCTAGACTGGAACCCTCTAGGTTTGGCTCGGGACTCTATGCTAGAGCCCCTGGTTCCTGCCATGGCTTTCAACCAACCAGGTTCCCATCCAGAGTGGGCCTCTGTTCTCAATGGATTTCCAAGAAGAGGGTTTGCCGTGTCTGTCTCCCATAGAGGGAGGCGGGGGCACACCATCCATTACCATCACTCTGACCCCTCCAGTTCCTGTGTCTGTCTTTGTTCCTGTTCTCGCCTTACAGGTTCCCCCACTGTCTCTGGTCCTGACCCCACAGTCCTGGTGGTGCTCCCCTGCTCCTATCCCTATAATACCTCTGGGCTCCAACCCTACCATCCTTGTGGCCTGACCGGGACCTACTACTCGTCTGAGCCCCAGGAGGAATTACTCCTTGGGGTCTTTGCCTTGTTTGAAGGGCCAACAGAACCCCTAGCCCAGTCTTTTGCCCCAAGATCCTATCCTGCCTTTGGTTACCCCAGGCCTATCTCAGTCTTAGTTTGTCAGTCCCTGTCCCTGATGACCCTCTACTTGTGTACCCTTTGGTTGGTGTGTCACTCGTTCCCCACATCTCCTGTCTTGTCCAGCTCCATACTCCACTTTGATTCCCGTCTATATGGTGCCCTTGTCTGAGTGTTACACTTGCTCTGATATGTGCCGTATGAGTTCCCCTGTTGTACCACTGTGTTTCCGTCCTAGTCCTAGTTCCTCCTTGTCCTGACCATGATCCATGTCCCTACTCCATTGTGGTCTTGTCCTGTCGGGTCTTGGATTTCGTTTCTGGTCCCGTCTTCTGCACACTACTGCTGTCTTGTCTGTCCTAGATCCTGTTAGGGCATGTTTCCTTCATGGGTCCCTGCCCCGTCTGGTCCAGCTTGTGTCTGTCGGTGTCAGCTCCCCTCAGTCCTTTGCCCTCCGTGGTCCCTGTAGGTTTCCTCTCTCTGGGCTTTCGCATTGTCCAGAGTGCATGTGTTGGGGGGGGGGGGGGGGGGGTCCTGTCACGCCACGCATGCCTTTCCCCCCGTTCTCTCTGTGGTTCTAACAAGCCACACCTATTCCTTGTTTAACCCTGCCTCTCGTTACAGGCCTTGTGTGGATCATCCCAGGTGCCTGTCATCTGCTCCCTCGTCTGTGGTGTATATAATGCCTCCCAGTTCTGAGCTCCCCAGTCCAATCATTGTAATATTACTGCCTGCATGTGCTCCTCTGTTTGCCCTGTATTCTCTCCTGACTCTCGCTACCCGGTTTTCACCCCTCATGGTCCATTTCCTTCTGCCTTGTGTGGAGTTCTGGTTGAATAAAGCCCTTTCATTGCCTTCACTTCCATCCTTCCCACATCGTGACAACTGTAAATATGACTTTTAAGGCACATGCATTCTTTAGAAAGAAAAAGGATACTACATTACTCTTGTTTTATCGAAAGATTGAATGATGGGCCCAATGTGGTGGAAGAAATCAAATGTTCAGTGAGAAACGAGAAGCAGCAATTATAAATTTGGTTTTAGCAAATAATGAAATAAGGCTAAGAGAAATTCAAAGCCACATCGTAGATGATCATACGATATTTAGCAACATCAGGCAAGTCAGCCTGAGCACCCTAACCCGTTTACTTCAACTACACCAAGTTAACATGAAGCAACTTTACATGATACCCTTTCAGAGAAATGCAGACAGAATCAAAGATCTGAGGCATAAGTATGTGACAGTAAGTACAAGACTGATGACATTAGTGTTTACATAATACTAGACTAAGCCATATTGACCTTTTTTATTGTAAGAAAGTGCTGGAAATGGATGCGGATGCAATCTCCCATGAGTTCATTTTCATGGATGATGCTGGCTTCAACCTTACCAAAACCAGGAAGGGGAAGGGGAAGAAACATCATTGGTCACAGAGCGGTTGTGGACGTTCCTGGCCTCCTCACCTGTTCCTCGTTTAACCCTGCCTTTCATTTCAGCTCTCATATGGATGATCCCAGGTGCCTCAAAGACTCAACCTTTTGTGGATACTGGTTTTGTACCAAATCATGTTTACAATCACCTGTTTGAAATCACACCATTATTTAGTTTTTTTTTACCGTATTACTAGCCCTTAAATTGCCCCCGTCCCAACATTTTTTTGGAATGTGTTGCAGATCTGAAATGCAGGAATTGATGTATATTATCCATCTATCCATTATCTTCCGCTTATCCAAGGTCAGGTCGCGGGGGCAGCAGTCTCAGCAGGGAAACCCAGACTTCCCTCTACCCGGCCACTTCTTCCAGCTCCTCTGGGGGAATCCCGAGGCGTTCCCAGGCCAGCCGAGAGACACAGTCCCTCCAGCATGTCCTGGGTCTTCCCTGGGGCCTCCTCCAAGTGGGACATGCCCAGAACACCTCAGCAGGGAGGCGTCCAGGAGGCATCCTAAGCAGATGCCCGAGCCACCTCATCTGGCTCCTCTCATTGCAGAGGGGCAGCGGCTCTACTCTGAGTCCCTCCCGAATGACCAAACTCCTCACCCTACCTCTAAGGGAGAGCCCAGCCACCCTATGGAGGAAACTACCCATAGCTCGTGACCATAGGTGAGGGTAGGAACGTAGATTGACTAGTAAATCAAGAGCTTTGCCTTTTGGCTCAGCTCTTTCTTCACCATGACAGACCGATGCAGCACCCGCATCACTGCTGCACCGATCCGCCTGTCGATCTCCCGTTCCATCCTTCCCTCACTCGTGAACAAGACCCCGAGATACTTAAACTCCTCCATTTGGACTTAAACTCTCCCCGACCCGGAGAGAGCACTCCACCCTTTTCCAGCTGAGGACCATGGTCTCGGATTTGGAGGTGCTGATTCTCATCCCAGCCGCTTCACACTCAGCTGCGAACTATCCCAGTGAGAGCCGAAGGTCACGGTCCGATGAAGCCAACAGAACCATATCATCTGCAAAAAGCAGAGACCTAATCCTGAAGTCACCAAATCGGACACCCTCAACGTCCTGGCTGCACCTAGAAATTCTGTCCATAAAAGCTATGAACAGAATCGGTGACAAAGGGCAGCCCTGACGGAGTCCAACCCTCACCGGAAACGAATCCCACTTATTGCCGCCCATGCAGACCAAGCTCTGACAGGTCATACAGGGACCAAACAGCCCTTATAAGGAAGCCCGGCACCCCATACCCCTGGAGCACTCCCCACAGGACTCCTCGAGGAACATGGTCGAATGCCTTCTCCAAGTCCACAAAGCACATGTAGACTGGTTGGGCAAACTTCCATGAACCCTCCAAAACTCTGCGGAGAGTATAGAGCTTGTCCACTGTTCCACAGCCAGGGCGAAAACCACAGGGCTCCTCCTGAATCCGAGGTTCGACAATCCGACGGACCCTCCTCTCCAGATCCCCCGAATAGACCTTACCAGGGAGGCTGAGGAGTGTGATCCCCCAATAGTTGGAGCACTCCCTCCGGTCCCCCTTCTTAAAGAGGGGGACCACCACCCCGATTTGCCAGTCCAGAGGCACTGCCCCCGATATCCATGCGATGCTGCAGATGCGTCTCAAATAGGACAGCCCCACAGCATCCAGAGCCTTAAGGAACTCTGAGCGGATCTCATCCACCCCCGGGGCCCGGCCATTGAGGAGCTTTTTAACCACCTCAGCGACCTCCACCCCAGAGATAGGGGAGTCCACCCCCAAGTCCCCAGACTCTGTTTCCTCGTTGGAAGGCATGTCGGTGGGATTGAGGAGGTCTTCGAGATATACCCTCCACTGACCCAAAACGTCCCGAGTTGAGGTCAGCAGCGCCCCATCCCCACCATAAACAGTGTTGATGCTGCACCGCTTTCCTGCCCTGAGCCGCCGGATGGTGGACCAGAATCTCCTCAAAGCCGTCCGGAAGTCGTTTTCCATGGCCTTGCCAAACTCCTCCCACACCCGAGTTTTTGCCTCTGCGACTGTCGAAGCTGCATTCCACTTGGCCCACCAGTACCTGTCAGCTGCCTCTGGAATCCCACAGGCCAAAAAGGCCCAATAGGACTCTTTTCTTCAGCTTGACGGCATCCGTGTCCACCAGCGGGGACTGCTGCCACGACAGGCACTGACCACCTTACAGCCACAGTTCCGGTCAGCCGCCTCCACAATGGAGACGCGGAACATGGCCCATTCGGACTCAATGTCCCCCGCCTCCCCCGGGACATGGGAGAAGTTCTGCCGGAGGTAGGAGTTGAAGCTCCTCCTGACAGGGGATTTCGCCAAACGTTCCCAGCAGACCCTCACTATACGCTTGGGCCTGCCAGGCCTGGCCGGCTTCCTCCCCCACCAGCGGAGCCAACCCACCACCAGGTGGTGATCGGTTGACAGCTCTGCCCCTCTCTTCACCCGAGTGTCCAAGACATGTGGCCGCAAGTCCGATGACACGACTACAAAGTCGATCATCGAACTGCGGCCTAGGGTGTCCTGGTGCCAAGTGCACATATGGACACCCTTATGCTTGAATATGGTGTTCATTATGGACGATCCATGACGAGCACAGAAGTCCAATAACAAAACACCGCTCGGGTTCAGATCGGGGGGGGCGTTCCTCCCAATCATGTCACTCCAGGTCTCACTGCCTTTGCCCACATGAGCATTGAAGTCCCCCAGCAGAACAAGAGAGTCCCCAGGAGGAGTGCTCTTCAACACCCCTTCCATGGACTCCAAAAAGGGGGGGTATTCTGAACTGCCGTCTGGCGCATAAGCACAAACAGTCAGGACCCATCCCCCCACCCAAAGGCGAAGGGAGGCTACCCTCTAGTCCACTCCGGTAAACCCCAATGTACAGGCACCCAGCCAGGGAGCAATAAGTATGCCCACCCCTGCCCGGCGCCTCTCCCCACGACCAACTACAGAGTGAAAGAGGGTCCAACCCCCCTCAAGGAGACTGGTTCCAGAGCCCAAGCTGTGCGTCGAGGTGAGCCCGACTATATCTAGTCGGAACCTCACAGCCTCGCACACCAACTCAGGCTCTTTCCCCATCAGAGAGGTGACATTCCATGTCCCTAGAGCCAGCTTCTGCAGCCAAGGATCGGACCGCCAAGGTCCCCGCCTTTGGCCACCGCCCAACTCACACTGCACCCGACCCCTATGGCCCCTCCTATGGGTGGTGAGCCCATTGGAGAGGGGGCCCACGTGCCTTCTTCAGGCTGTGCCCGACCAGGCCCCATGGATGCAGGCCTGGCCACCAGGTGCTCGCCATCGAACCCCACCCCCAGGCCTGGCTCCAGCGGGGGGCCCCAGTAACCCGCGTCCGGGCAAGGGAAATCATGGATCTATTGTTTTTCTCATCATAAGGGGTCTTGTGAGCCGCACTTTGGTTCCTCATCCAGGACCTGTTTGCCTTGGGTGACCCTACCAGGGGCATAAAGCCCTGGGCAACTTAGCTCCTGGGATCACTGGAACACGCAAACCCCTCCACCACGATAAGGTGTCGGCTCCAGGAGAGGTGATGTATATTATGAAATACGAAATGAAATATCGAGTTCATACCGTCTGCACTGAAACAAAAGTCAAAGTTCATTTCAGAATTACTGCATTTTTCTTTGTATTTATTTATTTATTTGTTAATTTGCATTTTCCATGCCATCTCAGCTTTTTCTGATTTGGGGTTGTACAATAAGTGACAGCGTAATCTTATAAGAGAGAGTTTATGCTATAGTTATGACAGCATTAATCACTTTTAGGTGAAGTATGAAGTGTTTTGGTAGTTGAAGTGCATTTTGTACAAAAAGTTAACTGTACAGCTTACAGTGTGAAAAGTTTTGAGTGGACATGGAGACAAGCTTGAAAAACTGTAATCTGATTAACATTGTCAACAACAACAACAGCAACAAAAAAAATTTATTTACTGACTTACTTTTTTATTTACTTATTTACACCGGTGTATGAATGTGTGGTATGCATGGGTGAATGTGAGGCATGTATTGTAAAGGGCTTTGAGTACTCGCAGGAGTAGAAAAGCGCTATATAAATGCAGTCCATTTACCATTTACCATTTTTATTTAGCAGAAACTTCTATTCAAAGTAACATTTAATTGAGAAAACAGGGTTAGCCAGTTCCTGAAGTAATTGGGGTTAAGGACCTTGCTTAATTGTGCAACAGTGAAGTCATTTGGGCAACCAGGGGATTTGAACTGGCAACTTTCCAATAATAGGCACAGAGCCCTATTAAATATTATTATTATTGTTATTATTATTAGCAGGTTCATATGGGAGTGGGGATTACAGATTTTTTGCCATGTAACAGTGAAGCAAAGGCCCAGCCCCAGCATAACAAATCAGATCTCCTTTGCTTCAACACAAGGGTGGGCAATGTCATCCAGAATAGACCAGTGTGTACACAGGTTTTTGGGATAACCTTTAGGTCAGTAAGTACTCTGCAGTCAATCAGTCCTCTAATTAGTAATCTAATGAGGGAGTGGCAGCGAAAACCTGCATACACAGCGGCCCTTTCTGGATAACATTGCCCACCACTGATTTAAGTAGTAGCTGTAGTTCATCCACTGAATTCCAAGTGAAATGCCACAGATCATGGGATCCTCATCTTCTGAAGCGCACATATTTTTCAGTTACATTTTACAGATTATTACTGGGCAACACAATGACTTAGTGGGTTGCAATGTTGTCTCACACCTCCTGGGTTGAGGTTTTGTATCCTAGTACTGCTCTATCCGTGCAGTTTGCATGTTTCCACTTGTGTGGTTTTTCTATAGGTGCCTCAGATTTCACTTGAATGTAGTTAGATTTTATCTCTAAAATAATTCATAATGTGTGAGTGAGTGAGTGAGTGTGTACTCTGTGATGCATTGGCATCCTAGCCAGTGTGTTCCCCAGCTGTAATGCATACATTTGCATAAGTACTATGCAGTGGGGAAATCAGCAATGTCTAATCCTTGAATTGGATAAATCTGGCCAAGAAGAGTAGTTCAAGCAAGACTGACCACAGAGCTTTTATAGGTATGAGTAAGTCCATTTATTATGACAATTCTCCATATGTCTGTTAACATACCATTATGAAGCATGCATAATTAGAAGCTTATTTCCAAATATATTTTGGTATATTTGGTTAACACTTCATGAGGCATTCATTTTGTCATGAATTTGTTCATTTTTAAATTTATATTTCAATGTGTCTGTATTTTATGACAGTTCATGTCAGATGGGCTACTCTTGAATATAACAATGTTGATGTTCAAAGTAAAAATGGAACTCAAAGTGCTGCAAGTTATACCTTTTAAGTTTTATATTTAAAATGGTTTCTCAAATGTTGAAATTTGGTTGTGCATAACGTTTTATGGGTGTAGAACAATTTTGAAACATTAAATTATAAACTCAAATAAATCATTAAGGAAATGTGTTATTTAATCATACATCGACTGTGTTAATATAAATGCTAACCCTAGGAGCTGTGCATAATATATTAATGCCCTGCAGCCTTTGTGACATTGTTCAACCCGCCAAGTCATGGCTGACTATTTAATGGGCAAGAACCAGAACGGTTCAGTTATCATAGATTTCCCTTTGGAACAAGCTAAGTTTCCCATCTTAACTCATTAGTAGTAAATGTAGATACTGTACGTTAAAAGCGCAAATTTGGTCGCGAATAGTGTTGGCTGCACGCGACCATTTGTAGTCTCGTGATATTTCGGTTGGCGGACAGCCCAATAAGTCCTTGCAGTTCGGATAAGGAGACCCCGTGTAGGTTAGTTACGGGCGCCATTTTGAGGGACCCGTAGGAGCGTCCAGTCGTCGTTTCATTTAAAGGGAGCTCTTAGTGAGCGTCATTATATACATTATTATCATCTAGTGCGTAATTCGAATAAACGAGCCAGTAGAGCCGATATCAGTGGTAGGAATCGTGTTGGTTCTGTAACTGTTTCGTGAACTATACATTTTGTAAACAAAGCGAGCGAAAGAATAACGACCGGAGGTCAAACGAGGCCTAGCTAACAAGTAAAGGGGAAACAACGATCGTTTGGGACCCTCTTCAAAGCAGAACCACTGCACCGAGGCGATATAAGGTAAAAATCTACACATGTGATACTTAGTAACACTTTAGCTGTATTTAATTTGGTTGTTTGGAATGGAAAAAAATGTGTTTTGGTTACGAAACACTCGTGTACACATTGCCTCGGTGTAGCCATTCTCTGTATAATGAAAACGGGCAGTTTTGCCGTCGCCAGCTTTTATCCTGCTAGCTATTTGATTTATATGAAGGCAGTTCAGATTAAGCAAGCAAATCGTAAGGTAACAGTTAATGTCCACTAAATGCAGTATAAGAAGAAATGGAGGATAAAGAACAAGTTTAGATTTCGTTTGCTATACTGAATTGTCCCTAAACTAATGTACGCTGTTCTGATGTCGCTGTGTTTTCCGGACGTTGTCTTGCCTAACCCAATATCTCATAATGCAGAGTAGCCGATGTACCTGTTTTTTTCAGGATCTTAGCCGCCTAAAACACATTCACAACATGTTTACCGATTATTAGGTCGATTTAGTCTTATCAAGACTTATGCATAGCACAAAGTTACTAAAGCTGTAGTTGAAATGTAGTATTGTGTAATTGCGTAATTAATATGGAGATATTCGGTGGCTACAAGACGTAAGTTAAATCATATGGTGGTCTACGAATCTAATGAAATTGTGGATTTGATCTCGTGGACTTAATCGAACGAGATGAGTATTGGTTAGATTCCCAGTGAAATGGCATGAAAAGGGGTCTCTACCTAGTGGTATGTTCCTTCTATTTATAGATTATAGCGTTGCAGTCGTTTCAACTGGGTCCTGCAAGAACGCGTTTTTTATTTATTTGCGATATGTCTCTTGATATTTTGGCGTAACAGTTGGTATGCTGGAGCTGTGTGTGTTCAATGTGCATCTCGCAACACTGCTGACATATTATTGGGTTTGTCTGCTGTTCTGTTGAAGCTGCACAACACATTTGCCTGTCAAACACCAACTGACTTGCAAAATAACCAGCTAGATCAGTATAAACAACACTTATAGACAGATCTGAATCGTTTGGAGTGTGCTTTCGGTGGCTTCCTTTGAACCACACCTGATTATTAGATATGTGGAATCTAAAGAGCTCATTTTTCAATTGAACATTTTTTTTTGTTTTACTTGTAGGAAACTGTCTGTATCCAATTCGTAACAGGCGTAGTCATCATAATAAACTACACATGGTAAGAATCCATATGAGGTTTATATACAGTTAATTGTAGTCATTTCTATTGTCTGCAGTGTGAAGTCAAAATGAACTTCAACTACTTTGGTAGTACTACTACATTCTTAAATGCAGACGTATAATGCAGCTTATGCAATTTTGAATTTCACTCTGTGCCAGTATAAATGTTGAGTCATTTTTCTTGAGTCTTCAAAAGTTTATTTTCAATATAATGCCTACAAAAAGAAGGGCTAAAACTTGGCATAAAGTTTTGCTTATGCTGGTGATTACTACTGAGTCACATTGCAATATCACCCAGATTTAAGCCTCTTACTAGCTGGCTTTTTGGAAGTTAAGATGACTTTCCCTGCCTGCATTGATGTCTTGTAATGCTTTACAAATGAGGAAGTTCTTGTGGCAGAGTCCATTAACTAAATGACCATAAGTTTTGGATTCTTTTGAAGCTGATTATTCAATTTTCTTTGTCCTAGGGTGACTCCAACATGGCAGACGATTTTGATATCGAAGCTATGCTTGAAGCGCCTTATAAAAAGGTGAGTGGATTTGATTTTGGCAGAGCTGAATCTGCTGGTCTATTACAAGCTACTTTCCCCAGACCCTTTATTTGTGGAAAACTTGTTGTTGTTATGTGATGCAGTAGTTTCAATTCAGAGTTATGAATAAATGCCCGTCTATCTCTTTTTGTAGACTTGCCTAACGATATCTCACCTCTACTCCCATGAATTCCAGTGTGAACTTTCAAAGTAAGGTAGTAATTGCGCAATGTATTGATGTACTGTGGTCCCCTAGGTAAAAAAAAAAAAAAAAAAAAAAACTCGTCTTTGAACGTCCAAGCACCTGTTTGGTTGCAGTAAGGTGAATACAGAAGATGACAGGCACATTAAAAGACGTGCTTCGGAGACAGTATTCAAATTTTTACATAGTAGATCTTACCCTGCTCTCTAGCCTTCCAAGTGTGTTGGTAAACTTTTTTTTTGCACAATTACAGTTGCACAATTCCATTGGGTATGGTGGTCCCAACAATATACGACTACATTATTTGTATGCATGCAATTAGTTTTGCAGTTTTGAGTTGCCAGAGTGCATCTTTGTTTCATATTGTTGTGCATTGTACTTGAAATTAGTGAGTGTAGTAAGCGGTACATTTGGTCATGCCGTCTGTCAGAAGTGACCAGGGCCCCCAAGAATTTTAAAATGTGAATACTGTCTCTCTCTGTCCTTGATCCGTCCTCCAGTTATGGTTTTAAATAGTTTTGAACATAAGGTAAATCAGCATCTTAGTTTTTTGCATGCATTTTTAGCAGTTTTTTTTTCTCACCCACAAGTTAGTGCTTTTTTAAAAAGATATATATATACATATATATATATATATATATATGGTTTTGGGTATTGGAAATATCATTCACATTTCTCGTCCATCATGTCAGTGTTTCCTAACCCAGTTCTCGGGGACCTGTGAACAGTCCACATTTTTGCTCCCTCCCAGCTCTTTGCCAGACAGTTCTCATTTTTGGTGTACCGCAGTCTTCAGTCCTGTTCCTGGTCCCCCCCCCCCCCCCCCATCATAATGTTTTAATTCAAATCCTGTCTTAATTGGGCTCATATGGTCCTTAATAGGTTGATAATGAATGCGGCAGATTGAAAGCTGTGTGGATTAGAAAGACAACATTCTGGTGGGAGGGGGGGGGGTAGTCGGTGCCAGGAACAGGATTGAGAGCCATTGCTTTACCAGGAGCTGGGGGGAGCGTAAACATGGACTGTGCAGGTCCTCAAGGACCGGGTTGGCAAACGCTGTATTATGTAAATCCTTCACAAGGGGGTCTAAATTTCCCGTTTTAAAGTGGCAAACATGGGTCATCTCCATGCTGCTGGATACCAGCTAGGGAGTTTCATGAGGTTTGCTGGTGGATTTATTTTTTTCTTTTTAATTTCTTGGGAGTCGACATTACTAAGCAGTGTGAATCCCTGTTTGCTTCAGGGCGAGATGTGTGACAGAGGTGGCATCGAGCTCTTACAGTCCACGAACGAAAATGGGTGAAGATCACTGGAATGGCATCCACCACAGGAACTCGATTAGTGGCTGTCGGCTAGCATGGCCACATTGGTCTTAGGCAAAGATAGCCTTGGTACTGATCAGAAGGGGTTGCTGACCAAATACTGACTAAACATGGCTTTCTTTGGTAGCATACCAGATTCTGTTTAACCACTGTTAGATCTTGACTGTTGGATGAATTTAACTTGTTACAAATGTATTAAGAAGAAAAGGGGAAACATGAGCAAAGTGGTTAAAAAGGACCCAACTTTAGAAGTTTGTCCAAGTTTATAGCCTTGTTTGAATATTTTTAAATGATTGTTTTTGTATTTTCTCTTCCCATTCCCCCTTTACCCTGACGACTTGAAATGTTACCTCTTCGTCCTCATGATGTTCTTCTATCGACCCTGCTTAGGATGAGATCAAGTCCAGTAGTGCCAACGGCCATGAAGAGCGTAGTAAGAAGTAAGTCTATTGTGAGCTGCAGTGTAAGCTGCCTATGGAGTGTGTCTCCGGCTTCTGTCACGGTGATGTTGTCTTCCACAGGAAAAAGCGGAGTAGGAGTCGCAGTCGAAGCCGCGACAAACGGAGAAGCAAGAGTCGCGATCATAAAAAAAACAAAGAGCAGAAGCGCAGCCGAAGTCGCGAGCGAAAGCGCAGCCGCAGCCGTGAAAGACGGCGTAGTCGCTCTCGGAGCCGGGAGCGCGGCGGCCGATACAGAGCCCGCAGGAGCCCCTTGTATGTGTTGCACTCTCGTCACATTACTTTCCATCCTGTGTTACTGTCCAACTTGTGATGGCTGCCGCGACTGTCTGAGAACTATGAGAAATATGGGTTTAGGACCACCTATGTGTTTTTCCCTTACTTGCTGCCTAAAGTTGTCAGCAGAATGATAAACCAGCTTCTGTCTTTATCCTCCCATGTGCAAGCTGGATACTTCAAAGTATAAATGGGTTTACAGAGGTGGGAAATGGTGATTATTCATTAAGAATCTGACCTTCTGACATGAACGTTGTCAGATCAAAACAGAGGGTCCTGTTGCAGTTCGCTTAAGCATTGTAATGCATATGTTTTTTCCATGGAAGCTGCTTTGGGTTAACGTTTTGTCTGAGCGACTGAAATGAGCAGTTTGGAAAAGCTTACAGCTTGGACTCATGTGACAGACAAGAGCTTGTGATTCTTGGTCACGCTGCCCTTTAGTAGATGAATTCTAGCTGTTGGTACTGAGATGAACCTTGTTTTTAATTGCAGTTCGGGGCCAAAATTTAACGGTGGTGCCAGGGGGAAGATCGGCCCACCACCTGCCATCAAACTAAGGTTTTTATTATGCCATCTTTCTGACATTCGTGTGGTTAGCTGCTTGTTTGGGCGTGTGACGTGCGTCAGTGTGACGCTCCACATAACATAGGTGCTGGCTTTTCGCAGCCGGAGACGTTCCAGGAGCAGAAGCCCCTTCAGGAAAGATAAGAGTCCAATACGGTGAGTGCTTTGCATCAATACCCATAGTCATTATCCCACAATTCTGAGTTGGCAATAGAGCAGCTACTGCTAACTTGCAGCTGGTTTAGCCTCATTGCTTTGTGTTTCTCATCTTATCTTAAAGGGAGCCAATTGACAACCTCACCCCAGAAGAGAGGGATGCGCGCACAGTTTTCTGCATGCAGCTGGCTGCACGGATTAGACCTCGTGACCTGGAGGAGTTCTTCTCTGCTGTTGGGAAAGTCAGTCACACAAACATTAATTTATCAGCGAACATTAGGCATCTAATGCTGTCATAAGTCAAAATGCTTTGCATTACTTTGTGTCACTGCATGCGTAGCTATTAGCAGTTTCACTTAAATTTCTTGGCTATGTTTGTGGTATATGGTAAAGTGTGAGGAATGCTTTTATCCTTGTAGAAATGTTACGACTGCTATCGTGGTATTAGTTGAAGTGAATAAGTATTCTGATGTGTGACAGATCCGGCCATTAATGGTAGAGAAAATGGCCCTACATTTAGGAAAGTGAGTTAATTCCATGACTAAAAAACCGAAACTTACAAAACATGCAGGGCTAATACCTGCATGGGTTTAATACCAATCAGAAATGGATACCAATTACTTGGGATAACATATTTCTGTTCCAAGGTTTGGTTTCTCCTGCCACAGATTTGGGCAGATTTATTTCTGTGGGGTGTGTTTTTTTTTTTTTTTTTTTTTTTTTGTTTTGTTAGCCTTGCATAGAGAAAGTAGTCCTACAAGAGTCATACTATTTTAACAGTGCAGTTAGCTTGTGATAATTAAATGTAATATTAAATGTATGGCTGTATTGCTTCTTGACCCCTCGTATGTCTAGACAATTGCTTATTTCTCTTATAGGTGAGAGATGTGAGGATGATTTCTGACCGCAACTCCAGAAGATCAAAGGGGATTGCTTATATTGAATTTGTTGAAGCTAATTCTGTACCTCTGGCGATTGGTCTGACTGGCCAGAAGCTCCTGGGGGTGCCTATCATCGTGCAGGCATCACAGGTAAGACCTGTCCCCGTTTGATCCATTTCAGGAAAAGCGGGGGGATGCTGACTGCAAGATGAGCTTTCTCTCTGTGACTTTCTTTCCACAATTAAACCCAAAAGGCTGAGAAGAACCGGGCTGCTGCGATGTCCAACAACCTGCAGAAGGGTAACGCCGGGCCCATGAGGCTTTATGTGGGCTCCTTGCATTTCAACATCACAGAAGACATGCTGCGGGGGATCTTCGAGCCTTTTGGTCGGGTACGCAACTCTTTGCTAAAGGAATAGTGGCTCACCTCATGTTAAAGCTCATGTTGGTGCGTTTCTAATGCTGGTCTTCATTTCACCAGATCGAGAGCATCCAGCTGATGATGGACAGTGAAACTGGAAGATCCAAGGGATATGGATTTATCACTGTGAGTGGAATTGCTGTGCTGCTTTGAGGCTCTTTGTGGCATCAGAGGTTCTAAGCTGTTTCTATTCTGTACAGTTTGCAGATGCTGAATGTGCTAAAAAGGCTTTAGAACAGTTGAATGGCTTCGAGTTGGCTGGCCGACCAATGAAAGTGGGTCATGTGACTGAACGTACTGATGCGTCAACTGCCAGCTCCTTCCTGGACAGCGATGAGCTTGAGAGGACTGGTATTGACCTGGGAACCACTGGGCGCCTGCAACTGATGGCCAGACTAGCTGAAGGTAAACGTCAAGTATAGTCTGTAGCAGTTGCATGTTGCTTTACGGTAGATGCGTCATTGTAAATGGTTCTAGTGTGATCATTCCCTTTTGCATCAATATAGCATTTGATAATTATGAAATTTCTGTGGGATCTGTTCTGGTGTCTCAGGTACAGGCTTACAGATTCCTCCAGCTGCCCAGCAGGCCCTGCAGATGAGTGGCTCTATTCCATTTGGTGCCATGGCGTCTGTATCTGGTAAATGCTTATCATGCATGTTGCATTTTCACTGGACTAAATCCCTGATGGCAAACACCCGTAGTGTTCTTGTTCACTATGGTCGCAGATGGTCCGTAACTAAATTTGGGCTCCCAGTAGAAGGCCCATTCTGGAGATTAGAATTACCATCCTGGCAGAAGTAGCAATGGAGACGTATTGAATCTGCCCCCCATGCCAAGTATTTGCTTTCATGTGGCCCCGCCCCCCCCTTGTTGAAGTACTGGAGCAGAGCCTTCATTTCAGCCATGCATGTTTAATTGATGGACAGTCTCATTCATTGTATGCTGTCATGCCATCTTCAGTTCCATCCCATCCAAGTCTTCCACTGGACTAAGTGTGCTTTAATTTTTTTTCTTATCTTTAGATTTGCAAGCAAGGTTGACTCAACCCACTGAAGGTGAATGGATTTAAATATCTAATGCATGAAACTGCTTTTTCTGAGGGATAGAAATTGTAGTCACCCTTTATGGTTCTCCCTTTAATTTCTTGTATGAAGATTTGGTACTGCAGCCATCCTGAACTTTGGTAGTATGTTGTGAAGTTAGATGCTGAAAACCAGTTAATGCATTACTTAAAATGCGCTCTTGGCGCTGGGTGGTGGACCTTACTGTGCCTGTCTGCCTTGGACATCCCCTTGATACTGAAAAGGAGAATGTTCCTTATCCCTTGCAGCTGCCATCAACCCGGCACTGAACATAAACCTGAACCTGAATGTGAACACTGCTCTGAACCTGCCAACACAGCCACTGGCCACGCAGTGCTTCCAGCTTTCCAACATGTTCAACCCTCAGTCGTATGTATCCTGGCTTTTTCTATTCTCTCTTATTTAATCACAGGTGATATGGCAGCCCTGTAGTTGATTTTCATACCACAGCTGTAGTCAGATGTGGGCTCAAGTAGTGGATCTAGTTGTACATGATTTACTAAGTAACTTTAATGGTTGTGTGATTGAACTGTAGTGACTTATGGTAGTCATTCTGAATTGGATTTGCTTGTTTTGTTTGTCAGCAGTTCGTGGTCTGTCTGAGAACAGTTGGTAATTTTCTGTTTCTGGAAAGGTGCAGTAGTTTAGGTACAGATTAGGGCTGGGACGATTATTCGCAATGCACTTAGTCATACGCCAAGTGTATTGTAACGGAGCACGTTAATGCAGTCCTTTTAAGAATCGCGCAATAACTCTGCTAATAACTGGACTTTACTGTCTACCTGATCTCTTCGCCACTCGAGAGCTACAATATTGTATCTATTGGACCTGTGGCATGGTTTTCACTTCCAATACAAAGTTATTCCGCTAATAAGCTAGCTAGTTTCACTGCTGGCACCGTTAAAACTATATCAATTATAGACTGAATTCCAATATCGTGTTGTCTGTCACCAGGGCCAGTAGCGCCGCACTATTTTTTTAAGGCATGCACTGACCAATCATGTAGCACTTCCCTCATAAATATTGAGACATCACCTACCACCCTGCAAAAAGGAAATTTGCCACCCCACACATGAGGCAACATGGCTGAGCTCCAGAACCTCTGAAGAAATACGTGGCAAGAAAGGCTTGCACACGGTCTTCCAAAGTTTGGGGATACTTTAGTCATGACACCTTTTCTGCACCTCCACTGTAGCTGACGTTAATGATGCTGTTTCAGCCATTTTATATTTTTACTTATTCTGTCATGTACTTACACACTGTGCCCTAAATCGTTCCTTTCTCACTGAAGTAAGCTTAACTATAAGCTACCTTTGCTAGTGTTAACATGTTTCTCTAGTTATCTATTTCAACATTAAAGTCCAATTTGTGTACTGAAATAAGTAAAACCTATTGCAGTGATTAACTTCAGTCTAACATAAATCCTAATGAATCTCTTAAGATTTGCCTTTTTTGTTCATAATGCTCTAATGTTTAAAATGTTTTAATAAATTGAAATGTTAATTCAGATTTGTGAATGTGGGGGAGGGGGTGAATTGTATTAAATGACTAACTTAAATATAAGCAATTTTTTTCATCAGATCAAGTGAAAAATTAGTTAGATTAGTCGAATAATCGGGGGGAAAAATCGCTAGATTAATCGTTTAAAAAAAATTGTTTGGGACAGCACTATTTCAGATTATTTATTAATATTAACCAATGGTAATTTAAGCCAAGTGAAACAACCCTCCTTTGTTGTGATGTGTGGTAACTTAGCCCTGCATTGATTGGGTAGTTATAGTGTGTATATTGGAAATGTGTGTGGAAGTTGGAGCTTGATCACCTTGCTTTACAGTGAAGATGAACCAGGCTGGGACATTGAAATTCAAGATGATGTCATCGAAGAATGCAACAAACATGGTGGGGTTGTACATGTTTACGTCGACAAGAATTCATCTCAAGTAAGCGTCCAGTTAACCTTCAGTGATACACCCCGCTGCCGCTTGTGTGTGTTGTATACTTAGAGTTTCCTGTTTTTCAGGGTAATGTGTATGTGAAATGCCCCACCATCCCCGCTGCCATGGCGGCTGTGAATGCTTTACACGGCAGATGGTTTGCAGGTATGTTCCAGTTTGTGCTGTCAATGAATGTTTAATGTTGACTGCAGTAATGCTATTGGTTGATCTGATTTACTTTCATTCCTTTCACAGGAAATATGATAACGGCAGCCTATGTTCCTCTGCCAACCTACCACAATCTCTTCCCAGACTCTGTGGTGGCTACTCAGCTCCTGATGCCGGCTCGGCGATGATTTGGCAAAGTGAGGCATTGTTTGTACTGTATATAAATATACCCCCATCCTTTTTTCGACAGTTGGGCTTTTACTGAGCTTGGATCAGCTTTCAAGTTCTGAGTAGCAAATAACGGCAATTTTTCTCCATAGTTTTTACTAACAGGAGAATTTTGGCCTTCCTTTCCCACTCAGCCTGTGTCCTGTTTTGTGGAGATTTTCTAATTTTTGGCAGAAGCCAGGCTTAATTTGCAACTACATCAAAGATAAACATTGTGAGGTTTTGACTTGTATAATAAAGGCACAGTAGTTTTAAGTATTCCTCGTCTGTTCTTGCCATTGACAGTTTTGACATTGC
Organism: Paramormyrops kingsleyae; assembly: GCF_048594095.1. Taxonomy (NCBI): domain Eukaryota; kingdom Metazoa; phylum Chordata; class Actinopteri; order Osteoglossiformes; family Mormyridae; genus Paramormyrops; species Paramormyrops kingsleyae. The sequence continues at coordinate 33,884,102 of NC_132804.1, forward strand.
TTGTAAATTTGTTGTACATACAGTTGTCTTGTGCTTTTCAGCTTTGGCATTTCCCCCCCTCTTCTCCCCGCCCCCCCTCACAACTTGTGCTCAATAAATAAAAAAAAAAAGAGGAGCGAGAACATTGTAATTTGTTGTCCATCTGAATATTCAATGTTTAAGCTCTATGAGCTCGAATCTTTAGTGACGATTTATTTGTGCTCATTCAAAAACCACTTGGTATTTCTAAATCTTTTGTAATCAAGGTTTGATTTTTGTAAAGAACTTGATTAAAATTTATTTCAAATAAAGTTTATCCTTGTGTTCAGCGTAGTTGCTTTTATTTAATTGAACATAATACATTACACAATTTGTTTGTGTGGAATTGTGAATGCTTTTTCCTGATGGGGAATCAGGAATTAAAGTGTATTCTGTATTAGTGAAATGTACAAAGGTGGCACACCATATGCTTTAGTAAATGGCTTAGTGTGTACTTATTTTTCCATGGTTTTTTTTAAAAAAAAAACAGCTTTCAAAGAAAATTGGGGAAAAAAATCAGGCAATGTAGTTTTTCATTCTCATTATATGCTTAAAAAAAAAAGTGAGACATGCAAGGTTAGATATATCCAAGCGCCTTGTCAGCTTGGAATCCAAGTGGAATGAGCTGGAGCAAGAGCTGTGCAATTTGAAACACCGTAAGAACCCAGCCTAACAGTGTGAAATGTAAATAATTTTATGGAAACAAAGTGCTACTCCAAACTGGCCCATTCCACATCTGTCCTGCTCTGATTCCTCTGCTCCCTGTCCTTCAGTCAGTTTGAAAAGCCTACTCTTGATCTTTCCTTAATTTGCTGAGTAATCCATAATCAGAAAAGTGTTAGGGTTAATTTAATAGCTACTTTGAATTGTACCCTCTCATTTGTCTTCTGTTGGGTTGAACTGGCTTAGATTTTAACACTGCTTATATTGAGAAGGTGTCCATGTGGGAAATGTTTATACATTAATTTTGCAGCTTTTGAGGGTTTGTTCTGCATTCAACCTGAAGATAGCAAACAGTGTCCATTATAAAAAATGTACTTAAAAATATTTCTTGTCATTGTTTGCTTTACTTAGTGTGTTTTGGTGGCGTAACTTTGAAGGAGTCTAAGGTAGCGGTGTAAATCCAGTTCCAGTAAATCAGGAATGGCAAATTAATTTCAGATTAAATTCACAATTGTTTTGCTTCCATTGCAGTTGCCTTCAAGCACTGGCTGGTTTAGATGTATCACTGTGACTGTAATGTCATCCCTATACATTCTCACAAGGTCTTGTGGTAGGTTTAGCATCCTGAACAGATACTCTGTATCCACGGTACCGAAGCCGTCGCCCCCCAGAGCGTGGCGGAGTAGATGGGTGGCCGAGTTAGCGTCTTCGAGAGCAGAGAGGGCCCGCGTTTTGCGCTCCGCGAGCAAGGTCTGCATCTGGCCCAGTGTCAGTGACAGTCCCGAGACGGGCTTCTGCCAGTGGATTCCAGTCAGGTGCTCCCCAAGCACCTGTACCACATTCTGCCGGTGCATCAGCTCCCATAATCCATCTGTTGCAAGGACTAGAAATTTGTCCTGGGGTCGGACCCTGTGGTACGTGACCTCTGGCTCGGCGGTGAGGTATGGTGGCGTGTGAGCCTCAGGAGGGAACATGCTGGCAATGTCGTTCCCTGAAAGCATCTCTTGACGCCTCTCACATACGTGCATAAGGAGCTCGCTGCTCCATTTAAACTTGATGTTCCCAAAGGCCCGGAATGGGGTGAGGAGTCCCAGCAATCGGTCGTGCCTGACCACAGTCGCCTTCTCGGACCGTGGGTGCTCAGAGTGCAGCCTCCGCACCTCCATCGGGTTCTTGGCGTTGTGGTCATTGCTGATGGTCAAAGCTGACCACATACCATTGTTTTCCTGGACGCCAATCATAGCCCGGCTGTCACCGAGGTTCGCTACATGCAGATGGGTGCCGTCCAAGTGTGCTATGCATGCTGTGCAACCAGAGAGCGCCACCCTGAGGGGAGCATAACATGAAAAGTCTTCCCCAAAGTCTGCCTGTGCTTCCAGGGAGATGTCATTGTCCAGCCTCCTGAAGGCCTTGACCAGGGCATCCTGGATATCTCTGTCCTCATCCTCGCCAAGGTCGAT